>NC_053162.1:169394488-170028238 GCF_016835505.1 Polypterus senegalus
TGCCAGTTGCCATCATCCTTCAACTCTTTGGGCTTCTCTTCTACTCTCAGACAGGTAGGGCCAATTGTTGGGAAACTTTTAACTAGACTGAGAAAGAAAGCAAGAAAGAAAGCTAAAAACTTCACTCGAGGAACGTGGTGCTGCCTTCAACCTGCTCCTGGACTGTGTGGGAGGTGGGGTGAGGCTGGCACACACATATGTGTACATGTCTGTGTGTATTAGTGCCCACTTTTGTCCCTTAGTAGTGTTTGTGTTAATGTACATGCACACTCGCTGGTGACTCCTGGCACGTCACTACAATAAGTGCATTCAGATACTCTAATTTAAAGCTTCACGTACATACCGTGGAGGGGACTGAGTGGGCATTTTTACTTTGGTTGTGCTCACTGAACATGCCCGCAGGTGTGAAGGAGTTTGTTAGGCTTTTTTATTTTTTATTTTTTATATTTAAGTGTTTACCTGTAGGGCTGAGTTTGTGTTTTGTCCATTGGTGAGAACTTAAGTGTTTGCGCACTGCTTGACGGCACTCGTGTGTGTAAGTGTGCACTTGTACCGATGAATTGGACTCGTGTTTTGTCATCTAAGCACTCACCTGCATGGGTGTATTTACTTATGTGGTCATTTGTGTGAAATGAACTCAAGTGCACACTTGTATGGATGTGCTTTCCAGCTCCTGTGTTTCTAAAAGACCCCCTGGCAGAGGTGTGTTCACCTGCCCCCTCGGCAGCATTGTTGTACATGTTTGATGCCATTTGAGTGCAAGCGCACGCTTATGTGGATGTCTTTGTAGCTCTCCGTTGGTATGCAAGTGTCTGCCTGCACTTAAGTGTGAATCTATTTGATTGCATTTATGTGTGTGTGTGTGTGAGTGTAAACTTATTTATTTGTTCTTATGTATGAATTTGTGCCAGTCTTGTTTGTTGTAATTGGTGTTCATCCATGCTTTCTGCAGTGTTCACTTGTATGGACATTTTTGAATGAACCCAGGCTTTATGGATGTGTTTTCCTTCAGGTGGGTCTGCAAATGTCTGCTAGTTAGTAAGGATTGGATGGCACTTAAGTGCTTACTTACATGGGTGAGTGTGATTCCATGTGTGTTTGTAGGCACATACTCTCTACGTACGGATGTGTTTGCCAGCACTTAAATTCAAAATTATCCATTGAGAATGTGCAAATGTCTGCCTGCACTCAAGTGTTTATTTATATGGTTGTGTCTGGCACTCGTTCAAGGAGAAGAAAAGGAGAACAGTTACTTCTTATCTATGCTTTTTACCCCCACAACATATTGATAAGCTCCTTAGACATGATACCTGGCAATAATCTGAAATCGAGGTTAAGACTAATTTATGAAGCAACACACTACTTTTACTTAAAGACTACAAAATGTCTTCAAAAGCTCAGAAGCAGCATCTCTCTGACCAAACATTGAACTTTGTAAGCTGGAATATCAACGGTCTCAATCATGATCTAAAGACAAAAAAATATTCACATGCCTAAATGATGAGATTTGTACAGGTGTCAAAGGAGACCAAAGACACCACAAAAAGGTTTAGGGTTGCCACCCCGTATACTTGAAAGCTGGTCGATGAAAAGGCAAAAATAACAACAATAGGACTTGACAGACTTGAGTCCAAAACCAAACTGATTTGAAAACACAAAATGAAATTTTTAAAGGCGGTTATACGAAATGGTGGGACCGGAGCATCACTGGAAGTGACGTCATTTGGCCCATGCTGAATTTCCCGTGGTTGGTCTGCAGAAGAAAGAGAGTAAGCATCAGTGCACTCTGCCACCCCCTGGTCTGGCATGGAATTGCCCTCTTTAAAGCCCTTTAGCTGCCTCCCATGACATGTGTGTGTGTTAGCACTTAATAGATTGGATTAAAGGAATAGATAGATAAATAGATAGATATGAAAGGCACTATATAATAGATAGATAGATACTTAATACTCCACCCAAAAAAAGATACACATTATATGTTACACACCTCATATACAGTAGTTTGAAGTGATGGTGCCACCTTTCAGCCAGCATTTCTCCCCTGGCTGGGGTTCAAAGTTGTGTTTCTTGTTTGTTTTGTTCAATTGTGTGCCATTTATTTATAGTAATGTTTCTTTTGTTCATTATGTACATTATTCTTTGTGTTTATTTGATTATGTCCCTTGTGTCTTGCGGGCATTCCCCTAAGGGCGAGGCCATCTGCCAATTACCACCAGGAACTGAACTCCATCCTATATTTTGTGGGGCCTTCCATAACTCCTGGCAGTTCATTTCAGACGTGCTAGGAAGTGGAGTGTTGGTTGTGTTTTATTGTGCTTTTTGAGGTTGTGATTTCTTAGAGTTTTTGAACTTTCCCTTAGAATTCTGTATTAGGACTGTGGTTTGATTTACCTTCTCAGGCAATTCCTTTTGTGCTTGTAGGATCTTTTTTGGACTACAGAGATTTTTGTATAAATAAACCTTTTTTCTTTAATAAAGATTCATCTAGGGCTTTTTTTTTGTATCTAGTCAGGTTTTGGATGGCATTTGTCCCCCAGAGGGCAAGTTTTGAAAGTATTTTTGGATCTTCTGAGGTTTTGGGACACTCGTGTCACCACAGAGGGCTAAGACAAAAAATGTATTTAATGTTTTCATGAAGAATTAAGACAAAAAAATTTAATATAATAAAAGTCACTGGCAACCAATGCTGTACAAATGATGTGAAAAATGTAATTCTTGCAGTACTTGTGTCACATAATTCACATTTCAATTATCCAGTCGTATGTTCAAAACATGCAAAACCAATGCATTTTTTTGTTAAAATATTCTTAAATAGGTACTTCTTGAAACATCGGCTCACATCATAAACAGCAAACGAAAGTCACATGGGCTCACCTTTCTTGAACTGAAGATAAGACTCTTGACCAATGAATGACGTGAGAGGCAGAGTCTCACTTTTGGACTCTTTCTTACATAGACCTGAACAGAGCGTCCCTTTGTAAGTCCACGCTCACCAGCCTGTCAAACACCAAAACAAGCAGGAGAGATGGTTTACAAGTCTATCCTTACATTACAGGTAATTTAGAATTTCTAATGTGCCCAAAACAGAAGCAAAGTAATGAGTGTGTGAGAATAATACCAGTACAACCTGGTTGATAGCAATTTGTCTTGCTAGGGGTCTATGCCCAGATAACCAGGTGGCTCCTTGTCTTCGTACGCTGATTGGTCTCTGTTGCAGAGTGATTTCTGAATGGATGGAATGAAAAAGAGTGACTTATGGGCTCCTCTATTAGTCTGAATGTATGCTTGACGCCCCTCTAAGGCCAATGGGATGTCGCTGTGTAAGGCCAGGCTTGACTCCCCTGGATCAGGCCTCAAGTCAAATCAAATTCTATTTGTCACATACAGTACAAAATGTAGTGAAATGGATAATTACTAAACTCGTATGACTGTACCTTTTAAGATGAATGTAAACAATAATACATGACTTTATAAATATCGAAAACCATCATCCATCCCGCTATATCCTAACTGCAGGGTCATGGGGGTCTGCTGGAGTCAATCCCAGGGTGCAAGGCAGGAAACAAACCCCGGGCAGGGCACCAGCCCACCGCATGGCACACACACCAAGCACAATTTAGGATCGCCAATGCATCTAACCTGCATGTCTTTCAACTGTGGGAGGAAACCCATGCAGACACGGGGAGAATATGGAAACTCCATGCAGGGAGGACCTGGGAAGCGAACCCGGGTCTCCTAACTGCGAGGTAGCAGCGCTACCCACTGAACCACCGTGCCGCCCAAGAAATTATTATAGCTGACTTAAATAACTTAATATAAGATGTGGATGGACTGTAGACAGGAGCTCCTCCTCAGTCTTCTGAACTAAACTTTAGACAGCCATCGTGCTTACCTGACTGCTGAACTTTAAAGAGTCAGTTGTTGAGTTGGCTGGTGTCTCTGATAATTTTTTTTGATCTTGGTCTGGCATTGCTAGGTATAGATGTCCTCAAAGCTAAGGTGTGCACACCCAGCGATGTGTTCAGCTGACATCACTACTCTTTTCAGGTCCTTGTGGCCCTGATCTGTACTGTTGGTAAACCAGGCAGCGATACTTTCTGTCAGGGTACTTTGAGTGGTGGATTTATGTTCTGTACTAATTGGGAGAGCAGCCTGAAATCCCTGAGGCTAAAGACATCGCTGTGCCTTTGTTATCAAGGTGTTGGTGTGTTAGGTCATCTGTGATGTGGGCAAGTGCCCACCCTCTCCACCTGAGTGCTGTTAATGCTGACAGTGTGGTCGTGCCGCTACTGTTTTCTCCCAAAGTCCACAATCGGCTGCTTGCTCTTGCTGACATTCAGGAGTGGACTGTTGTCCTGGCATCAGTGTGACAGACTCTCCACTTCATTCAAGTAAGCCTGCTCAATGTTGATAGAGATCAGGCCCACCACAGTGTGCTTCTTCAATAAGCCTGACAATGAAGTTAAAATCATGTGCAGCCGGGCAGCCATATGTGTAGAGGGAGGACGACAGAGGACTCAGCACCCAGCCCTGTAGAGCTCCTGCACTTGAGAGTGAGGGTTGATGAGGGGTGGCCATATGCACCACATTGCTGTTTCACTTTCTCCGCATATTGCTGTGTAGTCTCCTTAGATTATATGAGTCAGCTTTATAAACATCCATACTTCCTAACTCAAGCTATCTGCAGCGGTATGTGTGTATAGTGCTTTACGAATGGTTTTATCCACGTGTGGTTTCTGGTTTGTTTAAGTCTTGATGATTACTTTTAGTGTTGTTTCATTTATGAAATCCAACATAAGAAGTCACAGCTTCTGTAAACACACCCATGTCGCCATCAGAGCTGTACCTGAACAATTCCCAGTCAGCAACACTCAGGGTCTCCAGAAGAATGACCTCAGATTGGTGGGTCCAATGCGCGACCTCATATGTGACTGAGGTTTCCTGCTTCATTTATTTAAAAATTTTATTGATTTTATTAAAATCAATTAACATTCCATACACTTAACTCAAGGTTTACAAAAAAAAGGTTTGAAACAAATCAACCCCCAGGTTTCCTGCTTTAAGTCCTGTTTAGGAATGACTTATGTCCTTGAAACTTTTACCAGCTCAGTTTTTCACAGTAGTCATTGTTTTGTCAGACACATGTTTACAACGAATGTCGAGGTCTCCATCTCTTATACTGGTTCTAAACTGGTATTCTTGGAGTAAAACCAGCACAGATAGTAGAACAGAAGTTCCTTAATATCAGAAAAATGCTTCTTTCTTTTAAGCAATCAGTTCGATCTTGTCCTTTAAAGACATTATACAGACAATTATCACAAAATGCTAAATGTTACAAATAAAACAGCAATCAAGTGAAACAAGCAAAAAAGCAAATTTCATAAATCAAGTGCATTTTGTCTGTGGTGGGCTGGCGCCCTGCCCGGGAATTTATTCCCTCTGTTGGCTGGGATTGGCTCCAGCAGACCCCCGTGACCCTGTGTTAGGATATAGCGGGTTGGAAAATGGCTGACTGACATGAGTGCATTTTGTGCGCTCCTTAACTCGGTTCATTTTTCTTCATCCATGAGCACTGTTGTTATTCTCCATTACAGCATGCATGTGTTTTTCTTCACTTGTATTTAAGCGTACATTTGTGGGGCTGTGCTTACCAGCACACGTTTATTTTAGATCGTCAGCAGTGTTTGTGCTCCTGCTCTTGCTGTGGTGTTCACTTGCATAGATGCTTCTCAGTTCACTGATGTGCAAGTGCTCAGTTCTTTGGAGGTTTTTGCCCGTACTCGTGTTTGTAATTGTCCAACACTTGGAGGTGTTGCGTGCACTTGAGTGTTTAGTTATTTGCTTGTGTTTGGGTACGTTTAGGCGGCACGGTGGCGCAGTGCTAGCATTGTTGCCTCGCTGTTAGGAGACCTGGGTTCACTTCCCAGGTCCTCCCTGCATAGAGTTTGCATGTTCTTCCTGTGTCTGTGTGGGTTTCCTCCCACAGTCGAAAGACATGCAGGTTAGGTGCATTGGCGATCCTAAATTGTCCCGTATGTGTGCCCTGCCCAGGTTTTCTTTCTTGCCTTGCACCCTATGTTGGCTGGGATTTGCTCCAGCAGACCCCCGTGACCCTGTAGTTAGGATACAGTGGGATGGATGGATGGGTATGCGTACGCATATGTATTCTTGTGTGGTTTCCTTTTCAACTTTTTCTTCAGTGATATGGACTTACTTGTAAATACACACTTGAATATGTAACCGTCCACTGGCAAGAAAATGTTTGGGAGGCACTTAACGTATAGAAATGTCTACCTAAAGAATGAATGTGCACACACTGTGGATGTCACTTATGTGTGTCAGTCAGTCAGTTGTTACTGACCTGTTCAGTCCTGGAGGACAGGGTCATGGAGGTTTGCTGGCAAAGTGTGCAAGGCAGGAACAAACCCTGGGCAGGTTGGCCACTCCATCACAGGATGAATACACACATGCACCCCAACCACACATCCATCCATCCATTATCCAACCCGCTATATCCTAACTACAGGGGCCTTCTGGAGCCAATCCCAGCCAACACAGGGCACAAGGCAGGAAACAAACCCCAGGCAGGGTGCCAGCCCACCGCAGCCCAACCACACACTAGTGGCAATTTAGGATCGCCAGTTCTCATAACCTGTATGCCTTTGGACTGTGGGAGGAAACTGGGGCGACCAAAGGAAACCCATGCAGACACAGAGAGAACATGCAAACTCCATGCAGGGAGGACCTTGGACACAAACCTTGGTCTCCTTACTGTGAAGCAGCACCACTGCGTCTCCGTTCCGCCATTTATGAATTTATTCGCTGTTATTTGTGATCAAAATTTTTTATTTTAAGATCAGTAAGCAAAAAAAAAAAACACATTTAGGAATTGTTGGAAAAAGATACAAATTGTAACTACAGAAGGCAACAACAACACACCCACAGCACCCAAATATTTCGAAATTGCTTTATTTAAAGAGTTCCATAATGGATACCCACTCAGACCGGTGAGAGAGGCTGATCAAACACAGCAAGCCCCAGAGAAGAAAAAAATAGGGGAAAACTAACCATTATGATTAGTGGGATGAGGCTGACCCCTCAGCAGCCAGCTCCAAACCAAGTGTACAGCAGATGATCCAGTGAGCCACACTGCCAAAAGTTCAAGTACGGTTAGATTAAAGAAAGAGGACTTCTAGAAGTTTACAGGGAGTTAGTCAAGAGATTCCCAGCAAGAGGCTAAAATGAGTAAACAGAGATGGTACCCAGACGGAAGAACTTCTGCTGGATAGAAGTCAAGGTAAGAGAAGAGTGAATAAAATTTAAATTTAAATTAAAAAAAAAAGAGAGCGAGAGATCCTGGAGAAGAAATATATGAGGAAAAGGAGGAGGATAGTAACAGAAAAAAATATTAGATAAGCAGTTGGAAACATACATCCAAAAAGAAGAAACTGTCGGACAGTCTCAAAACATATGGATAAAAGTAGCAGGGATATTAAAAGGACAAAGATGGCAGATGGGATCAGCAGCCAAAAGGGTGAGGCACAGATGATGTACAAATTTAAACTGTCTGTGCTGATAATTGGGGTATCTGGAGGATGCCACACTACTGACAAGGATATCTTTCCATGAGATGAGAGCAGAAGATAGAAGGTCACACTGCCAAACTGGAAGTAAAGCATGTCAAGATGACACTGGCCTAAAGTTTGCAAATAACTGGGATGGGAAGGAAGTGCAGAGGATATTGGGATGCAATGTGCCTTAAAGGCTGACCTGATCTGAAGGAAGGTGGGATAGAAAAGCACGACCTGAGTAACTGGAACGTTTCGAGTCTATAGTCATTATAAATAGATAGATAGATAGATACTTTATTAATCCCAAGGGGAAATTCACATAATCCAGCAGCAGTATACGGATACAAAGAAACGATGTTAAATTAAATAGTAATTAAAATGAAAAAGCAGACAATAACTTTGAGTAATGTTAGCATTTACTCCCCTGGGTGGAATTGAAGAGTCGCATAGTGTGAGGGAGGAACGATCTCTTTAGTCTGTCAGTGGAGCAGGACAGTGACAAAAGTCTGTCACTGAAGCTACTCCTCTGTCTGGAGATGACACTGTTAAGTGGATGCAGTGGATTATTCATGATTGACAGGAGTTTGCTTAGTGCCCGTCACTCTGCCACAGATGTTAAACTGTCCAACTTTACTCCTACAATAGAGCCTGCCTTCTTAACAAATTTTAATGCTCTGAATGAATTTATTCTGTTAATGGAGTTTACTTCCCTTTGAATAGGTGTGCTCGTGTGTGTGTGGGCATTTGTTCAGCAGTAAGCACGTGCCTGCATAGGTCTGAGGAGAAAGGTTTCAAGGTTATGCATTCCATGTAAAATCGCATTTTGAGAAACAAATTAGCTTATGCATTGGTGAAGTGAGTTGTCCCAGCACTGTAAATTCAGTTTTGGAAATCACAGCACTCCTTTTGTTACAGTTGCTAGCTTTCATTTGTTTTTTTCACTTTCGGTTATGATGGAAGGTTGCACAACTGAAGCTTAAACTGAAGATTTTGGTTTATTTTTGTGTATTTTTGGTCATTCATATCCATTTATATATATTTATTTCATACTGGCGGGCCTCGCAGTTAGGGGACCCGGGTTTGCTTCCCGGGTCCTCCCTGCATGGAGTTTGCATGTTCTCCCCATGTGTGCGTGGGTTTCCTCCTACAGTCCAAAGACATGAAGGTTAGGTGTGTTGGCGATCCTAAATTGTCCCCAGTGTGTGCTTGGTGTGTGTTTGCCTTGTGGTGGGCTGGTGCCCTGCTTGGGGTTTGTTTCCTGCCTTAAACCCTGTGTTGGCTGGGATTGGCTCCAGCAGACCCCCGTGATCCTGTAGTTAGGATATAGCAGGTTGGATAATGGATGGATGGATGGATATTTCATAATGTTTGTTAGTACCTTGTGAAGAATCCGATTTTGTTGTTTATTTGGATCTGCGTGTTTTTTTAAGCAACGGTAATATCTTTAATGTGTTAATATGTGTTTATGTAATGCAGTTTAGTACTCACATCAGTCATGCCAGTGATGTAACATCCGTTATTTATAAATTTGGTGGTGTTCACTCACAAAGGTATCCCTTGGTGGATAAAGAGGCTCATCCTTGCAGTTTTCTGTAGTTCGGCTTTGAAAAACAAGCAGAGAGATTTGTTTTGTGTTTTTGACTTTAGCTTCATTTTCAAGACAAACTCTTTTCGATTCTCCCCTTTAACTTGGTGCTCGGTTTATTTTTGTTTTGACCTTCGCCTACTTTGTTGTGTGCCTTTAGCTCTTATAATAACCTTTGTGTAACAGGAGTGCACAATTAAATGTCCAAACATTAAGATCAACTCCTCATTACAACTTGTTATTAAGAATAAACAAAAGTTTTGGATTTGGATGTCGCTTTGATTTCGTTTTCAGATTTACATTTTGGTTGTGTGACTTCAAGTATAACAGACCACGACGTGTTTATCAACTAATCCTCCATAAATTCAGCTAAGAAGACATTTGCTAATTTTTGCTCACACTAAACTTCTGAATGGACAGCTCCATCTGTAATACTCAAACACAGTAACAATGGGTTGCTAAGACAGCGTGTGTTGCTGAGGGCGTGTCTTCTGTACATTCATACATGTGATGTCACAGGGGCGTGGTTAAATTAATTTATCTGCCACTGTATTTAAGGGTAAGCCACATTCTCCTGATAAACAAGAGACCCTTTAGGGGACTCAGATTCTCATAACTTAGGTAGGCTTCCTTCTGAGTTTTTTTTGCTTTTGGTTTTCAATTTTGTTATTTCCCTGGTGACACAGAAACTTCCAGAATCAGTCAATAACATGGGAGTAGGGTGTAGCTCTCAAATATTCTGCTAGATATTGCTTATCTTATTGTACAGTCTGGTTAATCAGTCTGCCAAGTGGCATTGTGCTGAGTTGATTGTGTATTTCTGGCGCTAATTCTGCCATCATGCGGGTGAGTTTGGAATTTTTTTTTTCCCAAGCCACCATGGCAGATTTTTCAAGAGGTAATCATGATTGCACTTTTCAATGCTGACAGATTTGTTCATAAAGAGTTTCTTCCTGGTGGTCAGACAGCTAATCAGTGTCATTACACTGAACTGCTGAAGAATCCACGGGAAAGCACCAGGGGGAAAAAAAAAGTTTGGAGAAATGGAGCCCCCAAAACTGGATTATTGCACCATGACACACCACGTTGTCAGTCAAAGAGATTTTGACCAAAAACAAGGTGGCTGTTGCTCCACACTACCAGTTTCCACCAGATCTTCCTCACAGTGACTTCTTTTTGCTCCTAAAAATTAGGATTGAGACTGAAAGGAAGAAGAATTGCTACCATGTTAGAAATCCTGGGAAAAAAAACTCAAGAAGCTCTTGACATGGTTAACAAAAGATGAGTACAGGAAATGTAACAGGAGAAGCACTGGGATAAGTGTGTTGCAGTTGAAGGACAGGGAGACTAAACTGGGATTGCTATCAGTTTTAGAATAAAGGGCTTTCTTTTTAACAATTCCTAGAATTTTCCACCTCCCTACCCATGTGTGTACATCGCTTTTATCGGTCTTTAGCTAATATGCAAAGCCCCTGGCATTTTGGTCGCTGTGAGTCAAATTAGCCAGTCGTAAGAGGATGAACAGTTCATCTAGAGATTTAAGGCTGCAGTCTGCCCAACTCAGCCAGGAGCTTCATAGGAGCAGCAGGAGTAGGAGGAGGAGGAGTACAGGAATGTGCATTGTTCAGGATGCCCGGTCCCCTCAGTGCACAGCACAGCCTCAGGAGCTCTGGCGGGCCATTGAGCAGAATCACTGGGCCTCTGTTTCTCTCCCTGTCTGCCTCCCTCCTCTCGACATCATAGCCATTGTCTCACACAGAGCGCTTTTCTCCATGTGATGCTCGGAGAGGAAATTGGCCCAACAAAAACAGTCTTTGTCTCTGCCTCCTGGCAGGCCTTGGCGACTCTGAAGGCTGTTAAGTATGCTGCTGTTACTGGGGCGGTTCACACAGGGAATGACTTTCAGACAAGAACAGATGACCTTTACTACAGCAGGGAAGGACGAAGGCCACTGCAAGGTGTGGCTTCTCAAAGGCAGCTGTCACAGACCATGTTTGAATGTAGATGGCCAGTGGATTTGGATGCCAGTCTATCTTAGGGCACACTCTTGCACACTGGGTCACTCCTGCTGAACTAGTCAACATGAAATGCACATTTTTGATAGGATACTGGAGCATCCAAAAAACACACAATGACACACATAAAGTGATCTTGCTGGGTGTCAAAGTCTGCTTCATGGAACTATAAAGCAGCAGCAGCATCTACTGCACCACAATAACTGAATGCTTGGGGTCAGATATATTGTTACCATAATAGATAACGTTGACAATGGTTCAAGATTTAGGACACCTCCTCAATGATAGACTTTCAGATAAACATGATCATGGTTCAAGGTTGCATGATATTTTGCAGGAGTTCCATCTCTGTTGCCCTGTAATGAGCAACCACATCCTGTCAGTGGTTTGATTATATAGGATATTTCCTGGAACAGGTGGTACTTCGGGGCCATACCGGAATGGAGGTCAGGCATCTTCTGGATTATATCTAAGAAATGTAGGTGATGAAAAAGTGCAAGTTAGTGACAGCGCCCGCTCTTGTCCTGGGTTGGATTCACTTACCTCGCAGGAGCTCGAAAGCCCTAAGCACACAGCACAGGCAACACAATGAAATTCTTTCATTTTTGTTACCCATAAACTGGTCATGGTAGTGACGGGCAATACTATGTATGAAACACAACAAAGAGAAGAGGGGAGTGCAGGGGTCATTGAGTAGCTTTACAACCTATGGGTAAAAGCTGGCCTTAAATCTCATGGCACAAGAACTAATGGTCCTCAACAGATGTGGGAGAAAGCTGACCTGTGCAGGTTGGCAAGAGATATATTTTGCTTTACATTTCCAGATATTAATCAATGTACTGTACTTTTTTCACTTTTAAAAAACTAGCAGTTCTACAAGACTGATGCTATAATTGAGAAATACTTTAAGAGAACATTTTGGGGCAGAATAATACAAATATTATTTTAGAAGCTATTATATAGTAAGTTATATGATAATGTATTGGGTGGCATGGTGGCGCAGTGGGTAGAGTTCCTGCCTCGCAGTTAGGAGACCCGGGTCCTCCCTGCGTGGAGTTTGCATGTTCTCCCCGTGTCTGCGTGGGTTTCCTCTGGGTGGTCCGGTTTCCTCCCACAGTCCAAAGACATCGCATTGGCGATCTTAAATTGTACCAGCGTTTGGTTCTTGCCTTGTGCCCTGTGTTGGCTGGGATTGGCTCCAGCAGACCTCCGTGACCCTGTAGTTAGGATATAGCGGGTTGGATAATGGATGGATGATAATGTGTTGGACATGAACAAGGGGGATTAGTGGTTCTTATTAGTGTAATTTTTCTTTAATTATTACATTTTTTTTTAACCTTTTTAGCATTAGGCTTGGAATTCTATGTAAAAACGATTAATCCCAAGGGTGACTCGAGTTAAACTGCTTTCATGTACACCGTTGAGCCCAAACACCACTCAGGACAGTATTCTGCTGCCATCTAGTGGATAATATTATGCTGTAATAAGATCATAAACACAATGAATTCTGCCTCACTGCAGTTACTCATTAATATTCATGAGTGGGGAAGAATCTGTAACCAAAAAAAATACAGTGAAAAGCTGAAGAGCAAATTTTGGAACAAACTGAAATTGAACCATTAGTTGAATCAGACGATGACACAGATAGTGAAGGTGATGCATACAGCGTTGTATGACCGTAATGCCGTGATGTGCCTGGTGACTCCGGTCACATGAATGCACCAAGCTGCAGCATAGTGCAGTAGCTGTGTGGCAAAAAGGCAAAACAGTTGCGATCAAGAGGAAGGATAAGAGAGACATTAGCCCACTAAGCAGTGTTCATAATGCAGCAATGGTCATTTATGTCTGGGGAAATGTGGAAGTCACTAAGCCCTGTGCTGTGGTAACCTACAAATAACCCAATGTGCATGTTGAATGTGTGGATTAGGTACTGACTTTCTACCTTCTCATGCGCAAGCAAGAAAAAAATATTACAAGAAAAGTGTGAGAAGAAACATATGTCTACTGTCCCATTTGTGACATTGGGCTGTGAATTGTTGATTCCTTCAAAACATATCACACGAAGGACGTGTACTAAATCTGCATCTGTACAGCAGTGGACTCTTAACATCTCTCTCTCTCTCTCTCTGATCCTTAGCTGGTAATAGGAGGGGGTTTCCTCCGAAGCCCATATACCGCTGTAGGTGCTACTGGATTTCAAATTTTACCTATAACACATATAACACATGCTTTTTGGTCCATGGCTATGGCTTTGGCATCGCTGAGGCTGAATTGCTGGTTTCTCAGATCCTGTTCAATTTGTTTGGACCATGTTTTTTTAGGCACCGATGTTTGAACCTTCCAATCCTCATGGCATGTCCGCCAGAGTACCTTGTATGGTATCTGGTAGGTGTTCATTCTGCAGACGTTGCTGAACCTTCTCAGCCTTTTGCAGTTGAATTGCCTCTTCATCTGTTGGTTGGTGGTTGCAGCTTATCCGTATGACTTCAAAGACAGACATGGAAGAAGACATTCAGGATCTGCCACAGGCATTGCATTTAGAAGACCTTAAACTTGTTTAGGTCTTGTTTGAGCATGGTCCAAGTTTCGGATCCATTAAGGAGAATCAGCAGGATTAGTGTTCAAAAGAGGTGGATTTTAGTCTTGAGGGAGATGTTGGGCTTCTTCCATTGACACTACTTGAACGAGGCGAACGCTGCTGCTGCCTGTCCGATCTGATAATGGACATCAGTGTCAGATGCCACTTTCTTCTCTTGGATTAGTGACTCCAAATACTTGAATTTGTGTACTTGTTCAATTTGAACCCCATTGAGGTGAACATTGGCCTGCATTCCATCCATTGTCAGAGCTTTGGTTTTATATGTATTGATCTTAAGGCCATACAATTGGGCGGTATGTGCGATGTTGTGGAGGATATTGGTAGCCTTGATGTCATTATCAATGAATATGGCGCTGTCATCTGTGAACATCAAATCAGTCACAAAGTTGTACTTGTCATACTGCACCCCACGTCTGCCCTTGAATACTTTTCTCATAATGGCATCGAACACTTTGTTAAAGAGCAAGGGAGACACAACATCCCCTTAACGAACTCCAGTTTGGATGGAGAATTCCTCAGATAGCTCATTTCGAATCCGCACAGAGCTGGTCAAGCCATGATATGAAGTTCGGAGGAGTCAGATGATCTTATGAAGGATACACTTTGCCTCCAATGCTTTCTGAAGGGGTGGCCAGTGGACACAGTCACACTTGAAGTCAATGTAGATGATGACTGTTCGACATCCACACCTGATTCTTTCTTCCATCAGTTGGCAAATAACAAAGATTTGATTGCAGCAGCCTCACTTTGGCCTGAATCCTGATTGCTCTTCTCAGCTGGTTTGTTCGCAATATTTCTGCAACCTGGATTGGATGATCTTCATAAAGACCTTGTCTTTGAGGAACGAATTCTGTGGTGTATCGACATGTGGTGGCTCCCTGAGGTGGATTGTGGTTGCATAATACTTGGAAGAAGTCTTTCCAGGATGGATTCTGATATCTGCTTTTGTTCTTCATCCACATCGTCAGACTGATCAATCACTGCAAATTTGTTGGATAAGGCAATTTAGAATTCTTGCATAATTGCTGGATCCCTCAGACACATCCAGTTCAGCTTGGTTGAGGGAGATTTCTTGTGCTTTGCCCATTGGAGTTGCAGTTGTATCTTAGCACGGACTATGTAGTGGTCAGATGCGCAATCTGGCCCTTTCATGGTGCGAACATCCTTTAGTGATGTTCGAAATCAAGAAGTGATCAAGATGTAGTCCAGGATGGCCAAATCTTTGCCTGATGGTTGTCGCCATGTGAGCTGATGTTTGCCGGGATGCTGGAAGTGGCTGTTCCCCACAATTAGATGGTCAGATGTGGCAAAGGATAGCAGATGCAATCCATTATCGTTGATCCTCAATGGCCAAACCTGCCCATTGCTTCTTCCCATCCAGACTGATCTGCACCAATGTGGCATTGAAATTTCCAGCCAATACAACAAGCTCGGTCTTCTGAATTGTGTCCAGTGTATGTTGGAGCTTATTGTAGAAATAGTCTTTGGCGGCCTCTAAGCTGGTCTCAGATGGTGCGAAGACAAAGAGAATTTGAGTTTTGATGACACCATCAACCGGGAGCACTGCCAGGCAATCTGATATTGGTTGTAAAGTGATTACGCTTCTGTCAGCCCAGCTATCCACCATAAAGCCGGTGCCTGCTTCTCATTTTCCGCTACCAGAGTATTATCAGTGTTCCATTTCCAGTGACTTGTTATTCTGATACTGCCATGATCGAGATTTTGCATTTCAACAATTCCTTGACTACAATTTCCTTTTGGCCAACATGGTGCGCAGTTCGTACATTCCACCTGATGATGCAGATTTCCAGTTTTGGTGTAATGAGTTTTCTATAGCCAGCAGTCTACTTCTCACCAGTACCTTGGATCCCCAATGCTGGAGCATTGGCTACTCCGGATGCGGTAGCATGAGTGCATAGGTTTGTTCCATATTCCATCAGTTTCATACCAAGGTTTTACGGCCCCTTGGCAGTTGACCAACCCTCCTCCTTTTGCAGCCAGGGTTGGGACCATCCACGACCGAGTTAGACACTCAACATACCTCTCCTACTGTATTTATTTTGACATTTTGGTATTTACATACATCCATTACGCATAGTAACCTTTTTTTCTTCTAGTTTTTGGCACATTTTTTCGGAGTAAAACATAATGCTAAGGAGGTTAACCTGTTCCTGCATAGTTCTCTGTCCTGCTGTGACATCTTGACTAATGTATCCCAGTTGATGACTCATTTGTTCATCCTTTCTTCATCCTTCATCCTGTAGACTCTGGAACAAGGGTGACAAATACAGCCTTGTGCAAAGTACAATTGTCTATCTCGTGGACCTTCTGGCCTGTGACAAGCTGAGCCAAGAAATAAGTTCTATTAGAAGGATTTGATAGCTTTGTTTAAACAGATTATTAAAAATGTAAATAATTATTATGGAAAATCTACTTACCTGTGGTTTTAGAGTTTCCATGAGGGATGACAGAGTGGCAGTGCGAAGACGCACTGGCATTCAGTTCCCCACACTCATATCAGTAATTTGGAGCCTATAAACCACATGTGCCTTCACATTCAAACCAGCCAGAAGGCAAGGCAGTCATCTCACAATTAAAAGAAAGAAAGACGCGGAGGATTTAATTGAGTAGTGAATATACATGCATAGTGAAAGTTCAGAGTAGAGTGAAAGAAGTTTACAAATTTACTTACCCATAGAATGAATGGGCAACATTTGAGTGCACCATTGCCTGCATGCACACAGAAGGTGAATTGAACAAATGGGCATTGATACTTTTGTACCCAAGTCATTTGCGTCACCAACAACAAAAAAGTCACATTTGTGAGATGACTCATGGTATTAAAAAAACAACAAAATGGACGCACTTGCAGCTAGTGTCTGCATTGCATTTTGCTCTGCAGTATGGCAGAGTTTGTCAAATGTACATGATTAGGTCACGAAGGCACAAAAAAATAGACGGCTAGCTTTTTCTGTTTTCGCAGCTGTTGCTGGCATTGCTGCACTAAGAGATGTGTGGGTACGAGAAAGGAGCCTTCACTCGAGTTGTTTTGCCACACTGCCTGTGCTGGCTGATGACAACAGAACTCGGCCCAGGCGTATGGACAAAAAAAACAACTGAATTCCTCACCTTGAATTGAGTATGTATCTGAACTAGGACCTCTTATGAAAGTGACTCAGATCTGATTTGAAAAGATTTGATTTCTGTGTCCACATAGCCTGAAAACAGCAGGTTTGTTTTAACATTAAGGCCAAAATCAAATATGAGTTACATTAGCCTGGTAATGTGAACGCAGTCTGACTAACCTGCATTGGGCATGTGAGCAGTTGTCAGACAAGTAAAACAGGACATTATTAGACCTCTTATATCATTGAAAGATGCTGAGAAATGAGTTCACGCTTTTGTTTTCAGTCGACTAGATTACTGTAACGCACTCCTCTCAGGACTACACAAAAAAGACATCAATCGACTGCAACGAGTACAGAATGCGGCTGCTAGAATCCTAACTAGGAAAAGAAAACCTGAGCACATTTCTCCAGTTTTGATGTCACTACACTGGTTACCTGTGTCATTCAGAATTGACTTTAAAATGCTGCTTATGGTTTACAAAGCCTTAAATAATCTCGCTCCATTTTATATATCTGACACCTTATATTCCAAATCGTAACCTTACTGTAAATCTTCAAATGAGTGTCTGCTTAGACTTCCAAGAGCTAAACTTAAAAGAAGTGGTGAGGCGGCCTTCTGCTGTTATACACCTAAAATCTGGAATAGCCTGCCAATAGGAATTCGCCAGGCTTTAAAAAACTGCTAAAAACACATTACTTTAATATGGCTTTCTGATAACTTCATTTTAAATTTAATCGTGATGCTCTGGATATTCAACTAATTATCATTACTATTCATGGTGGCTCCTCAATCAGTACTAAACCTTACTCTCTCTTCTGTTCTCTTCCCGGCGACCTGCGCCACCGCCACCTAATCAAAGCACCATAATGTTCCTACATTGATGGATTAAAGGCCAGAAGTCCACGTGACCGTCATCATCAAGTCCTTCCATGAGAACCCGGAATACAATGAGGACTGATTGAGATCATTTATGTTAGGTAGAATGCCTAGAGGGGGCTGGGTGGTCTCATGGCCTGGAACCCCTGCAGATTTTATTTTTTCTCCAGCCGTCTGGAGTTTTTTTTTGTTTTTTTCTCTCCTCTCTGGCCATCGGACCTTACTTTTATTCTATGTTAATGAGTATTCTCTGATTTTAATTCTTACTTTGTCTTTTTTCTTTTTCTTCATCATGTAAAGCACTTTGAGTTCCATCATTTGTATGAAAATGTGCTATATAAATAAATGTTGTCGTGGTTGTATTATATACTCAGCAACAAAAGAAACGTTCCTTTTTTCAGGACTGTATTTCAACAATAATGTTTTAAAAATCCAAATAACTTTACAGATCTTCATTGTAAAGGGTTTAAACAATGTTTTCCATGCATGTTCAATTAACCATAATCAATTAATTAACATGCACCTGTGGAATGGTCGTTAAGACCTTAACAGCTTACAGAAAGTAGGCATTTAAGGTCACAGTTCTAAAAACGCAGGACACTAAAGAGACTTGTCTACCGACTGTGGAAAACACCCAAAGAAAGATGCCCAGGGTCCCTGCTCATCTGCGTGAACGTGCATTAGGCATGCTGCAGGGAGGCATGAGGACTGCTGATGTGGCTAGGGCAATAAATTGCCATGTCCGCACTGTGAGACGCCTAAGACAGCGCTACAGGGAGACAGGAAGGACAGCTGATCATCCTCGCAGTGGAAGACCACGTGTAACAACACCTGCACAGGATCAGTACATCCGAATATCACACCTGCGTGACAGGTACAGGATGGCCACAACAACTGCCCGAGTCACACCAGGAACACACAATCCCTCCATCAGTGCTCAGACTGTCCGCAATAGGCTGAGAGAGGCTGGACTGAGGGCTTGTAGGCCTGTTGTAAGGCAGGTCCTTACCAGACATCACCAGCAACAACGCCGCCTATGGGCACAAACCCACCTTCGCTGGACCAGACAGGAGTGGCAAAAAGTGCTCTTCACTGATGAGTCACGGTTTTGTCTCACCAGGGGTGATGGACGGATTCGTGTTTATCGTCGAAGGAATTGAGCACGTCTGGGACTTGTTGGATCGCAGGATGAGGGCTAGGGCCATTCCCCCCAGAAATGTCCAGAAACTTGCAGGTGCCTTGGTGGAAGAGTGGGGTAACATCTCACAGCAAGAACTGACAAATCTGGTCCAGTCCATGAGGAGGAGATGCACTGCAGTACTTCAAGCAGCTGGTGGCCACACCAGATACTGACTGGTACTTTTGATTTTGAGCCTCCCTTCATTCAGGGACACATTGTGAAACATTTTTAGTTTATGTCTTATGGTGTTGACTCTTTTAGTGTTCATACAAATATTTACACATTAAGTTTACTGAAAGTAAAAACAGTTGAAAGTCAGAGGACGTTTCTTTTTTTGCTGAGTATATATGTCCAAGCAACCACTCTCAAGGTAAAATTGAAACAGTAAACTACTCTCTACATGAAGTCACACAGAATGTTTCTCCATTTTAAGATGGATGAGTTTGCAAATTTGCCAGTGCTATTCAATGGGAAATTTAGAAACTACAGAACTTCATACAATGTGATCTGTTCGAGATTTCTGAACGGAAATTGAGCTGTCAAGACTGATTTCTTTGAATAATACATGTGCCACATCTCAACAGAATTGGACCACAGGGGGCCAAGTTGTTTCACGTAGACAGACAGACATGGGTTTTCAACATAGGTGCTCCGCACGTTATCATTACAGATGAATACATCAAATGAGGGATGTAAGACTTCACAACCATTTTTACTGGGAGTGACTGGCACAAATGTGTGTGTGCTTATGATCATTCTTGGTGAAAGGGGATCTCAGCGTGTGTTAAAAAGGTCAGTCTTCTAGATTTCCATGTAAAAAGCCGAAACGCAAAGCACAGCAGTGCTGGGCGACCACAGACCGCACTTTGGGAAACACTCACATATTACAGCTGCAACAATTTTTGCTTATTCTTATTTGTATTTGTGTTCTTGCAGTGGAATCTCCCTGTTTAATCGTAAGGCACTGTTTTTGTAAATGTTTTTGACACATCTGGAATAAAACCAGAATCTCTGTTTTTACAAAATTACTTTTGTCTGTGTCTCAGTCTCTCACCATAGTCATTGATGCCCGCAGTCTGTGGCTGTGCATGGGTGCCATTACCTGGTGCATCACATGGTCCTGTCACTCATGTGGCTTTAATTGTTTTAATCTTTTTTTTTTTTTTGCTATCATTATGGCCTAGGTGAGGTACAAGGAGTAAACATCACAAGCCCTGCAGCTCAAATCCGAGGCACCTTTGGTGGGTCAGCCCTGCTCTCCGTAAGCTACACCAGCACCAGCAAAGACCGTCCGGTCATAAAATGGCAACTCAAGCGGGATAAGCCAGTCACAGTGGTCCAGTCACTGGGCACAGACATCATAGGCAACCTTCGGCCAGAATACAAGGACCGTGTGCACATCTTTGACAACGGCACTCTGCTCCTGAACAACCTGCAGCTGGATGATGAGGGCACATATGAGGTGCAGATCTCCATTACTGATGACACATTCACCGGTGAGCGCTATATCAACCTCACAGTGGATGGTAAGTGTACTGTATAAGTATGAAAATCGGAGTATTGGTTTGTGGGCAGTAAAGAACCAGACTGAAACATTGTCAGTGAAAATTTTCAGACCGTCTTTATATTAAGTAGCACTTTGTATAGTAAGTGAGCTGAGCTTGTGGTGGCCCGTGGACTTACAGTCTTGTGGTTTCAAGTCCAGCGTTTTCAGGCTTCTTTCATTCGGCACGTGTACAGTTCTGGTAGATTTGTTTCTTATTACAAGACTACATATTAAATGTACTGTCAGATGTCGCATTGCCATTGTGTACCTTTCTCTCCCAACGCCAACATTTGCCTGATTAGGTGGCCTGCACCATCACATGACTGACTTGTCTAGTGGAGCCATCACTGACAATGTCGTGTGTGTTGTTTTTACAGTGCCGGTCTCCAAGCCCTCGGTGGTGATGGTCTCCTCAACAGTTCTGGAGCTCACTGAGTACTTCTCGCTTAACTGCTCACATGCCAGTGGGACCAAGGCCCAGTACACGTGGACAAAAGGAGGAAAGGCCCTGGGCAACGACACACGTCTGCAGCTCTCACAAGACCAGAGGGTCCTCACAATAGTGCGGGTGCTCATGTCGGACGATGACATCTACAGCTGCACCGTTGAGAACCCAGTGAGCACCATGAAGAGCACTCCAGTCAAACTGACCGTGTACCGTGAGTACGACATGCTGGGCAGGTGACCCAACTGCTGCCCTGCGCTGCCAGTGGGTCATTATAATTGTTTTGCTTTGTTTTTTATCGTATTGCTATTTATATGTAACCAATATGTCTGACTATCGTGTAATCTATATGTACGAGGTGTGACAAATGTAAATCATGGCCTATAAAACAAACGTGTGTCTGTGCACTGGCAGTGTGTGTCATCTTCTTCCGCAGCTATGCATTTAGTTATACCACATTGCCATTGCTGGAAACGTACCTGGAACTCTTCTTTCTTTCTTTTTTTTTTTTTTTTAATTATTAAATTTATTAACTTCAAATAACATTCCATACACAAAAAGAAAAAAAAGGTTTGAAAGAAATCAACTTCCATCCCTGAGAAAGAGAGCTAGGCCAGCAGTGTAAAACTTCATGCTAGTAAAGACAAATGAACAGATAAAATAATAAATGGAGTAAAAGAGGGGAGAGAACCTGCTTCCTCAATTTAAATGCGTTTTCTAAAATGTCATTGATAAGATCCTGCCAGGTTCTGAAAATGTTTTGCACAGATCCTCTAAGTGTGAATTTGTTTTTTTCCAGTTTCAAATAGTATATAACATCAGTGACCCACTGACCTAACAGAGGTGAGTTAGGATTCTTCCAATTGACCAAGATAGGTCTACAGTACGTGCCAGTAGTGTAGTAAAGACCATTCTAGTGTGTTTGTTCTTCTCCACTTTAAACCCATCTGGAAGTCCACCAAACACGGCTGAAAGTGGATTAGGAGGGATTGGCACTCCAAGGCATTTAAATATTTTGTCCAAAATGATGTTAATTTGGTGCAGGCCCAAAACATGTGACCCAGTGAGGCCGGAACTTCATTGCAGCATTCGCAGGTTGGATCTTGGCCTGGAAACATTTTGGACAATTTTAAACAAGACAGATGCACTCTTTCTTTAGTTGTGGGTTTTAATTTTGGGAAATCAAAAGTGGCTAAGCCAGGTAAATAGGGTGGAGGATCCACTATGGTAACTAATTTCTTAGCCAGGACATCATGAACATTGAGTGCGTCATAGCTTGGGGTACTGTCATGATGGATGATTCATTTCTGACATTGTCATTCACATCTTCTCATCCATCCTTGAACCTCTTATTCCTCTCAAAGACGTTTGACTTTTTCATGTCACCCTCACCATACAGCACTTTCAACAGCTCCAATGTTTCACTAACACGTTGTGGCATGGTTGGCACTGCACGGCCATTCTTGGAATGAAATTGTCCCACCTTGTACTTTTTATTAGACATAATAGCAGGAGAAAGGGAGGCAGCATACCAAATCTACACTGCTTTATGGTGATGTGAAAACACTCAAAGTTTACTGTCATTTCTTAACATGCTATCCTGAAGGATGAAAAATTACTCATCCAGAGGGCATAAGAAGCTTTTTGAGTGGTTGGTGGAAACTACAGACTGATTTTAAATCAGTTTTTTGGGTGGTATCTAAAATAAAACAATTTAAAACCTAAATATGTGAATAATCCTCTGTTTAAGCCATTTGTGAATTTGTGTGGGATATTATGTTATGACATTTTACCATTTGTAAAAAGCACTGCGACCCAATGTCATAAACGGTTGGGGTACCACAAAATAAATCCCGTTCATTGCCAAAAGGTAAACTGAGAAAAATACAAAGTCAAGAAAGAAATCATGTGGTTTCCTGGCTGATCACAGTCTGAGGATGAAGCTAATGTGGATTATGTGAACCTGGAGATGGGTCGGGGCAGATTTAGAGTTGGTCCCGTGGTCACTTTAAGATTATGGCTCAAGGTTGGACTCTGTCAGTTTGGAGGTGGAAGACACAAAAGGGGTGAACTGCAATGCTACAAATAAATCTGATCTCAGCATATCCCTTCAATTGGCCCTTGTAACGTTGTACCACACTCACACAAAGTAATTGATATGTATGTGTTATTCTTGGGGGGTGATTTTTCTGGAATTTGATGTCTGGTAATGACAGAGGAGGGCGGTTGTTTTTCTTTCTTTTCTTGTGACCAAGGTGGAATCATATGTATTCAGAGGAAAGATTTGCACTTAACTTAACCAGAAATTAAAAGTATTTCTTTAGGGAAATAGTTAAGTGGAGTAGTTGATGATCAAAGTTTGAATTCAAGTGTCAAAGTCAAAAATCAAACCAAAAAAAACCTTCTGCTTTAATTGTATTAGTCAACCTGAATTGCACATTTCTTGGGGGAAACTGGAGCACCCAAAAAAAAACAAACACAACTCAACACAATGAAATTCTTAACTTGTTTCTCACCCACAGACTAGTGATGGTAGACCCAGACAAGGCTATCCATTTAACAGCACAACAGAGAAGAATACGGGAGTGTGTTAGTTATTATGAGGGACTTTTATCAATTCTTGTGCTTCTTGACCTCAGCTCCGCATTTCACACCATATCCCATCAGATACTTTTGAAACGACTAGCTAGTTTTGGAGTGTGTGGCCTTGTCCTCCAATGGTTTTCTTCCTACCTCACTGATAGAAGGCAATTTGTTCAAATAAAGGGCTTTAGATCTGAGAATGCAGTCGTTACTCAGGGAGTTCCGCAGGGTTCTATTTTGGGGCCGCTTCTTTTTCTCATTTATATCTTCCCAATAGGTAATATCTTCCAGCACCATGGTATTAAATTTCATTGTGACGCTGATGACACACAGCTATATCTATCCACTAAATCCACTTCTGTTTTCCCTCCAGATACTCTTATCGTATGTCTCCAAGACATAAAATCATGGATGATTCTCAATTTTCTTTCAACTAAACAGCAATAAACCTGAAGTGCTCCTCATTGGTTCTAAATCCACACTTGCTAAGGTTAACCATTCTTCCATTTTAATTAACAATATTAACACAAACATCTCTACCCAGAACGAGACCTGGGTTTGCTTCCCAGGTCCTCCCTGCACGGAGTTTGCATGTTCTTCCCGTGTGTGCGCTTGTTTTTCTCCGGGTGCTCCAGTTTCCTCCCACAGTCTAAAGACATGCAGGTTAGGTGCATTGGTGATCTCATATTGTCTCTAGTGTGTGTGTGTGTGTGTGTGTGTGTGTGTTTGTGTGTGTGCTCTACGGTGGGCTGACGCCTTGCCCAGGGTTTGTTCCTGCCTTGTGCCCTGAGTTGGCTGGGATTGGCTCCAGCAGACCCTCGTGACCCTGTAGTTAGGATATCGCAGGCTGGTTATTGACTGACTGACTGACCGACCATAAAGTTACAACAACTTAAGCACCCAAATAGCTGTTGTCTCTCCAGTCTCATCTGCTGTCACCTGTAAGTCCTTCAGAGTTCTCTGAGCTCTCTTGGCTGGGATTGGTTTCAGCAGACCCCCCGTGTCCCTGTGTTAGGATCTAGCGGGTTGGATAATGACTGACTGACTGATCTCTACCCAGGTGAAGAGCCTGGGTGTCATTCTTGACAGTACTCTCTCTTTTTCTTCCCATATAAGTAATGTTTCTTGGACTGCACTCTTCCATCTCCAAAATATTTCTAGAGTTCGTCCTGTTCTTACGCAACACACTACTGAAGTATCGGTTAATGCCCGAGTCACCTCACGTATAGATTACTGTAATGCTATTCTATCTGGCATCCTACAAAAACATATCCATCGCTTACAACTTATTCAAAATTCTGCTGCCTGGATAATAACCTGCTGTTCTAAATCCACTGAACATATCACACCGATTCTCTCTCAACTTCACTGGCTCCCTGTTAACTACTGAATACAATACTAAATACCGCTCTGAACATTTAAAGCTCTCCACAACTTTACTGATCTCCTCCAGACTTACACTCCACTCATCTCTCTCACTCAGATCCTCATCTGCAGCTCGACTTTCTGTACCACACGTCAGACTCAGTGCTATGGGAGCTCGAGCGTCTCTCATTGTGCTCCTCAACTCGGGAATTCTCTTCCCTCTCATATACGTCAGCTCGATTCAGTAACACATTTTAAAACTACCCTCAAAACTTATCTTTTCAAACTGGCATACCAATTGTGAATTTTGCACCGTTACTGCCAGTTATCTTTGTTTGTTTGGTAATTATTGCTTTTTGATTTATCATTTTCTTTGTTTTTATTTTACTAATGTTGTTTAATTTCATTATAAGGTGACCTTGAGTGCTAAAAAGGGCGCCTATTAAATAAAAATATATTATTATTATTATTATTATTATTACTTGCAAAGGATTTAGAAAATATTCAGACCCCTTCACTTTCTGCACACTTTATTGTGTTGTACATTGTACGTTGTATATTTAATTTTAAATGAGTAAAGGTATAAATTAGGGATGGCTTCAATTTGATAAAACATTAATCACTTGGCCAGCAAGTTTTTTTAAAGAAAAACTAGGGGGCTCTGCCCCCTGCTTGTTTCGCTTGCCAACCCCTGGGTTTTGTTATCCGGATATACAATCTAAAGAGATTATTCTCATTTCATTCATTTTATATTTCTTGATATTTGCCAGTAATAAAGCTGTAGTGAATGAGTTATCCTAACCCGGGCTGCTTGTGTCGTGCTGTGTGATCTGCATGCGACGCTGCACATTGTTCATTTAAAAGACTGTACAGTAGCTGCTGCTTGTAACGTGCCGCGTGATCTGCATGTCGTGCTGCACGTTGTTCATTTAAAAGCCTGTACATCTGCTGCTGCTTGTGCCGTCCTGCGTGATCTGCATGTCAGCTGCATGTCGTTCATTTAAAAGCCTGTACAGATGCTGCTGCTAGTGACGTGCTGCGTGATCTGCATGTCGTGCTTCGAGATGATCATTTAAAAGCTTGTACAGCAGCTGTCCTTTTATTTCACTTCTTTGTCTCGTGGGACGTTAAAGTGTCTCCAAAAATGTGTTTGTAAGTAGGGCACATCATGCAAGTAGTCTCGCGGGACTTCAAAGTGTCTTCCGAGAAGATCACGTCTTGCCTCCCTCGTCTCCCTCCCAAGATTTTTTTTTTTTTTATAACAGAGAGATATGGCACAAACATGCTGAACATTTTAACAGCAACTGGGAAGCAAACAAAGAAAACCTTGCATGGTGTTAAAAATCCCTGACTGGCCCTGTTGCTGACCTTTAATGCAAGCTCATTACAAAGGCCCCACATTGAGCTCCTAAGCATGTGCTTCATCTACTTAACTTCCAGAGTCTTGCAGGTTTTAACTTCATCTAATGAGTGCAAACCACTACACTGAAAACAACACAGATGAGGTAATATGCTAAAACATGGCAATTTCTGGGTGCATCATTGAGGAATTTGTGGGACTTTCCAGGTACATTACCAGATAATTCTAATCCTGCATGTCAAGATTAACATTCACAGATACACTGGACAGGGATCCCATCCAGACAAAGCCTCGGGTGATGCCAATTGCCAGACACCCTGCAATATTCCACTAATTTCACATAAGTTCATATACAAGTGGTGCCAAATGCCTGTCA
The DNA here is from genome assembly GCF_016835505.1 of Polypterus senegalus. Taxonomy (NCBI): domain Eukaryota; kingdom Metazoa; phylum Chordata; class Cladistia; order Polypteriformes; family Polypteridae; genus Polypterus; species Polypterus senegalus. The sequence goes on from NC_053162.1 coordinate 169,421,119, forward strand.
CTACGCTCTTAAAAATGAAGGTACTAGAGTGGTTCTTCAGAGCAATGTCATTAGGTAACCATTTTTGGTTCCTAAAATAAACAATCCACCTGAAGGTCCCAGAAACACCCTTTATTTATTTAGATATGTAACAATCTTCATATAATGAATAATCATAAATAGATAGTAACAAATCTGTTTAATATCAATGGCTCATCAATAAAAATGGGCTCCCTCTGCATACAATCACACAGGCTAAATTCAAGTTGATCTGTTACTGTCCTGCTAGGTAGCCTACCATACTTTAAAGATTTCTGTCTTTTCGTACATATTAGGAAGCTCATCAAAGCATGAGGAACCAACTTTATATGCAAGGAACCCATCCTGGAATGAAATGGTGGTTTTTCAGGCAGTGGAGCTACTAGGAAGCACACACCCAGTAAAGAACAAATAAAATCCCATTAAAGAACAAGGATTTTTAAGAGTATACTTAAGGACTCGCTATCAGCAGTATTAACAAACATATGAGCATCCTTGCAACACATGAAAGCTCAATCAGTTTTGTTTTAAGGCCACTTCTAATCAGCAGTGTCTTATTTCTACCATTCTTGTTGTAAATATCAAGGAGTGACTTCTCAGCCTTGATAACCCTGTGAGCAAGGAAGTGGCTGTCTTCCCAAACTGGGTGTCCTAATATTTACTTCAACCACTCAAGATATAAAGACAATTTAAATGTAGAAGCAAAGTGGCATTTAATAAACTGTAAGCAATACCAAATAGAAGAAGATATAATAGAAAATAAAATAGATAGTAACGTTTTAGTGTATATAGTGTAGTCTTAGGAAAGGTTACAAAAAATGTAGCAATGTCAGGACTGGATGTTTTCCTAGGAGGCATTTTAATTAAGTGATCAATGTTATTCATAGGTTACAATTTACGACGTTCAGATAAAATTTACAAACAATTTGCTGCCTGAGGCAAGATATACTTATATTACAGTTTCACAAAGAGCTTCAGGGCATGTGACATTACACACATTTGACTGGCTGGCTGTCCTTATGATACATGTCTCAATCTTTAAGCTTTTTATTCATCTCATGCTGCTTTCCTTTCTCAAGCTATAAACTAATTGAAACAACTTCGGGTCCATACTTAATTTCCATTCTCAGGGTCTAAATTAATTGAAACAGCTGCCAAAAGATTATAAACTACTGATACAATAATTGCCTCTGTAATTAAATTGCTCTTAGGAGTCCTGTAAATTCACTCCATCCTGCTTTGTTTGAGAAAATATTAAAACACTAAAACAGCGTAAGCCCGTGCTATGAAAAGCCAGGGGTCCTAGAAATTATTGAAATCGTCAGAAAAAAAATTGAAATGCAGAGATGTCAGGTAATTGAAAAGAACCACTCTGTGCATCTCTCTCCCAGGAGGATTCGTTTTGCTGACGTGCTCACCTCACTTGTGTATCAGCGACGGGAGAAAAAGTAAAACGGATACCGTGTCGCCGATGTTAGCGGTTAAGAGACGTTGTCTTTCTTCTGAGGTTTCGTTTTGCTGATGTGCTCGCCTCACTTGTGCTATTAGTGGCTAAGCAAGTTTTCTGTTTACGTGGAGGTGGAGCCCTCAGCCTGACTCCTCCTCTCACTACCAGGCTGGACAGACACACACACACACACACTTCCACACATAGACTTTTATATATAAGATAAGAAGTCAGCAGTTTAAACAGGACTTTCCACTGTAGGGCACAGTGTAAAAAAAATAATCACAATGAAGCAAAGTACTGGAATGTGATGGTTTCTATTTGACCCATCTTTTTTTTTTTTTTTTTTTTCCCAGATAATATTTATGTTTATTTTCTTTTTTGAAATTTTTATCATTCTGTGTTTTTTTAACTAGTGTCAACATCTCACCTCTGCACAGTTTCATTTTAAAACAAGGTGGTGTGCACAGTGTACTGTCCACACTATAAGACTTAAAGGGTTGGTTTATACTTGATGCATCCGCACTGGGCTCGTGGGCCACGTGCCAAGAATGACATCAGGGCTGAAGACACGCCCCCATGTACAATACAATACAGTTTATTTTTGTATAGCCCAAAATCACACAAGAAGTGCCGCAATGGGCTTTAACAGGCCCTGCCTTTTGACAGCCCCCCAGCCTTGACTCTCTGAGAAGACAAGGAAAACTCCCAATAAAAACCTTGTAGGAAAATGGAAGAAACCTCGGAAAGGCAGTTCAAAGAGAGACCCCTTTCCAGGTAGGTTGGGCGTGCAGTGGGTGTCAAAAGTAGGGGGTCAATACAATACAATACAATACACAGAACAGAACAATTCCTTAATACAGCATAATAATAAAAATTTTAGAAGTACGGTTTAACAGTAGATGATATGACATAATTAGGTTTGGATATTTTTAGAGTCCTGGAGACCTCATCCATCTAGCTGCCTCCCCATTTGGCCATGCCACGGCTGAAACGTTGCTCCGATGAAAGGACCCCTCTTTCCCATGATTCCTGTGATCCTCCATCAGGGATGACTTTACCATAGGCAGGCAAACAACTTGGCAGGTGGGCGTGGCACCAATTGCCACATTTGGGTACCGAAAAGAAACAGAATAGGTGAGGGTTAGTATTCAAATATAATTATCATGTTACTTATGTTATAGTGCTAATGACTAACAACAGAGATGCAGTCTGTACAGTTAATCAGCAGCTCTAGTCAGGATATGCTAAACTGAAGTAGTGAGTCTTCAGCCGAGATTTAAAGGCTGAGAGCGAAGGGGCATCTCTTAAGGAAGCAGGAAGACCATTCCACAGTTTAGGGGCCCTGTAACTAAAAGCTCGACCTCCACTGTTATTTTATTAATCCTTGGAATCCTAAGCAGACCGGCATCTTGAGATCTTAATGTGCTCAGGTTTGTAAGTCATGATAAGTTCAGACAAGTAAGCCGGACCTTGGCCATTTAATGCTTTATATGTTAAAAGGAGGATTTTGAAATCTGCCCTAAACTTAACTGGGAGCCAGTGTAAAGATTTAAGAACTGGAGTTATGTGTTCATATTTTCTTGTTCTTGTAATAATTCTTGCAGCCGCATTTTGGATTAACTGGAGGCTGTATAGAGAACAGCCAGTGAACACCGCATTGCAGTAGTCAATCCTACTAGAGATAAATGCATGAATTAATTTGTCACAATCCTGTTTATTTAGAAAGCGCCTTAATTTCCTAACATTTTTAAGATGGAAAAAACATGTTTTGGACGACTTTGTAATATGTGCTTTAAATGACATGCTAGAGTCAAAGATAACTCCTAGATTGAGGGCTGATTCAGTAAAATTAATTGGGATTCCAACTGAGTTAAATGACGACAAAATATTGCTGTGATCAGCGTCATTCCCTCCAACAATTAACATCTCTGTTTTATCTGTATTTAAAGACAAGTAGTTCTCATTCATCCATTCCTTTAATTCACTAACACAACTAATTAAAGACAACATCGGAGAAACTTCATTTGATTTAAATGAAAGGTATAACTGGGTGTCATCTGCATACGAGTGAAAATTAACATTATGTTTCCTAATGAGAGATCCCAGTGGAAGCATGTAAAGTGAAAACAGTAAAGGTCCCAGTACTGAGCCCTGCGGACACCATATTGAACTTCTGTGTATAATGATGGAGTACTGTCAGCACATTTCTGTACATACTGGAATCGATTTGATAAATAAGAACTAAACCAAGCGAGCACGGGCCTGTAAGCCCAACATCGTTTTCTAGCCTGTGCAGTAAAATAGAATGGTCAATGGTGTCAAATGCTGCACTTAAGTCCAACAACATAATTACAGTGGAGTTTCCTTCATCAGAGGATATCAGAATGTCATTTACAACCCGTGTTAGTGCAGTTTCTGTACTATGACCAGTGCGAAAACCAGACTGGAATTTCTCAAATAAATTGTAATGCGTAAGGTGTGACTGAAGCTGACTGGCGACTACTTTTCTAGTATTTTAGAGAGAAATGGTAAATTTGAAATAGGCCTATAATTATTTAGTATGTGTGGGTCTAGGTCTGACTTTTTAAGTAAAGGTTTAATGACTGACACTTTTAGTGCATCAGGTACTGTGCCATGCAGTAATGAACTATTGATAACGGTTAGAATAGGCGCTGCAAGAACATCCATTGCACTTTTTACTAGTTTTGTTGGCACTGGATCTAGGGAACAAGTAGTGGGCTTCATTTTAGTAATTAAAGTTAAGACTTCCTGGTGAGTTACAGGATTAAAATTACTAAAGTGCTGAATGCAATGTGCAGGGTCTGCTAAGCTAGTATTTGGTTTGTACTGTGATGCTGAGATCTGGGATCTTATATTTTTAATTTTCTCATTGAAGAAGTTCATAAAGTCTGTACTGCTAATATCTGATGGTATTTTGCACTGTTGATCTGAATTCCCATTTGTTAATTTAGCCACTGTTCTAAAAAGTACCCGAGGATTTTTATTATTGCTATCTATTAATGTAGAATAGTATTCTGAGCGAGCTTTAAAGAGCTCTGTCCATGCAATTTGAAAGACCTGTAGCTTTTTTGGGAGCATGTGTTGGGAGCATACACAGTGTGTTTGCTGCACGCTGTGCACGGACATTTTTGCTGATGGACGTCTTTGCTGCTAAGCATATGCACTGCTGTGTATCCAAAGTAGTGAATTTCAAGGAGAGGCTGGTTATGTGGGTGACAGAATGATAAATGAAGGGCTGAAAATGATGCAACAAAACTGAAGGAAGACATGCAGAAACATCTGAAAAGCATCTGATAATCATGTAGGTTCCCCACTCACAAGAACATCACACTAGCACTTCCTTCACTGCTTTAGGGCTTCTTGTCTCACGTCCTCTGCTGTGACATTGTCAGTTATGTGACACTAATAGAATACTGTAACTTATTAGAACAGCATTTCTCAACCTTTAAGTATTTGCGACCCGAGTTTTTATAACAGTTTTAATCGTGTCCCCCTTACGTTTTTTTGAAAGGAGCCCACAATACCAATTTGTTGTTTTTTAATTAATGATATATCATAGATGCATTTAATTATAATTCTTGTTTTCTTTTTTTCACATCTTAGCGCCCCCTTTTTGTTACTTCACGCTCCCCCTAGGGGAGCCCGTCCCACAGTTTGAGAACCACTGGACTAGGAGGCTATCAATGTGATGATTCAATCGTTTATTTTTAAATTAGTTGAGAATTAAGACAGTCAGGAAGTGATTGTAAAGAGGTTGTAAGCACAAAAAATACATGAAACAAATTGCTGATCAGTCTTTTTAGATAAGAGTTCAAAATTGAACTGACTCAAAATGCTTGAACTTCTGGACATAAGGGTTCCTGGCAGGAAGGTACAGGTCCAGGAAGGCAGACAATGGAAGTGACGTCAGTGGTGGAATAGCTAGCAATGTTCTGTTCTACAGAGGGAACACTGGGATCTATGAAGCATGTCTGGGTGAAGGAGCTCGTTCATGTGGGATGTAATTCCTCCAACTGAGGAGCCCTCAAACTTATGCTGGGGTGCCCTCCTTAGGCGGCTTCTCTGAGTTACGGAGGAAAAAAGAGATGATATAGTCGGAGTGCAAAAGACATAAAAGACTTACCTGAAACACAAGGCAATCCAAACGAATTAAATTCCAGAATTAAATACAACTAGTCGAAATATAGAGTGTGAGGTCAAAAAATCCAGTAGATCACAAAAAGCACAAGACACAGAAACAGCAATATAACACTCACCGGTCCGAAGTGTTTTTGCCACCCACAAAACACATGGGACATAACCGTGGCATTGATACATAAATAAAATGAGAAATAAAGAACTCAAATAATAAACACAAGCAATATTATTGTGAATAAAATATTAACATTGGCTGGGACCCTTGCCTGGCTGGGATGCCTCCATGCTGGAAGGACTGAGGGAGCATGTCCTATTCAGAGTTACCTTCCCTGGACCGCTAGATGGCAGCCCCCCTGGGTTGGAGCGGTGCCTCAGAATCCCACAGGGCTTCATGGGAGTTGGAGTTGGGATTCGAGGGTGCTGCCAGGGGGTGCTGCAACAGCTGCTGAGCCCTCTTGGGTGGGTTTTCCGCCACATCCGGAAGTGCTGCCAGAAGTAGGTCAATGAGCACCTGGTGCACTTCCCTTCCGGGGGTGTTGTAAAAGGAGCCAGCAGTCACCACTCTGGGAGCCAGAGTTGGGAGGAGGGAGACGAGGCTTGCCTGGAGGAGAAATGAGAAAGAAAAGAAGAAGGAGAAGAAGAGTACTGTGTAGAGGTGTGCTTGTGTTTTAGGAACTGTGTTTGACTTGTGTGGACGAGGAAGGTGTTTCCCACAAGGAAAAATAAAAACTCTTGTGTGCTTTGAACCCATGTCCTACGCTTGTGTGTGTCTCGACTGGCCTTTACAACATAAAGGACATAAAACAAAGATTTAAACCCCAGAGCAGGTACCCTGACTAAAAAATGACCGCTTTGTCATTGACTTGCGTGTTTTGTGCTGAGCCCTTTGATTCCTGTTTGCCTGGGAACAGCTTCCCGGATGTACAAGTGCAGATAGATGGTCAGGTTGAGCTGAATCACAAGAACTCATGGGTAATAATTTAGAATAAAAGTGTGAAGACGATCCAAAGTGCACCTGTTAGTCACTTACTGCTCAGTTACACAAATGGAGCCATCATTACGGTCTTCTTACATATCAGTAAGTGACTAAAAGACATGTGACAGGTAGCCCCTCTTCTAAAGCGTTGCCACTCAACTAAACAAAGCTTGTGTCGAGATTTTTTAGCCGTGAGTGAATAACAGAGGCAGTCTAGGCAGCCTAAAGTGTGAAAATGAAACGTGAATAGAGAGCGCTTGACTGATGAGCAACCCTGTCCAATTCAGAAAGGTTGCAAGTTCAAGTTGAATCGCGAACACTTATGAAGCTCAAGCTGCATTGATGCTATGAGTCTAGAGTGTTCAAGAGCCACTTGAGCCGTGCCCGTTGAGATAAGTTGTAAGTACAATCTAAATCCTGAGCACTTGTGGTATTGGAGCTGTACCGGTAAGCTTAATGCTCAGGCGGACGGACCCTCAGGCTCAAGCTGAGTTATGGCTACTTTGTGACATTACAACAGTGAATGATTATCAGTCTAAGGGCAATATGCTGCACTGTGGGACTTGTGAGGGTCTTTCAAATACGTCTACAGTATATGAATAAATACAGTGCCTATTAACATCTTCACCTCTTGCAAGTTCTCACATTTTCTTGTTATACAACGTTGAATAACACTAAACTGAATTAGGATTTTTTAACTCTGACCAACAGAAAAAGACCCTTTAATGTCAAAGTGAAAACATCTCTCTGCAAAGTGGGCTAAATTGATTATAAATATAAAAAATAGATATTTGATCACATAGGTCTTCACTTCAAGTCAGTATTTAGCAGATGTAAATTTAGCAGCCATGACAGCCTTGATTCTGTGTGCTCAGATCTCTCTGTCAGCTTTTGCACATCTGGACACTACTATTTTTCCCCTTTCTTCTTTGTAAAACTGCTCAAGCTCTTCCAGGTGCCATGCTGATCCTGACTGAATCGCATTTTACAAGCCTAGCCACAAATTCTCAGTTAGACTGAGGTCTGAACTCCAACTTGGCTGCTCCACAGCTTCCATTAACTTTGTTGTTTTAGCCATTCCTGTATCACTTTGGCTTTATGCTTGTGGTTGCTGTTTTGCAGAAAAACCAGGTGTAGGATTTTCATAGACTTCATCAGGTTTTCCTCCAGGACTGTTTTGTATTCTTGTATTTTGCTGCATTCATTACACCTTGACAAGCTTTCCAGGGCCTGCAGGTGAGAATCATCCCCACACAACCTGATACCATCACCATCATGTTATACAGTAAGGATGGTGTGTTTTTGATAATATGCAGTATTCAAACGTGGTGTTCAGTTTTGTTGCCAAAAAGCTCCATAATATCATAGAACCTTCCTATGTCTGACTTCATACTCTAGCCAAGATGTGCATTTTTTTTCTCTTTGCTACCATAAAGTTAGGGGTGACGCAGAGGGTAGTGCTGCTGCCTCACAGTAAGGAGACCTGGGTTCACTTCCCGGGTCCTCCCTGCATGGAGTCTGCATGTTCTCCCCATGTCTGCCTGGGTTTCCTCCCTCAGTCCTAAGACTTGCAGGTTGGGTGCATTGGCGATCCTAAAATGGCCGTAGAGTGTGGTTCAGGGTGAATGTGTGTGTGTGTGTCCTGTGGTGGGCTGGCGCCCTGCCCAGGGTTTGTTCCAGCCTTGCGCCCTGTATTGGCAGGGATTGGCTCCAGCAGACCCCCATGACCCTGTAGTTAGGATATAGCAGGCTGTTTATTGACTGACTGACTGACCGACCATAAAGTTACGACAACTTTAAGCACCCAAACAGCTGTTGTCTCTCCAGTCTCATCTGCTGTCACCTGTAAGTCCTTCAGAGTTCTCTGAGCTCTCTTGTTGGCCTCCCTCACTTGTCTTCTTCTTACAGGTGCTTTGGATGGCCTGCAGATTTTCAGCTCTGCCGTATTTTTTCCATGCTTTTCATGACTGACTTAACTGAACTCCTAGGGATATTCAGTGACTTGGACATTTTCTTTTCTCCATCCCTTGACTTATGCTTCTCAATCCCCTTTTTCACTGAGTTGCCTGGAGTGTTCTATTGTCTTCATTGTGTGGCTTAGCCCACCATTCTGACCCACCACAAGTTGTTCCTTCCAAATATAGGAGTATTTAATAATGATAATAATAATACATTTTATTTATAGAGCACCTTTCCCATGCTCAAGTTTAGATTACAATCAAACAAGACCCCAGACAGGTGACCTACATTGAAAATATTCTGGGACTTCTAAAGCCATTGGGCTACACCAGTAATGATTTGTTGGTGTCATATTAAAGGGGGTGAATACTTAAGCATTTAATTACTTTGTGTTTTATATTTATCATTAATTTAGGTCATTCTGCAGAGATCTGTTTTCACCTTGACATTAAAGAATCTTTATTTCTAAAGAAACACTGTGATTCAGTGCTGTGTAACAATAAAATATGAAAACATCCAAAGGGGTGAATAAGTCCTTACAATAAATAATGTAGGATAATATAAATTCCCAAAAATAAATTATAAGTGCTATTATTCCTATAGGGGAGAATAAAAGATGATATTATTCAGCTACAGACCTACCAAGAGACCAGCAGGAATGGAGTCATTACTTATCTGGATGGTAACATCCTCCCTAATGCTGTGACCCAGTTTTTGGCCGACTGAGTGCACAAGCTCTAACAGTAGCCCACCTTTGTGCTTTCCTTGGTATGATCATTTCTTACCACTCCCACTTTGGTGGCTGGCCACTAAAACCAGCTGTTCAAAGAATTACATTGGTTCAGGACTCGTCACCATTTCCAGACGAAGAAGACACTAAAGGGGCGCAGTGCAGAAGTGCAATCTAAATCTTTTCATGAAGAGACCACAGACTGAACTTCATTCACTCAGGACATGGTGAGCTTGTGATTTAGTGTAAGGCGGGCGGTCGGTTGTTAAAGGTACAGGGGGTGACAGGAGTACTTCATAAACACTTCACCTTTGCCATACTCCTCTAAATGAACACGGGGTGTTAGATGAGTGATTGGGTCGCCGCACCTTTTCTGATCTGACCACTGGCCACTTTTTGACATTTAGTTTGTAGTTACCGGAATCCTGGCTTCAATATTGAGGACACCATGTGTATTGGTATAAAAACAAGCCATATGAAGATTTTAATGTACTAAACTGGCAATACTGAACTGTCATTTTAACAACATACTGTATAAAATAAGAATTTGGGCTGCAAATACAAGTAAAAATGTGAACTATGTTAGCGAACTGACACTGGTTAACCTGGCAGCAATATGGACACCTGAGTAGATAGCAAATAATTAGAAAACCTGGACCTCTTAACTTTATTTATACTGAGTCTCCTTAAACTTTTAAACTCTGAACTCTTTAATGCCATGTTAAGCACACTCGGTGTATATTTTTAATGGCTGCTATAAATTGTTTGTACTGAATTAAACCTTGTATCTTTTCATTCATTCTTTTAGAATCTTAAACAGATTGTTAATTTATTAGACCTGGGCTAATTGGGATCTGAGAGAAAGGCAAACACTTATTGACTGTTCTTGTAATCCCAAGAGAAAGGTAAACACTTATTGACCATTTCTGTAATCCTTGTTAATATGACATGATGTTAGGCCTTTGGGGTTGGGGTGCGTACTGAGAACAAATGGCAGGCAGGCAGGCAGAGCAGGTGAGAGAAAAGCATGGAGAAGAGCCCAAAGAAACTGACATGGACCTCTGCGGACTGCTTCTGCTTTATAATCATACTCAACTTAAACTGTTTGATTGGGTCAAGGTACAGTGATAAGAGCATCAGATGTGGGCAATCGGTTGTCATATTTCCACAGGAGTTACAAGCTTTTCCAATAGTAGAGCATGGTGAGTAGGCACCTGCTTTGGTGATTGGCACAGGTGTAGCTTAACCATTTGGCTTGTTAATGCTGAGCTAATCTCTCTATTATATGAAAAAAACTTAGGATGAGACGAGACCTGTTCAGAGAGACGAGACATGACTTTTTCAGAGAGACACTTTTGGGTCCAGTGAGACGAGACTTTGTGCCAAGAGATTTAACCACACCTGGGGCCAGAAATAAAAGACATAGAGTAGATGACAAAGTAGAACGTCATAAAGAATTCAAAAACGTTGGTGCGATACACATGCAGAGCAGGTTAGACATAATGGATGTAGGAGAATTTGAAAGTCTCAAAAAATGATAGTAAAGATCGCATTAGCGCAAACAAATGGAAGAAATTACTCGGTGAAATAATGGAACATTGAAAAAAGATCGAATAGTGTTTGAGGATGTCTGGGGGAGAAGCGAGACAAGGCAGTGAGACAAAAGGACGTTCAAAGCGCTGCATGAGATGCAGATCACGCGGCGCGGCAGCAGCAGAAATCCAGCAGCTGATCGAGCAAAGAGAAGGTAAAAAAAAATGTATTTGTTTCCCATTGTATCACTGTTTAAGAGGGGGTTTCAGAGGAGCGACCGCATCTCCTTGGGGTGCGTTCAGTCTCCCTCTTCACAATGGTGCATAGCTTTAGAGGGGTAGGGGTTGGCGAGCGAAGTGAGCAGGGCTCAGAGCCCCCTAGTAATAATAATTCTCTGCATTTATGTGGCATTTTTCTCACTACTCAAAACTCTTTACATAGTGAGTGGGAAACCACGTCAGCCGCCTTTAATGTGCAGCATTCACCTGGATGCTGTGACGGCAGTGATTTTGCAGCAGTGCACTCACCACACATGAGCTATTTGGTGCTGAAGTGGTGAGAGAGAGAGTCTTTTAGAGACTGGGGTTATTTAGGGGAGATGAATGACTAGGCCATGGTGGGCAATTTAGGCAGGACATGAGGATACAACCTGCTCTTTACGAAGGATACCCAGGGATGTTTTGTGACCAAAGAGAGTCAGGACCTCGGTTTTACATGTAATTCAAAGGACAGCACTATTTTTACAGTACAGTGTGCTGTCACTGCACTGGAGCATTGAGATCCACACACAGACCACAGGGTAAGTGCCCCCTACTGGCCTCACCAACACTAATAAGGAAATCAGTCAGATATTGTCTAACCTGCTTAGTCCTGAACAGGGTCACAGGGGGTGCTGGAACCTATCCTAGCTGGCATAGGGCGAAGTCAAGCCGAAACCCTGCACAGGACGCCAGTCCACATCAGCAACTGGTAAGTCTCTTTTCTTAAAGCATCTGTCAGATAAGACTGTAAACGGGTGGCGCTATGGAGTGGCTATATTAAGGCAAAATTCCAACAGTAATCCACGGTATCTTGTAGCTGAAGTGCAAGTGGCTTTTAGCTTTAGGTGAATTGATGTGCTGCGGTGGGCTGGCTTCCTGCCTTGCGGCCTGTGTTGGCTGGGATTGGCTCCGGCAGAGCCCCGTGACCCTGTAGTTAGGATATAGTGGGTTGGATAATGGATGGATGGATGGCCTGATGTGATGTGCCCAGACATTTTAATCTGCTTCTAAAGTGTATGGACATATCATATCAAGCAGGACATTAGAACAAAACCTTTCCAATTCTTCCTTTTTTCTTGTATTAAAAAGAAATAAAGGGGAGAGGCATTGTGTTTCTTGACCAGTAAGCAACAACAACATTTATTTTATATAGCACATTTCATACAAACAGTAGCTCAAAGTGCTTTACATATTAAAGAATAGATAAATGAAAGACATAATTATAAAAAATAAATCAACATTAACATCGAATAAGAGTAAGGTTCAATGGCCAGGGGGGGCAGAAAAAAATAAAAAAACTCCAGACGGCTGGAGAAAAAATAAAATCTGTAGGGATTCCAGACCATGAGACCGCCCAGTCCCCTCAGCAGGTCACTGTTTGGTTGTTTTTTATTTAATGTTCTTAAAATGTTGTAAATAGACTGCAGAGTGGTTGTCTCAGTTTAGCTTGTAACATAAGGTGAAAAAAAAAAATAAAAACTAGAGTCTCTTGTTCAGCTTTGGCACAAAGTTCTGGTGACAGTTTCGGTAGCACACACCTTTTTTCAGGCTTTTCACTTTTTCAAACTGGAAAACTAAACTCAAAATGGTGTGTAATTTCTGTGCTGTCGTATTTGAACCTCTGTTCAGCTCTAGATGCCTTCTGTGTAGAATTTTCATGTCTCCCTCATGTTCAAGTGGGCTTTTTTCAGGTGGTCCAAAACAGACTAATAGGTGGAGTAGCAACTCCTAAACTTGCCCAGACTCAAGGCGCTTCTAGATGAGCTGCTTGGTGATTAGAGAGGCTCGACTTGGTTTAAAAAACAAATTAAATGGAGGACCGTGTTTTAATCTGGCAAGTAAGTGATAACAGTGCAAAAAAGGAAGACACCCCAGTCTCAGCCAGTCAGTCTTTATTTAGTAAAGCTCCTTTCAGCACCACAATGTCAAGCAAACAACAACACTGCAAGATATTTAAAGACAATGAAAGTACAATAGGGCACAGCAGATAGGAGTGCACTAATGCGCTAATGCGATAAGGTTTCACAGGTTCAAAAGTTAAAGGACAAATTTAAAGTCAGCCATTAATAGCAAAGACAACAGTCTTACAGTACATAAAACCATTTGTTAATCTCTGTTTCAACACTGAGTTTTAAGGAGACGCTTAGGCAGGCAGGTTCATAGAGGAGGCACTACACAGCTGAATGATCTTTATGAAGCACTTTAAACAGAGTAAATATGTAAAGCACTTTTAATACAGCAGCTTACCTACAAGCACCCATATATACTGTACTGTTCCATAGCACCTTCAAGGAGGGCACCTTCAAGTGCTCGGATTTGTGCTAGGCTAGTGACACTTTGGTAGTATATATGGCATCTCTTGTTGGATGTAGCACCATCATATCAACGTCAGCTGCATGTACCGTCAGATAGCACCTTGATTAACACACAGACCCACATCTTCTCATTGTACATGGCTCTATCAGTACAGAGATAGTGTACGATTGTCATTTTTATGGTTAGAAGTGGTCCACTCTATGTCACTTAGTGAGTTACTGGCCAGATTTAAAATGGTCACCTTTGTGTCAGACACTCGCTTTTACATACAATGTGTCATGATGCTGTGTAAATGGCAGCATAGGTTAGAGGCATCACATCCTGCATTCAGTACCCCTGTAATGCCAAGTGTTTTGTCACAGTGCACTGTTGAAGAGTAAACATGAGATGCACCATTTTCATTTAGCTTGTCATGATCTTCATGGATATGAGGCCAGTAGTCCACTCTGTCATATAGCACCTTTAACAAGAACCTTTACACAAATAGCACCTTTTAAAAAGGGATGTTCTCATTTTAATGCAGCACCTCCAATATAGCACCTTTAACAAAGGGCAGCGCAAAATGGAATGCGCTTCATTGGCACAGTAAGACGCTTCCTGATCTGCATGCACACCTCCATGTTGACAGCACATATAGCGATGCATAGTAAGATATGTGGGGTGCACACCATGTCACGAAGGACCAGGACAGGGCATAACACAACAGCAGTGGGACTCATGCAGTTTTCATTTATAAAATATGATAACCCACATTTTTTAACCCACTTAATCCAATTCAGAACCCATCTCAGTAGCAGTGGGCAGCAGGGTGCCAGATCATGGCATATATATGTGTGTGTATCTGGTATCACAGCTGGGGTGGACCTCATTGCCTTAACCTAGCTAAGAGTCCATTGCAATCAAAAATCAGAAGGGATTTTTGGTTTTGATTTTTTTTGGTTTCGAGGGGATTTATTTTTTCGCATGACCTTGGGGGGGGTTAGAGCACAGGGTTAGCCATTCTATAGCACCCCTGGAGCAATTTTTCAGGTTATTGGCCTTGTTCAAATTTGTTGAGAATCCTGGTCTAGGATGAGGCCATCAGGGATGGGCACTATGGGTGTATGAGCATCCTGACTGGGATGGTTTATGTTCCCTTTCCTGGTCAGAAGGCCAAAACAGGAGAGGCCAGCAGGATGCTGAGACTTGAAACTACAGTACATCAGGTGGGAGCATATCATCTTGGTGAGGTCCCATTTGGACACCTGAAGGCGGTTTGGGAATTTGTATTGTTGTCCGCATATTGATTTGGCAAAATTTTACACCGGATGCCCGGTCTCCTGATGTAACCCTCCCCTGTGACCCGACATTTGCGCGATAGACATATGCGTGCCGACAAAATAGCGGAGATTAAAACGTGCCGACAAAATCACGCCAACAAAATCGCCCCGACAAAATCGCAAAAGTTTCATTAAATATGAATTACTAGTTTAAAGCATATGTAATAATGTTTATTTTAGAAGTAAATATTATGAGACGCGGCATGCCATCAGCACGGCACGCAGATAGTCCTTAAGATCACGCCCTGCATATGTAGGAAGAATTGCAGCAAGACGTCTTGATAGTTGAGCGTATTTAGACTTGCTGGCTGCCGGACTGCTGGTAATTCCGCTTTGTATACGACGCGTTATGCCAACCCTCGACTGAGTTATTTGTTCGCGGCATGCCATCAGCAGTTATAACAGTTATAACCTAGCACATAATGTGTACATAATGCGCACGTACGCGTCCCACTCTCTTGGCCTCTCTCGCGATTTTGTCGGCGCGCATTTGTCGAAAACCAGTTAGCGGGTTTGTCAGCGCTCATTTGTCCACCGCGGTTTTGTCGGGGCGCATATGTCTATCACACTTTTGTCGGTGAACCACCCTCCCCATTTATCCGGGCTTGGGACTGGCACGAGCAAACACACTGGTTTGTGCATCCCCTGTGGCTGATGCTAAGGATAGAGCTGCCAGGGAAGAGAAAAAGAGGAAGGCCTAAGAGAAGGTTTATGGATGTGGTGAGAGAGGACATGCAGGTGATGGGTGTCACAGAGCAAGAGGCAGAGGACAGAAAGATATGGAAGAAGATGATCCGCTGTGGCGACCCCTAATGGGAGCAGCCGAAAGAAGAAGAAGAAGGCAGTTTGGGAATGGTAGTCCCTAATGGCAGCCTTGTTGGGGTCTGTGAGATCTGTGGGGAGAGGCTCAAGATTTCATTATTTGTCACATACACAGTTTTACATGTTATGCATGTACAACATGCAGTGAAATGTCAACGTGGTCCACTGCTCAGGTTATGCAAAATAAAGAAAAAAGATGAGAAATATGGAAAAAACAGAAACAGTCCTTGCGAGGTCCTGCCTGACTTGGGAAGTGCTTCATGGAGAGGCCTTATTGTCACACCAGAAGTCCTCCCGATTCCGCCTTGAACCACCTCACCCAGGGGGCTGGAGTCAAGAGAATGGGAGGAGGAGGATGACAAAACCCACCATAAGTGGAGTTTAAAGAAAAGAAAGGAAAGAAGAAACCTGCTTTTGTAAGGTATAAAAAGAAAATAAATACAAATCTTTTTAAAACCAGGACAGTTGTGAGTACGGCTATGTCTGGACTTTGGGGGTCTGAGACCCCCGTAGCAGTATTATATATATATATATATATATATATATATATATATATATATATATATAAAATATACAATACACATATATAAAATACACACACAGTTACAGTATATATATTTATAATATAGTTTAAAATGAGATGCAAGGTAAAGTAGCATCATAGCCCTTGGGGTGCTACTTTTATGAAATGTGGTAATATTATATGCAATATATAGCACCTTTAGTGTTGAAAATTATTTTTTATATAATTCTCACCAAAATATTGTATTCATGTTGTTTTGTGGAATTTTATGCTTTATTCCTTTATGCAGTGCTTCAAAGTGGTGTTGTCTGTGAAAGGTGCTATATACAAGAAAGATGAATTGATTGCTGTTACATATCAAACCTTGCTTTCTATTTAAGTCTGATGTACATGACCAAATATAAGATACCTACACGCACAAAGCAGCCTGATCATATTTATAAGAACAACACCTGCAATAAGATTTATTTATGTTATTTGTTTTTTGATGTGAATGCACATGAACTGCACAGCACGCACACACATTATTAGCAAACTGGTAGCAGATGCAGGGCACACACTTTTACACCCACTGACATGTATTCATTTTCAGCATTTATATATCTGTTCTGTTATTGGACCTGCTAGTTCCATAACAGGCGAGGCAGAGCATTTACAGACAACATGTTGCTCATAATAAGAAACAGCCCTAGATG
This sequence comes from Polypterus senegalus, assembly GCF_016835505.1. NCBI lineage: Eukaryota > Metazoa > Chordata > Cladistia > Polypteriformes > Polypteridae > Polypterus > Polypterus senegalus. The sequence continues at coordinate 169,437,878 of NC_053162.1, forward strand.
AGACCATCTAAGGGGTTTTGCTTACCCATTCAAGCTCCCACTTGGACAATTTAGTGCCCCCATTTCAGCTAACATGCACATCTTTAGGATGTGAGAGGAAACTGGTGTAAGTAAAATTTAAAAAACAAAAAACCCTTACAGACATGAGTTGAATATGCTATGTCTACAGTCGGTGACTGGGTCAGATATCAATCCCAGATCCCTAGAGGTATAATCACCATCGTGGCATAATAAATTGTAAATTTTTGTAGCTGGCCGATTAGAAAAATTTGTCTATTCAGCAACTAGATAAATACCATGTAACCTGAGGATGGCTCATATAAATAGAATAACAAATCACTCTTGCGTCTTTTAAATTGATTTTTGTGTGTGTCTGTATTTCTGCCTCAGAGTGTACACACACGTCATCTTGCACATAACACAGCACCTTTACTCGTACACTTCAGATTTATAAAAGTGTGGCTTTTTGCTGGTATGTATTATATTGGTGTAACATATACAGTATTTATCTAGCACCTTTAGTATGGGACATAGAAACGAAACATTGTTTGCATACACAGTGAAATCTTACCTCCATAATTAGTACCATAAGAATAAATGGGAAAAGAGCTGAAAAGTAGCCCACCATACACACCCCAAACACACGGTACACAAACCATGTTGTCAAGGCTCAGTGATGAAGACATCTTGAAGGTTTTGAAAGCGTTGCTCTCAGTTTGGTTTCACTGACCCAGAATTGTGTGGCCGTCCCAGAATGGAGATAAATCCGTTCCAGGATAGCTGGTCACGCTCACCAAGTGGCAGTGCATTTGTGTCCAAGTCCGCAGCCCGCTGTGACTGCATTTGTCAAAGGAAAGCTAGAGAGCTGGCACTCCCAAAATCAGAAAGCACAATCTTTTTATTTAGTAGAGTCATTCTTGGCTATTTCAGGTTCACTGCTCCTCCTGAAAACAGTCGGCTCGGCTGCTTGAGTCCTCTGAAAGCACCTTTATTTCCTTTTATGCTGCCCTCTCTTTAAATCCTCAGAAATAACAGACACTGGCTGGATACTCACTGTCCTTGGATTCTCTGGGTGGAGGGTTAGACTCTGTAGTTGCCAGACCTGAGCTGTACAGTATATCCAGTGGGCCGAGGCTGTACCTCGAACGTCATTTTAAGGGGTCTCTATGGCTATTGTGTCTGATGCTCGGTGTAAGAGTAAGAACTAGAAATCAGTCAACAGTGGTTCGAATGAAATCCCATGTCACTTAAGGCAAATGGGATTAAATCATTGACCAATGATTAGCCTCCTTGCATGCTGGGTGTTGGAGGTTATGCAACTGTTTCTTGGTTGGTTGGGACACAAAGTTCAGATTATACACTTCCACTCTTCTTCATCTCCCTGACTTTCCATACCTCTGGATTTTTGGTTTTGTGTACTTCTATATCTCCAGGTCTTTGGGTCATTGTGCTTCTGGGTTTCCAAATCACAGAATTATCGGCTGCCCGTATGTCCTGATTTCTGAGTATCCATATCTCCTGGTTTTCAGATCGAAGAGTCCCCTGGTCTTTAGCTTTCAAGGCCTCCTGGTTTTGGGGTTTTTGGACAACTGGGTTTCTAGGCTTCCAGATTACTTGTTCCTGAGAGTCTGGATGTGCCGATCTTTTATGCTTCATGGCCTCTGGTTCTCTACGCCTCCAGATCTCAGTGTCTTTGGGACATGATGCCTCTGGATTTCTAGGTCTCCAGATTTCTAGGTCTTTAGATCTCTGAGCTTCATGATCCTCTATTTTTTGGTAATCCAGGCTTTTGGGTCTCTTAGTCTCCAGAGTTCTTGACAGTAAGATCTTTAATGTCCCTGGTCCTAGTCCAAGAATTTTCAGAAGTCAATTTTAGGTACTTGAAATTCCAGATGTTAGGCGGTCTGAGATGTTAAGCCTCCTGGGTTGAATCTGTGGAATACTGGATCTCTGAATCTGCCAAGGTTCCCAAGATTACAGAACCTTAGGCATCACTTCTTTTGTTCAGTTCTTGAAGTTCTTGGACTCTAGACTATCAGGGTTCTGTCTGTTCAAGTTTGTGGTCCATGGGTCTCTGGTTCATCATCTGCTGTAAGTTGCCTCCCCCCTCATTGCCTTGAGTGCTAAGCTCTGTGTTTCCTTGCAGGGCGCAGCTCGCTGTATATCATCCTCTCCACTGGCGGTATATTTCTCCTCATCACCCTGGTGACCGTATGTGCTTGCTGGAAGCCATCCAAAAAGTAAGAGCTTTCTTTTGTTTCTCCCCTCTTTGCTTTTGCAGATCCTCTTGCTACAGTCACTCTGGTGGGGCACAAACGGCCAGCAATGAAGAATTGAGATGTCAGGTTACTTGAAGGGGAAGCTTTTGGGACTAAAGAAAGTGTGTCCCGGTTAGCGGTACAGCTTAGGGAAGCCTGAAGTGATGCTGTTAGGACTTCAACTCCTTTTCCAGGGCCATTCAGGGAGGCAAAAATCAGCCAGTAAAGCTCTTGGTGGCGGACACATGAACGAGAGCCACTTTTGAGATGCCGCGGGGGCTCAGATTTTTGTCATAATCCATGACATTCCACCCCGCTTCACAGGGAATGAAGGCTTTTTTGAAAGCTGAGGTATCCCTACTTCGCTCTTGCTTCTTTGCTTGTCTCAGTGCATATTGTCAGGAGAAAAGCATCGGCAGTTAAGAGTACTGCAGTGCAAAGCACTCTGGGTAAATTGGAGATGGTGTCAAGCAGCACACTGTGAAGAAGTGCTGCACGCTGCAGATTGAAGCTGTGGCGGAAAACAGGAAGCCGTCTGCATCATTGGTGTTGCAGCAGACAGATAAGAGAAACACTGTCTGTATCAGGTCATTGCCATGGGGCATCTGGGAAGGGAAAAGGCCGTACAAATTGATCACTCCTTTTATGACAGCATTGGCTCAGCTCAGGCACTCTTTTGTTTTGCTTCAGTGAAAAAGAAGTGTCTCTCAAATGATGGCAGCAGAGAGATTTAATCAGAAGGATTTTTTCATGGTGTCCTGGTGGATTACAGTTCCTAAATGAGAATTGTCCGGTGCCAGTGCAAAACTGCGACATTCCTCCCCCTCCTCAAATTCCAAGGTTGGACGCTCCTCCATCGCTGCCTGCTGTGTGAGTTTATTCTTTTAGTGTTCCACAGTGACAAAAGGATGACTCCTAGAAATGCAGCGTAATTGACAAATCCTTGAGATTCGTGGGAGGGGGTAGTGGTATGCAATATTAGAATTTATTTCTCTGTAAATAGCACTGTCGGAAATTAAAAAGCAGTTAAGAATAATGCAAAAGTGGAAAGATTTCATTAACTATGATTTATCAAAAACATTTAAACGGTAATACAAAGCAAGTGTGAGATCTGCACTCTAGCCGTTCTTACACAGTGAAAAACTTGACAAATCAAAGGTAATAGCCCCCTGACCCCCATCTTCTCGAATGTCACAACTGTCATGTAGATTTGCTTCTAAAGAAACAGCGATGTACAATAACTGGACAAATCCCAAAAACTGCAACTTAAATAGGGCAACGTTCTTTCATGAATAAATTTGAGCAAACAAGCATTTGCCAGCATCACAAACATGAAGACTGCTAAGTGGGAGCAGAGGCACAGTGAATCACAATGTTAGACAGATAGTTGCCAGCCTCCATTCATTGTGATCTTTCCCTTTAATCACACTTGTAGTCACAAGTCAGCTCCTATTTTCAAATGGATCCTGCTATAATTTAGCATTGTGTTATTTTCCAATGTTACCTTTGTGAGTTCAATCTTGAAATACATGTCAGTGTTTTGTGACCTAACACATGCTTACTTGATTAATCCAGTGTGGGCCACAGAGGCTCAGTGCCCATCCCAGCAGCATCAAGTGTAAGACAGGAACCAAAATGGATTGTGGGAGGTAGTCCAATTCAGAATGCAGTTACTCATACACTCACATGGGGCCAATTTGAAATAGCCAGTTAACCTAACTAGTGCATGTTTGGGGATGCGGGATGAAAGCCAGAGTACCCAGAGGAAAGCTCACCCCAGCCTGAAGAGAATGTGTACACTCACACCTGTGGACAAAAACACAGGTGCTGGATTTAAACCCAGAATGCTGAATCTAGGAGGTGGCAGTGCCATCCACTCCATTCCCACACTGCCATTGAGCGTTTCTTCACTCTTCCAAAGAGTTTAGTTAGAGCTTTAGGTGAGACACTTTCATTTGTTGTATGGAGATCATTATATGTGTTTGTGTGGTTCCCCATTCATACCAAAGTGGTTTTAACAAAACCAAAGCCAGTCTGCAGCATAAGTAAAATGATGTGTTTAGTGTATGTTATTGTGATGAGCAGCACACAAAATGGTGTGAGGCCCTTAAAGGTCCCATGAAACAGGTCAGGACCCTCCCTAACCTGCCCAGAAAAGGTCTGCCCCCCTGCAGTCTGACAAAAACTCCATAGGCAGGCTTTGGCCTACACAGGCTCAAAAAGAGGCTCAAAAAGAGGCTCAAAAGTTTCAAAAGTTCAACATGTATCTTTAAATGTCTTGAAATATTTAAAATACAAAATAAATGACCCATAAAGGTAATTTCTACAGTAGTTATTGTTGGATATACGTTCTTTTTGAAGGATATGGGGATAAATAACTGGACCAAAAACAACAGGCTTAGAGGCTGTAACAAGACAATCATGATCAGTTTGAAAAAGTTAGGTTGATTTTTTTTTTGAAGTTACTGTTTTACATACACACAAATAAAGATGCAATGTTTTAAATATAATAGAATCAATATTTGAATTGAACTCGATAATGAATTTTTGACCCCATCACCAAACTTCTATTTACGTGAATGTTAAAAACAGAATCAAGAAAATATAAGAACCAGAAAATCAATATCACTCTCCAAACATTAATGATGCACTGCAGGATCCACACCTCAGCCTCATAATATGTAGGCTGTAGGCGGTCCTTCATTGGTGACATCAGAGTGACCCCGCCCATTGAAGGGTTCCACCAACAAAACACAACAAACACAGGAGATTATAGAAGCAAAATACATAGATAATAAAAAAGAAACAGAACAATGCTGATTAAAAAATACATAAGTATAATAAATTCATGATAATGCTTCACAACAAACAAGGCACAGAAAAGAAAAATGAACATAATCCAGGAAAATTACCCTGGTAGATGCACAACACACAGCATTGAGCAGCAGCAGCATACAAATTCAGAACCTGGCTTATGACTTAAATGAAACAAATGATTATCTCCTCATCAAAGTAATGGGCACGCAAGTGAAAACCTACTTGTGACATGGAGAGTTTCAGCATTTGGGCAGAGTAACATAGTTTGACTTTGGGAAATAGGCATGAGATCAACATAATAAAACCATGACCTTGTAATGGGAGCTGAAATTTCGAGAGAGAGGCTCAATATAAGATACAGCTGCAAACAAATGTTTGTGTAGACAGAGAGAAATATCAAAAGCCAATCCCATTATAATGGTGAAATGTTAAGAGGGTCTACCTCACTCCTGTAAAGATGCAATGGAATGCAATAGTTTGAGCAGTTAGACATGAATATACTAAAAACATGTTCATGTTGACAATGATGAACTTTGACAGTTAATAACTGGCCAGTATTTTCATTACTTATTCCATGGGTCTCCTATATTGAAAGTTGTGCTTTAGCTGGCTCTGTTTCTATGGTCTAGCACAGTGATTCTCTTGCAAAAATACTCATACCACCCATGGTGTTTGTCCCATTTTGTCATATTACAACCTGTAATTGAAATGGATTTTATAGTCCCACTTGATTTACACAACATGCCTGCCACTTTGAAGGTGCTACAGTATTTTTATTGTGACACAAACAATAATTACATTTAAAAAAATTGAAAATCTGAGTGTACATAGGTATTTCATCCCCCCCAAAGTCACTCCTTTGTAGAACCACCTTTTGCTGCAATTCCACCTGCAAGTCTCTTGCTGATTGTCTCTATTACATTAGCACATCTCGTAAATGGGATTTTCATCCCTTCCTCAAAGCCAAACCGCTCAAACTCCTTCAGGTCTGATAGGATTGCTTTGGTGTCCAGTAATCTTCATGTCATGTCACGGATTCTCCATTGGATTGAGGTCTGGGGTTTGACAAAGCCATTCCAAGACATTTCAATATTTCCCTATAAACCACTCCAGTTGCTTTAGCAATCTATTTAGGGTCATTCACAGCTGGATGATAAATTGGACTGGACTGCCAATACTGATGCTCTCTGTGCAAGAGAGGACAGAGCCGACTATACTTCCTTAGAATGCTGCAGATGTTCTATCAGATGGTTGTGGTGAAAACCATCTTACAATACAATACAGTTTATTTTTGTATAGCCCAAAAACACAGGAAGTGCCGCAATGGGCTTACGCTTCTATGCAGTGTTGTGCTGGGGAGGCAGCATAAAGAAGAGGGACGCCTCACACCTGGACAAACTGGTGAGGAAGGCAGACTCTATTGTAGGCAAGGAGCTGGACAGTTTGACATACGTGGCAGAGCGATGGGCGCTGAGCAGGCTCCTGTTAATCATGGAGAATCCACTGCATCCGTTGAACAGGATCATCTCCAGACAGAGGAGCAGCTTCAGCGACAGACTGCTGCCACCGTGGAGGAGATCGTTCCTCCAACACACAATGCGACTGTTCAATTCCACCCAGGGGGATGAATGTTAACATTATACAAAGTTATTGTCTGTTATACCTGCATTTTTATTACTCTTTAATTTAATATTGTTTTTTATCAATATGCTGCTGCTGGAGTATGTGAATTTTCCCTTGGGATTAGTTAGGATATAGCGGGTTGGATAATGGATGGATGGATGGTTTAATTATCTATCTATCCATCCATCCATCCATCCATCCAATCTCTGGCAGACTGAAACAGGTTTTCCTCAAGAATTGCCCTGTATTGAGTACCATCTGTCTTACCTTCAATCCTGGCTTGTTTTCCTGTTCCTGTCACGGCTCCTCCATGCTCCAATGTAAGACTGCTTTTCTCAGAGTGATGGCAAGTGTTGGGTTTGTGCAACACATGACATTTCCCATTGCCAGAAAGTTTCATTTTAGTCTCATCTGACCAGAGAACCTTCTTTCATGTGTTTGGGTAGTCCTCCACATGCTGTTGGGGAAACTCCAAACATGTTTTCTTATTTTTGTTCATTAAGCAGTGCTTTTTTCTGGCTATTCTTCCATAAAGCCCTACTCTGTGGAGTGTACGGCTTAAGGTGGTTCTGTGAACAGATACTTCCATCTCCACTGTGGATCTTTGCAGCTACTGTGGTGTCATCTTTGGTGTTTTTGTTCCATCTCTGATTAATGCCCACCTTGCCCAGCCTTCTCTTGTCAGGTTTGTAATGGTGACATATTTTTCCATTTTATTCTAATGGATTTAATGGTGCTGCGTAGGATATTCAAAGTTTGGAAAATTTTTTATAACCCAACCCTGATCTATACTTCTCCACAACTTTGTCTCTGATCTGTTTCGTGTGCTACTTGGTCATAATGTTCCTTGCTTAGTGATGTTACAGAGTCGGGGGGCTTTCAGAACAGGTCCATTTACACAGACATCATGTGACTCTTTGATTGTAAACAGGTAGACCTCGATCAGCTAATTTTGTGACTTCTAAAGTTAATTGGTTGGACCTGCTCTTATTTAGGAGTTGCATAGCAAAGGGGATGAATACATACGCACTCACAACCTTTCAGTTTTTACTTGTTTTATATATATATAATATATATACACTGTATGTATATATCTTTGGGCTGCAGGAAGGGAGGAGGAGGAGAATGAAACGAAAGGTAGTTATTGTTTAGAAGGAGCCTCCTTATGCAAATCTTTTCTTTGTAAAATTGTCAAGATGGTGGATTTCGACATGCTGTACATATTGGTGAGATCGGTCACAAACACCACTCTCATATTTCTGCACAATTTCCTTCTTCGTTTCGATTGTGATCGCTGTTTCAAAGCTGGCCGTGTTGTGAACTGCTGTAATAATACACTCCAAAGCAAGCCGGTGCTGACTCAGCCTGATGACATCATCATGTGCCGCGCCAGCCCGCTAGCTAACATCCCTTAATAATCGCTTAACCTTCGTTACCTTCTCTTCCTTCCTTAGCAATTATGCGCCTTGATTGCCATGGTCTTAGTGAATTATATATATATAGATAAATCACTGTACCGACTGAAATTACGTCCAAAAACACGTGTATCTGGGCTCCGACTGACGCTTACAATCGCACAAGCGGATACACGTGACTGCATTCGGGTCGTAACGCAAGATGTTGGTCGTAAATCAAAACAAAAATTTTGGTCGTAAATCAAGTTGTTCGTATGTCAGGCCGGTCGTATGTCAAGGGTCGACTGTGTATATGTATATATATATATATATATATATATATATATATATATATATATATATATATATATATAGTCGGAGACGGCTGGCGAGGCGACCTGGTCGGGACACCTAGGAGGACCGGAGGAGGGCTTGCTCCTTTCCCAGACTATGTGGGGGTGACCGCCCTGGTTGCTTTGAGGACCACGGGTAGGGAGCTTGGAAGCTCAACCCTGTAGGGTCCCATCGCCCTGCTGCCTTCGGAGCCCTGAACCTCAGCACTTCCGCCACACCAGAGCTACCTGCTGTGCCAGAGGCTGCTCTCTGATTTTGACAGAATCAATTACAGCCACATTGGTCCCTCAGGAATAATATCAGGAAACATAAAATGAAATGATGTTAAAGCAGTGGGGAGCCCCAACAGCAAGCATTACAAATGGCCACAACTCACACACACACATACCACTGGGACATGTCAAGAGAGGATCCAACCCAATCTGCATTATGTGCAAATTGCCCATTTTGTGTGTCTTTGTGTGTATTTCTATTTATAATGCATAATGTTCAGTCTCTCAACAGTTCAGACATTACCAGTCTAGTGCCCTGTGCCTCAGACTTTACGCTTCATATAGTCACACTGACCCTCTGCATTAGAGAAAGAGACACAGGTACTGAGGCCTTTGTTCCTTGTGTGCATTGGCAAAGTTATCTCTGTTATGTGTTATTATATTTATCCTTCACTGACCACTTATAGTGGCACAATGGTTAGTTAGCACTGCAGACTAGCAGTCAATAAAGACTGGGTTCATATCCCAGCATGGTCTCTTTCTATGTGGAGATTTCATATTCTCCCCATGGCTGGATGGATTTTCTTCAAAAACCATGCAAATTAAGCTGATTGGTTACTTCTGCATTGGCTTCTTATGAGTATGCCCTGACATTGACTGTCATGCCAAGCCTTGTCTTGCACCAAATGTGTCCTAAGATATTATTTAGTTCGTGGTAAATTTAAATGTTGTGAAGTGATGTCTTTGTGTACAGGGCCATGTGTTGAAGGGGGGTGTTATATGCGGTACTATTCAGAAAGTATTCAGACCCCTTCATTTTTCACACATTTTGTTATGTTGCAGCCTTAAAGCTAAAATGTCTTAAATTCATTTTTTCCTCGTCAAGCAACACTCAATACCCAAAACAGGATATTAGACATTAAACAGATATGGCGGATGGCCGGGGTCCATGCCCGGCTGGGACGTGCCTTCATTGTATGTTCAGGGGGAGCAGCCATGGACTATGTAATACCTACCCCTGGACGCTAGATGGCCGCCCTCCTGGGTTGAAGCCATGCCTCGGTTCCCACAGGGCTCCATGGGAATTGGAGTTGGGTCCAGCAGGTGCCGCCAGTGGGTGCTGTAGCTGGGACTCCTGAGCCCGTATGGGCAGTGTATTTGCCCCACCCGAAAGTGCAGCCGGAACTCGGCAGTCAACCACCTGGAGCTCTTCCAGGTTGACTATAAAAGATGCCAGCAACCACCACACAATGGCCAGAGTCGGGAGGAAGAGGACTACACTTGGAGGAGGAGTGGTGGTGCCAAAGAAGAGTGTGTTTTGGGTGCTTTATTTGTGTACTGGGGACTGTGTTGTGCCTGTAGGGGTCATGGGGAAGATGTGCCCCACAGGTGAAGAAAATTAAAGTATTCTTGTTTTTATTCGTGTCTCGAATGTGAGTGTGTCAGGTCAGGCACCTATATAGTGCCTTTTAAACAGATTATTTGAAATATAAAGCACTGAAATATGTCATTGACACAGATATTCAGACCCCTTCCTCAGCACTTTGTTGAAGCAGCCCTGACATCAATTCAGTCTGGGGTCTTCTTGGGTCTGACACAACAAGCTTCAAACACCTCCTTTTTGGAATTGTCAGCCTTTATTCTCACCAGATCCTCTTATGTTCTACCATATTGGATGAGAACCATCAGTGGACAGCTAATCTTAGCCCTCTGCAGAGGTTTTAAATTGGGTTCAAGTCCAGACACTGGCCGGACCACTCAAGTACATTCCCAAGAGTTGTTCCCAAGCCCCTTATCTGTTGTTTTTGCTTTGTCCTGTTCAAAGGTAAAGTTTCTTCCCATTCTCCAGTCCAGAGACTCTACAGCAGGTATTCATTAGGAATATCTCTGTACTTTGCTCCATAAAGCTTTTTCTTGACCCTGAATACTCTCCCAGTCCCAGCTCAACCGCACGATGCTGCCACCATCCTGCTTCACCGCTGGAATCGTATTGCACAGGTGAAATGCAGGGTTTTTCTTTCCTCCAAACATGGCACTTAAAATCTTGGCCAGACAGTTCAACCTTGGTTTCATCAGACTGGAGAATCTTGTTTCTCACAGTCTGAGAGTCTTTCAAGTTTCTTCTTGAAAACTGGAGTGTGTTTTACTGAGGAGGGGCTTCCATCTCCACGCTCTACCATAAAGCCCAGATCTGTAGAGTGTTGCAGTGATGGTGGTTCTTTTTTTTCCATCTTCATACAGATTCTTTTTTTTTCTCAGCCGGACTGACCACTGTGCTCTTGGTCACCTCCCTTACCAAGGCCATTCTCACCCAATTGCTCAGTTTGGTCACATGGACAGCTCTAGGAAAAGTTGTGGTTGTTCTAAACATCTTCCTTTTAAAAATTATGGAGGCCACTGTGCTCTTTAGTACGGATGCAGAGAGGGGACGTGCAATATTGTTACTTTTTTTAATTGTTTATTCGAGATAACAGACTAATTTTATCAAGATTTCGAGAAAACAAAAGATCTTGTTTTCTTGAAATTATGAAATAATTGTATCTAACGTTTAATGTTTAGCTTATTAAAGCCATATCCTGTTCGAAATGGTAGAAGAGCAGAACTGTATTGATCAGCATGTCACATTTTTGTTCAATCAAGGGCTGACACAGGCTGAAAATAATAACGTTAGAGTCCATCATTTAAGAAGATGGTTAGCAAGGCTTCAGCTGTATAGGCGTCCCAATGTAAGCAAGCCTGATGCCAGGAGCAAAGGTTAAGTTTCATTTTCTCAAGATCGCAATAAAATGATTCCATTATCTGGAGAAAATGAACTTTGTTTCTTGATAAAATTAGTCTGTTATCTCGAGGAGACAATTATTGCACGTCCTCTCTCGGCTTCCGTACTTTAGATCCATTCAATTCTATAGACATTTTTTAACCTCCCATAGATCTGTGCCTCACGCCTGGACAGACTTGTTAAGAAGGCAGGCTCCATTGTAGGATTAAAGTTGGACAGTTTAACATCTGTGGCAGAGCGACGGGCACTAAGCAAACTCCTGCCAATCATGAAGAATCCACTGCATCCACTGAACAGGATCATCTCCAGGCAGAGGAGTAGCTTCAGTGACAGACTTTTGTCACCGTCCTGCTCCACTGACAGACTGAGCAGATCGTTCCTCCCCCACACTATGCGACTCTTCAATTCCACCCGGGGGAGTAAATGCGAACATTAATTTTATTTTTTTTCATTTTTATTACTATTTAATTTAATATTGTTTCTTTGTATCAGTATACTGCTGCTGGATTATGTGAATTTCCCCTTGGGATTAATAAAGTATCTATCTATCTATCTATCTATCTATCTATCTATCTATCTATCTATCTATCTATCTATCTAATCCCATCCCTGAGCCCTGAAGGCAATTCCTTTAATGTCATGACTTGAATATGCTCAGCTGTATGGCCTTCTATACAGAGACGTGTGCCTGTCCTAATCAGGTCCAATCAGTTGAATTGACCATATATCTCAATGATGATTAATAGAATGGGATGCAACTGAGACAAAGCAAAGTGCTGAATACTTGTGTGAATGAGACATTTTCTATTTTAATACATTTGTAAAAATTCTAAAATCATGTTTTTGCTTTGTGTTTTCAGGATGTTGGGTGCTGGTTGAGGAGGAAAAATGCACTCAAATGATTTTAGCATAAGACATAACAAAATGTTAAAAAGTGAAGGAAATTCTTTCTGAAAGGCATTAAGTAAAGTTGCCCAGATACTGCATGTTTTGTCTTTTACTACCTGTGTTACTGAGCTAAACAGGAGCGAGTCCCAGAACCCCACAATTTCATTTCTTTATGGTCAGACTAGTTGAGCTACCCATCTAAGATGGGTTGAAATTTAACTAATCAGTGAAGACCCCAGCGTTAATGTTTACAGATACAATGCACATGTCTCTGTTATATGTCATTTGGTATGGAATTAATAAAAGCATTTTTAATGTTTGTGAATGCTATCTGTTGGAATGCAAACACAATGTATATGTCTCTTTTATATGCCATTTGATATGGAATTCATAAAAGAAGTGTTAATGTTTGTGATGCACCATCTTTTGGAATGACAAATGTAATGCATTTTAGTTCAAAAATGTTTGTGATATGCCAAATTTTGGAATGAGACATAACAACTGGATGGACACAGAGACAGCCACACAGCCATTTACCGTTTTATCAAGGTGGATGAGTTTCTTTGCTCACAGCTTTCTTCACACATTGGATGTCTTAGTGCCCAACATGATCTAATCATCTGTCATTCTCTCAATTTTGAAAAAACTTCTTACCTTGCACTCCATGCAAATTAGACTTCTGTTTCTGGATGCAAGTGTTCTTATTTGTCGCAATAACACATGTAGATGCACTTAGTCAGATTTACAGTGGAACCTCAGTTGTCGAATGACTCGTATCTCAAACAAATCGATTCCTGAACGTGTATTTTACAAACAAAAAAATGCACCAGTTTCTGAACAGAATCTCGGTTCCTGAACATGCAAACCGGCAACTACATGCTCCATGGGATGTACGGTGGAAGAGCGTCAGTTATGCCGCAGTCTCTCCTCAGTGGAGACTCCTGCTTGAATTTACAGTGCATTTTCTTGATTTTCTTTAAGTTTTGTTGTCTTTCACATAAATAATTATTAAATAAACCACCATTGGGATGAAGGGGGATAATGATATCAGCAAAGTGAAAAGAAAAGCTGTTAAGACCATGATGGAGGTGAAATTAGAAATCTGAAAATGACATTTGTGTCTTAGATGTTGCTATGTAGTTCGGTACGGCGAAATCAATGATTTGTACCATACTCAAAAGCAAGAGGCAATCAGGAGAGCTGGTGGTGCAAAAGGAGTGAAAGTTCTTACGAGACAAAGACTACAGATTATTGAAGAAAAAGAGAGAAACCCCAGTAGGACAGTTACCTGATGTTTTTATGGAAGGGGACTCCCCATCCAAACAATAACATCTTTCCCCTTCCCCTTTCTCACCTCCTTCCACTTTCACCATCAGCTCTCATCCATACAAGTAAAATGAAGTTAAATTTTCGTCAACATTTAACACAAAACATCAGGCCCACAAAGCTGTTTGTATGATCAGTATCTTGCTGATGTATTCTTGGACTGCTGCTGCAGCACTACAATAGTCCAGAGACCACCATGATCCAAACTGCCTGGTTGTTGCCTTTTTAATATACAGTAAACACGATCCAGTGCCCTCTAGTGGTGACTATGAACTATAAACCTAATTACTTTCTCGTATAGGGAAAGTATTGTAATCATTCATAAGTTCGATGTCTGATGTCGACGTTTTAGCCCTCCCTGACTTTCTTGTATAAGATGTATAGGGAAAATATTGTAATCCTCCAAAAATTCTGTTTCAAGATTTTGGTGAATCTCGACGTTTTAGACCTCCCTGAGTCCGAAAATACCATTTTTGGAATTACTGTGTGTCTATGACTGTATATAAACATGATAACTTGAGTACATTTTCACTTAGGTCAACCAAATTTTGCATACAAGTATTAGGTACAAAACGTAGATTTCTATCAGCCTTTGAGTTTTTTCTGCTAGCCGGAAGTGGTACTTTACCTTTTACGTATTCATGAAGCTGCAAAGTCTGATTTATTCAACTTTACTTTTATGATAGTTGTTTAATATATTATTCATTTGATTTGATTTGCTGTTGATGGTTCTTTAAATACATAATATAAAAATATAATCATTGTCTTGCGGCTTACTCTTCAAATATCAATCTCCATATCCGAGTATACGAGAAATTCGAGGGGAGACCACTCCTGATTTTTTTTTGTATATCTGCCTGTGTTGCTCTCTGATTCTAGTTTCATTCGCATTGGTCCACTACATCTGAGTTCAGCTATTCTTTTGTCACAAAGTGGATTTTACTTCTTTTTAAGGAATGATCCATTGGGTCCACCTCTATAGTTAACTCATCTAAGTCCAAGATTCACTTGTCTCTTTTTGGGCCTTTTTCCAGTCTTCCACTTCACATTGTTGTGCTTGAGTCACTAACTTTCTTTCTTGCAGAGACAAACGGGAGATTGAGAAGCAAATATCATCAGACTATGGAGAGCACAACGAAGCAAAGCATGAAGGTAATCTCTGAGTGTCGATTTGTTTTTTCACTTGGGGGCAAGACTTGTTCGGTTTACAGGCATGATGCCTTTGAGCCCCTGGATTTTGAGAAGAAGTTGCTTGGAAAGGACATTTTAAAACACCAACAATAAATCTGTGGTGTTAGATGAGTTTGGATATTTATTTTATGTTTCATTTTCATATGAATCATTTAATGTAAGAATCTAACAACAGAGGGTGTGGCAATCGAGATGTTGACCGAATGAATACATCTTTACAGAGCTGTTTGCTCAGGCATTTAGAAAGATGCTCTATAAATTGCTGCTGTGGCATTAAAAAGCATTGATTTCTTTGAACATTTTCAGATTTTCCGTTTATACAACATTGAATCACAGTGCATTTAATTTGGATTTTCTGACACTGATCATCCGAAAAAGATTCTCCAATGTCAAAGCAATCTCTGCAAAGTGATCTAAATTAATTACAATTTCACTCTCCCATTAATTTCTTAACTTGTACTGAACGCTTGTGGTAGGCTTCTCACAAGCTTCTCACAATTTTTGCCCATTCCTCCTGACAGAACCAGTGTAAGTCAGTTAGGTTTGTGGACCCCCTTGCTCATACACGCTTTTTCAGTTCAGTTCAGTTCACAGATTTTCTGAGCAATTCAAGTCAGTGCTTTGTGACTGCCAATCCAATACTTTTACCCTTAAGCCATTTTGTTATAACTTTGGACATATGCACAGCATCATTGTACTGCTGAAAGAAAAATATGTGACCAAGTTTTAACTTTCTCAAAGATGTCTCGAAGTTTTTCTTCAGAATTTCTAAATAATCCTCCTTCCTCATTATGCCATTTATTTTCTGACGTGCCCTGGTTCCTTTACCAGCAAAACACCCACACAATTTAATACTGCAACCCCAGTGCTTCAGAGTAGTGATAGTTTTGTTTGGCCTAAAAGCCTAAGTCTTCTTCCTCTATACACAGTGGTGGCCATTATGGACAAAGAGTTACATTTCTGCTACATCTGACCAAAGAGCACTCCTCCAAAAGGCCAGGTCTGAGTCTTAGTGATTACTGGCTGACTTCCGTCTGTTTTTTTTTTATGTTGGTCTTCCTTGTGTGACAGGCATTCATGCCATGGCAATAAAAGACCCTTAATGGTTCTTTGCCATTTCTTTTGTTGTCATCTTGGGATTCAGTTGAAACTTTCACAACAAAGTTCATTCATCCCCAGGTGTAACTTTTTTGTGCCACCTTTCTTAAAGTTGCAGTGTCTGAGTGGTCCCTCGATATTTGTATTAATGTACAGTTGTTTGTACAGAAGCTTGTGATACCTTCAATTGTTTTAAAATTGCTCCTAAGGAGAAACCAGACTCATGGAAGTCCACAGTTTCTTTCTTAAGTTGTTGGCTGAGTTGCTTTGATTTTCTCTAAAGACAGGCCCTTAAATACAGTCACATGTGTACTCCCAATTAATTCAATTAAAACAATGGCTTCTAAAAGTCATTGCATCAGTTTTTTTATAGAAACTTTTGAGACAAATCTGAAAATCTGATGCAGTAAATGAAGGCTGAAATAAATCTGTTAACTATTACTTTGACATTACCATTTACAGAAATAAAGTGGCTACCTGAACTGACTCAACATAGGAAGTATATGGTAATATGACATGTGGGGAGTTGGGAAATACTGAGTTTGAAAGACTTTAGCCAAAGTGGGTGGAGACTTTTGGCTTCAACCATATGTACAATAAGGTGGTCCACAATCCATTGCAAAGAGTTGATGTTTCTAGAATCATTTCTCCTTAAGGCTTGTTTTTGTCTATTAGAAATAGTTTGCTTACCTGTGAAACGTTGGCCTGATTGCGAAACATTTAGAGGTCTCTCCATTCTGAACATTTGATTTGTATTGTTGTTATGTATCCATGCTTCAGCTGGATTCTTAACCCCTTGTAGACGATTGTTGTGAAATCACTTCAAACCGCTTCCAACCTGAATACAGCTGAAGTGGCGTATGTATCCTGCCAATGCCAGTTAATGCACATTCGATACGTACCAAGGATCGTATTTGAAGCACTGGTCACACCATCTAGCAGTCTTAGTGGAAACTACATCCACCTGATGGAAGCGAAGTGTTGGTGTGGCCATGCACATGGATTTTGGGTATTAATTTTGAGAAATTGTCCAAATTTTAGGTAAATCGTGCTAAGATAAAAATACATACCAGCTTATTGTTTGCTTGTGTGCTGTATTCAAATTAACAATCTCCACTTAATTTCAACAGAGTGTAATTGCAGACCGCAGTACCTATGAGGTCAGTTATGTAATGCCCCAATATCACGAAACACCCTCAACGTCAGTCACGTAACACCCATCGCATTAGACTATGATTAGCATTAGGGCCCCGTTACACTATGGTTAAAACGAGGGTTGCTGGAGAGTTATCTGAGTCAAAGGGTGTTTTGTGACTGACGTTGTGGGCATTACCTGATCTATGGCATAGGTATTGCAAGCTGCAGCTACACCGTTCACATTAATTTAGCATCTGCTTGACAGCAAAAACACAAAGAATTTCTTTTTTTATATAATTTTAAAAGTCAGAATTTGTTAAACCACAGGTAGCTGCCCTTGGGTCGTGAGTTACTGTATTTGACGGCAATGGGTTGCGGACAGTTTGTGAACTGGGTCAAGGTGGGTTGATTAAGCAATCAACATTGCTCCATCGATCATATTAGATTACCTCCCCCCGACCTCTGACAATCATCCATGGTTCTCCAAGTGGTACCCCTTCTATTCTGATGATCGACGGACATTCAAGAAGGAATGAATCTTAAAGACACTTAGAAGAGAAAAACTGAGCCACAAAAAATAAATAAATAAATAAGAAACCCTCAGCTAAGTGATTAGTAAACAATAAAAAAATGAAACAGAGAACATTCTTGTACTAAGGTGGAGTTCTAAGAATATTCTACTAGTAAGTGGAAGCTTCCAGAACATTCTAGGATTAAGTAGGAGTTTCAGCAACACTCTAGTAGTAAATTGAAGTTTCTATTTTAGCCCTTTTTGATGTCAAAGTGTCAGTAGTAAAAACAGAATAGAGGGTGCAAAGCCTGCAGCAGCCACCATTACCATTACCAGAAATTCCTCAACATTGTCAGCTGGCAAAAGAATCTGAACATCAGAAGTTGGAGGACCTGGTAAGAATAAAGAACAACATCTATTTGTGTCAATTGTTTCTCAAAAAAACACCAAAACGGTGGACAGACGATTCCAATCTTCTACATATTTTATTTTAGTCTCATCGATAAGTACAATGACATACCATTAAAGGACAAAGAACAGAAACAGTTTATTCTAAAAGTGTGGAGCAGTAGCCTGCTGTTCAGTTCAGATGACATAAAAATGGAGTGACCCCTAAATGTTGTTTATTTTCATTAACATGTGTGTTTGTTATAAATATGATAAAGAATAAAACTAGCTTTGTGGAGAACTTAATCTGTTTGTTTTAAAAATCCACTGAGCAGCTTTGCACATCCCATTTTTTAATACTGTAAAGCAACATTAGATGTTTCATGCCATGGATGCACTGTATAAATAATGATTGATTAATTAGTTATTCTGCTCTTTTAGCCAATTTAAAAAAAGGTTTGATGTTCTGTTCAAAATACAGTAAGACAGCCCCTCCAAGGAGCAGTATTTCTCTGTATGTATTATCCATCAACCAGTCCCTACCTGTTCACTGTTTAAAGCTCAGCCATTTTGGTTTCTCCTCACAGTGTACTCTTTCTTATTTGTTTCTAGTGGACGTCACCCCTAAAATGACAGAACATGAGCGGAAGAACCCAGTGGCTCTCTACGTACTGAAGGAGACGGTAAGTCAGTTAGAGGACATGTTTACTCTGCAGTGCCTCCCTTTGTCTGCACCATCCCACCTCCATGCTAGCTTTAGGCCTCCATTATATACATGTTCAGTACATGTCACTTTGTACTTACCTTTTAACTACATTTAATTTCTTTCTTATCTTATGTTTATCTTACTTTTGGTGACAATTAACAAAAATATCACAAGCTTCCTATTTAATTTTTAATACAGGTACCTATTTATTATAGCAAAATATATTAACTGAAAATTAAATATGGAGGAGTGGACATGATAAGTCTGAAGTAGAAAGGTTAGCACTTCAGCTAAGAGTGTCGGTCACTAAAGGAGAACGGCAGCCTTGTGGTTTTTACATGTTCAGTCAAAGCCAAATGTCACAAATTCCTAAGACATGATATGATAAGATAGAAATGTATTTGTCATCAGGGGAGATATTGTTTTCTTACAGAAGCCCTATAAATAAATGAATAAACACATACACTATGGTCTGAACACACACATCAGAATGACTATATGTTCATTGTATGTTTTAATGTAAATCACTTTGGCCACAGCATTACTGATGTTGTTTTAATGTGCTGACATTGACACCATGCTAAAATAATTACATTTTTTTTCCTCCATCAAACAATACTCAATACCCCAGAATAAAAAAAATCAAGATTTTAGGAAGTTTATTAAAGATAAAGAACTGAAATATCCCTTTCACACAAGTATTCAGACCCTTTACTCCGTACTTTGCTGAAGCACCTTTGGCAGTGATTACAGCCTGAAGTCTTCTTGGTTCTGACATGACAAGCTGGATTAGAGGAATTTCTACCATTCTTCTCTGCAGATCCTCTCGAGCTCTAGAAGGTTAGATGAAGACCTTCTGTGGACAGCTATTTTCAGGTGTCTTCAGAGATGTTTAATTGGGTTTAAGTCCGGCCTCTCAAACACATTCACAGAGCTGACTCTTTCCTTTGCCCTGTTGGAAGGTGAACCTTTGACCCAGTCTGAATGTTGAAGGCACTTTGGAGGAGGTTTTCACTAAGGATATCTTTGTACTTTACTCCATTCAATTTTCCCTCAACCCCAACTAGTCTCCCAGTCACAACCACTGAATAACAAACCCACAGCACAATGCAGTCACCACCATCTTTCATCGTTAAAATGATATTGCACCGGTGATGAGTGGTGCCTTGATTCCTCCAAACACGACATTTAGAATTAAGGCCAAACAGTTCAATTTTGGTTTCATCAGACCAAAGAATCTTATTTCTCATGGTCTGAGAGTCATTTGGTGCATTTTTGCAAACTCCCAAGCAGGCATTCATGTCTCGTCTAGCCACTCTGCCATAAAACCCAGATTAGTGGTGTATTGTAGTGGTGGTTGTCCTTTTGGATGTTTCTTTCATCTCTATACAGGTTCATTGAGTGACCTTCAGGTTCTTGATCACCACTTTTACCATGGCACTCCTGTCCAGATTGTTCAGTTTGGCCAGGTGGCCAGCTCTAGGAAGAGTTGAGGGTGTACCAAACGTTTTCCATTTAAAAATAATGGAGGCCACTGTGCTCTTGGGAACCATTCAATGCTGCAGACATGTTTTACTCTTTCCCTAGATCTGTGTCTCATCTCAGGCCTGTCTCTAACCTCTTGTGGACTAAGCCCCGGACACAGACAGGTAGACATGTTATTAATCACCACCACATGTTTATTTACAACTATTTACAATTAATAAAGTGCCACACAACCCCCAAGACTCCCCAAAGTCCAGGCCTCACACTGCCTCTTTGCTTCTTCAGGCCGCCTCCACTCCTCTCCTTCAAAACCTTGTCTTCTGAGACTCCAGCTCTCATATGGAGGGAGGCGGCCCCTTTTATAGCCACCTGGATGTGCTCCAGGTGTCCTCCAGTAACCTTCCGCCAACACTCCCCTGTGTGGCGTAAGCACCGGAAGCATTCCGGGTGTCCCCAGTCCTCTTCCCCCCCAGCACGGGTGTGGCGGAAGTGCTGAGGTCCAGGGCTCTCTAGGCATTGGGGCACCCCCTGGCGGTGACCATGGGCCCCTACAGGGTTGAGCTTCTAAGCTCTCTACCCGTGGTCCCCAAAGCAACCAGGGCGGTCGCCCCCTCGTGGTCTGGAGGAAGTGCAAGCCCTCCTCCGGTCCTCCTGGGTATCCCAACTGGGTAGCAGCCCCAGGCACTCGCCACACTCTGTTGTCAATTCCTGTGACCTAATGGCTTGGTTTATGCTTAGCTGTGAAACCTTCTATAGACAAGTGTCTCCCTTTCTTAATTGGGTCCAGTCAATTGAATTGACCACAGGTGGACTCCAGATATCTCGGTGATGGTCAGTAGAATGGGGTGCACCTGATCCAAAGCAAAGAGTTTGCATACTTGTGTCAATAGTATAGTTCAGTTTTTTTTTTGTTTTTTTTAATAAATTTGCAGAAATTCATAAAATTCTGTTTTCACTTTTTGATTCTGAGGTATTGAGTATTTGAAGAAAAAAGAAGAAATGAAACGAGTTTAACTTGAGGCTGCAATATAATAGAATGTGCATAAGGTGAAGGATCTGAATACTTTCTGAAGGCACTGTATATTCTCCTCATTTGTAAAAGTATACTCTTTATAACATCACTTCAAAGCCCATTACACATAAGTATAAAATTACCTGTTACAACCTCCTGCTCTTTCTAGAAACCTCTACCCCTTCAGCCTTATCTTGGTTTGACAAACACATTGTTCTCTAGAGGTTTCTAACATACCATTCCAATATCAGTGTAGTTCTGACTCTTGACTCTCCCTTTGCATTTGAGGAAGGAAGCCATAAGTAGATATGAATACTCAACTTATAACAATACTCACGATTACTCCTGTGATGTGCTTTAAAATCAGCCCCAGCAATCGACTCACCATGGTCACTGGACCTTCAGTATACATGAACTTGAAATTGAAATGCCTTCAGTTTTTTCATCTATTCTTCCTCAGAGTTAAATTGTCTAGTCTGGATTTCATCACTCTTCCCAGTCCCAATTTGGTTCCTCCAATGAAATGTAAAATTTATTATTAATTATTTTCTGTCAAGGACACAAATTATTCTATAAGAAATGGGAACAAGTTAAAGTGGTCTTCTGATTCTTGAGTGTCTCTTTCATTTAGAAAGCTATGTAGCATGTTTTGCAGTCCCATAAACCTGGAGATGATGCCACTTCATTATGGGGCACACATCTCATTATGGCTTGAGAATTTGACAATACCAGTCATTCTGACAAGCTGCCTTAATTTGGCAGTGCCAGTCATTCTGACCAGCTGTCTAAATTTAAGAAAGTCAGTCATTCAGACCAATTGTGATAACTGGAGAATGCCAGACAGTCTGACCAGTTGTCTTAATCTGGCAATGCAAGTCAATCTGGTCAGATGCCTAAATTTGGCAATGCCAGTCAGTCTGGTCAGATGTCTTAATTTGGCAATGGTGGTCATTCTGACCAGCTGTCTTAATTGGCAATGCCAGTCATTCTGGTCAACTGCCTTAATTTGGTAGTGCCAGTCAGTCTGATTGGTTCTCTTAACTTGGCAATGCCAGTGAGTCTGGTCAGCTGTCTTAATTTGGTAATGCCAGTCATTCTTATCAGCTCTCTTAGTTTACTAGTCCCAGTCATTGTAATCAGACTTTTTTGTTTGCTGCTCTAATAAATTTATGTTAAACAGCACACTGTTGATGCCTCCTTTATATTAAAACGTTTAATTTCCCACTTGCCTTGTTTGTCTTTCAGGAGAGCCTGGGCACCGAAGATGATTCTCCCACTGAGTCCCAGAATGCTGCTGAAGTGTTGACCCGTGCCAACTATTCTAGTTCACCCCCAGTGGCAGTGCGCGCATCCCGACGATATCACCTCTCTCCTGCTCGCTCTCCACCCACAGGACATGTTCACAAATCTCCAAGCCGCTCCCCCAGCTCACCTGCCAGGTCACGCAGTGCAACACGCCTGAGAGCTGCTGGAGGGGTCCACGTCATTAGGGAACAGGAAGAAGCTGGATTGCCCAACGAGACCACCACCACCACCACCTAGAAGAATGCAAAATTCCCATCAGCCACCGATCTGAAAGATGCTGTTAGCAAGCTGTTTTCTGTCAAGGAACCATTCCAAGCTGGTGTTTGCTCCTCTGTATGTGTGCATTCCCCTTGGAAAAACAATCAGTGGCAAGCCAGCCCACATGCCCATGCTGCTGGTACTTCTGCTGAACATACTGCTGGCACCTGTCAGCTTTACCCCAAGTCATTTACTTCTGATGTCCCCCATTGGTCTTTTTCATTGAAATGGTTTACAGAAGATTGTGACATTTCCATTTCGCTGTACCTGTCTTTTCCTTCCATTATGTTGTATAGTTGCATTAACTTGTGTGGCAGCTCTTCACCATGTTTCTAAAATGAGTGGAAGCAGCCCAGCCACTCTTTCTTTTGTGTTTGTGTAGTGAGATTTGCCATAAATGGCATAATGTGAAGGAAGTGAGGAAGGAAAGCAACCAGGGTCACACTAGACCTGTCATGGGTCTGTGGTGCAGGTCAGGATTTAGGTTGGCACATGTCATATCAGTACTGCCTGTCTGCTGTGTGGAGCACTGAAATGGAACTGACCAGGCACATTAATGATTTGCTGGAACTTTCTGCAACCTGCAAAACTCTAAAAATGTCAGGACTGACAGTTGTTACAGCCTGGTTTTAAAATGGCCCATTCTTTTAATGTAACCCACTTCAGTGAAATGAGTGGGTGGGGTTAGATACAGACATAACATAATTTAGAGGGTCTTTTATCAAGGAAGTGAGCTACATAAGAATACATTAATTACACTGAATATGGTGTCAGAAAGAGTGTAGCCATTTTTTCAGTGTGCAGCCTCTGTTTTACACAAATCCCTTTATTGAACGTGCTTCCCCCCATTTCAATATCAGGAGTCTGTGGTAGGATGGTTGGCACCACTGGCCTTATGCTACCCAGTTTGCAACAGCTCCTGTATTTTGTCTGCTAAATGTCTTACATGTCGAGTCTCTTTTGTTGACTACTAAATTCTGTGCTAGCTGACCACTGCTGACCAAGGCAGGAGCCATGGACAGGTGGGCATCACACTAAACAGCTAGAATCAGGGAATTGATTTCTCCAGTTGTGCCTTCTGGCGGCGGCAGATTCCTGACTAAGCTGTCATTTTGGCTCTTCCGGAATACTGTGCATAAGCCCTTCTGGAATATTGTTCTCTCTTTATTTTGGAATCTTCCTTGAAAACAGCAATCACGAAAAAGGGTGCTCATGATGAAGCACTCCCAAGGTGTGCCTTTGTCATGATATTCTACATATGTTTGCTTTGTAAAGGGCCTCCTTTTGGAAAGGTGCTATACATTATAGGTTTATTGACTTCCAAACAGGGTGGCATAGTGATCAAGTGGTTAGCTGTGCCACTGCCTGTCTCCGGAAATATGAGTTTAAGTCGTGGTCTGTTCATTGTCTGATCATGAGCTTCCCAGAAATCTCCAGTTTTCCATCCACATCCCAAAGATATAACAACAACAACATTTATTTATATAGCACATTTTCATACAAACAGTAGCTCAAAGTGCTTTACATATTAAAGAATAGAAAAAATAAAAGACACAATAAGAAAACAAAATAAATTAACATCGAATAAGAGTAAGGTTCAATGGCCAGAGGGGACAGAAAAAAACTCCAGACGGCTGGAGAAAAAATAAAATCTGTAGGGATTCCAGACCATGAGACCACCCAGTCCCCTCTGGGCATTCTACCTAACATAAATGAAACAGTCCTCTTTGGATTTAGGGTTCTCACGGAAGGGCTTGATGATGATGATGATGATGATGGTCACGTAGACTTCTGCCTTTTAATCCATCCATCATTGTTGGAGCATCATGAAGCTTTGAGTAGGTGGAGGTGGCGCAGGCCACCACCACAAAGAAACCGGAAAAAGAAACAGAAAAGAGAGTAGGGTCAGTACGATATATATATATATATATATATATATATATATATATATATATATATATATATATATATATATATATATATGTATAAATATTGGGCTAACTGGCCTCCATAGACGTGAGTGTCAGCTGCAATGGACTGGTGCCCACTCCAGAGTTTGCTACTGCCTTACTCCTGACGTTCAGGCTCTGCTCCACCTGTAGTGCAAGAATGTAATGTGAGCTCAGAGAATGAATGGAGGATAGCAGCTTGGAGTGGTACAGTGGTTTTTGGAATGATTCCTTACATCCCAAAGGACTCAAATTGGATTCTAATCTTGGGTATTGCCCTTGTGAACGTTGCACATGTGCCCCTGTTTTGCCACTTACATTCCACACACATCTGAGAGGTTTTCTAATTAGCTTGTCTGATGACTCGTGGCTGTGTTGGACAGACCGGACTGGACTGAGCTTGTGTGTGCTCTGTGATGGATTGGCATCTGCACATGCACTTGTGGCATGATGAAAAAAGTGAATGACAAATCAAGATGGAGAACTGAAGTGCATTGTGGTAGGTCGTCGTTATGACGCTAGTTGGTTGCTATTGGTGAGGTCAGGCAGGTCATAACCTTGATGCCAATTGCAAAGAGGGGTTGAATGGTCTTGTTTACCTCCTTCCATTTTCTATCCAGGTTTGTGGATATATCACTGAAGACTATTTAGGGTTTTCTAAACTTCTGATAACCATTCTGAGACACCTTCTGCTTGTACAGTATACCATTTTCATTCAATTTCTGCGTAGTGTTGTTTGGTTCGATTTCCTAGGCTACAGTCCTAGCATGTGTCTTGAGTATGTCTTACTTCCTGGGCCTCTGCTTCACAACTGTCTCTTTTTCTTCCAAGACAATACACCAGAAGTGTACAGATTGTGACACCATGGAATCTGGATATTCAAAGAAATCACAGCATTCTGTTGGCATGATTAGTATACATTTTTTATATTTGTTTAGCAGATGCTTTTATCCAAAGCAACTTACAAAGGAGGTCAACATAATCAAGTAACTCAGTCTAGGGACCATTTTGAAGAAATGAGGAAGGGCGGATTAGAAATGTTGACCACCAGGTGAAAAGCAAACATCACAAAAATGATCAATTAACAATATGCCGGATATCCAAACAGCAAAAAAACATGAATTAACAGTCTGACGGATGTTCACAGAAAAGTAGGGCTTTCAATCGCTTCTTGAAAACATTGAGGAAGTCAGCAGTTTACTGGGAAGTGGGCAGCTTGCTCCACCGTTAGGAGCTACATTTGAAAAGAGAATGGATTGAAATTTGATGCTACCAGATGTTGTTCACTAGCAGACCTGAGTGGGTGAGAAGGAGCATAGGACCTCACCATTGTCTCCTTATACACAAGTGCTTACCCACCGACTGATCGGTAGGCAAGCAGCAAGGACATGAACGTAATATGTGCTGCTACAGTGAGCAAAGGTAGAAAGGAGTGATATGATGCATTCTGGCTGGCTGAATACAAGTTGCTTTTTGGACCATCTGCAAAGGCCTGATGGCACATGTGGGTCCTCCTGCTAATAGTGAGTTGCAGTAATTCCGACATGATGAGACCAAAGCCAGGACCAGAAGTTGTGCAGTATACTCAGACAGATAAGTTCTGATTTTGTGGATGTCTCACAGAGTGAATCTGCATGAATGAGAGTGAGCCGAAATGGAGTCACAGAAAGATAGGTGCTCATCAGTCACCACCCCAAGGTTACGTACTGACTTGGCAGGTGCTGGTGACAATGAGCCAAGCTGTATAGAGATAGGAAGTTGGGAGAATTTAGAAGCACTTTGAATATGAACTCTCTTCAGTCCCTGATTCTGATTTATATATTTGGTTTTGACTCCAGTTATGTGTGCTATTCTGGCTTTTGAGCCTTTTGCTGTCCTTGTACAGCGATTCCTGTTACGAGTCCTGGACTTTGATACCTGGCTGCCCCATTTTGACCCTAGTTTACTTTTGACCTCATTCTATCTTCTAATTCCAATTTCTAATTATAACTGCTTCTTGTTGTACCTATAATAAAAATGGCACACCATGAGGGCAGAGAGATAGGGAACCACAAGAAAGATGGGGGATCAGGAGCCAGAAAAAGAGATTTGTAACCAGAAAGATCAAAAAGCCTAGCATCAAAACGAAAAGTGAAGTCTTAACTTGTAGTCGAAAAAACAAAAACCCTTGTTGTGCACCCAAACTTTTGCACACGGGTGCTAATTCTTAGGTTTATGTGCGCAAACTTGGATAACCCAGAGGTCTAAGGGACTGAACTTGGATAACCCAGAGGTCTAAGGGACTGAACTTTATACCATTTTATTTAGCCAAAATGTGTAACACGACCCCGATTGTCACTTGGCTGTAACTCCTTAGCAACGTGTACTCTAAATAGAACCATGCAAGAATTTCAAGATGGCATGATAGAAAATGTTAAATAATTTTAGCTACCTAAAAATAAAAGATTTCAGAAATGATAGACGCCCCCCCCCCTCAAAAAAAGATAAGCAAAAAATTGCAATATTAACATAACTAAGAAATGAAATTCAGATCATAACTTTGCCACCTTGTGCAGTCAGTACAGTGTGTCTGCTGCAGGGTTTCCTGGCTATCTTAATGTTTTATCCACTAATCTGATGTTTTATAATAACTTCTTGTCAAAATTATTTGCATGAGTAGATTAACAGAAGAAGAAGCCACGTTAAGCAACTACAACAGGGTGAGAGAACGTGTCAGCAGTGGGATTGAGACTTCCAGTCCATCTCCTTTAGTGTTAGGCCCCATCTACTCCATTAATGCCTTACTTTGCTGTTTGCTTTTCATGCTTATGAACAAGAGTTATAGCAAACTGTTCTGCATTTCCACTTAACATGAATCTAAAGACCACGTCACATTAAAGGATGTGCCCAAATATTTTCAGTCATAGACATCATTTACGTAATCTTAGCACATTGTAGGCAGTTGTGGCGAGTGTGTAGTGTGACAAACCCAGTGACTCAATCAAACTAATCTGCAACTTGACTAACAGAATGAAAATGATTTGTCCTAAGCTGTAGGGGCGGGCTCTGTGTGCATGACAGCCAATGAGTGCTCAGCTGGAAATACGATCTATATACTGTATGTAGAAGCCAAATATCACTGACTCACTCAACATGAAATCTCTCGAACCATGAGGACTTGGGAATTGAAATTTGGAATGTAGGTTACCCTTGGCCCATAGGTGCTCGCTAAGAAACGGTTTTAAAAATTTCGTGGTCCAAGTGCGTTCTGTCTGTATGTCGGTCCACTTTTCACGAGAGAATTACTTAAAGGATTTACATCTGGTTGTTTTCTATAATTTGCTTGAACTTTCCTGTTGATTTTGCGACTTCTCTCATCGTGTTAAGTACCAAAGTTCACTTGCGGTACCGAAGTATTTATGCAAATCCAAGAGTGTGGCTGTGGGCCGAGAGCAGGGGGGTGGCGCCTTCCTCATTCACTCGCCAGCCTCTGTTCGAGTTGGTCTACGTCTCGCCACATGTTGGAGTGCACCTTGCCTCCGCTTAGTTAGCGATACCTGTTTGCTCAACAGAAATTATCATCTGCAGATTGCTAAGGAGTAACGTCTGATGTTTTTGATAGAGAGATCAGAGCCCTGTGTGTTTTAGAGGGTAGCTGCTGATTGCCAGAGATATCATGGCCACGTGCTTTTCTCCCCACACAGATAACGCTCTCCCATCAGAGCGGAACACGATCAGATACAGTGCCAATGTCTATTGATTTTTAAAGTGTCTCCTGTTTCATTACTATGTGGGTGCAGCTGCATGCATAATGCAGCTATGAGGAGTAAGGAAAGCAGGTGCTTTGAACCTCACAAACAGAAGAGAGTCTTGTGTGTCTGATGTGTTGTGCTTTATGTACTGTGGTAGAATGGATAAAGAAAAAAGCAAATTGGGGAGAGATTGCAGGCAAATGTATTGTACTTGTAAACCCTTCACACAGCCAACAGCTCTAACAGGCGGCATGTTACTCGCTCTCAGAAAAGGGGCGACCTCTCAACACTTTGAAAATCTGTTCTGGAAAGTCATCTGAATTGACGTGCCCACTGATTTCTACTCATGTAATCTGGCATCCTGAGTAACTGCAGTCATCAAGTCTGACATCCCCCTGACCAGAGGTCGTGTCTGGTGACGTCCACTTAAATGTGATTTTTCCCTGGGCAAATTTCCACAAGGCAGGGGGAGAACCTGATATCCAGCAAACTAAAACGATCAACAGCCTTTGTTTTTATATAGGCTAGTGCCTTTCATGGTCTCAGTTAGAGTGTAGCACAGTTTTTACAAAAGTGGGCAGGTGGTTAGTTGTGTGGTGGACCCACAATACAACAGATTAGACTGTTCATTAGCAGAGCATTTGTCTGCAGCTTTCTTTTGCTTTGTAGACTTGTCATACAGGCTAAGGGGATGGGATCTATCTGCAGCAGTGTTTGATTATTTCTCTATGATTTATTACATATATGACTTATGTTACTCTTTGTTTTATTTGAATTTTGTAAAATGCCTTGTGATGCTGTACACTACGAGAAAATAAAAGATTATTAACTGATAATCAGTCCTCAGAATAAGATTATGTGGTGCAAGTTACATGATGCGCCAGGTGCACAAGGATTTGCAGTAGTTTACCATGCTGATATTGGCTCCAAACACCCAGCAGCCACCAGGGGGCAATGTCATTTTTAGACATCTCAGACCCCACAGGGTGACAGTGCTGTACTGTGGACAGGTGGGTGAGTCCCCAGCTACACCACTTGTCCAGTCCCTTACCTTTATGGACTGAGAAACAGGCTGCAGGCCTTCTGCTGATCTCTGCACCGTTTCCACGTCAGTAACATGACTAACCACATTCTACGTAGTGACATTGGGAGCGCAGAATGTAATGAGCTAATGAAATGTTCCATTTTAATTACTTTCTGGTCTTAGAAAGGTTTCTGTTACGTGCAAATATTCAATAAAAAATGACCAGACAATGGAAAAATATTTTTTTGGTTTTGTGTTTTTCAGTGTATATCTGCTTGTGGGCAGCACAGTTGTATCCAGCAGGGGGCATATTATGTTCATTAGAGGCTGCAGCTTTTACTAAACCAGTAAAAGCTGGTAGGCCGTATTGGCTGCAGGTTTTCATTCTAACCCTTTTCCTAATCAGTGACCAGTTTTCACTGCTAATTAACTCATTTTCCATTCATTTTAATAGCCCTGTTTTTAAGGATTTAGTCTTCTGAATTGATTCATTTCTTCATTAAATGGAAGCCAAACAGAAATGAGATATGAAATGAGCCGACAGATGACTAGCAAAACTGATAGATAGATAGATACTTTATTAATCCCAAGGGGAAATTCACATAATCCAGCAGAAGCATACTGATACAAAAAACAATATTAAATTAAAGAGTAATAAAAATGCATGTAAAAACAGACAATAACTTTGAATAATGTTAACGTTTACCCCCCCCAGGTGGGATTGAAGAGAGCGTGGGGTCTCCTCAGTCTGTCAGTGGAGCAGGACAGTGACAGCAGTCTGTCGCTGAAGCTGCTTCTCTGTCTGGAGATGATCCTGTTCAGTGGATGTAGTGGATTCTCCATGATTGACAGGAGCCTGCTCAGCGCCCGTCGCTCTGCCATGGATGTTAAACTGTCAAGCCTGCCTTCCTCACAAGTCTGTCCAGGAGTGAGGCGCCCTTCTTCTTTATGCTGCCTTCCCCAGCACACCACTGTATAGAAGAGGGCACTCGCCACAACCATCTGGTAGAAAATCTGCAGCATCTTATTGCAGAAGTTGAAGGACGCCAGCCTTCTAAGGAAGTAGAGTCAGCTCTGACCTTTCTTACACAGAGCATCAGTATTGGCAGTCCAGTCCAATTTGTCATCCAGCTGCACTCCCAGGTATTTATAGGTCTGCACACAGTTACCTCTGATGATCACGGGGTCCATGAGGGGCCTGGGCCTCCTAAAATCCACCACCAGTTCCTTGGTCTTGCTGGTGTTAAGGTGTAAGTGGTTTGAGTCGCACCATTTAACAAGCTGGAACATCAAACTCAAACCAACTTCACTCCAACCAGTTTCTTAATGAGAAGCCAATTCTTGCTGTTAATTAAAGCCTTGATTGAATATCAGGACTTGTTGCTGCTCTTATTTTGCCACAGCAGACTGGTGATCTTCTGTTTTTTCTAAGACCACCATCAAGATGTTTTGGAGACCTTCACCTTTCTTTATTTTCAGGTTGCAAGTCATGTGACAGCTTGTTTTTTGTCTCATTATTGTTTGGCTGCTCACTAAGGAAAAAGACACAACTAAAGGGTCTGAGTCACGTCAGTTTAAACTAAAGCAAAACAAGTTAATCAGCAGCAAAAACAGCTCACTAATTAATTAGATGGTTAGAATGAAAACCTGCAGCCACTGCAGCCCACCAGGACTGGAGATGGACACCCCTGTACTTAATTAAAATCTCTCCCTCTCTCTGTGGATATATATATATATATATATATATATTCATCCATTATCCAACCTGCTATATCCTAACACAGGGTCATGGGCGCAAGGCAGGAACAAACCCGGGCAGGGCGCCAACCCACTGCAGGGCACACACACAAACACACACACCAAGCGCACACTAGGGACAATTTAGGATTGCCAATGCACCTAACCTGCATGTCTTTGGACTGTGGTAGGAAACCGGAGCACCGGAGGAAACCCACGCAGACACGGGGAGAACATGCAAACTCCACAGAGGGAGGACCCAGGAAGCGAACTTAGGTCTTCTTATTGCGAGGCAGCAGTGCTGCCACTGAGCCACCTATATATATATATATATCTACTATATAAAAAAAATCCTGGGACAAGATGTGACTTTTAAGCCTGGGACGAGATGTGATTGTTTCAGAGAGATACTTTTACGTCCCGCGAGACAAGGCTTTGTGCCAAGAGATTTAATCACACCGGAGGCCAGAAATTAAAGACAAAGAAAAGATGACAAAGTAGAACGTCGTAAAGAGGTTCAAAAACATGGGTGCGGTACACATGCAGAGCAGGTTAGAGATAATGAAAGTACTAAAATTTGAAAGTCTCAAAAAAATGATGGTAAAGATCGCATTAACAAAAATAAATGATAATTATTACTCAGTGAAATAATGGAACAGCGAAAAGAGATTGAATATATTGTTCAGTAAGTAGGAGACTCCTAGATTGTCTAATTTGTGTTGCCATCAGGGAAAAGTAGTGTTTCTTCCCAATGAAGAGGCATATCCGCGAGAATTAACAGATTTGTTGTTTGATGAAAGTGAAATGCACATACAAAAGTGGCAGAGATGTGCAGTGGCTGGTGCGCAATGTAGGCTTGTGTTGGCGAGCAAAGCGAGAATGGGGCAAGGCCCCCTAGTATTAAAAAAAAACCCTGTGCACCAAGAGATTATGCAAACTCTACACAACCAGCACCAGACTGGGATGTAATTCAAACCCCAGACTCAGGAGCTGTGACTTGGCAGTGCTAACCACTGTGCCAGCCATTACACCATGACTTTGAGAAGGCCTCGTTGTTTTTGTTCACTTCTCTATCACATGACTGTCACAGACTAATCAGATAGGTGCGGTCAAAAGCCTGCAGCACAGGAGCTGAGGTACTGGGGGCGGAACCAAGAGCAACAGCAGACAATGGCCCCTCCCATCAGCTGAGCAGGCCTCTTAGCTGTCATAAGACTCCTGACATTTGGTATTCCAGTTTTAATGGGTGCTGATTTCACAAAGTAAGGTGCAGGTTGTCTAAATAATAAGAAAGTGGAATTGGCCTCCATTGAAAACCTATGCTCGAGTAAAAATGTGCAGTTACTGCTGAAGAGAGCCGAGTCTGACCCAGCGACACACAGAAAGGCTTTGAACCGTTTGAGGTTACCATGGAGACGGCTGTAGCCACTGTTTGTTCATTGTACCGTTTTGAGTTCTTGAGAATAAAGTGTCCTTTTAAAAGGAACATTGAGACAAACGCAGAGATGCAGGGGAAGTTGTGACTAACATTATTTGAAACAGTATTAAAGGCATCTGTTCTACCCAAATAAAGAAAGCTTTGGATGCCAGTCGTCTGTGCATTTTTTTTTTCTAGGCTGACAAAGTTTTGCAAAGTTAATCATCCATTCATCCTTCTTCTAAGCTTTCATTGTCCTGTTCACAACAGGTGCAAGGCAGAACCAGCTGTGGATTAAGGGGGGGCACAGGGCACATTTACTGCCACTGATGCCAGTCTTTGACATGTGGGGGTCTCTTGGTGCACTTGTTGAAAACCCACAGAACATCAGAAAAATCTTTCATGTTCTGCGTACACAGAGGCAGCCTCCAGAACCGGGAATGCGTCACTGGAGTAGTGAGGCACAAACGTTAACCATCATCATATGAAGAATGCCTTGACCTTAGGGCTTATTATTTCATACTGATTTATCACCATGGGATATTTTTTTTTTCCTTTCAGTTTGAATCTCAGGTGTCATATTATGAAGACATCATCCCAGTGTTGTGGCCCACTGCCCTGGCTGTCATTGTTATGGTTGTGAAGAACTGTGTGGATTCATGGCATGGAATTTTTATTTAGGAGGTCCTTCAGAGTGTCCCAATGGCATAGTGGTCACAACTATCCAGAGACCAAGGTTTACATCTTTATTGAGTCCAGTGTTAGTGGAACCTCACGCCCTCCTTATGTCAATGTGGATTTTCTTCAGATAACTGGGACTTTTAAATTAGTCTGGTAATACGCTGGCACCGAGGGAGGGTGCCATCTCTGACTCTATTAATGGACAAAGAAGGTCAGTCCCTTGGTCTTTGACACTCCATTTGATCTTTCTAATGTTTATTGGTTGTTGATGATCAGACTAAGGTTGATTTGGTAGATTTACACTCCATTTGATAATTTTTCAGCCTTTGTTTCATTTCAATTATCATTTTTGTATTCTATCTTTATACTATAATTACAGCTACATCAGCTTTGACATTTTCCCATATTGTCATCGTAATTATTTCAGTTTATTCAAGACAGTTCTATTGCGCTGAAGTAAGCTGTTCTTACATTTTATTGTAACAATTTAAGTCTTTACATTTTACTGTAACACAACATTCAGCCCAGGATTAGTGCTGGGGAGGGCACTGGCACTCTGCCACCCAGAACTGGGACAAAACCAGCAAGAAAGTGGGTGGCTGGCTTTGTATAGCCATGTTAATGATAGATATGAAAGGCACTATATAAGAGATTGATAGATGTGAAAGTTACTATATAATAAATAGATAGAAATGAAAGGCCCTACATGACAGACAGACAGATAGATAGATAGATGTGAAATGTGCTATATGATAGATAGATAGATAGATAGATAGATAGATAGATAGATAGATACTATACCTTCTTTCCATTGAATCTTCCCCCCTACTCTTCAGTCAGATTTTCAGGGAAAATTTCTAAATGCAAATCCAAAAAATGAATTTTGAGACTCGCATTGCAACCCAGTCCCTTAAACTTTTCATAAGTTCTTTATAATGTGGATTCTTTATTGTTACTTAAAGGCTTGGAAATGAGTTATTTGAATGAAGCCCAAGCCTCTCGTTCATGGTTGTTCATCGCACCATCGGATTCTGAATTAGTAATCAGTTTTTAATATGAGGTCAGCCAAAAATGCCCTCGTTCAATTTCGCCTCAGACGGACCCATAAAACAGGCTCCATCCTTTGATAGGGCTCTCACAAAATGCTTCATTAAACCAAGCTGAATACGAAGCAGTGGCTGCAGCACTTTATGAGGACCCACCAGGATCGGTGTGATGATGTTTTTGGCACTAAGCTGTAGCTTTTTGTCTCGCTTCCGTTCCTTCTGATTTCCTTGTCATTTCGTGGCTCTACTGTATCACTTACAGCGAATACCTGTACATTTTGTATGCCCGGACTGTTGACTTGGCAATACACAAAGAAATATGTTTTGTTGATGGAAAAAAGTTGTTTTCGTTTTTGAATTCGGCGCCCAAAAACACATACAAATGATGCAATAATCAAAGCATTTTTTTCAACGTATACCTACGTAATTAAATATTTACGGAAGCTAAAACAATGATACACCCTGTTAAAAATGTGAAAGAGTTTATACACTGTTATGAATGGTCTTGACGGAAACGACACCACAGAAATGTATTAACGACGATCATTTTAAAGTAGGAACAAAAAAATTACGGTAGTGTTTCCCATCGAAACGATACAAACTGCTGCACTAAGGGCGTGTTTTGTATGATTTTTCCTTTTTTAACGGGTTAACTGACGTAAATCTATCCAGTGACCAGGGAGTACATTTGATACTATCCAATCACTAGACAAAGAAGGCTGGCCTTGCGCTGTCAGAGGGAAAGCGGCGTCCTTAGCAACAACAGTTTGAATTGGCGCTCTGTCCGGAAGGAAGGCGGGTTGTTGCTGAGAGTGTCGATTTAATTGTGCGGCGGGGTTTTTTTGGCGACTTCACTTATTACATAAACTCGGCTAATTGTGAATGGTTGTCTATGTGTTTGAACGTTACGGCCTGGAATAGAATGTTGGTGAATATAATATACTTATTTGTTGTTTTAAATAACGAGATTTTCTTCACATGTATTCCTTCCGTTTACAGCCACAGAAGTCGGCGAGATACTGTGTTCTGAGCAAAGCGTTCTGATTTACGGCGACTAATGGCTACGCGCTGCGTAAGAATAAATAACATCTGTGTTTATTTTATTTGAAGATGGTCGTTTATCCATTCGTTAATCGGAAATAATATTTTTTATTAGATTAGTCTTTTTTCAAGAAATTTGATTTAAACTCTTCATCGAATGCCAAGCCTTCGACTTTCCAGTTTGCAGCTGATCGTAGAATCGGAATAGAAACCGCATATGCCACAGTGGCAATACTGTATGGCGGCTTAGATTTATTTTATGCTACGTTAACTAATACGATGCAATCGGGTGCGCGGATCAGAGTGGTAAAGCATAAGGTCACCCAGAATCGACCCACCATCCCTGTCACTAGACCCCAGACCTTCTATAAGGACGTGAAGCATGTCTTAGCAGGGAGGTGCCAACTGGGACGACCAGAGGGGACAAGGGTCGAATATGAAGCCGAATGCCAGGAACATGCCGGGGTACGTACGCTCTCTGTTGCCTTGCACTGTCCCTCTCGAATGGAACGCGACGTAAAGTGCTGACACAAGCGTATCTTCACAGGTCACTGCGATGCACACGGAGGAGCGCTTAAAGGGTAGGCGGGAGGAGATGGCCGAACACCTCTGTCATTTCCAGGAAGAGGTCCGCCGAAGAGTGGCCAGGCAATATAGGATACGCAAAAAACTTCAGGTCAAGATGTTCTCTGAAACGGTAAGTGTCTCGGGCACTGGGCAGTAGACGTAGGAAGAATATCCAGCATCTAATACGAAGTCTGTTTATACAATTGAAAGAAAATGACGTAACTCCGAGTGGCCACACGGTGTCGCTGTTGTCTGACCGTTACAGAGTCCTGGACTGGAATCTTGACCTGGGCACTGGCACTGATTCTGTGGAGTGTGCACGTCGACTTCGTCGGTTTTTCCTTCCTTGATAAGGGTGTTAAGTTAATTGGTCCGATATTACTAGTGCATACACTTAGGTCCTGGCATCCAGACTAGGGTTGGTGCAAATGTTATATTAGGTGTCATATGATAGCAAACAAACCTGCTTAGTGGACGAGAAGGACCATTGTCTGCTTTTGTTAATGGTTCATCCCCTGGCACCACAGCTCAGGTACTGCTGGCTTTTGATACCGCCCTCCTGATTACAATGCAATAGTCTTGTGATGGAGTGGACAAACAAAAAGAAAACAGTAGTGGAGTAACATGGCCTTCTCAAAGACATTGTGTAATTGCTGGTACAGTGGTTAGCACTGCTGCTTCAGAACTTTAGACTCTGGGGTTTGCATGTTCTCCTGCTGCACAGTTTTTTTTTTAAATTTTTTATACCACATCTGCATCTTAGGTGAATTGGGAACTCTGCATTTACCCTATGTACAGGCAAAGTTGAACTGGTGCCCCATCTCGTCCTGATTTCTGTCTTGTGCTCTGTGCCGGTATGGCAGTGACCACAAGCCTAAACTGGATAAGTGGGTAGAAAAATAAATACATTCTTATTTTTAATTTTACGTCTTCTTTACACTTCACTTGAACTTTGGTTCTAGGTTATTGTAATAAATCTTGCAACTTTATGTTGTGATTTTGACCTTCTAATTTGTTGAATTATTTCAACTTTTCATATTTTCTTGTTATACGGGTTTGAATGACAGTGGATTGAAGTTGAGTTTTTCTGACACTGACAAACAGAAAAAAAATATCGTAAGTATGCACAGCTAGTGTCTGGCATTAGGTCCAGGTTGGCACCGGTTCTCTGCAACCCAGAACAGGGATAAACCCAGCAAAAAAAGTGAGTGGCGTATCAGCTGAGGCAATATTAAACAGCAATTCAAGATGTTGTGTCGAGTTAGACACCCTCTGAAATCCTCAGGTGGCGAGGTGAGATCTGACACTATGTAGATGCAGGGCTTAAGATACAGAATGCCTATCTATGCCACTGTCAGAGTGGGCAATCAGCCTCTGTGATGGCCTTTCATGCTGTGCAAACCTGGCATCGGATTCTGGCCTGGTCAATGCAAGCCTTTGTGTTTTGTTTTTTTTTAAACATGTTCTCCTGGTGTCAGTCTGGGCTTTTCTCAGTTGCATGTGCTCCGACCTTCTTCCTAAAGACATACAGGTTTGATTAATGGATGACTCTAACTTGTCCCTTTAATACAGCAAGTTGGCGAGTGTGAGAGATTGCTGTCCCATCCAGAGCTGGCTACTGCTTTGCATCCAGCGGTATCTGCATATCATTGGATTGGATAAGTTAAAATTTTCCCCCAAGGTTACTTTCATTACATCTTGGCCAATTATTCAGTTGTAAGATGGTAGTATACAACAAGGCTGGCAATGCCTACATGAACTTCATTAATGTTACTTTTCCCCCAGGCTGAATCTGAAGGGCGTTTAGTCCAGCAACTGTGCAATGCCAGCCAGCGCCTGTCCCCTCAGAAGACTGCGCAGAGGCACCACATGCAGAGTGAGTTGGCCATCTGTGGCCCCAGTGCCCGATTCGTCAGCACAAGGAGCCTGATTGGCAGTGACAATGCAGCAGATGGGATCATAGATTCTGATCACACCAAACAAGTGAGTATATGTTCTGAGAGATGAGGACTCCCCCAGAGCTACGGGATGGGCGTCCACAAGTTAAAATATGCTAAATACTTGTACACCTTAGCCAATTTGTTTTTAAGTGTTGGATTTCCTGGATTGCTTTGTAAAGCACATTGGCAGGGATGCCTTATGTGAAAGGCACTGTATGCAGCATACAGATTAACTATTAAACAAGGTCATTCTGCTGTGATCTTCTACATAGCATGGACAGACCCACTTAATGAAATGCAGGTGTGTGAGGACTGGGACCTATTCTGGCATCATCAGTTCTATAAATGGTGCTTGCCCATTGCAGGACCCCCCACAACCCCAACCCCCCATCACATACATTTAAACTTGGTCAATTGTAAAGTAACCAAACCTACTGTACACAACTTAGGGGATATGGGAGGATAACTGGAGTAAAAACTATTGTGGATGCTATTAGAACATACCGACTCTACATAGGGGACTCTACCAGGGTCTGAGCCCAACTGGTCTGATCAAAGCTTGGCCATTTTCTCTTAGGAAAGCAGCTGACTGTCTTTTTTTTCCTGTCAAGTAAAAGAGGAAGCTCATTTGTTTTATATTTCTGTCATAAGCAAGATATCTCACATGGTGGTTTTTTTTTTTTTTTATTTCCAGTTGAGTAAAGTCATGAAGCAGGCTAGACATCGACTTGCTTCCTGCCAGACTCTCCCTATGGAAAATTCTGCATCAGAGCTCCCAGGAGGTGTTTGGAGGGTCTCGCCAACACGAGATGTGAGTCACATTGAACTTGTGAGGCTGAAGTGTCCATGCAGTATGGGTTGGTGGTCACGGGGCAAGACTCTACATAAGACATAATGTGACTTTTTATAATGGATATTAATAGACTTCCCTAGCTTTAGTAATACCTAGTTAGTCCTTTTCACCATATTTGCTCAAGTATATTCGCCTATCCATCCATCATTTTGTTACCTACTTATCCAGGTCACAGGAAGCTGGTGCCCAGCAGAACTAGGTGGGAGCAATCCCTGACTGGGACACTGGCCAAGTTTAGAGCTGACTGACCCCCCTGCGTGTCATGGTGACAAAAGGAGGCTGACACAAATAAGGGCTTCTAGCCATTAAAAGCATTCTGCTGTAATACTTTGTAACTATCAGATGGTATTAAAAGAATGGGTCTCACCCCAAAGAATGCCCCACAGTGTGAAGGGTGGAAGAGGAAGATGTGGAGGACTAATGAGGGTAAACCCAGAAAATGGCATGTCATATTTCATCTGTGAGTCCCAAAGGGCCATATCAGGAAGAGAGATATTCCTGTAGCAAAACCTTCATTTTTAAGATAAGGTCTGATTTAAAAGCTCCATTCTATAAAGGATCCTCCCTAGAGGTAAAGCAGGTAGCATTTCTTCTGAAACATTGCCTTCCCATCATGCCTCAAGAAAAAAAAAAAAGACCTGGTGGCAGTGCTAAAGCAGTGTGGCTAAGGTATTTGGACCACTGGAGAACTCAAAGCTCTACTGACGCTATATTTGTCATTTCAAATTTGCTTTAAATAAAAGATACCTGATAAATAAAGTCTTAAAATGCAGGGATTTCCTTCAAATTGTGTACACTGCACCATGAGATTTTTTTACCCGAGTGTACAGTGTACAGCAGAGTGTACATGCTCTGATCGGGGCACTCGAGAGACTGAGCGAGGG
The DNA here is from genome assembly GCF_016835505.1 of Polypterus senegalus. Lineage (NCBI taxonomy): Eukaryota > Metazoa > Chordata > Cladistia > Polypteriformes > Polypteridae > Polypterus > Polypterus senegalus. The sequence continues at coordinate 169,477,489 of NC_053162.1, forward strand.
GTCTGAGTGTCTGGGCTTGCGAGTGTCCTGATAAAAACCAAAGATCCAGGCCTTTAATGAGCTCTTAGGCACGACTATCAGTAGTGTGTCTGTCTGCGGAGAGAGTGTCGACTTGGTCAAGAGGTTTAAATACCTTGGCAGTGACATTCATGTTTCTAGTGACTCTTCCTATGAAGTCAGTAGATGGATTGGGAGAGCATGTGGGTCATGAGGTCACTAGAAAGGGATGTGTGACACTCCTGATATCTATGCAAAAGGACGAAGGTCCAAGTCTTTAGAGTCCTGGGATTTCATGTCTTGCAATTTGGTTGCGAGATGTGGACGCTATCTAGTGACCTAAGATGAAGACTGGACTCCTTCAGTACTGTATCTCTCTGGAAAATCCTTGGGTACCATTGGTTTGTCTTTGTGTCAAATGAGTGGTTGCTCATGGAGTCCCGAATGACGCACATTACCTGCATTGTGAGGGATCGTCAGCTACGGCACTATGGCCATGTGGTGCGTTTCCCCGAAGTTGATCCAGCTAACAGGATCCTCATTGTTGGGAGCCCGAGTGGCTGGATCAGGCCAAGGGGTTGCCAACCGGGATCCCGAGCTGTTTTGTCATTTGGTGGGTGCAGCAACGCTCTGTACCAGTGCATGCACCCCAACTTGACTTGACTTGTACAGTCTAGCAAAAGTACTAAATACACACTTTAACACAGCAACTTGTACAAGCCTGATGTGCACTCACCTGTCTTAAAATTTATCATTTTTTGCCCACTTTGATTTCCTTCTTTCAGAAATCTCCTGGTCCTTTGTTGCCCCCTACTGGTTGTAGTGATGATGATGATGATGATGATGTAGAGGACTACACTGAAGAGATCCCTTTGGCTGCACAGCATGACCTCCCCCTCTACATGCAGGGTCTAACTGGTTCTCCAAAGCAGACTGGCAGGACGGTCAACTTTCAGGATGTGCTGGTGAGGAATATGAGATGGCCTGCTCTTGTGTGATGTGTTTTTTTTGTTTTTTTTTTTTACACCATGAGTAGGGAGGGCGTTGTGCTCAATGACTGCATGTTAAGGTCACCTGCAGTTCCCAGATATTACACACAAGCCCTAATTGCAGCGCAGATCCATTGTGATATTGTATCCACACCCTCTGTTCTCATTTGTCGTATCTTTGTTGTAGGTGTGTGATCGTTCAGAGCAGGAGCGTCCCCAAGCTGGTCCTAGCCTTATGGAATCCATCAGCACATTGCCACCATGGGCTGATGTGAACCAAGAGGATATCCGGAAACAGGTACTTCTCTCTGAGTAGGTGGCACAGTGCTATTGTTAAGCATTTGTATGTTGGGGATTGGGACGTTCATGTTTCGAAATAAGAAAGGACTAAGCGGACGCTACCACTCGCCTGGCTGCCATATTATCTATCCCCTGGCTGAATGCCTGGAGCTCAAGGCCTTGTTTTGCTGTTAGATAAACTGTAAAAGCCTGTAGGTGGGGCCTTTAACTGTGAGACCTGAGGGTAAAGTCAAAGTCCCTGAGGATTTTTGCATTGTTTACTCTAACTGTAGCACTGTCTCCTCTCATATAGCGACAGGCTCAGTTCCTGATGTATCGGCGACTCTTTATGGACATCGAGAGAGAGCAGGTTAAGGAGCAACGACGCCATCGGGAGCATCTTCAGAGGATCAGCAGGTACTCCAGTGAAACTAAGACCCCAACCAGCACCACCACTGCTTATTTTTTATTTTATTCCACCTTTTACTCCTTATTCATCTTTTATTTTCACACTCTGCATCCATTATTTATTCTAACCTTTTACCCAGCCATGAATGTGACTGAACCATTTATCTTCTCCCTCCCATTTCCTGCACCCCTGATGTTCACATTACTCTCTTTCTGCCTTCCCTGTTTTCTCTTCCCTCTCTATCCACTCCTTTTTGTCTTTTTTGATTATTTAACCTGTCTGCTTCATGGCCTTGTCCCCACTATAATTTCTTTGGCCTACATCCCATTTTTACATTGTCCTCCCTCACTTATCCTTTGCCATTATTTTAACATTTCTCCGTACCATTTATTGGCCCCTTTTTTGTAACGGACTTTTAGCTTCACTCTTAACGCCCCCCCCTAAGTCTGTGGCATTCTTGACTTTTTGGGCCTTGTCCCCACTTTTAGTTTTCACGCCCTACACCTTCTCCCCTCCTATTTGTTGAACATTCTCCTTAGTCTTAATTCCTTTTTTTTTTTTATATAAATACCATGCACCACCACCCCTATACCTTTTCCAACCATCATCCAACCTGCTATATCCTAACTACAGAGTCACGGGGGTCTGCTGGAGCCAATCCCAGCCAACACAGGGCACAAGGCAGGAAACAAACCCCGGGCACAGTGCCAGCCCACTGCAGTATACCTTTTCATATTCTCATCAACCTCTACATTTTCCTTTTATTTTGCTTCACTCCTTTTTATTTCCCTAATGCTCCTTTCTTCACATTAGTCTGCTCTTTTCATCAATCCAACTATTTTTTACTGTCTCATCCCAGTAGTCTTGTCACCACTTTTATTTTTAATGCCATACATCTCCTTATAATTTAAATCCAACGTCATCATTTCTCATCCCATCCCATCTGTCTTCACACTTTTCAGTTCCCCTTTTCATGTTCTAAATCCACACCCATTCCTTTTATTTTCACTCCACACCTTTCAATTTCTTGATGGACCCTTAACACTTCTCCTTGTTTATTTTCCTTTCTTCATTTCCTCTCCATGGCATTCTTTCAACATTTAATTTCAGTGCCATTCATTACTCCGTACTTCCTTCTTACACTTATCTTTTCATTTCAGACCTCTTAATTTCATATCTTACCCACTCATACTGCACCACTTATCATTTTACTCTCTCCATTTGCCTCCCCCATGACATTTTTTTTCCTTTCCACTTTAATTTTCATGTTATACTCCCTGGCTTTTTAACACGGTGCCATCACTTATTATTTCACACTGTTGAGTTCCCCTGCTCCGCTTCCCATTTTAATACTCCACCTCTACCCTCACACCCATTCATTTTTTTCCCCTCTCAGCTCCTTTCCATTTTTGTCTCCTTCAACCTATTTTGTGGATCTCTCAATCTCCTTGATTTTTCTTCCACTTTTCCTCTCCATAGCCCCATTTTCACTTTTAATTTTTGTGCCCTTCATCATAACTGTTCACCCTCTTTAATCTGTCTTTTGTTTTTAGACTGTCAAGTCCATGTTTTGCCCACTCATAATATACTGCACCCCTCTCCTATTTTGAACCCCACTACAACACTCGCTCCTTTTCATTTTTATTTTATTTTTTTTCAAGTGGGTTGACTTTATTATCCGAGAGAGGATTTGTTTCCGGCAGGAAAGAACAAAACATAAGCCATTGTTACACAGATACAAGAAAGAAAGCAAAGACACAAATTTACAACCATCATATCTCATCAGGTTTTTTTTTTTTCTAGAATTTGCTTAAATATTCCGGTCGATTCTGCGACTTCTCTCACCGCGCTAAGTATCATAGTTCGCTTGCAGGAGCGATTTATTTGCATGAATCTGAGGGAGACGTAGCAGAAGGGGCTCTCTTCACTCACATGCCAGCCTCGGGGCATATCTTACATCCGCTTAGCAAATGAACAAGAGAACTACTTAACGGATTCAGATCTTTTTTTTTTTTTCTTTCTAGAATTTGCTTGAACATTCCAGTTGATTTTGCGACTTCTCTCATTGCGCTAAGAATCATAGTTCGCTTGCAGGAGTGATATATTCACACTAATTTGAGATAGAGGCTGCAGGCAAGAGGAGGGGGAAGTGTGACGTCAGGAGTAGGGAACCTGTCAACCTCTGCGTTTTGGAGTGTACCTTGCCGTCGCTTAGCTAGCAATACCTTTTTGTTTATTGATTTTTAAAGCTTGTTTTGTTTCAGTACTACGCGGGCAGAGCTGTGGGGAATGGCTAGTCTCCATATACTGTATGTAAAATACAACATCTATCTGTCTGTCTGCTTTTCATAAGAAAATTACTCAACGGATTTAGATTTTTTTTTTTTTTTTCTTTTCTATAATTTGCTTGAACATTCCAGTTAATTTTTGTGAGTTCTTTCATCACATTAAGATTCATAGTTTGTCTGCAGCACCAATTTATTCATGCTAATCCTAGACATAGGCTGCAGGCCGAGGGGAGCGGGAGCGTAATTTCAGGTATGGAGAGCCGGGTGGGGCCCTCCTCACTCACGTGCCAGCCTCCGTTCGAGTCGGTCTACCTCTGTGTTTTAGAGTGTACCCTGCCTCCACTTAGCTAGCAATACCTGTTAGTTTATTGATTTTTTAAAAGTTGTCCTGTTTCACTACTACACAGGTGGAGCCGCGGGGACGGCAAGTCTTATATATGCAAACTCAAGATTTGTACAAAGAAGAATTATTAGCTTTAACAGTACACAATAGTAATAATTTGGCAGCTTATCTAAAAGTAACAGAATTCAACCTGTGTATAGTCCTGGAAATAAAGTTCTTAAATATGTTGCTGTTAACCTTTGGGAATCTAAATCTGCAGCCTGAAAGCAGCAGCTGAAATTTTGGAAAAAGAGGAGGATGGCTTCCGTCTTTATTGTCCTCGATCATTTTCTTCTGCACTTCTTGTGCCCTCCTTGATTATTTTCCATCTATCACGCCCATGGTTTTGTAGTCATTTTTATTTTTCATGCCCTCACAGTTTTAAGACGTCCTCAGTTCTTTTATTCCACCTCTTCTTCCATTACTTCTCAATTACCCTTTTGTATTGTACTGCTCCCCTTCCCATCTTATGTTCTATTTCCAGACCCATTTTGTTTTTTCACACCACTCCTTTCCATTTCTGTATTGCCTCCTTTACACTATATGGTGGTTCTTGAATTTTTTCTACTTTTCCTTTCTGTTGCCTTCTTTCCACGTTTTTAATTATTTACTTTTCTTAATTTTATCGATTTTATTAAAATCAAATAACATTCCATATACAACTCAAGTTTTACAAAAAAAATTCAAACAAATCAACCCCCACTCCTGAGAAAGAGAGCTAGGCCAGCAGTGTAAAACTTTATTCTAGTGAAGATAAGTGAATAGATAAATTAATAAATAAATAGAGATAAATGTACTAAAAGAGGGGAGAGAACCTACTTCCTCAATTTAAATGCTTATTCTAAAATGTTATTGATTGGAAATGTTTTGTACAGATCCTCTAAGTGCGAATTTGATTTTATCACGTTTTAAATAGTATATAATTTTTAATGCCCTTAATCACACCGTCCTCCTTCCAGACTCTCTTTCTTTTATTTTCAGACCGCTCAGTTCCATGTCTTACCCTTTATAATATACTGCTCCATTTAATGGTCTATCTCCCCTCTTACTCCTTTCCATTGATTTATTGCCCGTCCCCATCACGCTATTCTGCTCTTCTCATTGATTATTTTCCCATCTGTCCTCTCCAGGGCTTTGTCACCATTTTTCATTCTCATAACCCCCCAATTTTCACACTGTGCTACCCTCCTGCTGTATCCATTTTATTTTCACATCTCTCAGTGTCTTTTGTAATGTACATTTTGCACCACCCCATTTCACTGTCCACCTCCATGCCCGTCCCTTTTGTCTCCAGTCCTTTCCATTTCCTTATTGCCCCTTTCACAGCATTTTGTTCTTATCTCATTCTCCTTGATTATTTTTCCATCTCTTCTTTCCTGTTCATGGCCTTGTCCCAACTTTTAACCCTGTCCTCGCTACATCCTTTTTTGTAATGCATACTCCACTCCTTCTCCATTTGATATTAAACCTCTACCTCCAGGGTTCCCCCACTGCTCTACTTTCATTTGCCCATTTTAACTTTGTTTTTCTATTGTACTATCCTATGGCTGAACTGTTCCTTTCAAATTTTCCATCCTTAATGTCATCTTTTTTACACTTTATCCTATCCCTCCTCCATCCTCTTTATTGTCGGACCTTTCTTTTTCATGTCTTGTCCCTTCATAATGCACTCTTTCCCACCCTAATGTCACATTACAGTCTGTGTTATTTTTCACTCCCTTTTTTTGTCCTCCATGCCCTGACTCCCTCTACCAGACGACCCTCTCCTTCTTTTATGCTGCAGGTTTCACAAACTCCAATAGGATTTCACAAGCCCCTTCAATGGTGTGTCCACTAATTGAACCATTCAGACTTTTTTTTTTTTGTGGTTTCTTACCACAGCATCAAACAAGAGAAGGAACGCCAGAGGCGAGATGAAGAGAGAAGGATGCAGCAGCCTAGGCACTTTGAAGAAGACCATGAAGACCCTGGCAAGACGGAGAAGGAGGTCCTGGTTCGTCTACAACTTGAGGAGCGAGAAGCAAGGGAGCGCAAGGAAAAGCAGAAAAAGGCCCAGAAGAGGGAGTCATTTAGGTATCTATGAGGGCACCATAGGGTTGTGTACGAGAAATGTCCCTGGGAACAGAGCCACCACGCCTTACTGCACAGTAGGGTTTCATTACTGCAGAGGGAGGCAGCAGGGAGATTACAACCTTCAAGTTCTGCGCACTCCAATCCAGTCTCTCGGATGGTCAATGTAAATTTCTGAGGTTGGGCCAAGCCCATTGTCCCATTATGTTACTGCTAGTTGGTGTTAACTGCAGTTGCTGATCGTGTTGCTTTGAGTATGTCAGATTACACAACTAAAAATCACAGAGTGTGATGAATTATGTGACCTTGTGAGAACTTTCCAGCACAGTTTCACTTTTCCAAACTATCACAATAACATATAATATAATTTATAATACAATAACATGCTGCCTGATGGAGCCAGTGCTGCACAAAATGCTCTCTAGGACAACGAGTTCACCTACAATCTCAGCCCTTTATTTTCTTTTTTCTATTATGTTTTGGTTTGCAAAACCCAGACCTCAAACAGACGAGTCTCTCTTCTTTTTGTGAGGTCCAAAACACCTGCGTTTTTGTTTTCCTTGTTGCTGCATTATATGCAGTGTACTTGGGCTCCTCCGCTGTTGCACACACACAGAGCCCACTTCCTATGTCTTAAAGCAAAATCAGTCCCGTTTGATTTTTGTCAGGGCGAGTCGCAGCCTGGTTGAGTTTAGTTGCTGGCTATGTCAGAGTACACGACTGGCTGTCAGAGGAGGAGTTTATGTGAAGTCTGTGGCCAAAAATTGCTGGAAAGGTGGTGTAATGTGACATGGCCTTTACTGGAAAAATAAGCGATTGTAGTGTAAAGACTTTGAGAAATGTGTGGGAACCAGATGAGTTTAATACACTCAAAAGAAAGGAAAACAGATTTAAAAACAAACAGAAGGGATTTTCTAACCATTGTGTGAAGAGAGTAAAAATACAAATGCCAATAGCTCAAGTAGTTATTCAGACAATACCTTCAGATGCAGTCATAAAACCTATGAAAATGCTGGACAATTATTTTTAATGTGGATTGCACCAAATGAACCTGAATATTACAACAATTCACAAAATGGCAGGTGGAGACAACTTAATAAATAACCATTTGAATAAAGTATGAGACGGAATGCAGTCAGCTGTCACACATTTCTTGAAGACAAGTGAGCTGAGTTATTGGTTGGACTTGACTTGTCTTCTGTTGGACCACAGGTTCATTGAAGCCCTACGAGCGATGATGAAAGAGAAGATTGAACACCACAACTTTGACCTTCCACCACTCTGCTGCTGTGGGGAGAGCTTTTGGGATTCGCACCCTGACACCTGTGCCAACAATTGTGTGTTTTATAAGAACCCAAAAGGTGAGGAGGTGGGGTTTGGGTGGGTTAGGTTGGGGTGCAGGTTGGAGACGACTAAAGAAGCACAGACTGCGGCATAGTGGCGCACTTCCACTTTTATGTTGTGTAGATTTTCCATTTCCCTTTTTTTTTTGTCACTTGAAAGTGACAACCGTTACTCAACAGTTTGATGCTTTATTATTTTTTAAAAATATTTCCACTTGTTTAATGAAATTAAAATTAGCAGTTTATGGTCATATACTTGAAGGTCAGTGGAAAAAGATGACTGCTTTGTTCATTACCTTCTGCCAAAATAATTTCTTCCCAAACCCCCCCCTTTTTTTGGATTCCTCGTGGACAGCTTCACTAAAGTCTAGATTTTGTGATAATTCATAATGATTTCCTGCTCACCACAGGTCAGGGATCCATGTCCTGTATATTCTAAAATTCCAATTACTAGTAAGACTGTAAGAGAACTGAGATTCACTGAAAGGCCAGTGATGGAGATTTCTGCACTGTGTGGGTGTAATAGATGGGCGCTAAAACAAAGAAAGCAAAGGGCTCGATGTGAGGAAGCTTATCAGACTTGGGTGATGTGTCCCTTAGGGGTCAGTGTTAGGGCAGCTGCTATTTTTAATAGCAATAAACAGTCTAATAAGAATATAAATTACAAGCTGGTTAAGGTTGCAGATGATGCCAAACTAGGTGGCTTGTCAGATAATTTAGAATCCGCTAAATATTTATAAGGGGACTTGGGCAGATCTGTGGCAGGTGAAATTTAATGTACCTAAATGTAAGGCATTACAAGTGGGAAGTAGAAATGTCAGATCTATAAACACAATCTCTGAATCTTCAAAGTTCAAGGACTAGAGGGTCATAGTGGACTCGTCACAATCTACATCCAGATATGTTTAAGAAGCCATTAAGATGGCTACCTGAATGTTCAGTTAGAGTGGATTCAGAAAGTATTCAGATCCTTTCATTTCCTGCACACTTTATTGTGTAGATTTAGTTTTAAATTAATAATTTTTCCATTTGTGCTATAAATCTACACTCAATTACCCACAATGATGAAGTGAAAATGTTTTCATATAGGTTTGCAGATTTATTATATAATCAAAAATTAAAATCTCTCATTCATATAATTAAGACCCTTAATTCTGCACTTTGTAGAAGCCCCTCTGGCAGCATGTCCAGCTTCGAGTTGCCTTAGGTAATTGTCTATAAGTATCGCACACTCGGGATTTGGGTAGTTTTTCCCATTCTGCCTGGCAGTCCTCTAAAGCTCTGTTATGATCTGAATGGAAAGCATCTGTAAACTGCCATCTTGAATAGCGTGAATATATTGCTCCTGCAAGTGAACTATGATACTTAGTGCCATTAGAGAGGTCGCAAAATCAACCGGAATGTTCAAGCAAATTATAGAAAAAAACCCGATCTAAATCTGTTAAGTAGTTCTCTCGTGAAAAGCAGACATACAGTATATATAGACAGACAGACAGATGTTTGATTTTCTGTATATATAGATATAGATAGAGAGATGAAGTGTAAGTGATGGGTAAAAATGGTAAATGTATCCATTTAAAACTAAATTTACAACATGGGAAGTGATGGGGGGGATCTGAATACTTTTGGAGTCCACTGTGCACTGTGTACAGCACAATGTGTAGAGTACAAGTGAAAGGAGGTCATATTAAGCTTTTAAAGACCCTGTTGAGACCTCGCCTGGAGTGCTGTGTGCCGTTTTGGTCTCCAGGCTGCAAAAAAGACATAGCAGTGCTGGAAAATTTAAAGAGAACATTGATTAGGTGGATTCCAGGGCTGCAACTTTGAGGAAAGATTAAGGGACTTGAACCTTTTCAGTAAAAGCAAATGGAGATTAAGAGGTGACGTGATTGGTGTTTAAAACCACAAAAGGAATTGGTACAGTGCATCGAGACTTGTTACGTTAAAATGAGTTAAACAAGAACACCGGGGACACCGTTGGAAACTTGTCAGGGGAAACTTTTGCATTTAAATTAAGAATCACAAACGCACGGAATAGTTTATAAAATAGTGTAGTGGAGAGTAGGACTTTAGGAACCTTCACATATCAACTTGATGTTATATTGGAGACGTTATGTGGATAGGATTGGTAATTTTTGTTGGGCTGAATGGCCTGTTCTCATCACAATATTTCTAATATTCTAAAAAGAACCCCCTCGCAATAAGGGGAGTGTTGGAATAGGCCATTTGTGCCCAGTCATCTTCAGCAATCAGCTGCTTGGCTCTGTCCTGGGTTGAAATGGCTGATACCACTAGTGTGTGTGCCGTAGTGATGGGAGGGTGCATTTGAGGGTTCTCTAGCACTACCTTGAAGATCCCTCATTCATTTGTTATATGTGCTCTCATTTCAGCCTATGCTAAAGCCCTGCAGGCTGTCCTGTCCTCCTGTGACCTGTGGGAAGGAGGCCTTGGTCACCGAGCCTGTGTGCAGAAGATCGCTTCTGCTTCCGCTCGCTCACCAAAGAAGTGAACTCCCAGCGTGAAGAGAAGGCGTCACAGCAGCACACTATTCTCGGCTGCTCATGGAAATGTTTAACCTCAATGAGGGGCTTAGGCTGACATCCCAGTAGAGCAGCCAGAGTGGGACAGAATGAAGGGTGGCCCCTGTTGTTGAGTATTCGATTGGGACAGTACAACATATCATTAAAGACTATTTCACATATTGCTGTAGAGGAGGCCCCAGCCTAATTTCCACATCTTAAGACATTTCCTTGTGCTGTAGTGCTTGTTTAGGCCTACACCTTCATGTCCTGCAGCCCCTCCCAGGTGCCCCCACTCGCGTGCTCAGACAGGCTGCTTATCCTTCCTCTGCTGTAGTTTTGTGAAGGAGCTTCTGGTTTCCCCTTTGTTGTATTCTCACGTCTCTTCTTGTTTTGATTTTTTTCATGTTTTGTATTTTTTAAACTCCCATTCCTCTTCAGTCATATTTAGGGTAATTGTCTGCTCTTTCATCTTTAACTTTACATATCATGTACTGTATTTTTCATAATAATAATAGAAAAGTTTACATAATGTACACATTCAAGGTGGGTCATCTTGCTCTTCTCTCTTGTTCAAGTGAGCTTGTTAGATTTCGCTCTTATATACAGTGCTATGTAAAAGTTTGGGCCCCCCTGATAAAAATCACTGTATCAATTTATAACTTGATGAGCTTTTTGAAGCAGCAACTTTATTTTAACACGTTTTATACCTTTATAGAAATATTTTTTTATTGTACCAACAGAACCAACTTAATGTGCATTTAAACAAAAATAGGCAGGTGCACAAATCTGGGTCCCCCAAAGGAATAATCCCATCAATATTTAGTAGAGTCGCCTTTTTGCTGAAATAACAGCTTGTAGATGCTTCCTATAGCCACTGACAAGTCCCGGAATTCTGGTGGCTGGTATTTTGGACCATTCTTTCACTACAAAATGCCTCCAGTAAAGTCCGGTTTCATGGCTTCCGAGTGTGGACAGCCTGCTTCAAATCAATCCATACATTTTCAATGATGGGATGGCCATTCTAGAACATTGTACTTGTGTCTCTGCACGAATTCCTTGGTAGATTTTTGAACGGTGCTTTGGATCATTGTCGTGCGTAACTTCAACTTTGTGACTGACTCTTGAACATTCTTGTCAAGAATCTGCTGATACCGGGAGGAATTCATGCGGCTCTCAACTTTAATGAGGTTTCCAGTACCTGTGTTGGCCACACAGCCCCATAACATGATGGACTGGGCCCTTCACCAAATTTTACAGTAGGCAACAAGTTCTCCTGGAATGCTGTATATATATTTTTTTCATCATGCATAGATAGCACCTCTGGTTGTGACCAAATAACTCTACCTTAGTCTCATCTAGCCACAGTATTTTTTTCCAAAATGTTTCTGACTTGTCCAGATGTGCCTTTGCATCCCTCATGCAACTCTTGTGGTGAGTGCTCAGAAAAGTCTTTTTGTGCATCACCCTTCCAACCGAGCTGTTCCTGGTGAAAAGTGTGCTGGACTGTGGAACGCAGTACAATGATGCCATCGGCAGCCAGATGTTCTTGTGGCTCTCTGGAGGTGCTCTGTGGTTTGTTGGTGACCATTCTAACCAGCCTTTGGCTGGGTCATGCCTTTCAGATATTTTTTCTTGGCCTACCACATCTTTCCTTCACAAGGACTGTTCCATTTCCTAGCTGCATTTCTGACTGTGGAGACAGACAGTCCAAACCTTTGTGATTATTTCTTCTACCCTTCTCCTAATTCATAATGACAAATTCGTTTTAGGTCAGTAGAGAGTTCTTTAGAGGTTGCCACACTCCAAAAGGGAACCAAGGGCAAGCACAACTAGCAAATACCAATGTTAAAAAACCCTTTTCATGATTGGTTGCATCTGTCTTTGTAGTTTAATTTTGTGCTGCAACCTGTTGGCATTAAATGACTACAGATTTTCAAATTAATGCAGTTAAAAGGGTGCCCAAACTTTAGCACATTTTTTTTTTATTTTTTTTTTTACTTCATACAACTCAATAATGCTACACTGAGACTTTTGGTCTGATAAACATCCCCTTGTCTACATTCCTCTAGTAAAAAATGGCATATTGCTGTGATCTTCAATTATGAATTTCCAATCAAATTATCATGCAACCTCAGAGGGGGGCCCAAACTTTTACACAGCACTGTATGTGTGCCTTGTGTTTACTCAAACTCCCCAAGTTATTTCTCGATTTTCAAATTAATGCAGTTAAAAGGGTGCCTAAACTTTAGCACATTTTTTATTTTTTTTATTTTACTTCATACAACTCAATAATGCTACACTGAAACTTTTGGTCTGATAAACATCCCCTTGTCTACATTCCTCTAGTAAAAAATGGCATATTGCTGTGATCTTCAATTATGAATTTCCAATCAAATTATCATGCAACCTCAGAGGGGGGCCCAAACTTTTACACAGCACTGTATGTGTGCCTTGTGTTTACTCAAACTCCCCAAGTTATTTCTCGATTTTGGAATATTTAAGCAAGAGTAGTGTAGTGGTTAGGCATTCGAGTCCTGGGTTCAAATCCTAGTGTGGGGTCCAGTGCCCTCCACCTACTTCAGTTTTAAAGGAATACTTCACCCAAAATGATAACATTTAAAAAAATAAGTATCTACACCATGTGGTTTTTAGTGATGGCCAAGAAACCATATTAATCTTGGATATGTGTGCGGTAAGGAGCTAACCATGTTTGTTTTAATGAAAGCAGGTGGTTGACCAACGCTAGACATCAGAAAACAATATCAACACATCTGTGACAAAAAGCTTATGTTACGAAATACATGTCAAGTCGTATACTCAAAACATGCAAAATTCATGTATGTTTGGCTAAAATATTGTTAAATTGATTCCTCTAGTAAAATGAAAGCCTTTTCAAATTGGGCGCTCCCTTTTGAATTGAAGACCTGCCTCTCACCTGGATACCTGTGCATCTTAGTTTACATTGCCCCCAAGTGATTGTGCTTGGGGGGCCTCAGCTTGTGCACAGTTGGTTCTCACATTGTTCCCAGCATTGCCGTTTGTTTTGTCTATGTAGAGTGATATACACTCACCTAAAGGATTATTAGGAACACCATACTAATACGGTGTTTGACCCCCTTTCGCCTTCAGAACTGCCTTAATTCTACGTGGCATTGATTCAACAAGGTGCTGAAAGCATTCTTTAGAAATGTTGGCCCATATTGATAGGATAACATCTTGCAGTTGATAGAGATTTGTGGGATGCACATCCAGGGCACGAAGCTCCCGTTCCACCACATCCCAAAGATGCTCTATTGGGTTGAGATCTGGTGACTGTGGGGGCCATTTTAGTACAGTGAACTCATTGTCATGTTCAAGAAACTAATTTGAAATGATTCGAGCTTTGTGACACGGTGCATTATCCTGCTGGAAGTAGCCATCAGAGGATGGGTACATGGTGGTCATGAAGGGATGGACATGGTCAGAAACAATGCTCAGGTAGCCCGTGGCATTTAAACGATGCCCAATTTGCACTAAGGGGCCTAAAGTGTGCCAAGAAAACATCCCCCACACCATTACACCACCACCACCAGCCTGCACAGTGGTAACAAGGCATGATGGATCCATGTTCTCATTCTGTTTACGCCAAATTCTGACTCTACCATTTGAATGTCTCAACAGAAATCGAGACTCATCAGACCAGGCAACATTTTTGCAGTCTTCAACTATCCAATTTTGGTGAGCTCATGCAAATTGTAGCCTCTTTTTCCTATTTGTAGTAGAGATGAGTGGTACCCAGTGGGGTCTTCTGCTGTTGTAGCCCATCCGCCTCAAGGTTGTGCGTGTTGCGGCTTCACAAATGCTTTGCTGCATACCTCGGTTGTAACGAGTGGTTATTTCAGTCAAAGTTGCTCTTCTATCAGCTTGAATTAGTCGTCCCATTCTCCTCTGACCTCTAGCATCAACAAGTAATTTTCGCCCACAGGACTGCCGCATACTGGATGTTTTTCCCTTTTCACACCATTCTTTGTAAACCCTAGAAATGGTTGTGCGTGAAAATCCCAGTAACTGAGCAGATTGTGAAATACTCAGACCAGCCCGTCTGGCACCAACAACCTTGCCACGCTCAAAATTGCTTAAATCACCTTTCTTTCCCATTCTGACATTCAGTTTGGAGTTCAGGAGATTGTCTTGACCAGGACCACACCCCTAAATGCATTGAAGCAACTGCCATGTGATTGGTTAATTAGATAATTGCATTAATGAGAAATTGAACAGGTGTTCCTAATAATCCTTTAGGTGAGTGTATTACTCGACTTTCCCCTTTTGTATTATTGATGTGTAGCCTTTGTCAGAATGCCTCAAATCTATCAGATTTATCACTGTTTATAAGGTGGTGTACTTTATAACGTCTCCCCACCTAAGTGCTGATCTGTAGTTTCAAGCAGCACATGGACTTGTTATACTTGAAATGTCTCCAGTTAAGTCCTCATTTTTGGTCAGCTTTCTGCAGAACAGGCCTGTGTCAATATGGCTGCTGAGCTGTGCTCTTCATTGTGTTGTCCTTTTCAGTTCATGGTATGACAGATATGCTTCTTCATTGATGCTTGTAAGAGAGAGAGAGGGGTAAAGCAAGCAAATTTATAGACTTTCTGTCCAACCTCTAGAGCCAATAGGGCGTCATGGTACTTAAAGGCTTCTGATACCAGCAAATTCCAAACAGCCATACTTCAGACCAATGGGGGGGCTGAGAATACCTTCACACCTGCCCCCAAAACCATTTGTTAAGATGAAGCTTGCCAGTTAGTCAGTTTGGCTTTCCATGTGGGGGTTGATTGAGAGACTCCTGCAGAGAAACATTTGCCAAACTTGTTTGAGGCACTAACCCTGTCATAAAATTCACTATCCTGACTTAGTCCTAGGGCGTAAACGTGAATGCTTATGAAATACGAATATGACATTGCTTTGCCTATGTACAAATAAAGACATACAAAATATTTTATCAACTTGTATGCAAAATTTCACATCACAACACCATTGTAAGCACTGTGGCACCCTTGGTGGTTTGAAGAGTAGGCGAATGGATGAGCATACACTTAAGGTGACCCCTCTTGATCCCTCCAAAATTTGTAATGAAAAACATAAACATGGGGACACGGTTTGAAGTTTAACGGGCAAATTTTGCACCAGTGTTAGGAGGTTTTTCTTCCCGCAGAGAACCACGGACTCATTGAGTAAAAATGGTGAAGAGTAGGCCTTTAGGGGCCTTCAGATGTTGACTTAATGTCATTTTGGTGAGTAGGACTGATGATCTTGCTGGCCTGTTCTCATCACGGTTGTTCTAATGAACGTCACCATACATGTTTATTAAGGTGTTGTGTATTTCCTTCTTCCTCTCAGTTTTCAGTAAATAAATAACAGAAGCACAGATGTTGGCACCTCTGGTTTGAATCCACTGCCCAGTTGTCTGCGTAGCGTGTGCATGCTGTCTGTTGATCATGCGTATTTTTCTTTGGCATGACCTCCTCTTGCGTGTGAGTCTGTGTGCATAGTAGTGTGCTGGCATTCTATCCAGAGGTGGGGTCCTTCTGAATGCCTGATGCTGCTGGGTGAATCTGGTGTCCCCGTAACCCTGAACTGAGCAGGTCCAGACATTAGTTAGATGGTTTACCAACAGCGTTTGGCTTTCATTTTCTCTTCCCCTTCTTTCATTTTTTTTTCTCTCAACATGTTGAAACAGGCTCCTTATGTTTTTCCCTTTTTTTTATTTTTAAATCAACACCTCTCTGTTCTCTTGCTCTTTTTTTTCTGGATACTTATTGTTGTTTTCTTTTTCTCCTTATGCTGTCTCACTCTTTATGTGGATATATCTTGCTCCCCCTGCTGTGTTTTAATTTGACTCCATTTGCTTGTCCACCCCACATTCCACATGTCTCCTCATTCCATTATGACACAAAAAAAAAAATCAAACAGGTCACTGTGACCCCCCAACCCCCAACCCTTCCCAAAAGATGACAGCCGAATGAAGGTGTGTTTAAAATTAGTGATATCAAGCGGAACTGTGTCCAGGTTCTGCTGACTGTTTGCTCAGATTGTGTGGTGTAATGAGTTACTGTTTGTGTTTTATACTTTGCTCCCTTTTTTTTTGTTTTTGGAGATGCCCAATGAGAGTGTGAGAAAAGTTTTAATAATAAAGGAGATTTGTAAAGTGTGCTGTTTGACAGTAATCGGCCAGTGGCTTTACACCAAATCTCTGTCTTGTGCTCCCCACACCAAACCACATCCTGCAATTGGCTCAGTGTTTGTAACGGCTGTGGTTTCTACTTGCTGCTGAGCATGTCGGTGGTTGGGGGAGATTATGGTGTTAGGGACCAGGCAAAGGTTTAGACAGCACACCCTCTTGGTGGACAACTGTGCTGGAAAGGGCATGTGAAAGCTAGGACAGTGGCAACGGCAGGGGAAGGTTGAGCAATTGGCAGTGGGAGTGAAAGAGACACAAGTAGTGTAGTCGGCATCTCCTCTAGCCGGACAATGGTGGTGGTTTTGATATACTGAGCATTGGGCAGTACTGATGGTGGGGAAGGACAGCAGTGCTGGCAGGAGTAGGTTAAGCAGTGGAACAGCACTCCCTCCGAGTGGACAGCAATGATGTTAATGTGGGGGCTAGTCTAAGGAAGGATAGCAAACCCCCTGGTTGAACAGCAGTGGTGACAGGAGTAGGTTAAGCAGTGGGACTTGAGTGGATAGCAATGATGTTAATGGGGAGGTGGTGGTAAGAACAGCTAACTTCTATTGTCATCCTACTATCCAATGCTAAATGTGCTCCTGCCACCATTGCTAAGTGTAGGAAAGCACCCCCACCTGACTGCAGTGCTGGGTGGGACAGTGATACTGATTACCGACAGGTCAAGGAAAAAACAGGACCCTCTCCAGCAAAACATCAGCAGTTTTAGCATAATGGGATGGTTACAGAAGTGTGCAAATATGCCTTCTGTGATGATGGCAGAGTAGGGTTGAGTAGTGGGCAGTGTGGGTGAAGGAGGCGGGGTACAATGTAGTAAGCACCCCTTCTAGCTAGATAGCCATGGTGCTTTTGGTAGGCTGAGCATTAGATGTTGGTGGTGGTGATGGAGTAGGACTGCACCATCTCCAGTAGTGCTGGCAGAAGCTGCCCAAGCACTGGGCAGTCTGGAGGTGACCAAAGCAGATTAAGGGTGGTGGTTGTCACCTTCTCTCGCTGTATGGGGGTGGTGCTGTTGAAAAGCTAAGTAATACAGAGCAGACCAAGGGGAACACAGCAGCCCCTCTGACTGCACAGACATGACGGTAGGACAGTGATGTTGATGAAGGTCAGGTCAAGGGAAGGATCACAGTGGTGACAGTAGGAGCTTAACCTATGGACAACTAGGATGAAGGAGGCAGGGTACATGTCGTTAGCACCCCCTCTGGTGTAGTGATGATGATGGTGGTGGGTTTGATAGGCTATGCGTTGGACAGCTGGGATGAAGGAGGCAGGGTAACGTGTAGTTGGCGCCCCCTCTGGTATGGTGATGGTGGTGATGGTGGGTTTAACAGGCTTAGCATTGGACAGTGTTGGGGTTGAACAGCAGGGCCTCCTTGAGCAGATTTAGCACTTGGCAGCGTCAGGGTGACAGAAGTAGGGATGGAGTGTTACTGTTCTTTTCTGAATGGTAAGCACAGTAAAAGATCCAAGGTGGCCAAGTAGGCAAAATGGGACTGGGGGGGAAATCAGGCTACTAGCATTTTGCTTTTCTTTTTTGGTAAAAGATGACAGATCACATGTAGGGAAGAACGCTTACTCTGCGATCCGTTTCCTGCATCTCTTCTCCTTTTTTTGCAGTGCTGAGAAGCAAAATTTGAGTTTAGTTTCTGTTTATCACCAAGGGAGCACTTCAAAATGTAAAACTGTCTTTGGTAACTTTATTGCGATGCCATGGAGAGGAGAAGAATTTGTGCTTTGAGAGCGGGCTGGATGCTGGGCTTCATTTACCATGAGTACCATTCTGGCATGGTGGTTTCATCATTAAGACATTAGACTAAGGCATAGAAATTGGCTCTGAAATCTCTTTAACTTTCCAGATAGCAAAGCAAAACAGCGCAGGCAAAGGAATTTAAACTGATTGGGTGGCAATGCCCAGTCCTCACACTCCAGTGGCAGCTTTGTGCCTGGCTGCCAGGTCTGTCTGTGTGGCCTCTTTCCCCAAACACTTGGCTGAATTGCCCCAGCGTGAGTAGACCCTAATCAGGACTGGCATCTCTTATAAAGCTGAGCTCCTCCCCTGTGCCCAATGCCACTGGCATCAATCACATTTGAGTATGGAGAACACAGAATGTTGTGTAATAATGGCAACTTAAGGTCTGTTAACTCGCTTTTTATAGTGCCTTTCTTGGCATTTAAAGACACGTGCCCTAAAATTGAAGGTGGGAGGCACAATGTAGGAGCTGGAACTCATTGAGTTGTACAATGGATTCAGAAAGTACAGAGAACTCCTCACTTTCTGCACACTTTATTGAGTTGCAGATTTCATTTTAAATGAACACTCTTTATACACTCGATAACCTTTAATAAAAAATGTGTTTTCAGAAAGGTTTAAAAACTTATTTAAAATTCTAAAACTGGTGTCTGTCAGTGATACAAATATATTCAGACACTTCATTCAGTGCTTTGTGGAATCCCCTTTGGCAGCCATTCCAGCTTCAAGTATTCTTTGGCAAGTCTCCACAAGGTTTGCACACTTAGATTTTTTTACCCCCATTCTTCCTATCAGTTCCTCTCAAGCTCTGTTACAGGACTGTCCAACTCCGGTCCTGGTGGGCTGCAGTGGCTGCAGGTTTTCATTCTAACCCTTTTCCTAATCAGTGACCAGTTTTCACTGGTAATGAACTCCTTTTCCCTTCATTTTAATAGCCCTGTTTTTAAGGATTCAGTCCCCTGAATTGATTCGTTTCTTCATTAAATGGCAGCCAAACAGAAATGAGATGTGAAACAAGCCGACAGATGGACAGCTAAATTGAAATGTCAAACTCAAACCAATTTCATTCCAACCAGTTTCTTAATGAGAAGCCAATTCTTGTTGTTAATTAAAGCCATTATTAAATATCATGAATTGTTGCTGCTCTCATTGTGCCACAGCAGACTGTTGATTTTCTGTTTTTTTAAGACCACAATCAAGATGTTTTTCTGACTTGAGCAGACCAATATGACCGAGATCTTCGCCTTCCTTTATTTTCAGGTTTGCTGGTCATGTTTTGTGTCTCATTATTTTTTGACTGCTCATTAAGGAAAAAGAGACAACTAAGGGGTCTGTGTCACATCAATTAAAACTAAAGCAAAACAAGTTAATCAGGAGCA
Organism: Polypterus senegalus; assembly: GCF_016835505.1. Classification (NCBI taxonomy): domain Eukaryota; kingdom Metazoa; phylum Chordata; class Cladistia; order Polypteriformes; family Polypteridae; genus Polypterus; species Polypterus senegalus. The sequence goes on from NC_053162.1 coordinate 169,497,120, forward strand.
AAAACGGCTCACTAAATGGTTAGATTGAAAACCTGCAGCCCACCAGGACAGGAGTTGGGGACCCCTGCTCTATTAGATTGTCCATAATGGCAAAGTGAAAACATGCTTTCAGAAAGGTTTGCTAATTTATAAAAAATCAAAACTGAAATCTCTCCTTCATGTGAGTATTCAGACCTACCACTGTGGTATTTCAAATTGCGCTCAGGTGCCTCCTGTTTCCTTTAATTCTCCTTGAGACGTGTCCATAACTTTAGTGGCCAACTGAATTGACTGGACATTATTTAGAAAGGCACACGTGAACCTTTGTATAGAAGGTCTGTAATTCACACTGCATGTCACAACAAACACCAAACCATGCAGTCAAAGGAGCTCTTTGTATACAGTAGGCCTCTGCGATCAAATTGTGGTGAGGCATTGATCAGGGCAAGGAGATAAAAAACATTTTTAAAGCATTTTCAGGAGCACAGTGGGCTCAATTATTGTGCAATGGAAGACATATGGAACCACCAGGACTCTTCCTAGAGTTGGCTATCTGGCCAAATAGAGTCTTCTTCTTTCGGCTGCTCATGTTAGGGGTTGCTGCAGCGGATCATCTGTTTCCATCTCTTCCTGTCCTCTCCATTTTGCTCTGTCGCACCCAGCACCTGTATGTCCTGTCTCACCACATCTATAAACCTCCTCTTAGGCCTTCTTCTTTTCCTTTTGCCCGACCGATCTATCCTCATCATCCTTCTCCCAATATACTCAGCATTTCTCCTCTGCACATGTCCAAACCAACGCAATCTCACATCTCTGACCCCACCTGAGCTGACCCTCTAATGTCCTAATCCTGTCCATTCTCGTCACACCCAGTGCAAATCTTAGCTTCTTTAACTCTACCACCTCCAGCTCTGTTTCCTGCTTTCTAAGGGGCAGGGAGACTGGTCAGAATTAAGGTAAGGTCACATGCAGCCAAATACAGGAAGGTCCTTGAAGAAAACCTCTTCCAGAGTGCACACCACATCAAACTGGGGTGACAGTTCAGCCTTTAAGCATAAAAATGACCTGACGCATACAGCCAAGACAATGCTAGAGTGATTTCGGGACAAGTCTGTGTGTGTCTTCGAGTGATCCAGCCCAACCCTTGACAAATCTTTTGAGAGACCTGAAGATAGAGTTTACCGGCGCTTCCCATTCAATCAAATGGCGCTTGAGAGGATCGGCCGGAATAAAAAAACTTCCCAAATCCAGATGTGCAAAGCTTGTGGAGACTTACCCTAGAAGACCCAAAGCTGGAATGTCAGAAGGGGATTCTTAGAATCTGAATACATATTTGAATGAAAATATTTCAGTTTTTAACTCTTAATAAATTTGTAAGCCTTTCTGAAAACCTATTTTCACTTTGTCTTTATGGGTTATTAAGAATAGAGTATGGGTAAAAATGGCAAATTTGTCCATTTAAAATTAAATCTACAACCCAAGAAGTGAAGGGCGTCTGAATACCTTCTGAGTCCACTGTGTACAGCACAATGTGTGGAGTACAATTCAATGGAGGTCATGTTAAGCGCTAGAAGACCCTATTGAGACCTCAGCTTGAGTGCTGTCTGCCATTTTGGTCTCCAGGCTACAAAAAAGACGTAGCAATGCTCCACTTGTTTTCATTTTGTTATTATGGCTTATTGAGTGTAGACTGATGGGCACAAATGCTAAAAGTGTCCATTTAAAATGAAATCTACATCACAATAAAGTGAAGGGCTCTGAATACTTCCCGTTGCCACCCTACTTCTCCACTTGATGAAAATACATGCCAAATACCAGGACCAGCCTGGTCACATGAGTACTGTCACTGCCAGGCCACCATCACTGCTCTCTTTTATGGCTTGAAAGTTGTGATGTAAGTTACTGTTTGCTGTTTTTCATGCAGCATGGAATCATGTGTATTGGGCAACTGCTTGGCACAAACCTGCAATTGTGGTTTATTAATCCTTCCCTGGGATTCATGACAAACAAGGTGACTCAGGTCATTGTGATCGTGGCTCACTATATCTAACTGGAGAGCTGTACTCCGAGATAAGACAGCAATGAAACACCACAAGAAAGGCCTGTACTTTAATTAGAGGAGGTGAAGTAACAGCCTGACTCTACTAGAGGACTGCCCCCCCTCACCTCGATACTATAGTGAATGGCACCTGAGCAGCGACCTCTTGCGCTTATATAAACGGGTGAAGGAAAGGAAACCTGAAGGTGCAAACTTTGTGCCCTGTGAAAGACTGGCATCCTGTGTCAGGTCAGGCCTTAACCCAGAATTGGAAAAACAATGGTTTGAAAAGGAATGAACAAGTTTGTCTCAGATGCAACCATTGCCAACCCTCTCAATGAGCTAAACTAAGAGGCCAGGGCAGCGACCACCCGTGTCTTCAGACTCGCCTATCAAAGTCACTCTTTTTCCATCTCATGTTGCTCTGAGAGTTATTGCGGTTGCAAGATGGCAATTCTCTTATTAATAGCGAAATATGGCACTTAGGATGTCTGCGGTTTACCCTATGAAGGTTAACGGAGTGGCATCATTGTTCTGTCCGAGTAAACTGAATGGCATAACCATGAGCCTGTCACATTTAGCTTATTGGCACCTGCAGAACGATTTACATTCTGTTGGGATGCTTGGTCCTACCTCTGTAGGTCAGTCATTTTTTAACCCGCTTAGTCCTGAACAGGTCATGTGGGGCTGCTGGGGCCAATTCCAGCCAGCAGAGGGTGCCAGTCCATCGCAGGGTGACCTCTGTATGCCTTTGTGTAACTATCACATATAGAAGGCATTACTGTCATTATCAAATCAGGTTTACCTGGGTCGCATCATTGTCATGGCAGGGTGACATCCTGAATTAAAATGTTAAAGTGTGTGTGGTTTAGTTTTAGATTTAACTTTAATTTAGAGTTTAGTTTTAGTTAAATGGCCTATTCATGTTAAATTAAGATTCTAAGCATCAAAACTGCCTATCCTCTACAAATATCACACGAAAGGCATTTTAGATTGGTGGTGTCATTGTCATGGCAGACATAGACTGACAGGAAAGGAAATTATATGACTGAGAGGTATGAATGGCACAAATGTACAACAGATAAAAAGACAGATTGAGGAAAGGGTTAAATGATGAATGGAGATGAGTAGGAAAGGAAACTGTATGGTATGATATGAATGGCACTATATGATAGCTAAATAGATAGATAGAGAAAGGCTCTATATGATAGATAGATAGATCGATAGATAGGAAATGGACCCATAAAAACACTACTACTACACTAGTTCTGTATAAAAATGGGACATGAATGGCACTATATCACAGACTGCTGTCCACAGGGTGGCATCACTATGGTTTCAGGCATAACTGCTTGGCAACCTATTTATCTTTTGTGTCCAGCTTAAAGAGGGCATCTGATATAGTTGTGAGCAACATTGAACACCACAAGAAACCGGCCTGTCTCCATTTCTCTTCACTCTACACAACTTTGATTATAAATGTCCCATCCCACCAGGTCATGTCTCCTTGCAGAAATTCTCAGATGATTCTGCACTTATCGGGTGTATTGATAAAGGGGAATGAGACAGAGGAGAGGAGTTGGGGGAAAAACTTTGTCTCCTGGTTCAACAAAATTGCATCTTAACATCAGCAAAACCAAGGAACAGGTGATTGACTTTCAACGTGCCAAAGAGCCTCTATGTCTGGTCACTATTCAAGGAGTGGATGTGGAGATGGTCCACTCCTACAAGTACTTGAGGGTCTGTATCAGTGACAGGTTGGACTGGTCTAATAACACACAGGAACTACAGAAGAAATGACACCGCAGGCTTTTCTTCCTTTGGAGACTACGCTCCTTTAATGTGGGAAGTGACATCCTTCACATCTTCTATAACTCTGTGATGGCCAGTCTGTGGTTATCTCTGTGACACACAAACACTGAGGAGGTGTGTCAAGAAATGTTACAGGTGCTGCTTTATACCAGCATCAATACGTCTGACATAATGCCCCCTGGGGACAAATAAAGTTAATCTATCTATCTTATCTATCTATCTATATATCTATCTATCTATCTATCTATCTATCTATCTATCTATCTATCTATCTATCTATCTATCATACAGTGCCTATAACATCTATCTTTATATACTGTAGTGCCTTTCAGATCTAACTGTCTCTCTACCTGCGCTTTTGGTAATTCTGTGTCCTGGGGCATCTCAAAATACCCAGCCTCCTAAACTTTTACTAAAGCACCCTAACCTTATTTTGTAGTGTCAGACCTGATTTGTAATTCATTAAAATGCACACATATAATTTGACTGAATTGTTGGAAGTAAGGGGCGGCACAGTGGCGCAGTGGTAGCACTGCTGCCTCGCAGTTAGGAGACCCGGGTTCGCTTCCCGGGTCCTCCCTGCGTGGAGTTTGCATGTTCTCCCCGTGTCTGCGTGGGTTTCCTCCGGGCGCTCTGGTTTCCTCCCACAATCCAAAGACATGCAGGTTAGGTGGATTGGCGATTCTAAATTGGCCCTAGTGTGTGCTTGGTTTGTGTGTGTCCTGCGGTTGGTTGGCACCCTGCCCAGGATTGGTTCCTGCCCTGTGTTGGCTGGGATTGGCTCCAGCAGACTCCCGTGACCTTGTATTCGGATTCAGCGGGTTAGAAGATGGATGGATGTTGGAAGTAAAATGGTTTTCCTTGTCAATGCCCATTCACTCAATCTGAGTGCCCTGCTTATCTTGAACCCTGCAACTAAGGTTATGTCGGCCCTCAGCTCTCTGCACTGTGAATGGCAACTCTGTCTCTAATCTTATTTTAGCATTGTGATGTCACTGGGCTAAGAATACCACATTTGCAAAGGTGGCATCACTGCCTATCATTTGTTGATAGTATGGCTCTTTGTTCAAATTGCTGGGTGGCATCAATGTCATGTTATTTTTAGCCAAGTGGCATCGCTGCCTACTGTATTGGGATTAATGCATTAGATCAGGTTTATCTGGGCAACATTACTGTTTAGCGTCAGTCATACCTGGATGACATCACTGTCACTTCAGATGTAATCGTATATGCGTCGGTGTCTGCCATGTCACCCCTAACTTGGTGTCATTTGTATTTATCATTGTAAGCTTAGTAGGAAGCAGCTGTGACTTTCTTGTATGCCACAGCTGGATGGCATCTCTTTCAAAAGTGTTGGGGGCTGTAACCATTAATCAACTTGGGCTTAATTAGATGGCATTTCTGAATGTTGTGTTAGGTTTCTGTTATGTTATTTCTGAATATCATGCTAAGTTTAACTGAGTAGCAGGATACAGTAAGTGCCTACATGTCAGACTTACATGGTGCTCATGACTATAGCTTCAAATTTAAGTGGATGGCATGACTGCTGATCAGAATTAGTTGGATGGAATCACTGTCAGTCATGTGAAGCTGAACTAGTCAGCATTGGTGTTAAGGTTATCTGAGTGATTTTCCTTTCTATTATGTGTGATTTAGCTCCATGCCATTGTTGTTTGGTCTAGTAAATTTCAGAAGGCTGACAAGCTGTCATTACTGTTATTTTAGGCTGAAACTGTATGAGTGGAATTGCTTTCTGCCACGCTAGGGCAAGCAGAGTGACGCTACTGTCAGTTTAGCTTGGCAGTAACGTTGACATTCAGGTTTAGCCATTTGTCACTATTGTTATACCAAGCTTAGCCAAGTGGCTTACCTCTCTTCTGCAATTCATGCAGGTCTTGTCTTTGAGGCATCACCATCCATTGTGCCAGGTTTAGCTGTGCTGAAATGTAAACTAGGTGATGTTAGGCTTAGGGTGCCCACTGGGCCAATGATTTGTGCTGCTACCTAATGGATGTGGTGTCTTGGGTCCAAATTCAGCACCCAGGTCTTGTCTGTGTGGGTTCTCCTCTGGAGACTCCGGTTTTTCTCCCACCTCTCCTAAGATTGTGTAGTGTAGCCTAAATGCCAACTCTAAACTGGCCCCAGTGTAAGTAAGTGTGGGTGTCTGCATGTGTGCCCTGAGACAGACTGGCATCCTGTCTGAGTTTTTCCAACCTTACACCCAGTGCTATTGGGATAAGCTATGCTACCCTGAATTATATTAAAGTGGTGGGAAAATGTATGGCTGTATTGAATGTTAGGCTTACTTGAGTGGCACCGCTGCCCATCATACCAGGCTCATCTGAGTTTCAACACAGCCAATTATATTTGCTTATCTGGTGTGACAAATAGGGGGCACTGTCGTCCACTTGAACCCTCAGACCAGATGCCAGACACCAGTTAAAAGTCCAAAATAATGACTTTTTATTATAATAAAGTGCACAAAGCACCTCCACAGTATACAATAAACAATCAATAATACACAATCCTCCAACTCCCAGACGCGTTGTCACCCTTCCTCCCAATTCAGCTCAACCTGCTGGGGTTTCCCACAGTCCTTTTATATCTCTTAACCTGGAAGTGCTTCAGATCCCTCAGTCCATGCAATTCCCCAGCACTTCCGGGTCAGGTGAAAAGTCCTCTTTTTTCTTCAGCTCAGAAGTACGTCATTTCCTCTGTCCCTGTGACTAGGACGTACTTCCGGGTTATATGGAAAATATAAGTCACTGGGCCTCCCTGCAGCGGCCCCCACGTTATCCAGCAGGTATGTGATGAAAGACTCCAAGTTCCATGATTCCCTGCTGGAATTCGGGGCCCCTCCAAGTTGCAGGTATGGTCCACCTGCCGGCTTGGGGATATTGGCCGGGATGATCTGCCGGCCGTATACCACACTGGATAACATGATGTCTTAACCTTAGGGCATTACTGTTTTTTCAGTCTTAGACAGATGTCTTTTCTGATAATCATATCAGGTTTAAATAGGTGCCATCACTGTTTATTGTGGTAGATGTAGCTGGGCAGTAGAACTGTGCCATCACCATTTAGTATGACTGACATACAGGTAGACAGCTGGGCAGCAAGAATGTCTTCTCCACCTGAACCAGACGGTAATACTACCATGTCATCCTTAACTAGGTGGCATCGGTGTCTATTTTATCAGGTTAAGATGCCATACTGCTTATTGTAATAAACTGACCTGGGAAGCAAGACTGCATTAGTGTGCTGTCATGATTAATCACGAGTTTGCTGGCATGTCCGGCTCAGAGAAATGAGATTTCTGACTATCATTAGAACATTTGAACAATCGAGACGAGAACAGGCCATTCAACCCAACAAAGCTTGGCAGTCCTATCCACTTATAATAAAAAAAAAACAAAACATCAAATCGAGTTTTTAAAGTAACTAAAGTCTTACTGTCTACCACACTACCTGGTAGTTTATTTCAAGTGTCTATCATTCTTTGTGTAAAGAAAAACTGTGGTATTAGCGATTGATGTCACTTGTTGTAAAGGCTTCCCACACCTCTAGTTCCACGGATATCTGAGGGCAGCTCGCTGTTCTCACAGACTTCTGCAGGGGGCAGAGTGGAGTCCACCCTTACTGGCTGCATCACATCCTGGTATGGCATCTGTTTGGCCTAAGATCATAAAGCACTGCAGAAGAGTGGTGAGCATGGCACAGAGTATGACAGGACCTGAGCTGTGTTCTGTTCAGGACACGTATAGCACTTGCTGCCTTAGTTAGACATGCAGTATAGTTGAAGACTTTGGCCTTCCTACACAGTCATGATTCTTACTCCTCTCCTCTTTCTAATGGTTCATCTTCACTTCAGCAAAATCAAGGAATTGATTATTAACTTGTTTTTCCTTCATTGAACATTAAGACACTTGAACACTCTAGACAAGAACAGGCCATTCAGCCCAACAAAGCTCGCCAGTCCTGTCCACTTATTTCTTCCAAAAAAAAAAACATCAGGTCAAGTTTTGAAAGTCCCTAAAGTCTTAGTGTCTACCACACTACTTGGTCACTTATTCAAAATGTCTATAGTTCTTTGTGTAAAGAAAAACTTTCTAATGTTTGTGTGAAATTTACTCTTAACAAGTTACTTATTGTGTCCCCGTGTTCTTGATGAACTCATTTTAAAATAACAGTCTCGATCCACTGCACTAATTCCCTTCATAATTTTAAACACTTCATTCATGTCACCTCTTAATCTTCTTTTGCTTAAACTGTAAAGGCTCAGCTCTTTTCATCTTTCCTCATAACTTATCCCCTGTAGCCCTAAATCAGCCCAGTTGCTCTTGTCTGGACCTTTTCTAGCACTGCTATGTCCTTTTTGTAGCCTGGAGACCAAAACTGCACCCAGTACTCCAGATGAGGCCTCACCAGTGTGTTATAAAACTTGAGCAGAACCTCCTGTGACTTGTACTCCACACATCAGGGCGCTATATAACCTGATATTCTGTTTACCTTCTTAATGGCTACTGAACACTATCCGGAAGTTGATAGCTTAGAGTCCACTACGCATCCTAAATCCTTCTCATAAGGACTGCCCATTGTGTATTCAAACGTAACATTTTTACTTCCTATGTGTAATTCTTTACACTTACTGACATTAAATTTCATCTGCCACAAATCTACCCAAGCCAGTATGCTATCCAAATCCTTCTGTAATGATATAACAGATTCCAAATTATCTGCTAATCCACATATCTTGGTATCATCTGCAAAATTAACCATCTTGTGATTTATGTTCCTATGTAAATCATTTATATATATTAAAAATAGCAGCAGCCCAACCCAGCCACAGGGGATGCACAAACCAGTGTGTTTCTTCGTGCCGGTCCCAAGCCCGGATAAATGTGGAGGGTTACGTCAGGAAGGGCATCCGGTGTAAAATTTTGCCAAATCAATATGCAGATAACATTACAAATTTCCATACTGGATCGGTCGAGCCCTGGGTTAACAACGACTGCCACCAATACTGTTAGCCAACAGGGTGCTGGCAAAAATTGGGCTACTGCTGGCCGAAGAAGGAGAAGAAAATGGGGGAGACATGTCCGGAGGCAGGAGGAGAGGAGGAAAGTAAAGAGAGTGGAACTGAGGGTAGGAACTTTAAGTGTTGGCAGTATGACTGGTAAGGGGAGAGAGTTAGCAGATATGATGGAGAGAAGGAAGGTTGATATATTGTGTGTACAAGAGACCTAAATGGAAGGGGAGTAAGGCCAGGTGAATTGGAGGTGGATTCAAATTGTTCTATCATAGTGTGGATGGGAGAAGAAATGGGGTAGGACTTATTCTGAAGGAATAGTATGTCAAGAGTGTTTTGGAGGTGAAAAAGTGTCAGGCACAGTAATGACTATGAAGCTGGAAACTGGAGATGTGATGATGAATGTTGTTAGTGCATATGCACCACAAGTTGGGTGTGCAATGGGTGAGAAAGAAGATTTTTGGAGTGAGTTGGATGAAGTGATGAGCAGCGTACAGCGGAGGTGATGGGCAGGTATAGTGTCAAGGAGAGGAATTAAGAAGGTCAGAGGATAGTGGATTTTGCCAAAAGGATGGACATGGCTGTGGTGAATACGTATTTTAAGAAGAGGGAGGAACATAGGGTTACATACAAGAGTAGAGGAAAATGCACACAGATAGGTTACATCCTATTCAGAAAAGTTGATCTGAAGGAGATTGAAGACTGCAAAGTGGTGGCAGGAGAAAGCGTAGTTAAACAGCATAGGATGGTGGTCTGTAGGATGACGTTGGAGATCAAGAAGAGGAAGAAAGTGAGGGCAGAGCCAAGGATCAAATGGTGGAAGTTCAAAAAGAAGACTGCAAGGTTGAGTTTAGGGAGGAGGTGAGACAGGCACTGGGTGGCAGTGAAGAGTTACCAGACAGCTGGGAAACTACAGTAGATGTAGTAAGGGTGACAGCAAGAAGGGTGCTTGTGTGACATCTGGAAAGAGGAAGGAGAAAATGGAAACCTGGTGGTGGAATGAGGAAATACAGGAGAGTATACAGAGAAGGGGATGGCAAAGAAGAAGTGGGATAGTCAGAGAGATGCAGAAAGTAGACAAGAGTACAAGGAGATAAGGCGCAAGGTGGGGAAAGAGGTGGCAAAGGCTAAAGAAAAGGCATAAGATGAGTTGTATGAGAGGTTGGACACTAAGGAGGGAGAAAAGAACCTGTATCAATTGGCTAGACAGAGGGACCGAGCTGAAAAAGATGTGCAGCAGGTTAGGGTGATAAAGGATAAAGATGGAAACGTACTCATAAGCGAGGAGAGTGTGTTAAGCAGATGGAAAGAGTACTTTTAGAGGCTGATGAATGAAGAGAACGAGAGAGAGAGAAGAGGTTGGATGATGTGGAGATAGTGAATCAGGAAGTGCAGTGGATTAGCAAGGAGGAAGTAAGGACAGCTATGAAGAGGATGAGAAATGGAAGGGCCATTGGTCCAGATGACATACCTATGGAAGCATGGAGGTGTCTAGGAGAGATGGCAGTGGAGTTTTTAACCAGATTGTTTAATGGAATCTTGGAAAGTGAGAGGATGCCTGAGGAGTGGAGAAGAAGTGTACTGGTGCCAATATTTAAGAATAAGGGGGGTGTGCAGGACTGCAGTAACTACAGGGGAATAAAATTGATAAGCCACAGCATGAAGTTATAGGAAAGAGTAGTGGAAGCTAGGTTAAGAAGTGAGGTGATGATTAGTGAGCAGCAGTATAGTTTCATGCCAAGAAACAGCAACACTGATGCAATGTTTGTTCTGAGGATGTTGATGGAGAAGTTTAGAGAAGGCCAGAAGGAGCTGCATTGCGTCTTTGTGGACCTGGAGAAAGCACATGACAGGGTGCCTCAAGAGGAGCTGTGGTATTGTATGAAGAAGTTGGGAGTGGCAGAGAAGTATGTAAGAGTTGTACAGGATATGTACGTGGGAAGTGTGACAGTGGTGAGATCTGTGGTAGGAGTGACGGATGCATACAAGCCCTTTCTTATTTGCAATGGTGATGGACAGGCTGACAGACGAGATTGGACAGGAGTCCCCATGGACTATGATGTTTGCTGATGACATTGTGATCTGTAGCGATAGTAGGGAGCAGGTTGAGGAGACCCTGGAGAGGTGGAGATATGCTATAGAGAGGAGAGGAATGAAGGTCAGTAGTAACAAGACAGAATACATGTGTGTAAATGAGAGGGAGGTCAGTGGAATGGTGAGGATGTAGGGAGTAGAGTTGGTGAAAGTGGATGAGATTAAATACTTGGGATCAACAGTACAGAGTAATGGGGATTGTGGAAGAGAGGTGAAGAAGAGAGTGCAGGCTGGGTGGAGTGGGTGGAGAAGAGTGTCAGGAGTAATTTGTGACAGATGGGTATCAGAAAGAGTAAAAGGGAAGGTCTACAGGATGGTAGTGAGACCAGCTATGTTATATGGGTTGGAGACGGTGGCGCTGACCAGAAAGCAGGAAACAGAGCAGGAGGTGGCAGAGTTAAAGATGCTAAGATTTGCACTGGGTGTGACAAGGATGGATAGGATTAGAAATGAGGACATTAGAGGGTCAGCTCAAGTTGGATGGTTGGGAGACAAAGTCAGAGAAGCGAGATTGCGTTGGTTTGGACATGTGCAGAGGAGAGATGCTGGGTATATTGGGAGAAGGATGCTAAGGATAGAGCTGCCAGGGAAGAGGAAAACAGAAAGGCCTAAGCGAAGGTTTATGGATGTGGTGAGAGAGGACATGCAGGTGATGGGTGTAACAGAACAAGATGTAGAGGACAGAAAGATATGGAAGAAAATGGTCCGCTGTGGCAACCCCTAACGGGAGCAGCCGAAAGAAGAAGAGAAAAATAGCAGCAGCCCCAGCACTGCCCCCTGTTGAACACCACTCTTAACGTCAGCCAGTTCTGATGAGGTTCCTGCACCATCACCCTCTGCTTCCTGTGTCTGAGCCAATTCTGCACCCATCTAAAAACATCAGCCTGAATTCCCACTTCTTTTAGTTTGATGCCCAACCTCTCATGTGGCCACTTATCATATGCTTTCTGAAAGTCAAGATAAATAATATCATATGCTCCACTTTGAAATTTATCAAGCTTAAGTAGAGACCACCACTGTTTATTGTGATAGATGTAGCTGGACAGTAAAACCGTGTCCTCCTACACCAGATGGCGTTGCTGGCACGTCAGAGCCACTGAATGGCAAGACCGTCTCACATTAGCTTTATCTGGCTAACATGACCTCTTAACCTGATGGCATAACTGTTTAGTTAGTCATAGCCAGATGGCATTCCTGCCTAACATATCAGGCCTAAATTGATGCCATCATTGTTTATTGTGATAGACTTACCTGGGTAGCTTGTCCAATTTAACATTTTACTACCATTATGCCTTGCTTGGCCTGACAGTATTGTTATGTAACCCTTGGTTAACTACCATCACTAAATATGGCAGTAGACTTAGCTGGGCAGCAGAACTGTCCTAGTGCTATAACCCAGATTGTGTCTCTGTCTGTCATGAGATACACTTATCACTATGCTAGACTTTGCTGGGTAACATCACCATCTGCACAGTTTCCAATATGGCACTGTCAACATGTCAGCTGGGCAAGCTGCTTGACTTAACCACACACTAGCGGACTTTTTGGATGCGTGTTACCACTGTCACGTTAAGTGAAATGGGTAGTATGTGTGCTGCCAGTCAAATGATGTGGCTGAAAGAATAAAAATTTGCATCAAGAATGTTGGCTGGCATCTTCTGCCAGGAATCACTGTCTTCAGGCAAAGCCCATACTCTCCGTTAACGGCGCGTGGCTCCCAATGGTTTAACACACGGCAAGAAACACAAAGTATGATTTGTTTGCAGCTCATCTGCTGATGTGAAGGTCTCTGTGCCACAAGAGGAAACGAGAGTTTATGACTTCAAATGTGCGGTTTGACTGCGTTAGGGTGCGCCGCGCCTCGCCTCTCAATACCCCAACTGTTCTCACTAGAGACGAACGCGGCGGACACTTCGACCTGAGTTACGCAACATATCACAGACGGATCGCACAGATTTGAACAAGATCCTCTGCACCCGTGTGTCATTTAATTTCTGTTTAGTATCGCGTTTTGTTTCTTTGTTTTTTTTTTTAAGCATCTGCATATTTAACTCATTTTGCAAACCTCGCCAGCGACGCAGGAGGCACGCGCGCGTTCAGGCGTCACGTGCACTCCCGAGCGTGTGTCTCTCCGCCTCCTTGGAAAACAAAACAGGCGCGGTGACGAGAGCGAGCTGGAATAAGCGGGCCACGTGACCGGGAGGAAGGGACGCGCGATGACCCTACGGAGCGTCGCTTAGATTGGCTTGGGTGGCTTCTCCTGTTCTCTCCCTTTGTGGGGGCGGTGGCATGGGAAACATCTCTCCGGGGTGCCTCCCCCTGCCTCTAAAAGCCGGCTCGTTTACCTTTGCTTTTTCTTTGTCGATAAAGTCAACAAACAGCTCCTGGAGACGATGACGCTCCGTAAGTGAGGAACGCGGAAGGGAAAGCCGATCCCCGAGATCTCGTCTTGAGCCAACGTTGTCGCCGGCTTCACCAAGTGCCACGGGAGCGCTGTGTCCCACGCAGCCGGAGCCATGAGGACCTCCCTGGCACCGGGCATCCGTCTCATCACCTCCTTCTCACGGGATAGCTGGTGAGTGATATCATGATGTTTCGGTTTGCAAGTGCTGAAATAAACGCACAAAGAGCAGATGTCTCTGAACCGAAAACTGTGTGTGTGTGTGTGTGTGTGTGTGTGTGTGTGTAAGCGTGAGACGGAGTGAATGAGTTACAACTTCGAAGTTGAGTTTGCCCAAACGTGTTTAGTAACACAACGTACTGAAAGAGTGTCTGTCGCAGTGTCGAAAGACTAGAATGCATTACTCGTGTGTGTAAAAGGCAAGTGGTAAGCAAATCAGTATCTGAGTACAACCTAGTTATAATTTTGACAGCAAGCCTTTACAAAACTATATGAAAGACTCCCTTTGAACGATATCGGTGTGTATACCACAACTGCTGTATCGGCAAGTCTGCGTAGACACCATGAACTTCTGTGTATCGGCAAGTCTGCGTAGACACCATGAACTTCTGTGAATCGGCATGTGACACAAAACAAGGAGTATTTCAGAAACTCTTTGGAGCAATCTTCGAGAAAAACCTCATGTACATTGTACAAGTCCATACGTGGAGAGCAAATCTGACGGAGTACCTGTGTGAGACAGAGCCACAATGTGATAGCAAGTCAGCCCATTAAGCAAACAGGTTGTAGTAAGAGGTGATATAATTGAAATGTTTAAAATTGTAATGGGAATTTAGTGGATACCAGTTCTTACTTTAAGATGTGTCTGACAAGAGCACACTTGATAAGGGTGAATTTCACACAAACGTTAGGAAGTTTTCCTTCACCTAGAGAGATGCAGATTCAAGGAATAAGTGGACAGTAGGACTCAGGACATTCAGAAGTCCTGTTGATGTTGTTTTTGAGAAATTGGTTGGATAGGATTGGCAAACTTTGTTGGACTGAATGGGTTGTTCTCATCAAAAATATTTCTTATGTGCTAACTGTATATAGATATAGTCTACACATTGGTACAAATTTCACCCAATGGAAAGACTATCAATACTCATTGTGTGTGTATAAAGAGTGTTTAGCAAACTCAGTTTGTGAGTGTGTGAGAGAGAGAGAGAGAGAGAGACAGCTGCAATTTAAGAGCAAGTCTGTCGGAAACCTTATACAAATATGTTGTGGAATCCATGTCAGGCCATAATGTGTATTTGTAAAAGGTGTGGAGTGAGTCTGAAGATGTGTGTTTTTCTGTGTGTGTGAATGAGCTACACTTGGACATCAAATCATTTAATAACCTGTATGCAGATGTGGTATGGACACTACTTGGTGTGTGTGAGAATGTTTAACAAGACTGAGCGTGTGCATTTGTGAGAAGTCTACAGTTTCAGATCGAGTTTGCCTGAAACTGTATACAGGTATGTTATAGAAACACATCAGATAAAATGAGTAAGAGTGTGCAGGAAGTTTAAAGCTGTCTGTGTGTGTGTTTGGGAAAGAGCTACACTTGCACAGCAAGTCTCTCAGAAACCATGTACAGATAAGGTATAGAAAAAATATCGCTTAACTATGTGTATATAGAGTGTTTAGCAAGAAAGAGTATGTGTGTGTGAGGAAGCTACAATTTGAAAGCAGGTCTGTTAGAAACTATACAGTTACGGTATAGAAACACTGTCAGTACACAGTGTGTTTGTTAATAGTGTGAAGCAAGTCTGAATATGCCTGTGTTTGTGGCTACACTTAAACAGCAAGCCTTTCGGAAGCTGTGTACAGGTGTGGTGTGGAAAGAATGCCAGTGTACAGTGTATGTGGCAATGCAAAATTGGTTTACGTATCTAAAGTGGAACTTGACAGGAAGTCTGTCGTAAACTGCACAGAAATGCAGTATAGACATACTTTATGTACAGTGAGTGTGTGCAGCAGGTCCGAATTTTGTAAGATCAGCTTGATAAGAAGTGCTGCCTGAAGATGTGTGTGTATGGCCTCTCCTTAACCAATATCTAGGCAGCAGCTCCTCCGTAAAGGTGTGTGCATCACTGTTTTGGGCATCTGAGCCATCTGAAATTAAAGACAATGGAGTAGCTGATACACTCACAATCATTTCAGAAACATGTATGATAAACAATGCATTTTATTGGCTCAGACAAGACCCTGGATCATTAGGGATTACTTATCCACCTCATCATCATCATCTTGTGATCAGTGGTCAGATAAGTAAACACTTAATTCATGTCTTAGCAAATATCTCAAACCAAATATTAAAAGTTTTTCATTCATGAGTTTAATTGATAGACTTGAAGTTATTCAAAAGGCAGTGAAGACAAACTCATGAAAAAGTACATGACTTCAAAATAAATACTTGTTAGGATTATACATGAGGATGTATTAGCATTTTATCAGATTTCATTATAAAATTAGAAACCATACATCAGGTAAAAAACGCATGTCTTTGTGCACATGAATTTGTCACATCTTTCCAGGCAGTCTACCATAAACTTTTTGCTGCAGTGGTATACACATGATTACTGCCAAAAGTGTGTGTATTTAAGTGGACAGCAAGTCTGATTGTTTGTGTGTGAGAGAAAGTGAAGTAGAACTTGGCGGTAAGTTAATTTTTTGTACACTCCTGCAGTATTAAAAAAAAAAAAACCTTCTGTACTCACTGTTTTTGTGTGTATAATTCAAGTGTGTAGCATGTCTGAATTGGTGTGTTTTACACACTCAACCTGACAGCAAGTTGCCCTGAAACTGTTCTCCAACACAACTGGGTAACAAGTCTTCATAGATTTGTGTGAGTGTGTCTTTCTGAATTTGTCTGTTGAGGTGTGTGTGACACAATGTGATAGCCGGTCTGTCAAACTCTATGCAGTAGTTGCCTAGAAAGATTTCCTGTTCACAATGTGGATGTAACACAAATGGGAAGCAGCTCTGAACTGGCTTGTGTAAGATCCAAAATGACAGCAAGCTTTCTAAGAATTAGCCATACATTTGCCTGAAATGGCGTGTAAACTTCCAGTAAACCAGGGCTTTCCAGTGTGAGTCCAGGAGGACATAGCAGCGGCAGGGTTATACTCCAACCCAGCTGCCTAATTAGAAATCAGTCCGTTCTGATAACAGAACTTGTTATCAAATTTTATTGCATGTTGTTGTTTGAATTTTTCCATGTCGGGTCATTCTCAGAAAGGAAAAAAAATTATAATAAAAATGTGATTAGTTGCTCAGAGTGGATATGTAGCCTCTCATATGTTCTCTTCCATTTGTTTCAAAATGTTTTATAAAAATTTAAACATCTTGGAGAACGTGTGTAAAGGGACCCATGTTAAATAGTGCTTTGTCACTTGTTGCATCTCAATGTTAATTAGCAGCTTTTTAAGAAAGTGAGAATCAATTACAACAACAAATGGAACTGCTTAAGAGGAGAGGAATCATTTAAAGGTTGAGAATCTTAAAAAAAAAAAAAAGTAAATTAAATGAAGCACACAAATACTGGTTGTCACATAACTAGTTTAGCAGCACCAATTAAAAAAAAATAAAAACATTGAGTGATCCTTTGGGACTGAACTTGGGATTCCCTTTTTGACACTAGCCCTGTCTGTTTCTCTGGGCTTTTAACCGACACCAAGTTGGGCTGATTTCGCCCAGCCCTGAAAAAAAAAAAAAAAAATAGAGCAAAAGTTAAAGGTTAGGTTTTTAGAACAGTGGTACGACCAGCAATGATGTATGGAGCTGAGACATGGGCAGTAAACGGAGTGCAGGAGAAAAGGACAGGACAGGTACAAAAACAATGGGAGAGATAGCTAAGAAAGTAGAGGAAAGCAGGATGAAGTGGTAATCAGATTTGATGTAGAGAAATCATGGATAAGTGTGCAAAAGAGTGATGGGAATGGAAGTCCATGGGAAGAGAAAACAAGTGAGTCCAAAGCAGAGGTGGATGGATAAAATAAAAGAAGATCTGGAGGAGAAGGGCGTGACTGGTGAGGAGGTGCTTGACGGAGCTGTTTGAAGAAGGATGATCAAGCACATTGACCCCTCATAGAAGAGGAAGAAGATCCTTCAAATTTGTCTATGGAGTCTGGAGAGGCTCATCATTTACTACATAACTCTCCTCTGGCAAACACTTCAGGTCAATTAAAACTAAAACTAACAGACACCTACATTTTTTTTTTGTTGTTGTTGTTCTTTATTTCGCCTTATACAATTTCTTGTGTTAGGAATTTGTTAGTTTTCGCATACCCCTTGGGGTCAGAGCGCAGGGTCAGCCATTGTACAGAACCCCTGGAGTAATTGCAGGTTAAGGGCCTTGCCTAAGGGCCCAGCAGAGTAGGATCTCTTTTGGCAGTGACTCGAACCGGCAACCTTCAGGATACCAGTGCAGCTCCTTAGCCTCAGAGCCACCACTCTGCCACTCTAATTAGTTTCTTTCCCAGAGCCATAGACCCCTCAAACCAGTAACTTAGTCTGTCTTCCTTGTATTTTGGCATATGCTGTATGAAGGTGTGTGTGTACAGTATATGTACGTGTGCACGCACAGACACATTACACACTCATGCACATCTCCTTTATAGTTGTACTATTCACTAGCTTTGTATGAAGTTTTTCCTTTTAACTTATGCTGTTTATTTTATTTGTAAGTGATGTTGTGTTCAGTTATAAGCAACTCCAAATCTTCCAAATCAAATCCCTGTACATTTAAATACTGGTTAATAATTCTTAGTTATAATTTGTATGTAGCAAAAGAAGTAGGCCACTAAAAGATTAAATTTAGAGTTTAATATTTTCAAAAGAAGCCAATACTTCTCAATATAGAGATATCTAAATCTTGCTATTGTTAGCATCTTCCATAGGTTGAATCCTGCATAGGTTAAAGCAGGTTTGGAATAGGAGACTACCCTGAATAGGGCCATCAAATACGTGTTTTCTAAAGTAAACTGTGTCCTGCATTGGTTCCTTATTTTTACTATATGGTGAACCACTGGGTTGCTGGTAAATTGATGATAATCAGTGTTAAGTGCAGTAGAGAGCAGGGCATACAAAGAAGATTTAGAGAAGGATTTCCTTTCTAATGCTAAACAAACAGGTGTTGTTTTGTTGAGTTTAGATACTGCCATTTTTAAATATTTTAGAATGTGTATATTTGCAGCCAAGTAATAGATATGAAAGTTTGTTATTGCCATGTCATCTGCATTAGGTCTCTGAGGAGTCGCCTTTTTCATATGTGGCTGTTTTGCATTCCCGATTAAACAATGGAACACGTGCGTCTAACTTGATCTCTAAGAAAATATCAACATGTGTGGAAATTAATTGTATAAAGCCCTTATCAGCTAACATTAGTGTTTTAAGTTGTCAGTTGTAGGTAGGGTTCATAGGGCTTGATGATCCAAAAGAAACATGGTCAGAGATAATGAGGTTCATGTTTGCAAGAGCTAACAAAGGGTAATAATATATTACCAATAAAAATAAATTCTTAAGTAACTGTGGTGTACTGGTGAGAAGAAAGAGAATACTGTTGAGCTGTAATACAGAAATCTAAATTGAGTCAGAGAAGTTGGGATCTTTAACCTGTGTGTTTTCCATCTCAGTTTCAGATGTTATAGTTGTAGCTGCTGAGGACCTAACCTAAGTCTGGATTTAATACGTTGTTAAAGTCTCCAGTCATTATGAGTTTGTGAGTGCTCATACTTGAAACTAATACAAATGCCTTAAGCATGAATTTTCTGTCATTCATATCTAGTGCATACATACACAGTATATTTGCAAAAAATTGCTTAGATTTGTATGGATACTCCACCATCATAATATGTTGCCCATCACTAATGTTATTGTTGATAAACTAAATGGTTTTGTCAGTTAAGAGTTCTACATCTCTGGTTTTCTTATCTTAGAATGAAAACTTAACCTACCCAGTCTTGTTTCAGCCAAAACGGATCCTTACTTATTATGTAACAGTAACAACTGTAACTGTAACAAGTACTGCCTTTTTTGTCTTAAAGTCGCAATTGAGGTCTTTGTTATTCCATGTTAAATGCACTGACGATTACAATTACATTGTTTCTGCCTCCTATGAAACATTAGTTTGAAAAGTAAGATTTACATATATATAGTTTCAAATAGTGTATCTCACGTCTGGGTCAAATGTGAAGCAAATATAACTATATAGTTTTTTAATGATATGAGACTTAGTGTTGAAGCTACAGTGAATACATTTAACTTAATACAGTATTCTCAAATCTGGTTAATCTACTTCAGGGTCACGTGGGCAGGAGTCTATTCTGGGAATGCTGGGCACAAAGCAGTAATCAACCATGAATGAGGCGTTACTTCATCACGGGTCTCACTCATACTCACACGCTGGCCATTCTTGTGTTGGCATAACAAAGCACTTGCCCGCTGCCCAACTTTTGAATGGTTCAAGGCTTTGTTCCGGTGTTGATAGGGTGGCAGCTGATTTTGCAATCGACTTCATGCTTCCTTACTTAAAAGTTGTAGCAGATGGGCCTCAAAACACCTTACAGCTATAGATCAACTATTTTCATTTTTAAAAATTTTTTCTGCATTTGGAGCAAATTGCTCAGAGTCACACAGCGTGTCAGCAATGGAAAATTAACTGGAATCCGTGTATTTTACAGGCCAGTTTTGTTAATATAATTCTTTTTATTTAAACCGCATACATCTGGAGAACTTGACTAGGGTAAGCTCCAGTCCACCATAAACCCAAATTGGTTAAAGGGGGTTTGTGAATGTTCGGCTAGATAAATAATATGTGCATTTTAATACACTCTTGCTTACCTTTGTGATGGTCAGTGGCAATGTGTTGCAAGCTGATCGATCATATACCAAAAACAACAAAAATGCTACTATTCATTTAAGACTTTCCAATTAATTTGACTTGCATATCTTTAAATTTAAGTGGAAGCTTTTAAAGACATGGAGAGAACATGCAAATACCACACAGTGTTCCAGATGCATCATTCCAACTGGAGATGCAAGACAGTAGTGCTAACCGCTGTGCCAGTATGTCTCAAAATATTGAAAACAATTGGAAACATTATTTTTAGTAAACCTCATTTAATACAGAAGTAATATAGACATTTATTTCAATAAAACTTAAGATTGTGCTAAAGAGGGAGCTCAGATTCAATTTTGTAATTTTAACAAACCATCAGTCAGAATGCTGACTGTGGATTACAGCATCTTAAAAACCCGCATCAGATCATGTCCGTTGAGTTTGGAGTGTGTAAATATACACTCGTCCATTAATTTTCTTAACGTACTTGTGTAGCGGCTAGAATTTTTTTCAGTAATAAGTAATACTTAAAAACTTTATGTTATAAAATCAACTAATCCTGAACTCTGAGAAAACAAAAAAAATCACCTCACTTTTTCCTAGACAAAAATATAATTGCAGCATTTTTTGAAAATTGTTTTGTAGTAAGTGAGGTTGTTTATTTGCAGCACATGCAAAGATTATTCTCTGGCAGCTATGCTAAGTGAAGAATCTTCCTTCACAGGATATTTTGCATACTGCTAGTGGTTATTGCTGACATCACTGAAACCAGTTTTTTACTTGGTTCTTTTAAATGCTGTGGGAGTGTGGTTTAAACTGTTCTTCCATAGACAGAGAAAACAACAAAACAGAAAACGGCAAAAAAACACAATGGGTTGATTAGAGTAATTCAGCTGGGGGTATTGTTTTTTTGTTTTATGCATCTGTTTGTTTGGTACAAGTGTATATTCTGGTTGTAGGTTCTGTCTGATTGAGAGATAGACCAATTGTCCAAATGTCTTCCATTCATAAAGATTATGGTTAACAAGCTAGTTTGTGTGACCTTCAGCCTCATATATGCCTTGTATGGAATTCCCACTAAAACATGGCGTATGGACAAAACTAGAAATGTGCATAAGCACAAAACCATTCACATGCATAAAACTGTACGTAAGAAAAGTTCTGCGCACTTACCCTTTATGAATCCCAATCGATGTCCAAAGCCAACAGACCTACCCTGAATCCTCCTAGGATTTTGCAAATTTGCAAATCAATGTAAATAGCCTCTTCTGTTCAGTGTTTTGTTAAAAGACAACGGCAAAAGCATGTATGAAAAAGAAGAATTTCAGTGAATGAGAAATAGAGGTCCTGCTCAATGAAGTGGAGGCAAAGAAAAACGCACTATTTGGTGGCATAAGCAGTGTTATGAACAACAAAAGGAAATGGAAGGAGTGGTACAGCATGGCAGAGGCACACAGAATTCAGAAGGTTGTGCAGTGCTCAAAATTAAAAGAAGTGGTCATATATCAAAGTCGTCATGAAAAGGCAAGTAGCAGCCCTCCATCTGAAAAAAAAAGGCTTACATCGAGATTAAAGTCAAAATGTCATCGTTAATCTTGAAATTTCCACTTTAATCTCATGGTTTATTTTGTCATTAAAGTATAACATTGTAAACTTCATCTTAAAATCAATGTTTAATTCACTAGTGTTTCTCAAAACCCATAGTAATTAAAGTAGCTAATTAAATGCTTCATATTCTAAATGTTCCACGCCCCAGTCATTAATCGCTACATGCTTCTGAAACGGGCTTCTCTTATGCCAACAGGAGCACGCAGGCAGTGATCACCACACAGAATATATTTAATTCATGATATTACAGTTCTTTGAACATTTTAGAATAATAAGATATATACTTTATCATTTTCATGATGAAATGGATTAAAGCATGTATTAAGCATGTGGGGGCACGGTGGTGCAGCAGTAGCCTTGAGCTGGCACACCATCCAAGGATTGTTCCTACCTTACGCGCCACCCTAAATGGAATAATTTATTGCATCAGCACTGTGTCTGCCAAATGCACCAACCCCCAATTCCTATCCTTCTGTTTTCTTTCTCCATGTAACCAGTCGCCACACAATAAGCATCTGTAATAAATGTAAAACCAGCTGTAAGTTTAGAACGCTGATTCTTCAAAACTTTTAAGGAACATTGAAAACTCTTTGCTATAAATGTTTAATTATTCCAATCATCCATCCATCCAGCCAAGGTCACACCAATCCCATAAAGCATCAAGCTGTTGGCAAGTACTATCCCTGGACAGGGCGCCAGCTCATCACAAGGTGAATGCACACACACACACACACACACACACTAGTAGCATCAACTTAGCATCACCAAATTCCCTAACCGGCATGCCTTTGGAAGGAAACCAAAGCAGGCTGAGGAAGCCCACCCGGAAAATATACCAACTCCAAGCAAGGGACACCCAGGACATGGTCCCCTTACTGCGAGGCAGCAGCACTTCTGCTGCGCCACCATGCCCCACCAGTTATTACCAGTATACATTATTTAAATGAAGTTAAGAATTTATTTGTAAAATGTAATAAACATGAATGCAAATTCATCATAAAAATGATATCCAGTATACATCCTAGTATTCTGACAGCACACTCTTCCAAGAGAAGAACTCAAGTTAGAAGCCAGTCTTCTTCATAGGACAAGAAGTCAGTATGAACTCTAAATACGTGCCCTTGTGATGTCTTCTAACAACACTAAAGCAGCTAAGATAGTTATAATAGTTTGGCCATTCCATACACCATTATATTGTTGCAGAATGATTACAATCAAGTGAATTAAATTTGCAAAAGATATACAGTTAATTTCGGTGTATGTGATAAAGCTGACATCATGGATGTGAATCTAAAAAACAAAGAGAAATAACACAGAAACAGTAGAGCTGCTTTGATGCTGGGTGCCGCTCTTTTGCAAAACTAAACAGAAAAGTGCGTAAGCATGGTGTAAGGCTGCTGTGAAATTGTGCGTAGCATTAGGGCAAGTTTAGTTTCTATACACCTTGGGAGTGAGCATGGAAATGGGTGTACACGACATTTTTGTGCATACGCACCTTTCATATGTGAGGCCCCTAATGTTTATAGCTTATAGCCCTCTATGGTCCCTGAAAACCAGACATAATATTCCCCACTCTAATTATGTTTATTTAGTTTACATTTTGATTCAACGTAACTTAAACATCACTAAAGCATTGAAGTGATTTTCATTTTTTCAAGGTTGGAATATTCGTAGGGTTCTTCAATGATTCACTAATATTTGCTGAATCCACAGTCTTGTGGCTTT
The DNA here is from genome assembly GCF_016835505.1 of Polypterus senegalus. Classification (NCBI taxonomy): domain Eukaryota; kingdom Metazoa; phylum Chordata; class Cladistia; order Polypteriformes; family Polypteridae; genus Polypterus; species Polypterus senegalus. The sequence goes on from NC_053162.1 coordinate 169,520,674, forward strand.
TGGGTCCAATATCTTAGCCACTAAATCATATTATGTTACTTCATGTTTTGTCACCTCATTCTAACCAGGAAAAGGAGCTGGCTGACACCTTAATGTGTACTGATTTTAGTTCAAAATCCAGATATAGAGGGAAGTAGCTCTGCCAAATATGTGGCAATTAGTCTGTTTTATACTTAGATTGTTCTAGTGTCAGTGGTATGTCTGGGAGACCATACATTGAATCCACTAAACCATGTCATGAGTCTTTTAGGAGCCTCAAGTCTTTTATAGTGCGGTGGCATTTCCTTGACGTTACTGAAGTTGCCAGCGTCCTAAGTCAAAACTAAACAGACAGCAATAGCCAAGTGACAGTTTTAGACATGCATTGATTGCTGTCTGACAGGAATTTGTTCCAAAGGTTTAAAGCACTAATCTGAATGGTGATTTATGTCTCGCCGAAAATTTCTTTGGATGTTTTGTGTTTGAAATGCCAGCAGTGCTGATTTGCATATTTTATAGGTTAGTACTCAGTATATTTTTTTCTTTCAGACTAAACTTCCAGCTTTATACTCCGGTATTATAGCAGGGCAGCCTGTTTTTCTAGTTTAACTGGTCCAGAAAATATAGGGGGAAGGCTGATACTGTTTATTCTTCCCGGAAAGAACACCACTTCTATGAGCAGAAAGGCATTTTCACTAGCTAGGCCTTGTTTTTAACTAAAGGTGATGCTTCACAGGGCGTAGAATCTTAAAGATTAATTTGGACTGCTGTACACATACTTTCAGGACTGTACATATGTGTTAAATTTTAACTTATTTAAAATTATTTAGTTTGTGTATGTGTGTGTGTATACAGTATATACAGGGCAAAAGGAGGTTTATAGTTTATTCTTGTAATATTAATTTATTACTTATTGTATTGTTTATTTGTATTATTTGCCTTCTTCTTAAAGCTATTGAGTTAATAAAGCTATTGTAATAATCACAACCTACATGTCTTTTTCCATGCAAACAACTGTAGACCTAATTTTGCCCACCCCTGTAAATAAAATGCAGCAAGTTGTTTACCGCTCTCCGGTCATTTTTTTTTTTGTTTGTCATATATTAAGATTTCAGTCTGTTCACAAGTTGTACTCCTTGTTCTTTTATAAAGGTCAATTATTTGTCTTTATAATGATTTTTTTCCCTTTTTTTTTGGTGTATTGTGACAGGTATCGAGGATTCACTCTTCTTTTAACCTTCCTTTTTTACACAAGTTATCATCTGTCACGGAAGCCTATCAGCATTGTCAAGGTAAGACTTTGCTGCATCTTGTTCTAACTTTTTACTAATTACTTTTTATATTTTTGAGGTTTAGTACCTTTTGGATGTAGAAAAAGAAAAGTGTACAGATAGGAAAAGAAAAAAATTATTGATACAACTATCCATTCATCCATCCATTTCCCAACCCGCTGAATCCGAACACAGGGTCACGGGGGTCTGCTGGAGCCAATCCCAGCCAACACAGGGCACAAGGCAGGAACCAATCCTGGGTAGGGTGCCAACCCACCACAGGACACACACAAACACACCCACACACCAAGCACACACTAGGGCCAATTTAGAATTGCTAATCCACCTAACCTGCATGTCTTTGGACTGTGGGAGGAAACCGGAGCGCCCGGAGGAAACCCACGCAGGGACGGGGAGAACATGCAAACTCCACGCAGGGAGGACCCGGGAAGCGAACCCAGGTCTCCTAACTGCGAGGCAGCAGCACTACCATTTGATACAACTATTTGCTTTGAAAATGAATTATTTGTTTAAAACATAATATTGTTTGATTCACAAGTGGATAGTCCCGAGTTAACATGGTTACCAAGGGATCCGGAACTCTCGAGAACCTCCTAACTGACCTCATAACAACACTTGAGTATCTTACTGTGCTGCTATGTCTGCTGCATTAGGCCATTTTTACAGAAGTAACTTTGTAATTGTGTGCAGAATGGATGAAGCTAGAATGAATAAAGGTAGACTAACGGACTTATACTTTTTGTTTTTTTTCCTCTAGAGTGAGCTGCATAGAAACTGTTCAGAAGTTATCCGGCCGCCAAACTTCAGCAGTCCCAACAATGAAACATGGTGTGACTGGCCACCTTTTGGTAAGAGCAGCAGCTAGTAATTGCACAGTAATTGGCAAGTTGGACTTCTTTTGCAGCTTTATCAGGTGGTCTACCATGATGTTTTACTTTTTGTCTCTTAAGTGTTGTTTTTTGATTTGATACACTTTATTCCTTTTTTTTACTTTATCATTATTCATATTTGTCTTTTGGGGTCAGAGTGCAGGGTCGGCCATTGTACAACACCTCTGAAGCAGTTTTCAGGTTTACTTCTGAAACATTTAAATGGCTTCTTCTTTGGGATTCATTATGACTGGTGCACACACAATTGCATTATCCAACGGAATAGGATCCCTTATGGCAGTAATAGAATTTGAACCTGGCAATCTTCTAGATACCAGGACAGATCTTTAGCCTCAGAGCTTCCACGCCAAGCATTTATGTTTGGCACTAATAAATCAAGGCTTTAAGCCTAGTTGTTATACTAGTGTGCTCTACTTTTTGGAAAAATCACTCTTTTACTGTAACAAAGTTCACTAAATTGTACCTCTCATAGCACACAGCATAGCAACCTTTTTTTTTTTTTATGTATTTTTGAGATTTTAAGAATTGAATTACATATCAGTAAGAGTATTTCAATTGCATGTCTGTTCATGGACTTTGAGTTATGTGTGTTCTTTTACTGGCCAAAGTGCATGAAATGTGACCTTCCCGAACAGTAATACATTTGTAAATATAAAATTAGTTTTGGAATTTCTCTTTTTCAGAACTATGGCTAGAGTCTGAATTTTAATGTGGCATTCATAGCCTTCTCAAACCTGCTTGCTTAATTCAGTGTTGCAGGTCTAGCATCCACGAACCAACCCTAGACATGATGCCTTTTTTCCACAGGGCCCACTTACCTCCACACTCATATATGACCAGTTTAGAATCTGCAGTTAATCTTAAACATACGTCATTTCGGATATTTGAGGAAAATCAGAGTTCCCAGAGAAAACTCAGCACAGACATGGGGAAATTGTAGCAGCAGCATTAACCACTGCAACACACTGCCACTTTGAGTTTGTATTACCTGTGTATGTTTTATGTGTAATGCAAGTTGTTATAGAATATATTTAATATGACCCACTGTCTATTTTGGATTTTTTGAGACTATTGCATTCATACCTTCACCCATACAGTTTAACTCAAATGTTTGGAGGAGAACAGAGTAAAAGTAAACAGAACTGGAGGGCCCCTTACTTGGGAGCATTTAACACTCAACTAGATGATTTTTATGTGAAAGTGAGATGAAAAGGAATTGTCACACTATGGTTGTTCAGCCTGATATGTTCTCATCAAATATGTTATTATGTTCTCAAGTGTAAAACCTTCAGCCTACCTTGCTGTGGGACACTAAGCCTGTGCTTTTTATAGTTGTTCTTATTTGCACATTGCCTGATTCGTTCAGTTTTTGCAAGTGGCACTGCCATACTAATTCTAGGAAATCTTCAATGTCTACATTGAAAAGACAATGTGTTTTCACTTCCAAACTAGACCTGGCCATGAAGCAAACATAGAGTGACTTAGCTGAGCTATTTTATATTATGTTTCAAAATGCACAAAAGCACACCTTGATGCTATAGTGTTACACTATTAGTTTTTCTTTTGTGATGCTGAACGGCATACTAACATCCCAACCACCTCCCATCTCCCCGGGGCCCCATCAGGTGCTGTTAGTGTGTAGTTGTGTTTTTTCTTATTAATTTTAGTTTTTTAATTAGCAGGCAGGCTGGCTTAAAGGTTAAAAATGCATTAGGAATAAGTCTTGTACTTATTTTAATATTTAGAATATGTGACTAGAAAGCTTCTACTGTTTATTATTTTATTGTGATTCCATGATAAGTTTTAAGCCTGGCAGTACAACCAAGAAATTAAATGTGTGCAAAAAAAAAAGGTGTAAAGAATTGCTGCTCCTCAGTTAGGTGGTCATTTTTATCTCTCAGTTACTAATATATAGTTCCTTTTTCTGAGCAGTTCTATAACCACCCCTAGACCCTTGGCCTCACCAAATGTAGGCTATCTTATGGTGAACATCTGGGCGTGTTATCAGAACGAATTTGCAAGAGGGCAAGTCGTTTTCTTTGTGCTTCTAAACAATTAACTTTCAGTTCCCCTTTTATATATATATATTTTTTTTTATTTTCAGATCAAACAAACTATCAGACGCTCTTTGGTGCCTTGGATAATTCGTTTCTGGTTACCTACGCCATAGGAATGTTTATCAGGTAGGTCAGCCTAGTTTGTAGCCTGTTATGTGCCTTACCCTGAAGAAAAGCATTACATACTGTGTCATTTGATAATTGTTATATACCATCCATCCAATTTTCTGAATCGGCTAAGTCCATTACAGGCTCACAGGGAACTTTTCAGGCAGAAATGGGCACAAGGTGGAAACAAACCAACTGAGTAAAGTGCCAGTCCAATATAGGGCATGCTCATCCACACACCCAAATATGATTATTTGAAGACTTTTAATAGCTTCCAGTCAGCCATAGGTTAATTTTATTCATTTACAAGAGGAAACCAGAGTACTTGGAGAAAGATTATACTGACACACAAGCAATGTTCTCACTCTTTTCAAACAGTGACTGGACTGGCATTTGAAACCAGACATCAGAAACTGTTTAGCTGTTATTGTCACCACTGTGTCACCTGTGTTGTATCAGTTTCCTTTGCATTCATTTTTGTTACTTATTTGTGACCTTTATAACATTGCTACAGAAAGAACAGTTTATGTGGAAATATATTTGTTTTGTAGTACATTATTTGCACTCCGTTATTGAGGAGGCAGTGAAGGGATTTAAAAACTGTACAGCAATTTTGCTTCCCTGCTGTTTAATTATGTGTAATCATTTTTGTTTATCTGAGTAAAGACCAGTCTGCTCTGTTGGGCTATCTAAACCAATATTCCTGCATTTACTGGCCTGAAATTTTCTTTTATAGTGCTGCTTCAGTACTACTTCAGGGAATTGACTTAGTAATGCTCATTTGTTTTACTTTTTCTAAATGTTATGTTCTAACAACGTTTCACCAGCTTTCTTGGGACTATCTCAGTACTTTCTCAATTTATCCTCTTCAGTAGGCCATTAAAATTTGAAGGTTTGAAACATACATACCTGTTTGCTTATGGGTGAACTTTTTACAAATTCAAATTAATAAGCAAATGACATTGTTCACAATATGCACTTTGAGCATTTAGAAGATTGGACTAGCAGGAAAACCAATCTATGAGCGATCAACACTTAATATTATGTTTTCAACTCCCTTATCTTTTGTTAATGTAGCATTGATTATTTCTTTCTTGGTTTGCCCTATATGTAACAGTGTCACTAAAACAGATGCCAATGTTTCTGCCACTCTTTTTCAGTCTCTTAATATACCTGGCCTAATCAAAGTGGTGACTGTTCTGGTAGTGCAGGGTCTGCAGTGGTCACTGTCTCTGTAGAGTTTATGGCTATTCCATTGTCTCTCTGAGTACTCTGGTTTCTCCTCAGACATCCAAAGATGTGCTAATCAGGTTATTTGGTGATTCTAAATCGTCTCTTTGTCGGTGTGTGCATCAATAGACCATATATGAAGGACTGGTGTGCCATCCAAGGTTGGGTCCTGTTCTGTGCCTGATGTTGCTATGGTAGCCTCTGAACTCCCAAACGGCACAACAAAAAAAAATTTTTTTTCTCCTTCAGTCAGTCCTTCTCAGTTCTTGCACATTTTATGGTTCTACTGCACTGATACTTTTGTTAAATTGATCCCTTGGCATTTCTTTAAAATACTGAATCTCTTTTTCTTTTCTAAAGAACTTTGTGCTGATACTAGATGTATAAGGCACCACATAACATAATAAGACATTGCTTCATTAATTTGTTTATATTTTTAGGCTCATTATTGTAATATCTCTACTTCTGCATTGGCTGATTGTTTTTCTTTTAGTGGCATCTTTGGGGAGCGTCTCCCACTACGTTACTACCTGTCAACTGGGATGCTGCTCAGTGGCTTCTTCACTACACTCTTTGGTTTCGGTTTCTACTGGAAAATACACTCTATCTGGTTCTATGTTTTTGCACAGGTAAGTTGCATACTTTTTGAACTGTTGGACAATCATCTGGCAAAGTGCTTCTTTTAAGTCTTGTGTACATTTTGTGTCCTGTTACATGCTTTCTTTTAATGTTTGAGTAGATTAAAATACAAACAGCCTTAACTCATTTGCCATCTTCTCACTGGCTTGTGACTCGTGTATAAAATTGTGTTTTCACAGGCAATGAACGGACTAGTTCAGACTACTGGCTGGCCAGCAGTTGTAGCCTGTGTTGGGAACTGGTTTGGAAAGGGCAAGTAAGTATGGATAGCTCTTTTAGTTTAATTTGTGCTGCATAAATAACTATGACTGCAACTGTCAACCTCTGCCTCTTAGTATACCTTTTTAAGGAGTAAGCCAGCTGCAAAACAGACAAAGCAACAGTTGTGTTATTTATTATTCCTCATATTTATGTTATTTATGTTCCTCATAGATCACAATTGTCTTGTAGGCGTGAAGTAGTGCAACATAGGATAGTGCACAATTCAATAGCCAAGACACTGATAAAAAGTGATTGGCACCTTTTTTTTAAAGATGAATGACAAAACATATAAAGAAAATGGATAATAAACTATATTTTATGAACCAGAATATAAAAATGACATTTTGTTGTTTACTAGATATCTAAAACAAATGTTTTGAAATGAGTAATGGTTTTTTGTTTTCTTAAGGACATTAGTGAAAATTAATCTGTTCTGTTTGCTACTGTGCAAACCGCTCTAACAGCAGAAAACCATTTCTGCAATTAATAAAGTTGGGAATTTTCTTGGGATGGATTGGTGGATGCTATTCAGGATTATGTTGTTGGTGAAATATACCATTCAAATTAAACTACAGGTTTAATTTTTTAATATGAAGGCTGAGAGGACTATAGCAGGATATTAATTTTGTTTTCAGTAAATTGTTTCTTTGTTGGTTGGAAGTCATTTTGCAATTTAATCTAATTAAGGGAAGCCCCCGTTAGACCAAGGTACAGCTTTCTGTTGAATGCAATTAGCTTTTTGGCTGTAATACCTTGTGTTTGTTAGTCAATACCAATGATGATTTTTACTAACGATCTAAAGCCTAATAACATCAAAATATCCCCATCCCTACAATATAAATCATATTATTATAGTATATAATAACTCCTGACTTATTTGGGTACAATATTCCTTTATTTTGACTTCACACGTAATGAAGGTGTGAGAAACCCAAATATCCAAAATAGTTCTATTTCAGTTTTCTTTCACAATATCACCTATTTATGTTCAGAATGTCTATGGTTTGTGGCAATGTCCATCCACTTATTTGTGAACGGGTTTATTCTGCAGCATCCTCCATTTAGCCTGTTGGTAAGGGTATATTATGAAGATGTTGACTGTGAGACTAAGGGCTTGTTTATACTTCACGCTCAGAATAAATACGCGCATGCATCATGGCTGCCACGCGTTCCCAGCATTCATTTGACTTGTCCTCTGAGAAGGTCCTCAGAAATTAACACAACATGTGTGCGAGTTGCAGTACCAGCAAAAAGATGGGGGGTGCAGTGTGATAAAAGTTTGAATGTGACGTCAGAGTCTCTGTTTATACTATCTACATGTGACAGAAAGCCGCTATACGGATCCTACAGGATGTAGTATATGTGTATTTGTATGTAGTGTATTTGTATTCACTTTGCGATGAGCAGATGCCCTGTCTAGGGATTGTTTCTGCCTCGTGCCCAATGCTTGCTGGAATGGACACATCCCTGAATTGATGGATTTAATTATTAAACATCCTTTTCAGGGATACAGTATTGCGTAAAGGTGTCCTTGGAATTTAATGGATGTTCCAAGCAATTCACAACACAGCAAAGCCAAACCTGTTCTCACCGTGGTAATATCTCACACTGCCACCTGGTGGATTCTTCCAGATTTGCAAGTATAAACAGTAAAACACTTGCATAGCAGGAGTGTCCGCTGGAGCATGCGTCGCATTCATGAAGTATAAGCCCGGCCTTAGTGACCTCAGAATGCACATAGAAATGTTACTTCTGCAGTTGTGATCCTTGAATTTGTTATTGTCTTCTTTGCTACTTTCCTTACAGTGTATTAGGGCTAAGTATATTTTCATGCTGTTGCTGGTACTTTTATCGGTGTTTTAGTAAAGTTTGAACATTTTGAACATTGACATAGTTGTGCTGTTATCTTTAACTTGGTATGTGTTTTGTTAAAGATTATAGAATTTTTAACAAACCTGAACATTGGCAGAGCCACCAACCATATTAGCTACTTGTACCAATCTACGACTTTTAAATATCTTGGATGCCTTCCCATGAAACTTACTGATTTGCCGTCATATTTTTAGATTTAAAGCTGAGCTAAGGCATGAGAAGAAGAAAATGCACGTGTGAACATTACCTGAACTACAAACTAATAACATCATCCCAAATTAAAAGTCTATCTTTTTAGTACTTCTGCTAGCAATTTATATCTTGAGCATTTAGCACAGTTTATTGTTTTCCTTTTCATTGAAAAACTGGTTGTCACAGAAAGGTAAGTTCACTGATGTGATTTTAACAGGTTTTTCTTTTTTCAGGCGTGGCCTCATCATGGGTATTTGGAATTCACACACATCTGTGGGGAACATCTTGGGTTCACTTATTGCAGGAGTCTTTGTGTCTACTTCTTGGGGATTGTCCTTCATTGTACCAGGCATCATCATTGCTGTAATGGGAGTTGTCTGCTTTTTCTTCCTTGTTGAGAGTAAGTTGCCAATTCAATTTTTGTAGAAGTTCACAATAAAACTGCACTCATTTTTTGCGATAACATAAAAAGCTCGTCATATGGCACATGACAAAGACCTGCTGTAAAATTTAGACATTCAGTTTATGTGGGATGATTTACACTGGAATCAGTAGAGGAATAGACCTCATTTTAAATCCGTTCACTATGTCATATTTTGTTTTATTGTTTTTAGAACCAGAAGATGTGAACTGCTCCCTACCACAGCACCATGTAAGTATGATGCCCTCCATCTTGCTTATTCGTTTGATGTGGAGTGTGGATTTGTGCATGTAGTCAGGAGTTTCTGAGGTGACAGTTTGGTTTAAAACTAAATATACGTAACTCTCTTTTACCAAAGTCTTGGTAATGGTGCAAGATTTATTAGTTTGTAAATTCAGTTTAAAACACTCTTACTACTTAGTCTGTTGTAAATTCCAAGTGTGACGTATTCTATGTGGAGAGACTGTATCTCATAAGCTGTTTTGCTAGTATAGTTAGACAAGCTCAGCATACTTCTGTTGTGTGTTTGTACTTAACATGTTGTTACAGATGAAAATGTAGCTCTTATTATTTATTCAGATGAAGTTTGTTGTGTATTCCTGACAAAAGGTAACTCTGTTTTTAGGATCTTCCCGAACAAGAACCTCTGCTGCGTTCCAGTAGCAATGAGGAAATATTTGGTAGTCCTGCTCACAACCAGGTAAACGGTGTGCGATCTGTGCAGGTGGCAAGCGATGAGCCAGAAGCCATCAGCTTTTTGGGAGCACTCCGAATACCGGTGAGTCTTCAGCTAAAGTAGTGAATGTTAAAAGGGAATGGACTTTAAGCCATCAAGCCAGTTGCAGAAAAAGGTTACACTTTAGGGTGCTCTGAAAATTGTAACCTGTATGTGTATAAAGATTAGCAAAACAAACCAGCGGTTTAAACTATATCCTGAGAGTTGAACCTGTTATTTTCAGTCATCAAGTAATGTTTCTAGATGGCTGGCAGTGTTATTGTAATCTGATTAAGATATTCTGTGATATTATGAGAGGGAAAAAAAAACAATGTGCCTACTGTATGTAACCATATCCATAGAAGATCTGCTTTAAATGATACGGCCAGACACTTGGTGTCATCTGTAATAACAGGGTGAGTATTCTAATGCACTAATTTTATTTCCTCTGATTAACAGGGTGTGGTGGAATTTTCCCTGTGTCTGTTATTTGCCAAATTGGTTAGCTATACGTTCCTGTATTGGCTTCCTCTGTACATTGCCAATGTGGGTAAGTGAAACCTGTTAGCCGCTTTAGAGCCATGTGGCGTTTTTTGCACTTCTATAAAGGAACAGTTTTCAGTTTGTGTGCTTCTGAATTTTTTATACAAGCTCTTAGTTTTTTTTTATGTACGAGAACGGTGATTGAAAAAAACTTTCTCTGTCTTTAGTAGTTCTTCCCTCCATAGTTCACAGTGACTGAAATGATTTTATTGTAGCATGCCACTAGACTTTAGAATCCACTGTATAATGTACTGTATAAACAAATTGACATATGCTTGATAGAATGTGCATTTTAGGAGGGAAGGAAAGAAAGGCATGGTTGACCTCCTAAGTTGAGTTCTATTTTTCACCATTTTACGTATTTAGATATTTGATGCAAACTTTCAGTCATGCTACTGTCAGTTTTTTATCAAATTGAAAGTCAAAATATCTGAAAGCACTGGTAAAGGATAAGTTCAGTAGTTTTCACGTCAAAGTTCTTCATAAATGTTGTATATATGCATTTAGAATTCTGTTCTAAAGTTAAGCACTATCTATAAATTTACAGTAGAGGTTATCGGGCAAGAAGGAAAAGCTTAAAAACTTTGCCAAATATGTCTATTTCTCAGCTGTCGAGTATTGATCCGCCCATTCTGTGTTTCTAATGCTTATTTTTGACAACAAAAGGGATCTGGAAATACTCATTTTTATTGCATATTCTTGATACTGCTTTTTTTTTTATGTGGTAAAGATTTCTTTTTGATTCACTTATTTGAATTTCAACATTATCATTCATGGCTAGTCATCTTCTAAAAATGGCTGCATCTCATATTATTGGTGTTTTTTTTTTGTTCAAAAGTGACATGTATAAACTATTTCACAATGTATATGTAATTACATGACGCAGATCAATACTCAACAACTGTCTTGACTTGGAAAAATGGACGTATTTGGTAAGTTTTGAAGCTTTTCCTGTCTGCCTCATAGATTACAATGTCTAGTGCCAATGCAGGCAAGAAGTTTTTTTTAAATTTGTAGAAAGCAATTAATTTTAGAACACAATTCTGCTTGGCAAATGTATATATGCCATGTTTGTGAAAAAGTAATTTTGACTTGGAAAAAATACCAAACTTATCCTTTAAAGAATTTTTTTTTTCTTTTAACTTAAATCCAAGCCCTATGATTTACTTGATATGGAAAACACAGGAACAATCGCAGAATTGACATATAAAAGGGAATTTCAGAATAAACACAGAAACATACAGAATTTGGAGATTTGAAGAGATTATTAAAAATGTATTAATATTAACATTTTGAGTAGTTTATCTTTATATTATTTGGATAATTTGTTCATCCTTATTGTTCTTTTAGAGAATGCTTATCTTCACAGAAATACTGTTATGCTTCTTTGTATTTGTTTAGTTATGAATACATAACAGTAAAGGCACATGGATTGGCTACTTGCATTGGAGTAATTACTGAAAATGTCAAGGTGACCAGTGTCTGGCACCCCAACAATGTCCAAAAAACTACAGACACAAGAAGTGTACAATTCAGGGCAAAACCATATCCCAGTGATTTTAAGGTGTTGCACCAACAGCTTTTCTGGAGCATATATCTACACTGTGCCTCAAACAAGGGTCTCTCTCCTTCAGCGGCACTTGCTGACTATTAGAAGAGTGCAAGGCAGCAATTTTCAGTGGTCGCAAAGGTAGCATTTGCACTTTTCACAAATGAGAGAGTCACATGGCGAGCACTTCATAATCATGTACTTAAGTGGGGATGTGTGTCATTAATAGAAATAAGTCAAGTGAAGCACAGCCACAAGTCAATAGAAACCAGTCTCGTTTAGGACATTAGAATAAGAGTACATTTTGTTTTGTGAATTCATATGCTACAAATTGCATTTTTATTTTCAATTATGACCTGAAACATAATTATGAATTTTTATTTATGCCCAGACAACTTGCTGTTACTAATATATGTATATGCAATTTGTGCACTTGTTGTAAAAAGAATGTAAAGTGTAATTTTTTCATTGTTTCTGCTATTCTAGTTGGTTACACATACATTCTTGCAATAAAAATATGTAAATACTAGACAACCAAATTACAAAATATAAATCTGAGAAATTTTAAAAATGAGGGGGAGGGTATATCCAGCAGGGGGTGTTAGCTCCCTTGTTGGAATGAGGTCTTTTGTAACTGCAGCATGTTACCTAACCCGAATCTATTTAGATATAATATAAAAAGGCGATACCCCTCCCTTAGTGATACAACGGTAAGAATCACATAGGAGAAATAACTTAGCTTTGTTTAATGATGGCTTACGCTGCATAACAGACAAAGGACGCCAAAGGCAAGAACCCAGTTTGGGAGTGGTAGCCCGGTGTGTAGAGTCTGCCATTTTCACTGCTGCATTGGAAGGATTTTCAGGATCGGATAATGTTATCTCCCGTCCGTCCGTCCGTCGGCTTCAAAGGTGTGCTGGGCAATGTTCCAAGGCTTTATACTCTTTCTTCATGTGCAGGCCCTCCACTTAGGTAAATTATGCCATTCCAAACAAGGCAAAAGAGGATACAATTTCATGCTGATTTTGACACACAAAAATAGTATACAGTGGTCATTAGTCTGACTGCCCATTTCGCAAGTTGTCCCTAACTGTCTTGTCTTACGATGCTTGCCTAGCAGTTCTATATGGTGAACCCCTCTGCTAAATCTGGCTCTGTGTCAACTGTGCATGTGAGTAGAAAGAAAAGTAGATTTATAAAATATATTTGCACAGAGCACAGTGATATATTAAATTTTATTTAACTTATTACAAAGAGGGGACAATATTTGTGAGAAAATAAAACTGATTTTAAGACCCCAATCTAAATAGCTACTTTCTGTTTCAGCACATTTTGATGCTAAGGGTGCTGGGGACATGTCCACCCTGTTTGATGTTGGAGGTATACTAGGTAAGATGTTAGTCATTTTTTTCACTTTGTAAGCTTTTGACAGTTCTGATTTTTTAAGAGAAAAGCACTCTACTGTGCACTATAACCTGGGCTTTATTTATCAGAGACCTTTAGTGTATTTGACTTTTAATATTTCTCCCTCAGTGGAACCAGCAACAAATACTTTCCATTGTTCTGTAAGATATAATAAAAGATTTCATTTTACAATGGTGAAGTCTGCACAACTCCGCTGATAAGATCTCTCCTGATGCTTGATCCTAGGGACTTATGAGATGTTAATGTCCCTTATCCTAAGAAAATGAGAAGGGATTGGGAAAGATCAATATTATGAGTGCAAAGTACACTTTGGGGAAAATTGCTTTATAGAGATTTTTTAGTATAACTAGAATCTGAGTAGGTCTACAAGAGCTGCCCACCACTTTTCCTTTAATCTTATCGTGTCATGGTTGTCTGATAGCCCAAAAGTTCTTTTTGTTGTACAGAACTAAATTTAAATACCTCTGGAATTACATAGAAAAGGCCAGAAGTGTTGTTTGCAGTTAGCTTACAGTAGTTATCAGTATGGCTTTTGTTCATTCATCCATCCATCCTCTTCCGCTTATCTGAGATCGGGTCATGGGGGCAGCAGCTTGAGCAGAGATGCCCAGACTTCCCTCTCCCCAGCCACTTCTAGCTCTTCCGGGGGAATCCTGAGGGCTTCCCAGGCTAGCCAGGAGACATAGTCCCTCCAGCGTGTCCTGGGTCTTCCCCGGGGCCTCCTCCCAGTTGGATGTACCCGGAACACCTATCCAGGGAGGCGTCCAGGAGACATCCTGATCAGATGCCCGAGCCACCTCATCTGACTCCTCTTGATGCGTAGAAGCAGCGGCTCTACTCTGAGCCCCTCCTGGATGACTGAGCTTCTCACCCTATCTTTAAGGGAGATCCCAAATACCCTGCGGAGGAAACTCATTTCAGCCGCTTGTATTCGCGATCTTGTTCTTTCGGTCACTACCCATAGCTCATGACTGGTAAATTGAGAGCTTTGCCTTATGGCTCAGCTCTTTTTTCACCACAACCGACCGATGCAGAGCCCGCATCACTGCGGATGCCGCACCGATCCGCCTGTCGATCTCGCGCATCATTCTTCCCTCAATTGTGAACAAGACCCCAAGATACTTGAACTCCTCCACTTGGGGCAAGAACTCGCTCCCAACCCTGAGAGGGCATTCCACCCTTTCCTGGCTGAGGACCATGGTCTTGGATTTGGAGGTGCTGAGTCCCATCCCAACCACTTCACATTCAGCTGCAAACCGATCCAGAAAGAGCTGAAGATCATGGCCCGATGAAGCAAACAGGACTTCATCATCTGCAAAAAGCAGTGACCCTTTTTTTTTTTTTTTTGGCTTTTGTTTTAAAGATATTTTAGTGATACTTTGAGAGGGGTGTAGTTTGATCACTCAAACAACAGCTTTTGTGTAGGCAGCAGCATCAGAAGTCAACTAGCTGGATGCTGACATCTTTTCTTTCTGCATGCAGGTGGAATTTTCGCTGGTGTTATATCAGACTACACTGGAGGCAGGGCCACGACGTGCTGTGTTATGTTGGTTGTGGCAGCCCCTATGGTAAGTGGGCATATACTGCACGACTCATGCAAGCCTTTTCATTGTTCTATTATTGGGTGATTTATTTCTGATTATTTCTCCACCCCCAGCTTTTTTTGTACAATCATATTGGACAGAATGGCCTGGCAACCACCATAGGTAATTACAGACATTTCTTAAGTTTGCATCCTAGTTCATCAAAACTAATTTTAAGAGAATACCTTCACTCTCTCATGAACGAGACTGATTTATTATTTACATATTTATTTTTATTGTTAATTATTATTTTCTCCTTTATGCACACAACATTTACATCTGCTCCCTAAAGTCACAGGGGACAATTTTTTCCTAGTTTATTTTTTTTAAATAGAGTAGTTGGCAAGTAATCAAGTAATTCTGCCATATTTGTAGGAAAAAAATGTTCTCAATTAATGGGTTTATTATTATGAGGCTGATGATAAATACTACATTTGAAAAAAATCAGCATTAGGAACACTTTAAATCACATTCTTCTTTATTTGATTATCTTTTGCTGCTCTACATATGTGTAGTAATGCATTTCTTTTTCTGCTACAATGCAGTAAATGCAGAAGCGTTCTGTGTAATGTGTGAAAGGTGCTATTCAATCACTAATCACGATTCTTCAGGGGTATGAAGAGACACTTTTAAAAGAATCTGCCAGGTTTATTCAATTTAATGATATTTCCTTGTATAATTTCATAACAAGGTATGGTATTAATATATTTATTTAAGCTAAATACATGTTAGATACGACGTATCTTAATATTATAGTAAATCTGAGATTTTCCACTTTAAAGGATAGGTTTGATATTTTTAAAGACCAAGGACTTTTATTTGGCAATTGTAGCAAACTTTTTTTGTCCCAGAAATCTAAGCTTGAAAGCAAACAGCTAACCGTTTAAACCACCTGAATTTATCAGCAAACAGATGCATGTTTTTTTATCATGGAATAGAGTGTACAAAGCTTTATCCAGTATAATTTCCTATTTAAAGACACTGCAGTCAAGGTATTTTTACACTATATTACCTCATGAAAGTGCCTAAAGTACAGCAGTAGATGAGAGCGGGTGAAGTGTTTGCTTAATGACACAACCACAGGTTACATTCATGCATATTTATTTTGTGTTTATTTAAGCAAGCAGCCTTTGTATGGAGGGCATGATATACTGAAGTACTAACCTTGTGTGTTATGTTTGAATCTTTAACCATTATTCCTTAAACCTGAAATTCTTGCTAAATTAAGACTAAGAATGGCAGATGTCATGCACTAAACTATTTTATATGCCAGAATTGTATTATTTGTCATTGAAATCTCCAAATTACGTTAAAACTTTGTTATTTCCTAATTCCTCTAACTGAAAGAGAATTGTGCATTTTTATAATCAATTTTAACTGCAATTCAAATCTAACATTGAATTGCTTTATCCCATTTTCCAGTTATATAGGATTTACCTTGAAGTACTGACCTACTGAAAATCTTTTTTTTCGGTTTATGGGTCAAAACGTAGAAAAACTTGGTTTAATCCTCAATTTTGTTTTTGCTTTAACTGCAAATAGGTGTGTTGCTCTGAGCAAGTTCAAATAAGCACTTTATCCATTGGCTGTGTAAAGTATTGTGGTAATCTTTTGGATTGCAAAAATGATGGTGACAGGTAAAAGGACAAGCTACCCATGGACATTTGAGTAAGCGAGTGCAGTGACAAACTCTCAGCAAGTCTGCAGAGCACACTTTTTCCTACAAAACCCAGTGAAAGTGCATAGAGATAATAATATAATCTAAACCTTTATGTATGGAATTCTTTCTGCTCTTCATACCAAAAACACAGGTTTTTCTGTTCCTGTCAAGATGATTTTGTACTTCACAAACTTGTATTATTATTATCATTGCTATTAATATTTTAGATTTAAGGAGCTAGAAGCTTTTCTTGAAACAGCATTTAACAGGCTGAGTTATTATCGGACATATGTATCTATCTGTCTATCAATGATGCAGGGTGAAAACATAAGAATCTATTACAGTAAAAATGAAGTTACCCAATATTTGTATTAAAGGCAACACTAACTGTTGTTCTCTTAATAGTGTGCTTATCACAGGTATCTGTATATTATATGGAGTGCTTGAGGTGCTTACTGCTAGTTTGATCTATAGATTAAAGATACTCTTATTTGTGATTGTACATTTATCAATTCCCAATGCAAAACGTCTGCCTTTTCTTTTTTGTCTATATGTTCTGAAAACGCTTTTTTAGGTTTTGAATTTAAACTTGAACTGTGAAAATAAGCAGTGAAAGGCTGTCCTTTTCAGCATCAGCTAAAAATATTCTTTTAAGTTTATCTTAATGTATCATTTTATGTTTTTTTTGGGTAATTGTCATCTTAGGCCAAAAAAATGCTTTGCTCTATATTATAAAAAAGTTCAATTCTTCATTTTTGCATTATTTTATATTTATATCTCATGATTACAAGTTATTTTGTTGCTGGACAGGCAGTGTGGCATAGTGGTTAATGCTTTAGACTTCAGACACTGAGGTTGTGGGTTCAAAACCCACTACTGACACTATGTGACCATGTGCAAGTCACTTCACCTGCCTGTACTCCAATTGGAGTAACTAAAAGTAAAAGAAATTTAACCAGTTGATATCTTTCAAATGTTGTAAGTTGCCTTGGATCATGATGATAATAATAATAATAATAATAGTGAGTTGTGGAGCAATTTACTGCTTAGAGGTAGTAGCTTGAGTTCAACAGGAACAGGTCCACATGACTTGTATGGCCTTTGTTGTATTGCCCTGTGCTAAACATAATTAGGTCTTGAACTTATTATCAGTTCTGCAGCATTCACCCCTAGTGCAGGTGTTAGGCAGGAAGGACATGACGCTAGTGTGTCTTAGGCTGCACACACTCAAACTAGCAAGAGTCACAGCCTTATGTTAGAAAATAATAAGACATTAGGAAATGCCAGCTCAGCTGTTGAGACTTGCTGACTTGTTAAATAAATAAAGCTGATACACTTATGACTATTTCGTCTGCAATATTTTCTTGTCTATATTGTTATTTCATTATTGTTATAATTGTAGTAGATATTTTTTTACATTATTTTAACAGATAATAGAATTTGTTGTTTTTGACATTTTCTTTATTTGTTTGTTAATCTTAACTAAAAATCTCTTAAGTAAGCTTAACAATTCTTGCAATACCGCTAAGAGTGTGAGAGAGCCTTGAGTGAGCTTTGAAGGCTCTCCTTAAATCTTAGATACAAGTTTATGCAAATTGCTGGGTGTCAACCAATGCCACCTAAGCAAGTGGTGAAGTATTGTCACATTTAAGCATGTACAGACATCTTTGCATTTGGAAATTGAAACAAGACATAAAATTAGGAGATTTTTATGCCATACAAAAACAGTCCAGATATTTGAAAGGTAATTTAATAATGTAATAAAACTGAATATTATTAAACATTTAAAAGTATGGTTAATCCTCAGTGTGAAGTTTAATACAATTTTCAGTGCAATCGACCTCACCTATGAACTAGGAATACACCATGATCTGTCTAGAGATGTACAATGGGTATTCCTCCATTGCCATGTAGAAATTAAAAAATCTACCCCCTGCCATTTCCGATTCCCTAGACCTCAGCATCCTGACCTGACTTTCTGATACAGGTATAGTATGTGCCATTACACTGCAACTAGTTTTCCACATCCCTGCCTTTATAATGCTACTAAGCTGCCTCTCCCAATATTACCCTCTGTACAAGCAGGGTAAACCTATTTACGTACTGCATAAGTTTAAAGTCTTAGATAAATCAAGCTAATTGCTTGAGTCTTCCATCTATCCATCCATTTTCCAACCCGATGAATCCGAACACAGGGTCACGGGGGTCTGCTGGAGCCAATCCCAGCCAACATAGGGCACAAGGCAGGAACCAATCCCGGCAGGGTGCCAACCCACCGCAGTTGCTTGAGTCTTCCACTTTTTTATTTTTGTGAGTTTGATTGGAGTAGCATGTACTATTAAAATGGTATGTTAAGTAGACATCACTCCTGATTGTTATTCTGTCAGAAAGGAGACCATATTTACTTAGTATTTAAAACTTACACATACCACTCAGATATTTATTATGTATTTATAAGTTAATTAATTTGTTCCCATGTTTTTCTATTCGAAGACCTTTTTTACAATATGGAATTTTTTTTACTAAACTGTTATCCAGCTGTTCTTACTGTTTTTTTAGCACATAAGCTTATAACTGGGTTATAGGCACTGACACATTGTTTAGAGAGCAGTGCTTTTATTAAGTAAGGCAGCTCATCACATATATTTGTTAAAGTGAAAAAATAATTAAGTAAAATATACATATCAGGCAAGTGCATTGTATATAAAGGATGAGTTAGCATGGTAATCTTCAATTGTGGCATCACAAAGGACAGATGTGTCTGCATCAACATTTCACAGTCAAGTGCTGCAGTCTTTTGTGACTAAACATTTTTTTCCACTGGAATAGATAGCAGTTGATAACAACTCATTATGCTGTATTTGTTGTATCCAAACAGCATATCAACATTTCCACAGGTAGACACAGAAGTGCTAATAAACAGTATAATACTACAGCGCTCATTAGAGTTTGTGGCGTATGTCGCCATTTTGGATTGATGTCATAATTTGAAGCCAGACAAATTTGGACTTGACAGCCCAGAGTTTTTATATTGGAAATCTGACTTAAGGGGGCGTTCCAGTTGAAAGGTTTGACTAGGAACTCGGAAGTTCTGACTTCCCACTTCAAAACGAACAGCATAATTTACAGTTGATTATTGAGAGCTGTACAGTATATGCATTATCAAGCCATTTTAATAAAGCTCAATCGTCGAATAATATTTCAGAATCTAAGGCTATTAAATGTTTAAATACTAGTAAATGTAAAAAAAAAAAAAAGGCTAGAAGATTTTAATGTTTTAAAAAGGTCTATATACTTTGCATACTGAATGTCTGAGAATAATTGTGTATTTGGATATACTAGTATGATCTTTCTAGTGTATGATATCAGAAAGCTTCTTCTGGGGCAAAAATCCTTTCTCAGTACTTCTAACCATGACAGTGCAGTCACAATGCTGTTATGTCATTCTTAATGTTTTCCTGAGAGAAAATCTGAATTAAGGCTAGATTAAGAATTTGTGCAAGTGTACATAATAAATGGTTAAAGTTGCTTGCTATTTACTTTTGACAGTGTAACTTCTAACTAGCAAGAACATTGTGCAGTATATATTAAAGTCCAGGCCTAAGACTTTGCAGCACTTGCACTATGTACACTGGAACCCAATGTCCTTCCTTTATTTATTGGAAAAAATGCTTGTATAGGCCTCTAAAACAATTTTTGTTTGGAATTAGTGAAAGACTGTCTCAGCATATATCTTAAAAAGGAAAAAAATAAATAAAATAGAATGTTTTTCCTACACTTAAAGAAGAGTGCAGAAACAAAACATGTCCTCTTTATAGAATTCATTAGTTATGTGTCTGAAATATTATGACTCCAATCTTTTTCATCATACAGATATTCTTGAATTTTTTACTTTAGTTATTTCTTGTTTATTTGTTACTTACCTCCATATATAACAATGTCCTGGACTAACATACATTCTTGGGCTAAATTGTATACAACTCCGGTGAAATAGATTCTGGCTCTGGCTAAGAAGAATGAAAAATCTTTTGGGTAGTTGGAAATGATTTCTTGATTTGTAAAAATTTCCTAGAGACCTTTAAGCTTTTTATTTTGTTTTTGTTTGTATCTTAAAAGTAGTAGTAGTAATTGAACCTTTTAGGTATGAAATCTTGTTAATTTTAATTTGGTATGTCCTTGTCCTTTTTTTTAACACTCATAAAAATGGTAGACAAGGAACTTAAACAAAATAGTGGGAAAAATGGCAAATTTAATTTCTAGACGCAAGTATTATCAGAGAACTGCAGCAAAGGTTAATTACCAGGCCACTCGTAAAGCTTTACTGAACTGTTTGCTACACATCTTCAGATCCTTCTCTCATCTGAAAAAGTTACAGCTGGGTTTTTTTTCATTTCTGTATCCTTTCATTTTAGAAATACTCAATTTATCAACACAGTTGTAAAAGGTAGCTCTGAGTGCTGAATAATTCCCATGCTCTCTAGTCTTTCTTTTTTTTTTTCATGAAACATCATTATCTTTGTATTATGCCTGTCGTTTAATTTTTGTTACAGGAATGCTCATGTTTTGTGGAAGCCTTGTAAATGGTCCGTATGCTCTTATTACAACAGCTGTATCAGCTGATCTGGTGAGTATTTCATGACTCTGCCATTGACTCACTTTGAGGGAAGCATATATAGACAATAGTATAAAATAACCTAAACTCTGATATATGCACTATATAAACACGATGTGGGTCTCTGAAGAAAGGGAATTACACAGAGCTATTGGGTAATATGGATTATGGTTATGGATATAGAGAACTGTTGATGAGGGGAAATATAATTCAGTTTTAAAAGTTGTCTGTTGTGTCTTTTTCCATCAATCTTCACTAAAACGATGGGAATGAATAATATTAGGATCTAAATCTACTACATTGGCTTCTGTTTTAGGACAGATTCATAAATCTATATTTTCCACTTCCTTTCAGGGAACTCATGAGTGTTTGCGTGGAAATGCAAAGGCTTTATCAACTGTGACAGCCATCATTGATGGAACTGGATCAATAGGTATGCTGTAGAACATTTATTCCATTTTCTATGCCCTTCACGACATAAACTTGTCTTGTATTCAATTTATTTTCTTTCCAGTCCGGTTTTTATAAGAAGAGTACTAAACTGAAGTCTAGAATAAAAACACAAATGGTCATCATAGAAAAAGTGGCATGTACTTTAATTATAGAATTATACAAGTTGTGATTGTTTTGGTCTCTGTCCCATTTGATGAATTTCTCAGGTAAAGTTCCTCTTGTGTCCTGTAGGTGCTGCTCTAGGCCCTCTCTTAGCCGGTTTAATCTCTCCTTCTGGGTGGAATAATGTTTTCTACATGCTCATCACTGCTGACATCCTTGCCTGTCTGGTATGTTTATTCAACAGTCTGCATTTATTTTTAATGTCTAATAAAGCATTTACTTTTTTCCAACAAGAAAAGGGAACATGTGAGGGTAATATTTTTAACTCATAGCCTCAGACTTTCTTAGGCCAGACTGAAAAATGCAGATTATAATTTCTTGTTCATTTTCTTGCTG
Organism: Polypterus senegalus; assembly: GCF_016835505.1. Classification (NCBI taxonomy): domain Eukaryota; kingdom Metazoa; phylum Chordata; class Cladistia; order Polypteriformes; family Polypteridae; genus Polypterus; species Polypterus senegalus. Next base: position 169,542,653 of record NC_053162.1, read on the forward strand.
TTATTTTTTTATGCTCCATGTCTCTGCTTTTCTTTTTCAAATTTAAACTCACAGTTCTTGATTTCAGATAATGAAGTGGTTCTGTCTGTAACAGAATTCTCCAAACTGTGATTTCAAATTAGAAATTTCATGTTCCTGATATGCAATTACATTGAAAGACTCACAAAAATCCAAAAAGTTAATACACATATAAAGGGAACAGAAATTTGTATGCCTCCTAACATCTTTGATTGGCAGTGCAAGTATTTCAATAAGCAGAAGTGACTTTGCTCTTTCTTCTTGGAGTAACTCGTATGTTTGGATTATTTACCATGGTGTATTTTATGTATGCATAAAAGTGACATATATATTGGACTTTCATTAAAAGCAAGTAGTAAACAGTAAGTGACATAAAGAAATTCTGCAACACTTAAGAATAATAAAACAATAACAATTTATATTCATTAAAATAATTTATACAATAAAGTGCCAAGTATGTAAAATAAATTACCAAAGATTTCTCATGTTTTTAGCTTTATGTAGCTTCCAAATTTTAGAAGTGAACTTTTATGAAACACTTGTGTTTTTGTATTTTTTTTCAACATCACAATGACAAAGTTTTTTATGGGCCACAAAGTATCAGATACAAGTGGTGAAAAATTCTTAAGAGATCCTTAAAGAGCCATATCACTTAATGAAGTCACTTGATCTGGAAATCAGTGGGGTGAAGCAACATTGTGGTATCCACCAGTCAGGAACCTGTCTGACTAGATTCTCTCTTTTTGCAGTTTCTTTCCCGGCTTGTGTTCAAGGAGGTCAGAGGTTGGTGTGGGTACTACACGCGTCAGAGAGGGTGAGTGCCTTTTTTTTTCCCCTCACTTTTAAAGTTTTAGGTATAAAGTATCATAATTACAGTAGAAGAGCAAATTGGACAGTAATCAGAGGTAACTAGTTATTGTGGATGATTGTTGTACAGTAGCAGAAAATTTGATATGTAAGAGATGTTATTTTAAGTGAAGGCTAATTAAAAAAAGAGTATTGTGTGTCAAAGTTAACGTCTTATAGAGTCCATGAGTTTATATTGAATCAGTAGTTCTTGCTCTGAACTGAACGACAGTGTCTCTTCATTCTAGCAAGAACTTTACAATAAAAGCATTTGATTTCTTTCATTCAGTAAGCCTTTCCAAGCAGGTATGGAGTAGGTAGTAAAACGTGGATACAAAATGGAGAATTTAAATGGAAGTGTTTTCAAGAAACTGATTAGCCATATCAATTATAAATAATATAACTGCAGAACAGGACCAATAGGATGTGATTAGCTCACAGCTTGATGAGTTCATTAATCAGTAAATATGATAGCCGAAAGGAGGTTGATAAGCATAAAAAAAGTAAAAGAAGTAATGTGCATATTGAATGGATTAGATGACTTCAGCTCTCATTCTATACTGTGCACAATGTTCATTGTGCTCTATAACATGATGTATGTAATTGGTGGAGGGGCCATTTCTCCTTGGTGTTGGTATGGTTTTAATTTGTGTATTTGGTCCAGCTTTTTATCTTGAAGCAGCTTGATGCCAACCTGCCTGGTAGCAAATTTTAAAAGGCTGGTTTATGGAAGGTTTATTTCAGCTTGGTGGCTGTTTTCTCATGTTACTGTTCTTTGCAACTGTGTCTGGCAAAACTGCATTGTGAGTTGTTAATGAGAAAAAAATTACAAAGAAAATTCCCATAGAAAGACGTTCATGTCTTCACTAAATCAGAAATAAACAAAATGGGTTTTCTATGGCTAAAATAATAATTATTAATGTCATAGGGGTTTACAAAAATGGAGTACATTGAACAACTCCACACATTTTTAAGTCCCAGCACTGAAAAAGATAGAATACCAGAAATTAGTATCTTTCTAAAAAATAGTCCTAATGTTACTTTTTGTTCCATGAAAATAAATTTTAAAATGTACCATTATTTCACATCAGAAAATAGGTAGATTTTAAACAAGAATAATTTTTTTCAATTGATTTGTGAAAAAAACAAAAAGCTTTTTGTGTTGCAACTATCAATGAAAGCAACCTGTACTTGAAACTGTATTATCTAACCCACTCTGTTTGTACGCACTAAATGTATTTGTTGTAATCGTTATTTAAATATAGATAAAGCGTCATACATCTGCGCATAACACACAATAATAAAAACTTTTATCTCCATGTCGTTCCTAAAGAATGAGCTAAGTATTTAAAGATTAGCAGTAAACATGTTTTTGCCGAGGAAGTATGAACTTAATTGAGATAAAAACTGGGTAGTTAAAATAAGTAAAAAAACTAAACGAAAAGAAAAAAAAAAGATTGGGATTCCCCTGATCTAATCTGAACTTTTGTTACATTTTTCCACATTCACTTTATATCCTTTCGTATTTTTGTTTTCCCAGGACAGACATGGATGTGAGAGGTTTGTCTAAGTGAGTTTGTCTAATCCCAGATAGTGTGCCACTTAGCCACCTTGTTGTACCAAATCAATGAGTGGTTTTCTTCTTCTTCTTCTTTTACTTCCTTTTTTATTTTTATTTTTATTTTCAGTGCTTTTATTCGGGTTTGAATTTTTGAGGCTGTGAGATGTATGCCATTTATAATAGGAAAAACAAGCTCCAAACTGGACTTCTATCAGAGTTCCAGAGTATCATGCTTTGCAGACTCAAAAATTCTTGCGCTAGGGACTGGTGTGGCACAGTCGACTATTTGTCGGGCCTTTGCTGGCGGGGATTTGCTTCTGTCTCTCTCACGATCTTTCTCCTTTCAGAGGGAAAATTTTGACAACTTTAATTATCTTTCCTTTGCTTGTTGCAGATTCAAAGAAATCTGACAGATGGACCAAATGGATGTGTCTGACTAACCCAAACAGACCCAGAGTCCGTGTGATCCACAGAAATGGGACCAATGGAGATTGTGACTCGGCGGGTGTGTTGCTGAAGAAAAGCTCCACCCCGTTTAAAAAAAATAAGTGCACGTAAACGGGACGTGTATAGCTTTTAAACTGTGGACAGGAGTAAATGTGTCAAAGGAGTTTTGAGTGTGGTAAGGGAGAAGATTGAAGAATGCAGGACTGTTCTCTGTCTAAAGCTGCCATTGTCTCTTATATCCATGGCCTTCCCGTTGGCCTTCCAGTGATTGATTTGTAATTAGTACTGCTTGTTTTTGCTGGTTGATGACTGTCTCTGATCTGTACTCTTTGTCATTAAAATGTTTCTAAACATATGCTATTCTGTGCTTTTCTCCTTTGCCCGGGAAACTTTCTCTCTGTGGAATAATTTATTCTGCATTTCAAAGGCTTCAGTTACACAACATCCATTATCTGCATCATTTCTTTTTATTATCAGTCTCACCTTAAATGGCTTCACAGACTTTGGCAGCTGGAGTTTACTGTATATATTAAGGGCTGAATGTTGTAGGGTACAGTCAAAATGTTTTTCTAAAAAAGAGACAAGTTCAACTGATTTGTTTTACTTTGTGAAAAAATTTCTGTGTGCTATAGTTGTTTCTTTTTTTTTTTTTTTTTTTTTTTGTGAAAGCTTCCCGTCACTTGTTATAAATTCTTTCCACTTCTGATTTTGAGTATTTATGATTACAGTTAACTCTGTTTACTTTTGCGCAAAGCACTTTGCTGAGGACAGGACTTTCTGCTGTTTGCACATAATGAACAGAGAATGGAACCATACAACATTTCAGACATTTAGTCAAGTAAAAGCAGCTCAAAGATCAATGAACTATGGTTTAAATCTACACTAGCTAAAGTCTGACTAACAGAAGATCCGGCTTTTAGACTATATGGCTAATTGACTACAGTTTAAAACTCCAGTTAACAACCTTTATAGAGGAAATTAGCTAATTGAGCAGGGTGGTGAATTCATAGTTGGAACAAACAGACATTCTTCAAAATGTATACACACCACATCTGAAAGATTAGTTCATCATCATTGTGTAAGTTATTCTAGTGCTGCTCTCCTCAGGCTGAATTTACTATGTTGTGGTATTGAACTCCATCACACTTTTCTTTGAAGCAAGTGTCATAAGCATTTCCAGTAATCCAAAAGTTAATCTTATGAGCTTGTTTGAGTGTCATAGCAGTAAAGAAAGTCAGTGCTTTAAGAATAGCATGGCATAAATATAAATGCAGGAAGTAAGCAGCACACTTTGTATTCTGAGCTTTGAAGAGGTCATAAGTGTGCCATTAGCTACAGGTAATATAAATAAAGTAATGTCAAGTTCAGAAAACATTCAGAGTAAGGTGCAGACGGGATCAGAAAGCTTAAACACAAGGCAGTGGGATTGAACATCAATTACACAAAGGTACACAAGAAAGCTGATCATTGGGTACACATACACTATAGGTCGAAAGTTTTACAACACATCAGTTTTTCCAGTTTTTCTTCAAATTGAATCAGCTGGAATGCAATGAATGACCTAAAATGGTGAAGAGGCAAGCATTAAACTTCCAGAGGTTTAAATTTAAAGTTTAGGATAACAAAACTGGAAAAAAATGGAAATTACAGAATATTAGAAGTGGGCCTTCTGCAGGGAGCAATTAATAGGTTACAATTAAGTTACATGAAGCCCTTCAAGTTGAAGAAAACAATTTGTACAAGTTTCACAACTTCCATTGATTACTTAAACATTCTCATCTGTCTTAAAGCTGAGCTGGAACTGACTGTATTAATACACCCCCTGAAGTGCTACTTGGACAATATTACACTGTAGAAAGTTTTACATTCCAGTGATAATGGCACGAAAACAGCAATTAACAAATAAAATGAGAGCATTATTACCCTTAGAAGTGTAGGCTTTTCATTTAGAGAAATTGCAAAAAAAAAAAAAATCAAAGTGTCAGTGAGTCCAGTGGTGAATTGGAAAGTGGAAGAAACTCTGATAGGAGGAGATCTGGCAGAGCCAAAGTTTCTGAGGGTCACTTACAGTGCAGGTCGACATAAAGCAAGTGTCAGTTTGTACAGTGAAGAGGAGACTTTGTGCTGCAGGTTTGACAGGGCAAGTTGCAGTAAGAAAGCCATTCCTTAAAGGACAAAATAGGGCCTTGAAATTCCGGCTGTGGACTACTGCAGACTGGAAGAGCGTCTGACGGACTGATGAATCAAAATTTGAAATCTTCGGTTCATCACTTAAGGTGTTTGTATGCCATCAATTTGGTGATGGTTCCTCAGTGTGTGACACCAACTGTCAAATATGGAGGGGGAAGTGTGATGGTCTGGGGTAGTTTTGCCAAAGGCATATCCAGTAACTTGCACAGATTGAATCGCATTCTGAATCAAAAAGGTTACACAGTTTGGCTGTTATATCAGCAAAGGTGCAGGCTACTTTGATGAATCAAAAATTGGAATAAACGTTTGTACACTTAATGATTCCTTGACTTATCCTCTTTAATAAAACCCCTGTGTGCGTCCAGGTGTCCGTGTGTGTGTGTGTCTTCTGGTGAAGTGCGCATGCGCGGGGCCACACAGCACGTGTTCAGTCTCTTCCTGTCCATTCCGTGTGCAGAGAGAGACAGACAGACAGACAGACAGGCGTGCGCGAAAGACAGACACACACACACAAACAGGCGCGTGTGAGACAGACAGACACACACACACAGAGGCGCGCGCTTAAGAGAGAGACACACACACACAGGCCCGCGAGAGAGAGAGATACACACACACAGGCACGTGCGTACATTGTTGCAATGTTACTTTTCTTGGTTGTTTATTAAATTACAGATTTTTCAAATGTTCATTTTTTCCCTGTGCTTAAAACTCATTAAAAAGGTGTTTTTAGCGAGCGGGTCGTATGGCTATAGCGCAAACTCTTGCAGTGTTAGTTTTCTCTGTTGTTTAAGGTTTTCTTAGTGTTATTGAATGTTTTTACATTTAGTTTACTATTACGCTGTGCATTCAGTGGTATAATTAACTATATTTGTGCTTAAAAATGTAAAAAAATATATTTTTACATACAGTTAATACGGTCTGGAACGGATTAATTGTATTTACATACAATCCTATGGGGGAAATTACTTCGGTTCACGACCAAATCGGGTTACAACCAGAGTTTTGGAACGAGTTATGGTCATGAACAGAGGTTCCACTGTATTACTGTCAGACAAAATTACAGGCATTTTACGGAAATACAAACCAGTATTACTGAGAGAGAAAATTAAAGGCACACAATACAGTGACACATATTACAGCCACATACAAGATCCCTTGCCATTTAATATAGACTGTTCATACAAATGTTTATGCACTACTGTTCATACAAATGTTTATGCACTACTGTTCTAGCGCCCGTTATTGTAACGGGCTTAATGTCTTGTTTTTTAATATTTTCCATTGTTAATTTGTTCTGTGTCTTCATTTCATGAAACATTAAGACATTAAACTGCATGCATTTCCATAAGAACTGAAACAATGAAGGTGTTCTAAAACCTTTTACTGCTAGTGTATATAATAACTGTATTAATAATTGATTAACTTATATTGGTGTTCCTAACTAGACATGGTCGTAAAATGGCACTTGGTAAAAAAAATTAAGAGAATGCTTAAGCTATGTATCATAATGTGAATAAAAAGTTGAAAAAAGTTTTGAATAACCTGTAAAAGGCACTTGTGAGATGACATCTAAAATAACCTGGGCAGATTCATCATCTTTATTAAACAAAGGATGCAACAGCAAAGTGGAGGTCAGGGTACAGACAGTACTAGATGGGACTGAGTGCTGCTGCTTTGCAGTAAAGAGATTGAAAGTTCGCTTCCCAGGTCCTCCCTGCATGGAGAGCACATTGAGTAGTGAGAAAAGTGCTATGTAAATATAAAGAATTATTATTATTTTCTAGGGTGCAGTTTGTGAGATTTACAAGTAGTGACAGAATGTTGCTTATTGGAGATGACAAGTGTTTTATGGTTAGAGTGTGTCAAAGATGTTAATTTAAAATAACTCTTTAAGAAGACTGCAGATGTTCTGATTGTCAATATCAAATGTCGGGAAGTATGACACAGTGATGTGGAGCAAATTACTAGCAGTACAGCTGAAAGTAACTCTTGGGGACTCTTAAACCTCAGTGCTGTAGTTTTGTAAGTTTAGATGAATAGGAAATGATGAGCTGTGTTGGGGAGAATGGACTCCTGTTGTCAAAGCATTTATGTATTTCTTTGTTGATCACATCAGCTGTCACCATCCATGCCAAATTTGTAATTAAATTGCTTAAATTATACACGCTTCTCTTGTTTCTACACAAGGCAAATTATTACTGATAAGAATATTGTTTTATTATATTATGTGCTGGTGAATGCGGCCTTCACACATCAATGGAAGTCCATTTGGAAATTTGTCGAAAGCACTACAGTTCTAGCTTTTCCCCAGAGCACATCGCCTCAGCCCTGGGGATGTCGCACTTTGTGTACACACTAGGAAAGTATCAAGAATAGAAAGGTTGGCAATTATTTATGTACAGAACTTGACTATCTAGGGTATGCAATTAAAGGGGATAGATGAACCCTAATTACTCCTGATAATCACGCTCAGCTGATTTCCGAGGCAGGAATGAAGCTAAGAGACTTGCTTAATTGCAATTTTGAAAATCTGCACACTGTTTGTGTGTGTTCTATATGTTCAAGTTGAGAGCTATAAATAGGCCTTGTGTGTGTGCTGTTTTTTCTTTTCTTAATAAGTGTTAATTGAAACTTTGGGGAGCGCATGTCCAGACGGGAAAGTCAGTAATCTGCCAATTACACTTTAGGGGTGTGGCGGCCATTTGCATTCTAGGAGATAAACGTGTTAAAAAAAAGAAAGTCATCTGTGCTTGTTAATGAGCTGACGAAGAATTAATTTGTTCAGTTTCATTTAGCAAAAGGCATGTATTTCCTAAGCAGCATATGCTTTTCAGGTCGGAGCAGCATCAGTGTTGTGTAAATTTTAGTAAATTCTGTCTTGCAAATGTCCTTTTTTTATTAATATTTGATTTTAAATGCTAGGAATACATTACTTGGACAAGACTAAAAGCTTTTAATTACCATGCAAGTAATTTGTTAAAGAAATTTTCTTGTAACTTGTAACTCACTTAAGTTCCATCCTGTGTATGAAAATGTCAAGGAAAGACGTTTGAATGTTTGAAAAAGAGTCCTGGTAAGAGGTTCGAAGGAGGAGTTGCTACTGGCAGAAATGACGTGTGCTAATTTAATATCAGGGGGTCCATGAGGGTCAGATAAAAATTAAAATTTATATTCACTATACAGCCCGGTGCTGTTGATTTTTCTCGCGTGAACTTTCTCATTTATTCATTGCATGCAAAGTTGTGTTTATGTGAATATTTCTGGGGAAGAGGGTCTATGACTCAAATTGTTAAGAGTCATGGTTTAAATTAATAGCAGTAACGATTTCCAAAAATACACTGCAAGGTTATCTTCAATAATAGGCGCTCTGCAAAAATGTATGTGAATCATACGTGTACTGTATATTGCTTAATGTTTTATACAGACTGTCAGAGAATTTTGTTAAAAGCACAAGTTTACGAGAAGTCCATGTCAGTTTGGGTAAACGGAGGCCACCTTAGCTTTTCTGCTATTCCTGATGAAGGTCATGGTGGAAAGCTGCTGAGCTGGATAAACTAGACTACTGGGTCTTCACGAATTCCCCCAGTGTGTCCTTGTTTGTCTCCCAGTAGTATGTGCCTGGTATACCCAATGCTGGAGACATCCAGGATGTATATTAATGGCTTTGCCCAAACCACGTGAGACTTTCGACAGATGAGAGGAGGCCATTATATTCATTTCAGTGGTTAAGAGCTACGTTGTCCCAGTATCTCATCCTGATCATTTGTAAAAGTTGTCAAAGATTCCACTTCATCTCTGTGACTTGCAAATCTTAAATTCACTTCCCCTTAATTTATACTCGGGTCCTTAAGTAGATGATTAGTTGTTTAATCAAAAGAATTCTGTTGGATTAACATTATTGATGTCTTTAAAAATTTGGAAGAGCGGAGTTGAGCTCCATTGTGGTCTTTGCTGCTCAAAACTAAAGAGGTTTTTAATTCTCTTTTACCTGCTCGAGTTGACGTGCTCCTTTGACCCGGGATGCCTGTGACTGCTCCTCTCAATGTAGAAAAGCCACCCTGAAGCCCTCCTGCCATGCTAAGCTGCTCTCCCTATGGCAGAGAGTGAACCGAGCAGTCCTGTGACAGAACTTCATTTTGGGCAGGTCGTCATTGTGATCTTATTCTTTTGCTCGCTAGCCAGAGCTCCTCACATTAGAACAATTGTGATGAGAACAGGCCTTTCAGTCCAACAAGCTCATCAATTATAACATCACGTTGAGATTTGAAGGCCCCTAAAGTTCTACTTGCCACTACACTGCTTGCCATTTATTACAGTACAATAAAATACCATTTATTTTTGTATAGCCCAAAATCACACAAGAAGTGCCGCAATGGGCTTTTAACAGGCCCTGCCTCTTGACAGCCCCCCAGTCTTGACTCTTTAAGAAGATAAGGAAAAACTCCAAAAAAAAAAAACCTAGTAGGGAAAAAAATGGAAGAAACCGTGGGAAAGGCAGTTCAAAGAGAGACCCCTTTCCAAGTAGGTTGGGCATGCAGTGGGTGTCAAAGAGAAGGGGGTCAATACAATACAATAAAATACAATACAATACACAGAACAGAACATAAGTAATCCTCAATACAGTATAACAGTTAAATAGAAATATTACAAATACAGAGCAGAATTCAACAGTAGATGATATCACATAATATGATTTGGATTTGTTCAGAGTCCTGGAGACCTCGGCCATCAAGCTGCCTTCCCCTATTGGCCATTTCACAGCTGAGTCAGTGCCGGGCCAGCAATCCGATGAAAAGACCCATCTACCTGATTATTCCTGTGATCCTCCATCAGAGATGACTTTACCTTAGGCAGTTAAAACCACTTGGCAGGTGGGCAGTTGCACTAAGTGCCACATTTGAGTACAATAAGAGAAACAGAATAGGTGAGGGTTAGTAACAAATTCCAACTATCATGTCACTTATGTTTTAGTGCTAATGACCAACAACAGAGATGCAGTCTGTACAGTTAATCAGCAGCTCTAGTCAGGGTATGCTAAGCTGAAGTATTATTCTATGGGTCTCTGGTTCTTTACGTGAAAAAAGGTGATTTGTGCGAAATCTTTTAAGGAGTTTCCAATCATGTCCGTGTGTTCCTGTTGAACTCGTTTTAAAGTGACAGCTGGGATCCATTCAAATAATTCCCTTCATAATTTAAAACCCTTCAGTCATGTCACCTTTTAATCTCTGCTTGTTTAAACTGATAAGGTTCAGCTCCTTCAGTCTCTCCTCGTAACTCAATCAATCAATCAACATTTATTTATACATGTATAGCACATATTCATACAAAAAAATGTAGCTCAAAGTGCTTTACAAAATGAATAGAAAAATAGAAGACACAATAAAAAATAAACTTAAGTCAACATTAATTAACATAGAATAAGTAAGGTCCGATGGCCAGGGTGGACAGAAAAAACAAAAAAAAACTCCAAAGGCTGGAGAAAAAATAAAATCTGTAGGGGTTCCAGACCAAGAGACCGCCCAGTCCCCTCTGGGCAATCTACCTAACATAAGTCAAACAGTCCTCTTTGTATTTAGGGTTTTCATGAAAGGACCTGATGATGATGGTCACGTAGACTTCTGGCTTTCAGTCCATCAATGTTGGTGCATCATGATGCTTTGAGTAGGTGGTGGTGGCGCAGGCCGCCACCACAAAGAAACCGGAAAAGAAACAGAAGAGAGAGTAGGGGTCAGTATGGATTTTGGAGCCACTGTGAATAGTTATTATGAAGAATTGAACATACAGAGTATCAGTATTAAGTTAAAGTGAAGTTATAAAAAGGCCATGTTAAAGTAATGTGTTTTCAGCAGTGTTTTAAAGTGCTCTACTGTATTTTCCTGGCGAATTCCTATTGGCAGGCTATTCCAGATTTTAGGTGCATAGCAGCAGAATGCCTCCCGCCTCACCACTTCTTTTAAGTTTAGCTTTTGGAATTCTAAGGAGACACTCATTTGAGGATCTAAGGTTACGATTTGGAATATAAGGTGTCAGACATTCCGATATATAAGATGGAGCAAGATTATTTAAGGCTTTATAAACCATAAGCAGTATTTTAAAGTCAATCCTGAATGACACAGGCAACCAGTGTAGTGACATCAAAACTGGAGAAATGTGTTTGGATTTTCTTTTCCCAGTTAGGATTCTAGCAGCTGCATTCTGCACTCGTTGCAAGTGATTTATGTCTTTTTTGGGTAGTCCTGAGAGGAGTGCGTTACAGTAATCTAGTCGACTGAAAACAAAAGCGTGAATTAATTTCTCCGCATCTTTCAATGATATAAGAGGTCTAACTTTAGCTATGTTTCTTAAGTGAAAAAATGCTGTCTTAGTGATCTGATTAATATGTGATTTAAAATTCAGATTACAGTCAACAGTTACCCCTAAATTTTTTACTTCCATCTTAACTTTCAATCCTAGTGCATCAAGTTTATTTCTGATAACCTCATTGAATCCATTATTGCCAATCACTAAAATTTCAGTTTTCTCTTTATTTAGTTTGAGAAAATTACTATTCATCCATTCAGAAATACCAGTCAGACATTGTGGTAATTGAATCAAGGGAGTCGGGGTCATCAGGTGCTATTGATAAGTACAGCTGTGTGTCATCAGAGGGGACTGGGCGGTCTCATGGTCTGGAATCCCTACAGATTTTATTTTTTCTCCAGCCGTCTGGAGTTTTTTTTTATTTTTTCTGTCCCCCCTGGCCATTGAACCTTACTCTTATTCGATGTTAATGTTGATTTATTTTTTTATAATTATGTCTTTCATTTTTCTATTCTTTAATATGTAAAGCACTTTGAGCTACTGTTTGTATGAAAATGTGCTATATAAATAAATGTTGTTGTTGTTGTTGTTATCAGCATAGCTGTGGTAACTCACGTTGTAACCTGAGATAATCTGACCTAACAGAAGCATGTAGATTGAGAAGAGCAGCGGACCCAGGACAGAGCCTTGTGGAACACCATATCGGATATCCTGTGTCTTTGAGATTTGATTACCACAACTCACAAAGAATTTTCTACCTGCCAGGTAGGATTCAAACCAATTTAAGACCCTGCCAGAGAGGCCCACCCATTGACTAAGGCGATTTCTAAGAATATTGTGATCAATGGTGTCAAATGCAGCACTCAGATCTAAGAGGATGAGAACAGATAAATGGCCTCTGTCTGCATTTACCCGCAAGTCATTTACTACTTTAACGAGTGCAGTTTCTGTACTGTGATTTGTTCTAAAACCCGACTGAAATGTATCAAGAATAGCAGGTTTATTGAGGTGGTCATTTAATTGCAAAATGACTGCCTTCTCTAGAATTTTACTTAAGAAGGGCAGGTTAGAAATGGGTCTAAAATTTTCAAAGGCAGAGGGGTCAAGATTATTAACTCATCCCCTGCAGTCTCTAAATGGGCCTAGTCGCTGTCCTCTGGCCTTTCTACTGCACTGCTGTGTCTTCTTTGTCATACTGTAAACACATTGATGAGGGTGAGGATTTAGAGAGACTGTTAAATTAAAAGTTCTGTCACAGGATTTCAACTGTGTGGTACAAAGTCCATAAAATTAGTGAGTCAAACTCATGATTATTTCTAACTTCACAAGACCAGAAGGCACTTCAGTTGCCCCACTTGGAGATGCTACTGACGTGGTCCCTACCACCACTGAGAGATGACCTCAGTCTCCAATTTGGAGATGCTTGTTGTCATTCCAACCACATGACACTTGGCTGTAAACCATTCCAGTGTTCCCTGCAGGTGACAACTCAGACTCTAATGAGGTAGCTCTGCTGTCACTGTTTGATGGCCAAAGACAAGCTTGTATACATTTTTTCAATAAATATCCATAAATATAATGCTGCGCCCCTTGCTTTAACCCAGGGGTTCTCAACGTCGGTCCTGGGGGCCCACTGTGGCTCCACGTTTTCGTTCCAACCAGCTTTTATTTTTAAATGGAATCCTAGGCTGATTAAGTGAACTATTATTTTCCAGATTCTGTGTTTTGGGAAAAAACATAGAAATTAGAAAACTAAGTTTTGTAAAAGAAAAAATATATATACATATATATTAAAATATACCAAGCAGTTATATGGGAATGATGTCTTTTTTTTTCTTTTTAACAATATTTTCATTTTGATTCTCATTCTGTTTTTTGCCGGGTGATCTAATTGTTTAATTAATTCATTATTTTGTAATTAGTGGGTCTAAAGCTAAAGTAGTTGCAGCCATTGATTATACAGTGTTGTTTGCCTGGCTATCTGCTTTACTGGCTTGTCATTAGTAAGATACAATGAAGGGAGCAAACTGCACAGAGAAAGGGCAAAATATAATGAAATCAGCAAAAGTGAGTTAAGCATTTAAATCTCTCGCAAAAATGGAAAAAAAAATACCAGCTAATTAACTGAGATCAGTATTATCAGGTGTTGTCACTGATTATGAATCTGGTTGGAACAAAAACCTGCAGCCACAGTGGGCCCACCAGGACCGACTTTGAGAACCCCTGCTTTAACCAATACAAATTGGCAGTATTTTTAAATCGCCTTTGAATGACTATGGATGTTGAGCATTCCAGTAGAGGGTGCTGTGGCACTCTCAGCCCCCCAATTGACAATGGCTCCACGTGTGTTTTAAATCATCTGACATTTACATAAAATGAACCGTCATGCGTGGAAGTTTACTGTTTTAAACAACATCCTGAGGTGTTTTACTGACAGAGCTCAAATATTTTCATGTTTCTCCAGTTGCACCTCCATCAGTTCAAATGACATGTCGAGACCGTGGCTAGGCCTGAGTCTGCAGGCTTGTGTTTTGTTAGTCTCAAATATTTATCACTCAATCCAATTTATACGTACAAATAGAAAAGCTTAATATCTGTGGTCTGTAAAAGGGACAGGCTGGTGTTAATCTTGTGAGTGCCATGGAGGACAGACGGGCATCCCGGCTGGATGACAGCATGACATCTGACCAAGATGGGGATGGCTGAGCAGAAGTCAGAGGCCTGGAGTAGTTTCATCCCCTATGCATTAGGTGGTAGTGGTCTGCTGGAGGTATCCACACTTGGACACCTGCCGGGGTTCATGGTAAGTGGAATTCGGAAGTGCAACCCTTTTTGGGTTCTTGGGTACCACAAGAGTGTGCTGTTTGGGGAAAGACTGCCCTGGTTCTTAACTCTTTCAGGGCTGACGTCGACTTTTGTCAAAAGGTGGGATTGACGTTGGTGATCAACTGAAAACATTATGTTTTAGTTGGACTCTGTTTGCTAGGAGGAAAGTTAACTTCATTGGTTTGACTGAGATTCCTTGCACTTGGGTGAGTAGCAAGGAGGAAACAATGGCAAAAATGGCATTGACATCTGGCAAGAGACTGAAGCGAATGCGTAAAGCAAAATATTCAACGGACAACGTTTTGCATATTATCGCTGAATTCAACTCTGACTTGTCAGACTCCAATTTTGATAAGTAATCAAAAATGAATATGATATACCAGCATCAGCTGATCCATCCCCATCTGATTGCGGTGCTAAAGAGGTTCATGTAGTTGACATGCATATGGCAACATTGGTATGGGAGGACCACCACTTGCCATGACAAGATGTGCAAACCAGATTGTGGTGCGCTGCGACAAACGGGCGGTCACAGCACACAGCAACAGACATTTTATGTTGCATTTTTGCATTTCTTTGTCTGCTTTTCAGAAAACTGTGTTTTTTTTTTTTTTTTTTGAAAAACAAATATTCAGCCCTCAAGGAGTTAAACAACCCAGAAGTGCTCCCTACAAGATGTTCCAGGTCCAATATAAATGGAGCCTGTTGCTTTACCTCAGAAAGTTAAAGTTGGGACGAATGAAGGCAACACTCACTGGAGGGAGACGGACAGAGAGAGGAGAGAAGGAAGCAAGACACATTTTGTTTGCAATTGCTTCTGCAACCTTTAAAGAAAACCTTGTGAGGCAGGAGTCCTGCCACGTGCAAAAGTTCGCTGATGACACTGCTATCGTGGGCTGCATCAGGTGTGGGCAGGAGGAGGAGTACCGAAAGTTAATCAAAGACTTTGTTAAATGGTGCGACTCAAACCACTTACACCTTAACACCAACAAGACCAAGGAGCTGGTGGTGGATTTTAGGAAGCCTAGGCCCCTCATGGACCCTGTGATCATCAGAGGTGACTGTGTGCAGAGGGTGCAGACCTTTAAACATCTGGGAGTGCAGCTGGATGATAAATTGGACTGGACTGCCAATACTGATGCTCTATGTAAGAAAGGTCAGAGCAGACTATACTTTCTGAGAAGGTTGGCATCCTTCAACATCTGCAGTAAGATGCTGCAGATGTTCTACCAGACGGTTGTGGCGAGTGCCCTCTTCTATTCGGTGGTGTGCTGGGGAGGCAGCATAAAGATGAAAGACGCCTCACACCTGGACAAACTTGTTAAGAAGGCAGGCTCTATTGTAGGAGTAAAGTTGGATAGTTTAATATCTGTGGCAGAGCGACGGGCACTAAACAAACTCCTGTCAATCATGAAGAATCCACTGAACAGTGTCATCTCCAGACAGAGGAGTAGCTTCAGTGACAGACTTTTGTCACTGTCCTGCTCCACTGACAGACTGAGGAGATCGTTCCTCCACCGCACTATGTGACTCTTCAGTTCCACCCGGGGGAGTAAATGCGAACATTAATTTTATTTTAATTCTTTTCATTTTTATTACTATTTAATTTAATATTGTTTCTTTGTATCAGTATACTGCTGCTGGATTATGTGAATTTCCCCTTGGGATTAATAAAGTATCTATCTATCTATCTATCTATCTATCTATCTATCTATCTATCTATCTAATAAACCCGTGACTGTATTTGTGGTGGGTTTGTCCAGGTTTTGGGACTCGATGGCACCCCCTATCTGTCACAATCTTTACAATAAAACATCAGAACTTTTACAAATGAGAACAGTTCACATTAGCAAGCTAATTCAGGTAGCTGGCAGGTAGCTAAGGTATCTCATCCACATCTTAAACACCAACAAGAGACTCACCTTCATCGATTTGGGCCTGTAGTTCATTCCCTCCTTCATGATGATTAGTGTGCCTGAGCCCCCAGTAGAGTTTGGCTGCAGACATCCAGAGGGAGACCAGCAGGACTCTGTGACATCACTCAGGGGACCTGGGGCTGGAGGTGTGAAGTGGGGGGTCTCGGCACAGGGCGATGTGTGCATGTAAAGGCAGATATGGATGCTGAACATGCAAAATAAATGCATAAATGTGGCCACATGTCACTAAAGAAAGCCTGATATGCTAAATTAACAACTTTATGACTTTGGTAACAAAGGGTAATTTATTACTTCTGCATTTGTACTGCAGCAAAAAAGGAGACGTCTCCTTAAAACTTGAGTTCATCTATCACCTTTAATTGCATTCCCTCCTTAAAACTAGTTAAATTGCATTTGGATTAATCAGATAATATCTGAAAAGTATGATATCACAATTTAAGATATTTAAGACATATACTATAATGTTTGTCACACAATGCTTAATAATCAATAAATGCAGCAACAAAACGTAAAAAAAAATCACTTGAGTACGGCTGCATACCTACAGTGGCAGACCCCCCTGTGGCTACTCCAGCCTACAGGACCCTGGCATCGTCTCATCGAAATACTCGCAGTATATCTAACACAAAATGATTCTTAGTTATTCAACTGTGACATTATCTCATGGAAATACAGTACGATTGCAGCCATCTGATTGCTTTGAAGATGGAGGAACCAAACAGACAGCGACCTGTCATGCAGGTGAACAGGGTGGTCTTGGGAAGGTCTGTGTTACAGTATACAACAAAGTGTGACTAGTGACATTAGACTTCCCACGGTATGGACAAGTGATACCACAAGAGCTTTTCAATGGTGGCTGGAGTGCCAATTCTCCCACCAAGTATTTCCCTGTAGGTTGGAAGGCCTACATGCAGGGCTGGATGCAGGTTAACGTCATACCCAGGATGGAGCAATTGCAGGTTAAGGGCCAAACAGAGCAGAGTCCCTTTTGGCATTTATGGGATTCGAACCGGCAACCTTCCGATCTGCCAGTGCAGAGCCCTAGCCTCAGAGCCACCACTTAAAAGAGCATGCTGCGAAAATATTAAGGCAAGGCAAGTTCTAAACATTAACAGTGTGTGATGGAAATATTCTTTAACAAGAGAGTACATTTACAGTAGATATTGGCTGGATAAAAGCACATACAGTTAAGTTCATAAATATTTGGACAGAGACAACTTTTTTCTCATTTTGGTTCTGTACATTACCACAATGAATTTTAAATGAAACAACTCAGATGCAGTTGAAGTGCAGACTTTCAGCTTTAATTCAGTGGGTTGAACAAAAAGATTGCATAAAAATGTGAGGCAAATAAAACATTTTTTGAACACAATCCCTTCATTTCAGGGGCTCAAAAGTAATTGGACAATGGACTCAAAGGCTATTTCATGGGCAGGTGTGTTCAAGTCAGTCATTATCTCATTATCAGTTCAGCAGATAAAAAGCCTGGAGTTGATCTGAGGTGTGGTGCTCGCATGTGGGAGATTTTGCTGTGAACAGACAACATGCGGTCAAAGGAGCTCTCCATGCAGGTGAAAGAAGCCGTCCTTAAGCTGCGAAAACAGAAAAAACCCATCCGAGAAATCGCTACAATATTACGAGTGGCAAAATCTACAGTTTGGTACATCCTGAGAAAGAAAGCAAGCACTGGTGAACTCAGCAACGCAGAAAGACCTGGATGTCTACGACAGACAACAGTGGTGGATGATCACAGAATCATTTCCATGGTGAAAAGAAACCCCTTCACAACAGCCACCCAAGTGAACAACACTCTCCAGGGGGTCGGCATATCGATATGCAAGTCTACCATAAAGAGAAGACGGCATGAAAGTAAATACAGAGGGTGCACTGCAAGGTGCAAGCCACTCATAAGCCTCAAGAATAGAAAGGCTAGATTGGACTTTGCTAAAGAACATCTAAAAAAGCCATTACAGTTCTGGAAAAACATTCTTAGGAGAGTTGAAACTAAGATCAACCTCTACCAGAATGATGGCAAGAAAAAAGTATGGAGAAGGCGTGGAACAGCTCATTATCCAAAGCACAGCACATCATCTGTAAAACACGGTGGAGGCAGGCAGTGTTATGGCTGCCAGTGGCACTGGGACACTCGTGTTTATTGATGATGTGACACAGGACAGAAGCAGCCGAATGAATTCTGAGGTGTTCAGAGACATACTGTCTGCTCAAATCCAGCTAAATGCAGTCACATTGACTGGGCGGCGTTTCATGATACAGATGGACATTGACACAAAACATACAGTCAAAGCAACCCAAAAGTTTATTAAAGCAAAGAAGTGGAAAATTCTTGAATGGCCAAGTCAGTCACTTGATCTTAACCCAACTGAGCGTGCATTTCACTTGTTGAAGACTAAACTTCGGACAGAAAGGCCCACAAACAAACAACAACTGAAAGACGCTGCAGTAAAGGCCTGGCAGAGCATTAAAAAGTAGGAAACCCAGCATCTGGTGATGTCCACGAGTTCAAGACTTCAGGCTGGCATTGCCAGCAAAGGGTTTTCAACCAAGTATTAGAAATGAACATTTTATTTCCAGTTATTTAATTTGTCTAATTACTTTTGAGCACCTGAAATAAAGGGTTTGTGTTAAAAAATGTTTAGTTCCCTCACATTTTTATGCAATCGTTTTGTTCAACCCACTGAATTAAAGCTGAAAGTCTGCACTTCAACTGCATCGGAGTTGTTTCATTTAAAATTCATTGTGGTAATGAACAGAACTAAAATTAGAAAAAAGTTGTCTCTGTCCAAATATTTATGGACCTAACTGTACCTGGTAACGCACGTTAATTTATGATATCATTCTTTTCTAGTGAAATGCAGCCACATGTATTTCATTCTTCTTGCTCAGCATTCTTAGCTACATTTACATGCACATATCACCCTGTGCCAAGACTCTCAACTTCACACCTCCAGTCTCAGGCCCCTGAATGTCGTCACAGGGTCCTGCTACTGGAGGTCTACAGCTAGGCCCTGCTCATAATTGTTGAATAGAAATAATTCTGTGAAATCAACCTTATTAAAGCGTTTAAAGGTTTCGAAAAACTTGAGGTCCCATATGGCTATTACTTTTCAAGACTGAAGAGGTTTAATTCACTTAATTAATTGATACTTAACGTGTAAACCTGTCCAGTAGACTTAATCTAACTAAATTGCTGGCCAAAAGTTCATCTTTTCTTCTTTTCAATTTACTTTCTTACTGTCATGTTTCAGGCGGGATTCCTCAACTCAAGTGTTGTTTCATGTCTTTTTTTTTTTGTTCTGTTTATTTATGTTCATTTTGCTTGTGTTGGTTATGAGCATTATTCTTTGTTTTTCATTTTGTCCATAAGCTGCCTGTGTTATGTTTCATATGTTGTAGGGGTGGTTACCCTAAGAGATGGGGCCCACATGCCAATCACCACCATAAAATGCTCTCCACCCTGTAAATCCACGTGCTAGTTCATTACAAACGTGCTAGCGCATTGGGGAGTGTTCTTGTGTTTCTTTTGGTTTATTGAATTTTGAACCTTAAAGCTTATTGTTTTTTGAACTTATTCTGGATTTCTTTAGTAGGACCTTGTTTGTCTGGATTGCATTTTGTTTTAAGCATCTACAGTATATTTTGCCTTTTGTCCTCTATGGGGGTTCATTCTTGTTACAAGCATTTTTTTGTGGAAATAAACCTTTTTATTTTTATAAAGATTCTTTGTTGCCATAATATCTAATCTAATCTTATCTACAAACGTCTACACGTGGAAGTGTGTGTGTCTGTCCAGCCCGGAAGTGAGAGGTGGAGTCAGAGTAAGGGCTCCACCCCCGACGATATGCAAGTGAGGCCAGCACGTCGGCAAAACGAAACCAACGAAGAAAGTCACTCTCTTAGCCGCTAATACAGAAGCGAGTAGAGCACATCGGCAAAATTGGCAAAATCCCTTTTACTTTTCCTCCCGTCCACTAATACACAAGCATGGCAAGCACGTCAGAAAATGAAACCTCTGAAGAAAGACAAAGTTGCTTAGCCACTAATGCACAAGCAAGGCGAGCACGTCAGAAAACGAAACCTCCTCGGAGGGAAATGCCCAGAGTTGTTCCTTTCAATTACCTGACATCTCTACATTTCAGTTTTTTACTGACAATTTCAATAGTTTCTAGGACCCCAGGCTTTTTACAGCATAGGCATGCACAGCTAGTATAATATAATCTATACTAATAAAAGGCAAAGCCCTCACTCACTCACTCACTCACTCGCTCACTCGCTCACTCACTCACTCACTCACTCATCACTAATTCTCCAACTTCCCGTGTGGGTGGAAGGCTGAAATTTGGCAGGCTCATTCCTTACAGCTTCCTTACAAAAGTTGGGCAGGTTTTATATCGAAATTCTACGCGTAATGGTCATAACTGGAAGCAGTTTTTCTCCATTTACTGTAATGGAGATGAGCTTCAACGCTGTGGGGGCGGAGTTTCGTGTGACATCATCACGCCTCCCACGTAATCACGCAGTACATAGAAAATCAGGAAGACCTCAAAAAAGCGCTCAAGAAAACATGCATTATATAATTGAGAAGGCAGCGAAACAATAAGAAGCGAGCGAGTGACATATACAACCATATTCATGAGTTCTGCTACTTCGGAAACAAAGCACGATGTAAACCTACACTTTAAATTAAGTTCATAGGACAGGCTGCGCTGGCGTTTGTAATTTAGTGCCTGCCCATATAAGGCCGTCCGTCAGCGGCAATCCAATAGCAAACTGCCACGGGTAAATATTCACGGGTGAAGGACTGTGCTTATGGAGAGGAAGATGAGATGGTCAGGGTGGTGTTTGACACAAACTCAGCGAAACTGCGAGAGAAAGTTTTAAGTGCCAGGACTAAGGTAACATTAAATAAAGCTATGGACATAGCACGAGATGGCACCAGCACAGCTGGGAACCTTCGATGCAAGTATACCGAGTGGCTCACGTGAACTGACGCAGTGCACAGATAAAAAGCAACAGTTCCAAAGAGCGCTGAACAAAAACCGAATTACACAATTGAAAAGGCAGCAAAAATATGAAGCGCCTGATAAGCATATTCATAAATCCAGCTACTGCGGAAACAAAGCACACGGTGGAAAAAGTCAATGTCCCGCTAAAGGAAGACAGTGTAAAAAAACCCGTGCATGCAGTGTGTCAGGTCTCAGATAAAGAAGAAGACGAGCTGTTTATTGATGCAGTAAGAAACGAATCGATGAATGAAACCTGTCATCTTTACAACGATTGACAAACACGGAATGTAACTTGAACACAACACATCCTACAAATACGAACCTGATTGAAAGAAATAATGATAATCAAATCCTTGATGACAGCAACACTCAGTAACACTCACAAAACAAATACTGTATATTGACAGTCATGTTACGTTATTTTTAAAATGTTCCCTTTTCTTTTTCTACCTTTTTAACACACTACTTCTCCGCTGCGATACGCGGGTATATATATATGTATATATATATATTCCGATCTACATACTCGAATAATGGATACTTTATTCGCCATCAATGATTGTTTTGGTAAAGCCATACTCAGTGTATTCATTAGATGAACGGTAAAAAAGTAAGAGCGAGGGGAGGATGACTCATTGAGGCATGCAGGCTGTAGTCTTGCGTCAACTCTATCTGAATTGCGCGATCACATTTAAAAAACATATCTTTTCAAGTTCTATTTAGTCCATATTTGTCAAACTCAAGGGCCGCGGGCCACATCCAGCCCGGCGTGTAATTATATCCGCCCGAGATCATTTTATATACTGTATTATTGTTATTAAAGCCCGGGTATATGAAGCGCTGGTAACACAATAAACTACAGATCCCATAATGCAGCGCTTCAGCTGCCTTGCCGAACACTTACCGCGTTAATCAAGTCTACCTTATGATGCTGCAAGTTATTGCGAAGCTAGAGTTATTGCGCACTGAGTTTGCACGGCGCTTTGGTGACTTTGAAGAACAAAAAAAGTCCGTCTACATGCGGCTCGAACCTTGTGCATGTTTGGTAGCACATATCTGTGTGAGAAGCTCTTCTCAGTGATAAAGACTAACAAAACAGCACACAGGAGTCGCCTCACTGATGAGCTCCTGCAATCCATCCTGAGAATCTCCACAACACAGAACCTCACACCAAACAGAAACGAACTTGTGGCCAAAAAAAGATGCCAGGCGTCCAGCTCTAAAATGACATATGAGCAAAGACAACTGAATGATTTGATCTGTTATTGCACGTAAGAGCGAGAGTCAACCGTTTTAACAAACAGCGTATTGCACTGATGCTGAAATAGCTGTGTGTGTATATATGTAGATATGTATGTATATGTATATATATGTTTATATATGTGTGTGTGTATGTATGTATATATATATATATATGTATTTGTGTGTATATATGTGTGTGTATGTATGTATATGTGTGTATATATGTAGATACTAGCAAAATACCCGCGCTTCGCAGCGGAGAATAGTGTGTTAAAGAAGGTACGAAAAAGAAAAGGAAAAATTTTAAAAATAACGTAACATGACTGTCAATATACAGTATTTGTTTTGTGAGTGTTACTGAGTGTTGTTCTCATATCTATCTATATATATATATATATATATATATATATATATATATATATATATATATACTCGCGCTTGGCAGCGGAGAAGTAGTGTGTTAAAGAAGGAAAGAGAAAGAAAAGGAAACATTTTGAAAATAATGTAACATGATTGTCAAAGTAATTGTTTTGTGTATTTGGCAGCGTCACAAAGTTTTTTTCGTCTAGCTGCATCAGAAAATGTACCACGACGTCTGACACGCCTCCTTTTTACTGTTTTCTCACAGCTTGGATTGCTGCTGTCATATATATATATATATATACACACACACACATATATATACACATACATATCTTCATATCTACATATCTATATACATATCTACATATACACATATATATATATACGTACCTATCTACATCATATATACACACACACACAAATTATATATATGTATGTATGTATGTATGTGTGTGTGTGTGTGTGTGTGTATATATATATATATATATATATATATATATATATATATATATATATATATATATATATATATATATATATATATATATATATATATATATATATATATATATATACACACACATACATACATATATATACACATACATATACTTGTGTGTATAGCTTTTATATATGTGTGTGTATAGCTTTGGTCACTGAGTGCAAGTGAGAAATAATAAAATATAGTCTATAAGTTATTAAAAAGTAAAACATTAACGTTTTAAGAAGTACAGGTACATTGAGCACTACTGGAGTGGTTGTGGGTAAACTACATTTTAAAGACTGTGTAACACAACAGGTAAGAAACTAACAGCAGCTAAAATGTATATGGATCATCTCTCGGTAGTAGATCCCTTTTGAAAGGTGCTACACGACGGCTGTGGTATAGAAATTACATTTTCTATGTGAACGTTCAAATTTGTGCCTCTGGTAATGTGCCTTACCGGCATTTAAAGAAAATTAGTTTTGTGTCCTCTGCAGTGTTAAGCGAGAAAGGCTTTGGTTTGGGATCAAAGGAAAAAAGGTGTAAAGAAAGGAAAGTTGCCTTTTTCTTTTATATAGTATAGAGAGATGTGTTCGCTGACGTTATGATCGGCTTTTGGGGACAGTCGTGGTGGGTCTTGTGTAGACTGGTGAGACGTCCCTGCCATTAATCGGCTGTGATGGCACGTGCAAAAGAAAGTGTGAATTGCCTTAATATTATTATTATCCGTGGTGTAGAAAAGGGGTCCCGTGTTTGCACTTGTCTGGGCTATAGCGCAGGGGGAGGATGAAAAAAATTAAAAGTGCTCACTTTGACTTAAGGCATAAGCGCAGTCAGCGTCTCAAAGGCCGGCACAGCTATGCACGCGCGCTGGCTGCTCGAATTTTGCTGGGCAGAAGACCACAGTTTTTGCAGACTCGTTCATGATATCAAAAGTCTCAGCGATCTTTGGAGGTCATTCATATATTATATGATATATATATATATCAAAATACCCGCGCCTCGCAGCGGAGAAGTAGTGTGTTAAAGAAGTAATGAAAAGAAAAGGAAACATTTTAATAATAACGTACCATGATTAACATTGTCATGAGTGTTGCTGTCATATATATGCCTGCCTAAATAAGTCACCCTCGCTTTGCTCTTACTTTTTTACCGTTCATTTAATCATGGCTAGTGGCGGAAAAATTATAAAATGGAAGGAGGATGGCTTTACCAAAACAATTATTGATGGCGAATCGATTATTCATAAAGCTTGAATTGGTGATCTGTTTTTCTGTGTTAACCTCATATTTTTTCATACTTCTTCTCAAACTAAGGTGGTGCGAGGGTAAAATGAATTGAGATGCGCTGATCAATGTAATCTGCTTGTAATGCAAAGTGTGATTAAATGCATTATTTTTAACGTTATGGAGCACATGCATCGAAGCTTCTCAGCTGTGCTTGTGCTAAGAAAAGGAAAGTTTTTAAAAATAACGTAACACGATTGTCAATGTGACCTTTTGTAAGTAGTGCCTGGAGGATTCAGTGTGTAGAAACTCTAGAGACAGCGTGTGTATTAACTTGAGGTAAATGGGAGGGGAGATGATGACGTGACTCCCCCACCCGCCTTAACTGTCAATCCCCCACAAACACAGTCTCGAATTTGCATAAGCACACCCCTTCACCTACAATTTTAACTTAGTTACAAAGTGATCAAAACTCTCGTTTATATCCTGCGTCCTCTCATTAAACTTGTATCCCGCATTACCTGTGGGCATGTGAAACGCCAGCGGTAGCCTGTCTATGAACTTAATTTAAAGTTTAGGTTTACACCTTGCTTTCTTTCCGAGGTAGCAGCACTCATGAATATTGTTGTATATGTCACTCGCTCGCTTCTTATTGTTTCGCTGCCTTCTCAATTATATAATGCATGTTTTCTTAAGCGCTTTTTGTAGGTCTTCCTGGTTTTCTACGCACTGCGTTGACAGTCAGTTCACGTGATTACGTGGGAGGCGTGATGATGTCACACGAAACTCCGCCCCCCCATGTCATTCCAGCTCAACTCCATTACAGATAATGGAGAAAAATACCTTCCAGTTATGACCATTAGGCGTAGAATTTCGAAATGTAACCTGTCCAACTTTTGTAAGTAAGCTGTAAGGAATGAGTCTGCCAAATTTCAGCCTTCTACCTACACGGGAAGTTGGAGAATTAGTGATGAGTGAGTAAATGAGTGATTTGCCTTTTATTAGTATAGATATATATGTATGTATATATGTGTATATGTATAGATATGTATATATATATATATGTTTATGTGTGTGTGTGTAAATATATATATATATATATATATATATATATATTTATATATATATATATATATGACAACAACACTCATCACTCACAACAGTGACAAAACAATTACATTGACAATCAGGTTAAGTTATTTTCAAAATGTTTCCTTTTCTTTTCATTGCTTTTTTAACACACTACTTCTCCGCTGCGAAGCGCGGGTATTTTGCTAGTATAATATAACTAGCTGTCCCCCGTACCCACATTGTAGTGAAACAAGACAAACTTTAGAAGAAGAATTTATATTGATAGCATTCGTATCCGAGGGCTTCTTGATATACAATATTTTTGGTTTTGCTATCAGGGGTGAGAATACAGCTGTGATCTCTTTCGCATAAATGTAAAAAGTTGGCAAGGTATCTCTGGTCAAGCGGAAGGTAGGCACACTCCAACGTCAAATGTTGGCACTGTATCTGATCGTGTTCAGCTCTGATGAGAGAGTGCCAATGTGCATGTGCCCATGGTATCTGGTATCTCTGCCAATGAGTAGGTACCCTCTAAAATACGCGTAGCTGTGATTTCTCTCTCAAAAACGTCAAACGTTACTCCTTAACGGTATCTAGATGATAATGTCTGCTGAACAAACAGGCATCACTAGCTAAGCGGAGGCAGGGTACACTCCAACACGTGGTGAGAGGAAGACCGACTGGAACGGAGGCTGGCGCGTGATTGAGGAGGGCCCTGACCGGCTCCCAACTCCTGAGGTCCCGCCTCTCCCTTCCCTCGGCCTGCAGCCACTCTCTCGGATTTGTTCGAATAAATCAGTGCCGCAACTGAACTATAATACTATATAATATACTATTTAAGCAAAAGTAAATTAAGATTAACAGGAGACATGATTCAAGTGTTTAAAATTATGAAGGGAATTAGCGCATTGTGTCGAAACAGTGGCTTGTTCATCAAGAACACGGGGACACAGTTAGGAACTTGTTAAGGGTGAATTTCACACACGCATTAGGACTTTTTTCTTCACACAGATGACCATAGACACATGGAAAAAGTTACCTAGTGTGGTAGACAGTAGGACTTTAGGGACCTTCAAAGCTCGTCTTGATGTTATTGTGAAGGACTTAAGTGGATAGGACTGGTGAACTTTGATGGGCTGAATGGCCTCTTCTCGTCTGGATTGGTTTACTGTTCTAATATCTAGCAGTGGTTTGGTGGTATAACCCTTCTCTCTACTTTAGGAAGTGTTTTCAGAACTTATTGAAATTCACATACTTTAGGACTCTTAGTCCACAATATTTACTCTATCTTTGTCCTTTATACCTTTGCGGTCATTCTATTTTATATATATATTATATTTTTTCCTACGTTTTGCCATTCGCGTCACTCATTCCATGGTCCTTTCTTTCTGGCTGCTTCTTTGATGTTTTCTTCCCATACCCTTCTAGGTCTTCACCCTTTTTCCTTCAGTCTTCACTTCAAACACCTTTTTGGTACACCTTGTTATACTCATCTATGTTATTTATATAGATAGATAGATAGATGTGAAAGGCACTATATAATAGATAGATAGATACTTTATTAATCCCAAGGGGAAATTCACATACTCCAGCAGCAGCATACTGATAAAAGAGAATATTAAATTAAAGAGTGACAACAATGCAGGTATAACAAACAATAACTTTGAATAATGTTAACGTTTACCCCCCCGGGTGGAATTGAAGAGTCGCATAGTGTGGGGTCTCCTCAGTCTGTCAGTGGAGCAGGACGGTGACAGCGGTCTGTCGCTGAAGCTGCTCCTCTGTCTGGAGATGATCCTGTTCAGTGGATGCAGTGGATTCTCCATGATTGACAGGAGCCTGCTCAGCGCCCGTCGCTCTGCCACAGATGTCAAACTGTCCAGCTCCATGCCTACAATAAAGCCTGCCTTTCTCACCAGTTTGTCCAGGCGTGAGGCGTCCTTCTTCTTTATGCTGCCTCCCCAGCACACCAGTGCGTAGAAGAGGGCACTCGCCACAACCGTCTGATAGAACATCTGCAGCATCTTACTGCAGATATTGAAGGACGCCAGCCTTCTAAGGAAGTATAGTCTGCTCTGTCCTCTCTTACACAGAACATCAGTATTGGCAGTCCAGTCCAATTTGTCATCCACCTGCACTCCCAGGTATTTATAGGTCTGCACCCTCTGCACACAGTCACCTCTGATGATCACGGGGTCCATGAGGGGCCTGGTCCTCCTAAAATCCACCACCAGCTCCTTGGTCTTGCTGGTGTTCAGTTGTAGGTGGTTTGAGTTGCACCATTTAACAAAGTCCTTAATTAGCTTCCTGTACTCCTCCTCCTGCCCACTCCTGATGCAGCCCACGATAGCAGTGTCGTCAGCGAACTTTTGTACGTGGCAGGACTCCAAGTTGTATTGGAAGCCTGATGTATATATGGCTGAACAGGACCGGAGAAAGTACAGTCCACTGTGGCGCTCCTGTTGCTGACCAAAATGTCAGATTGTGAGGGAGACTAAAGTAAAAGGCTCACTTCAAGTACAATTAATGTCAGATACTTTTAAACTTCTAATTAAGTAGCTTTCTATTGGGACAATTCTGTTTTTTACTTAAGTCACTTTTAAGAAAGGTAACTCCACTCTTACTCAAGTATGGCTGTTGACTACTTTATGCCATACTTGTTTTATATCAGTGGTGTGGACCCTTCTTATTCCTAAACCTTTCAAAATTATTCACTGTGTCCACAGATTTACGTCTTGGTCACCACTGGTATTCCCGGTTGTGTTAAGTCCCCTCCATTCGAGTTACCATCCTGTGGCTTACGTTACAACAACAGGATATTTCAGATTTTACTTCTCAAGGTATTGTTTGGTTTCATCCTCTTATGCTGCTTTTGTTCTTCTGGGAGCCTCTTCACTGGCAGGATCAGGCAGACTACTGTCAGCTACCATTGAAGTTCAAGTGTTTGGTAAGATGGAGGGTCGCAGATGTTTATGACACTGCTGACAGCCTCTCCACGCCATGTTTTGCATTCAGTAGTGCTCAGCGAGGGTGCAATTAAAGTGATTTGAGACACTAGAGTTGGCCACGTGCAGCAGCAGACGCATGCAATGTCATGTGAATCACTCCATCTGCCAGCCAGCCAAACAAGACTAAAGGGGGTCTCGCTATAAAACGTTTAAGAACATGTCAGTGCAAGAGCAGTATATGTGCAGCGTGCCTAAGCACAGGGGTGAAGTTGTACCTTTAACTCTTTCTTATGAGTGTAATATTGAAGTCTGTCTGTTTTATAAAGCGCCCCATGCTTTATCTAAAAACTGTGCAGATAGTCAAGTTTCAAAATAAACCAAATAGAAAGCATTAGAGGCCAATAGGTCATGAAGGACAGTTAGTCAGTCCTTTGCTAGCCTGCTTAGTCCTGAACAGGGTCATGGTGGTCTCCTGGACCAGCTAGCAGGGCGAACACACAAGCCCCCACACACTCAAATCACCTAACCTGCATGTCTTTGGACTGTGGGAGGAAACTCACTCAGACACAGGGAGAACATGCAAACTCCACACAGGGGGGACACGGGAAGTGAACCCAGGTCTCCTAACTACAAAGCAGCAGCACTACCCACTGCGCCACCATGCTGCTGTTATGGAGAACGAGAAAAACAGAAGTTCAGTAGTTACCATAAGGCTGCTGCATTACTCAGCGAGAAACTGCCTAGTTATTGTCTAGAGACTGAGGTGGTGCGTCTGGAAGGCTGAACTTGGGGTGGTCTGCAGCAGTAACATTTAGACCGAGGTCAAGAGACAAGAGAGAAAGGAAAAACAATGGCTAAGTAATAAATCATACCGTAACATAATATTCTCAAGCCTGGATTGTCCAGTTCAGTGTGATAGTGGGGTCCAGAGCCAGCCTTGGCAACATCAAGCAGAAGGCTGGCAGCACTTCCATACTGCAAAGTGGTGATGCCACAAAACAGCAGGATGCTGATGTCATTGTTACAAAATGTATCACAAACGATCATTTTTAAGCCTAAAGAATAGGATTTGTGACACCATCCACCGCCTCAGCTTAAATTAAAGGGTACACAGTGGAGATGGTGGAGCAATACAAATATCTGGGAACTGTCATTGACAACAAACTAAACTTTGACGTTAATACAGTGCAAATCTGTAAAAAAGGAAACTCAGTTGTTGTACCTCTTTTAGGGCTCATGCCGACTTGTGTCGACAGCAGGGGTTGAGGTTGACTTTAGTTGAAATCCTGGGGCACAGAGTAATAATCATCTGTAGACGTCAGCAAAATTCACCATCACGTTACGGGTAGACCCTCTGTCCTAGAAGGACTGTTAGACTCGTTGACTTGACATCGAATCCCTGGGTGTGTGTGAGGAGCGTAAGCAACGTCTGAAATGGCGTCAACATCGGGCAAAAGAGCAAAGCGAATGTGCAAAACAAAATCCTCCGTGGGCATTATTAATTTTTTGGCTTTTTACATATTATTGCTGAATCAGACTCTATCCATCCATCCATTTTCTAACCCTCTGAATCCGAATACAGGGTCACGGGGGTCTGCTGGAGCCAATCCCAGCCAACACAGGGCACAAGGCAGGAACTAATCCTGGGCAGGGTGCCAACCCACCGCAGTGAATCAGACTCTGACGTATCAAACTCCGATTTTAATGCCAGTGATCTGGAAATCAAAAACGAAAGGCAGGTAGTTGTTTCTTTTCCAGAACGTCCCTTTCATAATATAAAAGGTTAGGCAAAGAGGTGTGTAGTAAGTGTGTAAAGAAGTGTTACTCCCGATTTTAGAAAGCTAATGTTTAATGTTACATACATATAATGTTTAATGTAAACTGAGTTTTTGGGAAAAAAAAAAATATTCAGACCTGGGAGAAAATGAAAAAAATAATTAGCTCTGAAAGAATTAAAGTGGACAAAATGGTAATGTAATTTCTTTATAAGTCCTTTATTGGATCCATTATACATTTGCTTTTATCTGTTGGTTAGGCCATCTCAGCAATAAGAATATGAATCATCTTAACAACATTATAGAAATTAGCAGTAAAAGTATTGGTTCACAGCAGACGTTTATCACTGAAATGCATTGCAAATGGGTTAGAACGAAAGCGAAGTCAGTTCTGTCAGACAGACGCCATCCTCTTTGCTCCAAATTCCAGCTGATGCCATCCGGCTGCAGATTTAGGTTTTCAAAGGTAAAGAGCAGCAAGTTTAAGAACTCTTTTATTCCTAGAGTTATACCCATTTTAAATTCTGTTACTTGTAGGGATGCTGCTAACTGTTAAATTCTGCATTACTATTTTATCTACTGTTGAAAGTAATTCTTCTTCTTTGTATTGATCTTGAGTGTGTGTTTATGCAATACCATTGGTTATCAAATGTTGTGTCTTTGTTTATCTATTGGATCTCTGGAACAATGTCTTCTGCTTTTGTACTTTCCTGCAGCAACACATTTCCCTCTGGGACAGAGAAGTATGTAAGACTTATACAGGATATGTAGGATGGAAGTGTGACAGTGGTGAGGTCTGCGGTAGGAGTAACGAAGGTGGGATCACATCAGGGATCGCCTCTGAGCCTTTTCTTATTTGCAATGGTGATGGACAAGTTGACAGATGAGATTAGACAGGAGTCCTCGTGGACTGTGATGTTCGCTGAAGACACTGTGATCTGTAGCGATAGTAGGGAGCATGTTGAGGAGACCCTGGAGAGGTGGAGATATGAGAGGAGAGGAATGAAGGTCAGTAGGACCACCAAGACAGAATACATCTGTGTGAACGAGAGGGAGGTCAGTGGAATGGTGAGGATGGAGGGAGTAGAGTTGGTGATGGTGGATGAGTTTAAATACTTGGGATCAACAGTACACAGTAATGGGGATTGTGAAAGAGAGGTGAAAAAGAGAGTGCAGGTGGGGTGGAATGAGTGGAGAAGAGTGTCAGGAGAGATTTGTGACAGACGGGTATCAGTAAGAGTGAAAGGGAAGGTCTACAGGACTGTAGTGAGTCCAGCTATGTTATATGGGTTGGAGACGGTGGCACTGACCAGAAAGCAGGAGACAGAGCTGGAGGTGGCAGATTTAAAGATGTTAAGATTTGCATTGGGTGTGACGAGGATGGACAGGATTAGAAATGAGGACATTAGGGAGTCAACTCAGGTGGGAAGGTTTGGAGACAAAGAGAGAAGTGAGATTGTGTTGGTTTGGACATGTGCAGAGGAGAGATGCTGAGTGAAAGATGTTAGAGATGGAGCTACCAGGCAAGAGGAAAAGAGGAAGGTCTAAGAGAAGTTTTATGGATGTGGTGAGAGAGGACATGCAGGTGATGGGTGTAACAGAACAAGATGATGAGGACAGGAAGATATGGAAGAAGATGATCTGCTGTGGCAACCCCTAACAGGAGTAGCTGAAAGAAGAAGCAGATAATTAAGTCTACCTAAACCTAAACCTAAAGGTCTTTGTCTAACCAACCAGAACATTCAATCCCCAAATTACCAGAAACTGGTAAAGCTGGGGCTTCATCTCACTCTTTTTTTCATCCTCCTGTCACAAGCTGTGCATCACATCCACTGGTGTTACCATTTTATCCATTTTATATATAAACACATCTCAACACAAATCTGGAACTGCAGCATTCTCATTTTGAAATATTAGAACATTACAACGGTTTTGACAAGAACAGGACATTCAGTGTGACAAAGCTTGTAGAATCTATTCTCCAAAAGAACACCAAGTTGACATCTGAATGCCCCCAAAGTTATACTGCCTGCTTCAGTACCTGGTCACCTCTGACTTGTATCAACAGAAAGTTTTCGTATAATGAGCGTGTCACTGGCACCATCCGTAGACAGGCATTCTTATCAGTATCTACGTGTTGAGGGTTCATTAAGCAGGAGTGTGTGGTGTAATTATCTGCCTGTGCCTAACATGCAGAATCTTTGCATGCAAAGTCCTGTCTGGATGAGAGGCGCAGTATCATTGAGTGAGTGTCTTATCGGTGCTTCTGTTTCAGTAACCCAAAGCCATGAGACGCATCTTCTGTCTGTGATATCTCTGTGTAATGTAGCGTATTAGTGTATGCTGTCTGCGTGTGACGTGCGGTATTAGTGATTGATGTCACTTGTCGTAAAGGCTTATCAGCACCATGGATATCTGAGGGCAGCTCGCTGTTCTCACAGACTTCTGCAGGGGACAGAGTGGAGTCCACCCTTACTGGCTGCATCACATCCTGGTATGGCATCTGTTTGGCCTAAGATCATAAAGCACTGCAGAAGAGTGGTGAGCATGGCACAGAGTATGACAGGACCTGATCTGCGTTCTGTTCAGGACACGTATAGCACTTGCTGCCTTAGTTAGACAAGCAGTATAGTTGAAAACTTCGGCCTTCCTACACAGTCATGATTCTTACTCCTCTCCTCTTTCTAATGGTTCATCTTCACTTCAGCAAAACCGAGGAATTAATTATTAACTTTTTTTTCCTTCATTAAACATTAGAATGTTAGAACACTCTGGACGAGAACAGGCCATTTAGCCCAACAAATCTCGCCAGTCCTGTCCACTTATTTCTTCCAAAAAAACCATCAGGTCGTGTTTTGAAAGTCCCTAAAGTCTTACTGTCTACCACACTACTTGGTCTCTTATTATAAGTGTCTATCGTTCTTTGTGTAAAGAAAAACTTCCTAATGTTTGTGCGAAATTTACGCTTAACAAGTTTCCAGCTGTGTCCCCGTGTTCGTGATGAACTCATTTTAAAAAAACAGTCTCGATCCACTGGACTCATTCCCTTCATAATTTTAAACACTTCAATCATATTACTTCTTAATCTTTGTTTTCTTAAACTGTAAAGGCTCAGCTCTTTTAATCTTTCCTCATAATTCATCCCCTGTAGCCCCTCAATCAGCCCAGTCGCTCTTCTCTGGACCTTTTCTTGTGCTGTTATGTCCTTTTAGTAGCCTGGAGACCAAAACTGCACCCAGTACTCCAGATGAGGCCTCACCAGTGTGTTAGAAAGTTTGAGCATCACCTCCTGTGACTTGTAATCCGCACATCAAGGCGCTATATAACCTGACATTCTGTTAGCCTTCTTAATGGCTTCTGAACACTGTCTGGAAGTTGATAGTGTTGAGTCCACTATGACTCCTAAATCCTTCTCATAAGGTGGACTCTCAATTTTCCGACCGCCCATTGTGTATTCAAACCTCACCTTTTTACTTCCTATGTGTAATTCTTTACATTTACTGACATTAAATTTCATCTGCCATAAATCTGCCCAAGCCTGTATGCTGTCCAAGTCCTTCTGTGATGATATCACGGATTCCAAATTATCTGCTAATCCACATATCTTGGTATCATCTGCAAACTTAACCAGCTTGTTACTATATATTAAAAATGGCAGCGGCCTCAGCACTGCCCCCTGCTGGTCACCGCTCTTAACATCAGCCAATTCTGATGAGGTTCCTCACACCATCACCCTCTGCTTCCCGTGTCTGAGTCAATTCTGCATCCATCTAAAAACATCACCCTGATCTGCCACTTCTTTTAGTTTGATGCCCAACCTCTCATGTGGCACCTTATGAAATGTTTTCTGAAAGTCAAGATAAACAACATCATAATACGATCTGCTCCACTTTGATCGCATCTTTTTGTTGCCTCCTCATTTAATTCGAGCATGTTAGTAAAACATGACCTTCCTCTTCTGAGCCCATGCTGACTGTTCCTAATAACTCCTCTTCTTGCCACGTGTTGTTCAATCTTATCCTTAATAATTCCTTCCATTCATTTTCCTGTGATGCATGATGCATGTTTAATGAACTTAGGCGATCTGGATAGCAGTATAAAGAAACAGCTGGTTAGGTATGTAGATGATACCAAGCCTGGTGGATTGGCAGTTGAGTCGTTGTAGAGGGACTTGGACAGCATACAGGTTTGGGCAGATTTCTGGCAGATGAAATTTAATGTCAGTAAATGTAAAGTTACACAAAGGAAGTAAAAATGTGAGGTTTGAATACACAATGGGTTGTCTGTAAATCGAGAGTTCAATTTATGAGAAGGAATTGGAGCTGTAGTGGACTTGTCACTATCAACATCCAGACAAAAGTGATCAAGAAAGCTGACAAGATGTTCAGTTATATGTAGCTATATGTGGAGTACAAGTTGAGGGAGGTTATACTTCAGTTATTAGTGAGGACTCGCCTGGAGCACTGTGTTTAGTGTTGGTCTCCATATTACAAAAAAGACATAGCAGCGCTAAGTCCAAACTTGGCTGATTATTGGTCGGTATGAGCTGTTAGGAGAGATAGAAGATGAACCTTTTGAGGTTAAGCAGATAGACTAAGAGGTGACATGATTTAAGTGTTTAAAATGATGAAAGAAATCAGTACAATAAATTGCAGCACTTACTGTAAAATACATTTTGTATAAAGAACACAGGCACACTTTGAAAATTTGTTAAGGGCAGACTTTGCACAAAGCTTAAGAATGTTTTTCTTCACGCAGAGACCCTTAGACCAATGGAACAAGTGAGCAAGTGGTGTGTGTGTGTGGCGGAGAGTGGGGCTTCAGGGACCCTCAAATCTCGATTTAATGTTATTTTGGGCAATCTAGATGAGCAGGATGGACAAGCTCACTGGACTGAATGGCCTTTTATCATCATACCTTTTGTAATGTTCATATGTTCTGATGAAAGGCTGATGTCCCCTATTAGTGTTTAAGGGTATGTGAGTTACAAGATTTGTGGGTAGGTTTACTTTATTAGCATGTGAGGGCTCTGCCACCTTGCCCTGAGGTATGAACATTACAAGGTGTATGTGTGTCTTCTGCATATCTTTATTTGTGGGTTGATGGCCAATGCCAGTTGTCTCTAAATCCAGAATGCCGCCTTCAGCTGGCTGTGTCCAGTTCGAGGGAGGAGTGTGCTTCTTCTTGCAATTAAAAATGTTTCAAATGAGCACTAGGCTGCTACTTTCCTCACCTTGGTAACAGCAGCTTGGCAACCACAGTAGCCAGTTGCCAATCAATCTGTGGTGTTCCCTTTGCTCCTCCGCCCACCCCTCCCCTCCCCTCCCCTCTACTCTCTTCCTCAGTCTCTTCCCCGCATCACTTTGCATCAGTAGCACCTGTGGAGTTGCAGCCCTCGGAGCCACAGCAAAAGAGTAAGGAAACTTGATTTTTGTTATTAACTTATCTCTAAGTGAATGGGAAGAGATAAATAGAAGTCAAATAAAACGCAGTTTTGTTCTTGTTTTGGGCGTGGGGGGTGTAATTTTAGGTTTGGGGCAGGGGTTTGTTTCTAAAAGAGTAGCCTGTAGTCTGCAGATTGAAGAGGTCTCCCCTCCACTGGATGTGATGCCAGTCTCATTGGGGTGTAAATGGACAGAAAGATCATATGAGTTACTGTCATTTGCCAAGTGATTTTCGGAAGACTTATTGTTATGCTGGGTAAAAGAACACAAAGAACATCCCAATCTGAAAAAAGAGCTTTGGCGGCACGCAAAGTCCTGATGCTATCTCCAGAGTGAAATCCCGTAGGAAGTGGGATTTACAGTAGTAGGGTTAGAGGTCACACAATAAACTGGCTGTTGGCTGGTTAGCAAAGGATGTGTGTTCATTTAACTGTGGTGGTGGGCTTCAGGCTATGCTGGTGATGACAGAGCTTGCAGATATGAGAGAGGTAGCATTATCATGCAATTCAGCCTAAACATTCCAGGATGCCATCTTACAGTATATGAATTCTTCATAAAAGTTACCAGGTGTGTGGGTGGGAGACAGACCAAATTAAATACCCACACTGATGTCATAGATGGCCATGGGCTGGAGTCACCCTTACTTGACAGTGATTCGGTCAAAATTTGGGCATACTAGGAGGTTAAGTCAATAATCACTTTTGTGATCATTTCTTTTTGAGTTGGCTGGACAGCTTTCCCCGCACACAATTGGCAATATGGTGTGTCTGTGGTCACGGTGCTAAAATTTTGACCTTGATCAAGCCGTTTCCCCTGTTGTTTTCTCAGACCAAGCATGACCACTCCACTCTCTCTTCACACCAAACAAGAGCAGTGATCAGCGTTTTGATGAGCTGAAAGTATACTGCCGGCCAGAATCCATAGAAGGCTTCCTGCACAATATGGAGACAGTGTTTTACCATTTCTGAGTGTTTACAAATGGATGGAGAAGTTCAAAAATGATGGTTTTAAAGACAAAGAAGGTGTGGGGCGCCCATCCATGTCCACTACTGATGTCGATGTTGTGTTCATACTATGATTCTAAAGAACTGGTGAAGATTTCAGCGCCTGGTAGACCGTCAGCCCATTAATAGTGGATCACTGTCTACTGGTTTACTTTGGTGCAAACAGAGAGTGGAGTCTAACTGGTCAGGGTTGACCATTACTGCTGTGACCACAGACACACCACGTTTCACATGTGCACAAAGAAAGCTGTATAGCTCAACAAAACTAAATTATCAGATAACTAATGACTTACCCTTGTGTTAGGCCCTGTTGTGCTCATCTGTCCATTGGTGGTCCTGCAGGACAGCGCAGAGTGGTCAATTAATGTCTATTTTACAGATGCTTGTTACTACTAATTCAAATCAGACGTCTTATGGTTCCAAGGCCAGCTATCCCTTTGCCCTAAACCCACACTGCCTAAGCAGGTTATTTTAAGGGAATTAAGGGAAATTTCTATTTTATATATATATATATATATATATATATATATATATATATATATATATATATATATATATATATATATATATCACTAAAGACTTTGTTCTTTAACCACAATTATCGTGGTTATATGTGACTAAATAAAATCATGGGCCGCACATAAATTAATTGATTCAAATTATTTTTGAAACTTGTTTAGCATGGTGGGGAATTACAATGTTGTTGTTTTCTTATATTTTATGATAAAAGTAGCTATTCTATTAATTGATAGAATAAATTAATTTATGTGCGCCCTACGATTTTATTTAGCCACACATAACCACAAAAATTGTGGTTAAAATAAATACAATTATTTTAAAATAAATAAAATTATTTTACTTAATAAACAATTTTCTACATTTTATTTTTTACTTTTTAATTTTTGAGTATTTTGCAAATGGCCCTAATTTTTCATGAATGGGAAGCTTCTTTAAAAGTATTACATAATATATCTTCTTTGCAGAATTATTTGAACACTATAAAGAATTATATTTTGGTCTCTATTTTTCTGTTCAGGCTCTTATAGGATTAGCACTCGGTCACTGCGAAAACAAATATCGGCAACAGAACGGCCAGCTTACGCCAATAGTTCCTCACCGTGATCGTCAAGGCTACTCCTTCACAAGAGTAAACAAGTCGAGTCGGTACGCGTATTTATCTACTCCACTCACTGAAAGAGGCAAGTGGGGACAATCCGATGCGTCTGTCACTTGTATGCTCCTATATCGCACTAAATTCTCTCCTCATCATTGTTATGTGTGCATTAATTGGAATCGCATAACCATTGATTACGGCGAAATTTGTCACGTAATTGGATCGGTTTTGACGGATTATTGTATTGTCATCGATACTGAACACGTATGCAAAATTTGAAGAAATTCACTTCGCCAAAATTGAGTTTAATATCAGTTGCAAGATTTGATCCAGATATGCAAATAGACAGAGGAGTCAAGTTAAATAAAATTGTTTAATAATAAGTAAAGCAAATCGCATATGAATTTAAACTTATGCAAAGCATACCCATCACAGAACATTGTGGACGAGAATGGGCCATTCAGCCCAAAAAAGCTCGCCAGTCCTATCCACTTAAGTCTTCCAAAATAATATCAAGTCTAGACAGGTTAAGGCGCCATAGAGAGCAAAGCAATGCCTTCTGGGTTTCTGTACTGGATGAAGGTTTTGAGTTGGAGTTTGCCATGGTTGTTTAGACGAGTCACTTTTGTTTTATGTCACACATTTATATACTAAGCACCATCCGAAGGGCCCTTGCAAGTCCAAGCTACTGCGACACTTGTGACTTTTATTTCATGTGGTGTGCAGATAAGTTAAGTGACCCGCTCAGAGTTAAGCAGTGGTTATGAGGGGCAGGGTGAACCAACAAACCTTGGCGATTGAAGTCCAAAGCCTTAGCCAGTTCAGTGTGCTGCTGACCAAAATGGTAAAGGGGGCATCTGAAATACTTTAAGGAGCGTGATAAACTCCCAAATGTCCACCAAGTAACAGTACGTCTGACAGCTGGTAGACTTGACATAACATTTGGAGGAGATCTTAGACCCCCTGGTCTGTGTCTTAATACTGATGCCATCAGTTCATCTGGTTTATATCTCAAGTTTCTTTCTCTGTCTGCTGCCCTGCTTATGATTTTCCATTTCAGTTTCTCCGCAGGTGTGTCTTACACGGTACAGAGAGCAGAAACCATTGACCGAAACCTAAAGACAGAAAAAGATGGGATCTGGGTCATCATCCTACACGCCCAAGACGATCCACCTGGATGTGGATGGAAAGATGCAGAAAGTAAGCAATGACATATGAACTAAAATCTGATGGTCTGGGGAGTCTGGAATCTCTCAATAGGCACATTCACATGTTCAGTGGGGTCTTTAGAGAAATGAAATCTGTAACTGGTGATGAGCGAAACAGCCATACAGTTTCACAAAACTGACACTAGCATTTGTTTTCTTGCCAGTTTCACAATTGTGAAATTCAAAAATTACTAAGCAGTTTTTTGGGGGGTTTTAAGGAGCGTTTTGGGTGGAAAACAAGAACTACTGCTCCCTAAGGCCTCATTCATACTTATGGGTTTACCCGAGTCCTTTTCTACAGCTTCATAAAGCGTATAATCCGTACCACATCAGTAAAATCAATTCTGTTTACCCTTCTCATTGTGAAGGAGTGCAATACTGTATGTTTTTTTATAAATGTGAGATGCTGCATATCTCTCTATTATATAAAAAAATCCTGCGACAATAGATGAGACTTTGGCCATGAGATTTTCTTAAGTCCCGCCCTCCTCTCAACCATTTCAACCACACATAAGGTAATCTCACCTCTCATTCGTGTGAATGCTTTTGACAGACACAGTTTATGCTCTCTCAGATCTTATAAATTTTAACGTCTTCCTCACTTTACGTTCCCAGTTAAAAAAGACGTATTATGTCCAAATCTTATTGAAGAATTTCATCCGAAAGGGTTATCAACAGAAAAAATGAGTAACTGAAAAACGATGAAGTCGAATGAATTAACGCCAAAAATGTCAAATGGTTACATGGCAGATTGGTTGAATGCATATTAATAGACTATGCTGAAACAGTTGGTGGTGAAGATGCTGAAGATGAAAACATCAACTTACAATATCACGAAGAATATCTACAACCCTTCAGTTTTTCCACCACACGAATTACTGTTGAAAGAAGAATGTATCCAAGAAAGGTAAAGTAGTACATCTTTCGCAGATAACATTACACAACAAGAGTTCTTGATATGCCATTCGTATTAAAATGTTAATGTTTTCCTGTTAGAATAGCTTTTGAAAAGACAATGAACAAATCTCAAAGCAAAACATTTGAAAAAGTAATTTTTTGTTTATTAGAAAAAAACGAAATTCACTCAGGGGCAGTTATACGTTGCATTGTCACGATGAAAAGTCCCAACACAGAATCACAATTCAATGTAATATTGACAAAAATTTTATTAAAAAAATTGCTTTTACCGAACTTTTTCAGTAAAAGTGTAAGTTTAAAAAGTATTTGCGTGTTAATTTCAACCCCAAACAGAATATAATTGTATTATGCAACGAATAACTCTAACACAACATCAGACATAATTTACTTAGGTCTATTATGCATATGGAACAGTTCCCATGAAAATAAAAATCTGTGTAAATTGTACAACTGCATCACCATACACGAGCGACAGAACCGCGAAGTGGCTAGCGTGTAGCGCCGTCCCGGGAGTTGGCGAGCGAAGGGAGTGGGGGATTGGGGCGGGGGCAAAGCCCCCTAATTTTCCATGTGAATCTCAAAGACGCCACTTTGCACATTACTTTGGAAACTCAGTACATGTAAAGTCAGAGCTACCAGAGGGGATGCACACACTTTCAATGATGTTTTTGTTTCACTGGACATCTTTATTTAGATACTATATGATTAGCTGGTGCATGCAGGATTAGACCCTTGTCTACCATAGGAACATTTTTTTACGATCAAAGATCTTTTCCGAAATTTAGGAACTTTTGTAACATTTGCACTGCAGGACCTTGGGTCATTTGTAGTTCCTCGTTATTTCTTTAGCTCCTACACCAGCTTATGTACTTTTTGTTCTACCAGGAGCCATTATGGTTGGAGCTTGGGAGATGAATTATGTTGATTGGCTGACCATGGGCACTGGTGCCATTTTACAAATCTGTTAGTGGTCTGGACTTACGAGAGTTATTGGTGAAGATGGACTGCTGAAGTTTACATCTTATTAGTCTTCATAGCTGCCTCCGGGGTGTGACACGCCATGCACTGAATTGAAGTGATAATATTCGCTGTGAACTCCTGATCACATGGCACTTTGCACCAAATCACTCTTCTTTGCATGTCACGAATATTGTGTAAAGGTTACAGTTCCTGTCGTGTGGTTGGAAATGCATCACACAACAGTGCCCATTGACCACAAGTGGCCTCGGGCCTACATCATGCAGGAGCTCAATAGTTTCTGAAAACAAAGTCCCTGCAGTGGAAAAGTGCTTATTGATGAATGTAAATGGTTCCAGATAGGAACTAAATGCCCTTCTTCTTGTGTGAATGGCCCGAATTATGATGGAAGTGAAATGTATCTTATTTCAAATGTTTTTTTTTTTTTCAAGCATAAAACTGCAAATAAAATTCGCACAAATCATTTCGCTCATCACTGTTTATAACCAGCAAGCAATGTCGACCACAAATGACAGGCTTTGGGAGACAATGAATGTCGGTTCTTGGCCAGTGTGTGTAGGAGGCTGACAGAGCTTGAAGGCTTTAATCTGATGTTCTGGGTAGTCAGAGTAATCAGTTAGCCAATGTGCCATTGGTATTTGAAATAAAGCGCCAAATGTGAGATTGGCACAGAAACTTAACGATTAAATGAATTAGCCAGTTCTTGTGGCCTGGAGAGGTGGCAGGGCAAGGGTTATAAGATGTGGATTTCAAAAGTGTTTATTTGAACAGTTACCTTTCCAAGTTGAGGAATAAACAATATTGTAATTCTGTTTGACACTGAAATTGGTTGCATGTCTCCTTCTGGCTTGCTTTGTGTCCCCCAAAATGATTTCTTATTCTTAGTCTTGCTGTAAAGTGACATTACAAGGATATCACTCTGTGGTGAACATTTGGCTGTGTAGGGAGGGTAAGTAAATGCCAAAAAAACAGATGAAACTTTGTTTTAAATGATTTTTTTATTGGTTGGGCAGATGACTCTTTTGGGTGGGCACCACCTACCACCCACCCACCTAGGTGTGGCCACACTCATGCTGCTCTTCTTCTTCTCATTGAGGTCTCTTCTATTGCACTGCTCCCTCCTCGCCTCCTCCTCACTGTCCTTCTGTCTAGTAAATAGCTTAGGTCAATCAAGTCCAGGACCACCAGTCTTGATAACAGCACACATGCACAAGCTGCGAGATGCTTCATGTTAACAATATGGCTGTAAGAGGTGGCAAACATAATTTGTTGAATATTTCTAAATCTGCTTTTGACTCATCCTGTTGTTTGTGTGCATTATTGTTGACCTTGTGAGTATAGTTGTATTGATGTTGTAATGGAAATGTAACAGAACAACGTAAAGGGCTGCCGTCCATCTCATGGCCCCATTTACTGTTGTCTATATACAAAACAAAAAAAGAAACAGAAATGAGAGTTCGGACTGATGTGCTCCTTATCTGCTTCATTGGCACAAGGTCCATCTCCATTTGTCACTGGTCTGGCATTGAACGATGACTTCTGTGTTCTCAAGTGTTTTTAGAACTCCCAAGGAGGAAGGGATGGAGCTTTCCAGAAATGTTGTCAATGTTCCTTCCTGAAATCATCCTCGACTTGTAAGGGAAAGAGAAAAAACTGATTAGCAACTGTGCGTTGCTGTATTGCTTACCTGTTTAAAGCCTTTAGGTAGACAGAGACAGAGAGAGAACTTTATTTGTTCCCAGGGGGGAGTTTGACTTTTTGCAGAAGCTTTTTAAGTAGATAGATAACTAAATAAATAAAAAATGCACATATAAATACACACACTTTGGTCTGAACACACACTGTAATAATTATAAAGCATGAAAATTTAAAAGAAAGAAAACTTCGGTACTTAGTTGTCTGAGTCCCAGTGAGGCACTATACAGGTGTATTGCTGTTGGTATAAAGGAATCCCCCTTGTAGTATTTCTTGTGTAAAGGACAGCCGGGTTCCATGCCCGGCAGGGACGCCCCTGCTACTTATGTTCCGGGGGAGCCGCCATGGCCACTCCAGTACCTCCCCCGGGACACTTGGTGGCAGCCTCCCTGGCCGACGATGATTCCCCAACCGCCCGCAGGGCTCCATGGGAGATGGAGTCCTCCACAGCTTGGTTGGGGCCGGGGTGGCCGCTAGGGGGGGCTGTCTGCTTCCCACAGCCCGGCTGGATGAGTCTTCAGCCCCACCCGGAAGTGCAATTAGGACCAGGTGGTTAATCACCTGGAATGCTTCCGGGTGGGCTATAAAAGGGCCCAGCCACCACCACTCGACGAGCCAGGGTTGGGAGGAGGAGGACTAAGCTTGAGGAGGAGGAGGAAAATAAAAGTCTTTGTACTTTTTATATGCGCCTCCGTGTCTTTCTGTGTTGGGTCAGGCGCCTATATAGCGCCTTTGTTACACTTGACACACTTCTGCTGAATAACTCATTGTCTAAAAGC
The DNA here is from genome assembly GCF_016835505.1 of Polypterus senegalus. Classification (NCBI taxonomy): domain Eukaryota; kingdom Metazoa; phylum Chordata; class Cladistia; order Polypteriformes; family Polypteridae; genus Polypterus; species Polypterus senegalus. The sequence continues at coordinate 169,586,051 of NC_053162.1, forward strand.
ACTCAGTGTTTGTGTGTCAGAGCGGATGTGCAGCATTGTTCATAATGGCACTCAGTTTTGTTTTGATTCTCTCCTTCGCTACGACCTCCAGGGGGTCAAAGTGTAATCCATAACTGAGCTGTTCCTTTTAATTACCTTGTTAAATCGGTGGGCCTCACTTGAAGTGATATTGCCAACCTAAAACACTACAGCGTAGAAAATTGCCCTGACCATCACAGAGTTGTAGAAGATGTGAAGGATGTCACTTCTCACATTAATTAAAGGAGCATAGCCTCCTAATGAAGATCCTGATCTGCTCTTTCTTCTGTAGTTCTTCTGTGTTCCAAATCCAGTCCAGCCTGTCATTAATGTGGACCCCCAAGTACTTGTAGAAGTGGACCACCTCCACGTCCACTCCTTAAATAATGACCGGATATACACTCTATTTGGTGCAGCGACTGTCACTCATCTGTTCCTTGGTTTTGCTGATGTTAAGTTGCAGACAATTCTCTTTGCAGCAAGGAACAAATTTCTACCCCCAACTCCTCTTCCCTGTCTCACCCCCCTTATCAATACACCTCATAACTGCAGAATCATCTGAGAACTTCTGCAAGTGACATGACCTGCTGTTATATTTGTAGTCAGTGGTGTATAGAATGAGGAGACAAAGGTGACAGGCCTGTTCTTTGTGTTGCTCACACAGTCCTTGAGTCTTACAAACGGTTGTCTTTCTGACACATAGTCCATCATCCAGGACACTACAGGCTCATCCACCTGCATATCTCTGAGTTTACCCTTTAACAGAGATGGCTGGATGGTCTTGAAGGTGTTGGAGAAATCAAAAAACATGACCCTCCCAGTGCTGCCAGCGTTACCCAGGCGAGAATAAGCCTAATGGGGCAGATAGAGAATTGCATCCTCCACTCTAGTCTTTGTCTGATTGGTAAACCAATGTGCTTCCAGGTGGTCTACCACAAGAGGACTCATATAGTCCAGCGCCAGCATCTCAAAGGTCTTCATGATGTGAGACACTGGTCTTTAGTCATGTGGTGGAGAGGTGCTTGCCTTCTTGAAACAGGAGCAATGCAAGGCTCTTCTGTAGCACATGTCTGACAATGTTTTACCAAATCAAATCTTATGCAATTGACACTGAATATATTTATGTTAAGCAATTGAGTATCAATGAAGTATTCACTTTTAGTCATCAAGTGTCATTTTCAGATAAAAGTGGCTCCTGGGGGTCAGGCCAGGACTTCACTGAGTCTGAACCCAAAGTAGGCCTCACCCTGGGCATCCAGGCCCCAAAGGCAACAGGCTCTCTTCTAGGCCCTTAAATCACAAAAGTCTCAAAAGTGTTCACAGAAATGGAGAAGAGAAAAACCGTAAGACCTCTGATCCAACATAAAATAAGGCAATACCCTTATATTTAAAGATTTATTAAAACAAGAGAGAATGAGACAAGGCAGTAACAAAAAGGAGTTAAACTTAGGTTTTGTCTAAATCAAAATAAACAGATAGTACCTTGATATAATGCAGGGGTCAAAACTAGAGAAACCAAGCAAGAATAAATCAAAACAAACCACAATTCTAACTGTGCTGAAGCTGTTGAAGCTCTCTAATGCTTTGGCTCAACTACTGCTGGGCCAGAACTTTATCTGCATAATTAGGTGGCCCTGCCTCCTTAGGTCCTATAGACAGGAGACAGGATGTTATTAAACCTGGTTTCCATGGATTGTTGTGAGAGATAGGGAAAGATTAGGAGATAATAATGAAGGACAGGAAAATGTAGTCACGAGAAAACAAAACACAGTGGCAAACCAGAAATTGAGAGTCAAAAAGAGTTTAGAAATGGAATTGAAACCTACCTGTCTGCTTACCTAGACCTGAAAACTACTACCCCTGAAAATGTTAGAATTTCTCCCAATAAGGAATAACCTCATGTGGAGTTGTTACCACCTTTATAATGCAAGTTCTGCTGTGCCAAACACAGTCACATGATGCAAACAACATTACAAGTAAAGAAAATCATACAATTACAAATATATGAAGATAAAACAAAACCAAAAACAGAATTAATAAAATAATATACAAAATGATTTCATATAAACAACAACAAAAAAAAAAACGAAATAATCAAGCAATAGATATAAGCCTGAGCAATAAGTCTGGCAGAACAATAACAAAACGGCCTAAGCAACACCACACTAGTCTGCCTCAGAGACAGACCTCACCCCAGGCAGCCAGAACAACACCTAATAGAAGATCTGCGCTCTGCCCTCTCAACGACACTCTTCTGAAAGCATCTTCTCAATTTCAATATAAAAGCTGAAGGTGGTCCCACAGTAGTGATGTCGTAGTGGCCCTGTCACTTGGGGGGTTCCAGTTACAACGCACAAGGACTGTAGTATAGATGCAGCAACACATAATAATTAAACAGTTTTACAGACATTGCAAGAAAGCATCGAAATACAACTAAAAACAACAAAAATAATAAAGAAAAATACACATAGGGCAAAGAACAAGCCCTGGCTGCAACATAATACAAGCTCTCAGTCCTTTCCTCTGGTCACTGGCGTCCCCCAGGGATCTGTCCTGGGGCCTCTTCTTTTCATTATCTACCTTCTCCCGCTTGGATATATTTTTCGTAAATATAATATTCAGTTTCACTGTTATGCTGATGACACCCAGCTTTATCTGTCCACCAAACCTGATTCTGCTCTTCCCCCATCCTCCCTTACTCTCTGTTTAGCTAAACTAAATACATGGTTCTCTTTTAACTTTTTGAAACTCAACAGCAATAAATCAGAGCTTCTCCTGGTAGGCTCCAAATCAACATTATCCAGAACTAATAGTTTTTCTATTGCTATCAATAACTTGCCGGTCTCTGTTTCCCCATGTGTGAAAAGTCTGGGTGTCATCCTTGACAGTACTCTGTCTTTTAATTCACACATCAATAATGTCACTCGGTCTGCTTATTTCCAGTTGCGTAACATCAATCGTCTCCGTTCCTTTATTACTCCACAGGCCACTGCCATTCTTGTTCACAGCCTTGTTACTTCTCGGCTTGACTATTGTAATTCACTTCTTTTTGGTCTCTCTCAAAAATCAATTCATAAGCTTTAACGTGTTCAGAACTCTGCTGCCCGTATTATCACCAGGACCCCTTCTATTCACCACATCACCCCTGTTCTCCAGCAGCTCCATTGGCTTCTGGTCAAATATCGTATTAATTTTAAAATACTTCTGTATACATTTAAGGCTATTCATCATCTCTCTCCACCATATCTCTCTGATTTGCTACAGATCATCATCCCATCTCGGTGTCTCAGATCCTCTTCTTCTCTTTCTCTCTCTGTCCCCGTCCCCCGTCTTGCCACTATGAGGAGCAGGGCTTTCAGTTGCTCTGCTCCTCGACTTTGGAATTCCCTACCTCCTGAAATAAGAAACATCACCTCTTTCTCTCTTTTTAAGTCTAGACTAAAAACTCACCTATTCAAAATAGCTTATCCCACATAACTTTCTACATTTTCCTATCTTGGAATTGTTTTATGTTTTATGTTTTATGATCTTGTAATTTACCTGCTCTTTTGCCTGCTTTTTATTTTCTTACTTTTATTATTATTTTTTACTGTGTACAGTGTCCTTGAGTGTTTTGAAAGGCGCTTTCAAATAAAATGTATTATTATTATTATTATTATTACAAGCATGTGGCAGAACTTCCCTAAGTCAACGTAAGTCAACAGACACAAGTGCAAGTTGCTGCACTGATACCAAGGCAGAGCAGTTCACGAGACCGAGATGATCAGCAGTGTCCACCGCACTAATACATTTCACCTTCTTCTTTTGTTTCCTATTAACTTGTTAGATAGATTTGATAGATTTTGAATGGCGTTGCTCATTGAATCTTATTGGAAATCTTGAAGTCATGTTGTTGGGTGAATCATGTCTTTCCCTGCCCATGCCTTGACATATTGGTCTCTCATATCCTTTGCCTTTTTACTTGCCGTGCCACTGAACTCCACAGCTTACTCTGCCAATCTGACCTTGGTATTTTGTCTTTCTCAGGTGCTCTTCAGTCGCCACTGCAGTCCCTGTGACATCAAGGAGTTGTTGTGCTCGTGTTCAAATATCCCCAGGTTGGTGACCCCCTACTCAACTCCTTTTTCCACCCTAAGTCAGCTTCTACGTCTGCTTCTCCATCTTTTATCCTTCTCTGTATTCCCTGCTTCACTTTTTTTGCTCACACATTCTTCTTGTACCATTTATCTTTATTGCTGTCCCCATCCATAACGTCTGACCCCATTCTCCTTCTGCCCCCAACTTGTTCATCCCCGTCTCTGTACCTCACTTGTCCATTTCTTAAACCTTTCTGTTCTTATTCTGCACTATCAATCTAACCTTTTCTAACTCCCCTTATTTTCTTGTCCCACAATCCAATTATCTTTTCCTTTCTGCCCAGCTCTTTTTTTTTTCTTTCCACCCCTCACCCTATCTTTTTCTTTCTCCCTTTTCTTTCCATTCCCATTTCTTGCTCCCTTGTCCCTATCTTGTTCCTTCTCATCTCTCTTGTCATCCTTGTTTTCTTCTTCTCACGCTTCCTTTTTTTGCCCATCTTCTTCTCTATTATGTCTGCTTTTTTTCTCAATCACATCTCCACCTGCCCCCTGCTGTCTTTGTCCTCTTCACCCCTCTTAACCTTTAATTTTTCTTCCTGCCTTCACTCCTCTATCCCTGCTCCACAACCCCTCAGCCTTTCTCTCGGACTTCAAGTGTACTTCAGCACAGCTGCTCTGAGCACAGAAGCAGACAGATAACAGGCTTCTATACCCTGTTAAAGGTGAAGGGCTGAGGGCATTGATCTGCTCATTGATTGCAGTGTTTGTTTTATGACATGCACTAAACGGTGTGATGCTAACTATATTTTGGGTCTACTTTCCCTTTAAGAAACACGGCCATCATGCTTATGAATCAAGATGGTGCCATCATCTCCATTGACCCCACCATGCCAACCAACACCCAGACGTGAGTGAATGTGGTTTGCCTTTCAAGTAGCTGGCTCTTCCCAGCAACACCCTGAATGGGATTTATGATGTTGTTCACAGACACATTGCTACCAGCGTGCTAAAGACCGTTGACCTGCTTCACAGCAATCTGACTTGTTTTTGTTTATAGCGCCTTATCTGTCTCTTTTTTCTTTGTCTTTTTAAGTACTCCATACAAGGTTGTGCCGGTTTCCACTGGACAGCTGGGAGGTCAGTATGAGACTCTCTGTTACTCTACATTCAGTGACAGACACACAGCACACCAACTCAAGATCTCATTCTGTTTTAAAGTGTGAGTGGTAGGGGGCTTCACTATGTCAGCAAGCATGCCTCTAATATGGAGTCCTTGTGTTCCAAACTTTGCCCGTTAGGTGGCATGTTGCTGCGTGGTTACACTGTAGCTTGCTGCTATAGAACTGTTTATAGTTTGGAAGATTCATCTTGAGGGGGTTCCTCTTGTATTACACATCCTGTCAAGATGGGTGCAATAACTGTGGGATGCAGGCTTTGAAACCCTTGTTCTAAATTAATTAGAACATACAATACAATACAATACAATACAATACAATACAATACAATACAATACAACACAATACAATACAATACAATTTATTGTTGTATAGCCCAAAATCACACAAGGAGTGCTGCAATGGGCTTTAACCGGCCCCGCCTCTTGACAGCCCCCCAGCCTTGACTCTCTAAGAGGACAAAGAAAAAACTCCCAAACAAAATCCTTGTAGGGAAAAAATGGAAGAAACCTCAGGAAAGGCAGTTCAAAGAGAGACCCCTTTCCAGGTAGGTTGGGCGTGCAGTGGGTGTCAAAAAGAAGGGGGTCAATACAATACAATACACAGAAACAGAACACATCCTGCGGTGGGTTGGCACCCTGCCCGGGATTGGTTCCTGCCTTGAGCCCTGTGTTGGCTGAGATTGGCTCCAGCAGACCCCCGTGACCCTGTGTTCGGATTCAGCGGGTTGGAAAATGGATGGAAACAGAACACAAGTAATCCTCAATACAATACAATAGTGCAATAGAAATATTACAAGTACAGAGCAGAATTCAGCAGTAGATGATATCACAGAATACGATTTGGATTTGTTCAGAGTCCTGGAGACCTCAGCCATCAAGCTGCCTCCCCCTATTGGCCATTCCACAGCTGAGTCAGCGCTGGGCCAACCAATCCAATGAAAGGACCCTTCTGACTTTACATGACACTCTAGTTGCATTGTTTTTAGGTGGGAAAGCAGGACCAGTCCTATGGGTTTATGGTAGGACACAAAGAGGCCAATTAGTGGAAATCAGCAGAGCCATTTATGTGGAATTGTGGGAGAAAAGCTGGTTGAGATGAATAAGCCATTGAGAATGCCACATTGTGTGTGGGTAGGTGGGAGGGATGGATTATTTGCTATTCCTAAATTATGCAGGTTGTAGCTATTTGAGGCTTCTTGAGGCAGCTGATTGGGTTTACTGAAAGAGCAGACAATGAGGTTATTGGGTAAACTGGTCAGTTCAGTCTTTCTCCTTCTCATTACTGAATCCCCCTTGGTCTAAACCATGATGTTATCAAGCAGGCTCCATTTTCATGAATGCTTCTTCTGTTTCTTGTTGTTAGAGAAAGAAGAGATGTTCCAAAATGTGCTATCACAGGTGGCTGAGCAATTTAGCAGGTAACTCTGCGCTTCAGGGTCCTATTTTTGTGGTTGGGGTAGGTGTGGGGGGGGCACACTATAAATCAATCACTCCATCTTTTTTTTTTATATAGTGTCTTTCAAATTGAGTAGATAGCAAAACACGAATCCTGGTTCTCAGATCAATCACTTCCTTTGCTAACAAGATGGAAAAAAATGGCTTGGGGCAGACAGAGCCTCCTGTTTCTTTCCACATTTGAGCCTGCTCAGGTCCTGTGTGACCATTTGATTTTTTTTAGGGCCTTCAGGATCAATGAGCTGAAGACAGAGGTGACAAACAGATTGGCCATGTTAGAAAAGAGATGGAGTGTGAGAATAATCCTGGCGGTGCATGGAGATACTGCATTATGGATCAGATTCCTAGCAATGTGGATGAAAGCACCTTGTGAACTTTCAGATCATTATGTAGGGAATAGGAATTGGCACATCTTATTGACCTGAATGATTTGTTCTCATGAAAACTCTTCTTTTACTTTTTCTTATTTACCTCAAAGCATTCCTAATTGGGGCTCTCGAGAGGCTGAGCAAGGGGTCTGAGTGTCTGGGCTTGCGAGTTTCCTGATTAAAATCAAAGACCCAGGCCTTTAATGACCTCTTAGGCACGGCCATCACCAGTGTGTGTGTCTGCGGAGAGAGTGTCGACCTGTCGAGAGGTTTACTTACCTTGGCTGTGACATTCATGTCTCTGGTGACTCTTCCTATGAAGTCAGTAGATGGATTGGGAGATCATGGGGGGTCAAGATGTTTCCAGAAAGGGGTGTGTGGCGCTCCTGATATCTCTGCAAAAGGACAATCGTCCAAGTCTTTAGAGTCCTGGTGCTTCCTGTCTTGCTATATTGTTGTTCCTTGGTACTGTGTCTCCTTGGAGAATACTTGGTTACCGCTGGTTTGACTTTGTATCCAATGAGCAGTTGCTCATGGAGTCCAAAATGAGGCACATCACCTGCATTGTGAGGGAGCATCAGTTATGGCACCACGGCCATGAGGCATTATTCTCCGAGGGTGATCCAGCTTGTAAGATCCTCTTTGTTGGGGACCCGAATGGCTGGACCAAGCTAAGGGGATGCCCATGTAACACCTGGCTGTGGCAGATGGATGGTCATTTCTAAAGGGTGGGACTGGACCACGTATCTGCCTGGGGGGTTGCCAACCAAATCCCAAGATATTTTGTCTTGTGTTGTGTGTGGCTTTGCGCTCTACCAGTGCACGCTCCCCAACCTGACCTGACCTGACCATGCCTAACACTATATTATAACTAATAATTATGACTGTGTTTAGATTTCACCATAATGTCCTCAAGGTTCTCTGGTTTCCTCCTACAGTCTGAAGACCGGGAGGTTATGAGGACTGGGGATGCTACACTGGCTCCTGATGTGTTTTTGTGTGTGTTCATCAATCTATAGGCTGGTGCCATGTCCATGGATTATCTCTGTTTTGGGTGTGATGCTTTCTGGGGTAGGCCCAAGATGAACCATGATCATGCTCTGGATGAGCAGGTTTAGAAAATGGATGGATGGATGTAATGTGTCCCATAGTTGTGCTCTTCATTAATAAATTGGAGATATTGCATTGCTTCCCAGTTATGCTGGCCGGTGTGTGAACTGTGCACTGCACCTTCAAAAGGCAGTATGTATTTACGCTTTGTATGTATTGGAAATTATAATTGTCAAATATACCTGATGGTGGCTTTCACAAATAGTCTGAAGAGTGACATTAAAGTGGCACTCACATTTTAATTTAGCACTTTATCTTTGATCACAAGTCCCAAGTGGTGGTCCTATAAAACTGTGAGTTATTTACATTATGGCTGTGTGCCTGATTCACAAAGGGTGGGATGATATTTACTTAGCAAAAGTTGTCAGCACAAATAGCTGCACATTATGGCCACTAGATGTCAGTGTTTCCTAAGATAAGACTGAGATGCTTTGGGTTTTGATTTCAGTGGAGGGTCTCAAGGTGGTGGAGATTGAGAAGTGCAAAAATGACCTCAAGAAGCTGCGAGATGAGATGGCCTCCCGCAGCAGCAGGTGTGTGTTACAGAGCATCTGGGAAGGCAGGGGGCATCTTTTATTTCTATCAAGTTCGGCTCTTAATTTACATTTCACCCTTCTCTCTTGCAGGGTCAATTGTCCCTGTAAATATAACTTCTCAGATGATAGCAAAAAGCTGACACCACGGAGAGATGTCCCAAGCTATCCCAAGGTACGGTGAATTCCACACTTCAGAAGTCACCTGGGGGTTTGGGGGTTTAAGGTTGGCTATGATTGAGCAGATATTGAGTGAAACCTGCAACCACATGGATAATTTATAAAAAATGGTGAAAGCAGGAATAATGGAGAATCTGTATAGGCAAAAATGTAATCAATCATTAGATAGCATTCAAATAAAATTTAGAAAATTAGAGAAAATGGAAGTTTAGATAAAGAGTATGTAAGTTATATTAGGGAAACAAAAGCAACCCTTTGAAATATAGAAGGAGACACACTGTAAAGATGAAAAAAATCAGAAGTGAATAATATTCAGGGGACAAAAATGAGAAAAATATGGGCAGTATTTGGAAGCCTCTATCCAGAACTGGAAAAACAAAAGTGGAGGTTCAAACTTATTATTATACATCAACAGTACGCTGGCTTTCCTACTTTCCTATATACAGTATATATATTTACACACACACTTGCATAGTGAACAATCCAAACAAGAGATGATTAAGATCCTTAGGGGTGCCCTGTTTGATGTCCAAGCCAAAAAATAAAAAAAGTGATTAACACCAAGTAAATGAGATCTGCCGTTTTTCAGAGTTTTGTTGCCATGAGGTCTGACCTCTTAGGCTGCTGGTTCCGAACTGAACACAGACTTCTGTTCAGCTTTTGGTTTATTTGGCAGCATGAGATGCAGAAATGTTGGTGTTCTTTCAGAAGTGATGTCAGAGATCTTCCAGCAGGTCCTCCTGCATTCTAAAGGTGGAAACAGATCTGTGGTTAGTACCTATATTGCACCCTCAACCTTTTCCAGGGTTTCCCCATGATGGAACCTGTGAGACACTGGTAAATCTCATGTTTGACAATGTTTTTGCATATGTATGCTGTATATATACTGTATGTATATGTAAAGTTTTGGGGAACACTCTGGTAATCCATTTAATACATAAGACAAAAGAAATGAAAAGTTTATGAAAAGAAAAAATAATGGAGGAACACAAAGCTTCAAGCAAATGCTACTCAGGTATTAAAAGCTTCTATTAAGAGAGTTCAGTTCTGTTCTGACTGATTACCTACTTCCTGTCTCTCTTACTTATTTGTTGGGACAGAAGAGGAGGGACTGCTGGGTTGCCCCCATAAGTGACATCAGAGATCCACTCATGCTTCTTTCTGCATTCTGCAGATAAACTGTAGCTCTAGCCCTCACCTCACCCTGCATGGGATCCATTCTTACCTCATTAAATGCTTGAGGGTATTTCTGATGTGCTTAAGTGTGATTATACTTAATTTTATGTATCTCCAAATACATATATATATATATATATACACTAACCTAAAGGATTATTAGGAACACCTGTTCAATTTCTCATTAATGCAATTATCTAATCAACCAATCACATGGCAGTTGCTTCAATGCATTTAGGGGTGTGGTCCTGGTCAAGACAATCTCCTGAACTCCAAACTGAATGTCAGAATGGGAAAGAAAGGTGATTTAAGCAATTTTGAGCGTGGCATGGTTGTTGGTGCCAGACGGGCCGGTCTGAGTATTTCACAATCTGCTCAGTTACTGCGATTTTCACGCACAACCATTTCTAGGGTTTACAAAGAATGGTGTGAAAAGGGAAAAACATCCAGTATGCGGCAGTCCTGTGGGCGAAAATGCTTTGTTGATGCTAGAGGTCAGAGGAGAATGGGCCGACTGATTCAAGCTGATAGAAGAGCAACTTTGACTGAAATAACCACTCGTTACAACCGAGGTATGCAGCAAAGCATTTGTGAAGCCACAACACACACAACCTTGAGGCGGATGGGCTACAACAGCAGAAGACCCCACCGGGTACCAATCATCTCCACTACAAATAGAAATAAGAGGCTACAATTTGCACGAGCTCACCAAAATTGGACAGTTGAAGACTGGAAAAATGTTGCCTGGTCTGATGAGTCTCGATTTCTGTTGAGACATTCAAATGGTAGAGTCAGAATTTGGCGTAAACAGAATGAGAACATGGATCCATCATGCCTTGTTACCACTGTGCAGGCTGGTGGTGGTGGTGTAATGGTGTGGGGGATGTTTTCTTGGCACACTTTAGGCCCCTTAGTGCCAATTGGGCATCGTTTAAATGCCACGGGCTACCTGAGCATTGTTTCTGACCATGTCCATCCCTTCATGACCACCATGTACCCATCCTCTGATGGCTACTTCCAGCAGGATAATGCACCATGTCACAAAGCTTGAATCATTTCAAATTGGTTTCTTGAACATGACAATGAGTTCACTGTTCTAAAATGGCCCCCACAGTCACCAGATCTCAACCCAACACAGCATCTTTGGGATGTGGTGGAACGGGAGCTTCGTGCCCTGGATGTGCATCCCACAAATCTCCATCAAGTGCAAGCTGCTATCCTATCAATATGGGCCAACATTTCTAAAGAATGCTTTCAGCACCTTGTTGAATCAATGCCACGTAAGAATTAAGGCAGTTCTAAAGGCGAAAGGGGGTCAAACACCATATTGGTATGGTGCTCCTAATAATCCTTTAGGTGAGTGTATATGGAGGGATAAAAATAAGTATAAGGTTAGTGCCATTGCCCTCTGTTGACCTGGAGTGAAAGCACATACCTCAGAAGAGCTCTAAAACATTTTCTTCACAGCTCATCTGCTTGTGAGGGACAGAGACACACCATTTCAGACTGAGTGGAAATACAAAAGCCCCACAGCCAGGGAAAAACCTACCTAAATTATCAGCAGAAGCACTTTTAAAGACCTTTATTATGTCAGATATGAGGGTTGTGCATTAAGGTGGTCAGCATGCAGCTGGTCCTGCATCTTTCTGACTAGTGCTTGCATGAAAGTATGCTTTTTACACTAAATCTTGTCTTGAAAATAAAAGTGCAGCATTTTCCATCCCATACAGTACATCACCATATATACTAGAAAACATTATTCTTAATGATCAGACATTGAGGAGCCTGGGTAGTTAGATGACTTATAATCAAGTGCTGATGACCGAGGAGAGACAGAGAGAGAGAACTGGCTGTTTAGGCTGCCCTCTTCTGGTGACAGGCATTATAGCAACAAACTTAATGGTGAGTTTCAGATAACTTTCCCTAGAAACAAAGCTTATCTTTTCCTTATTTCCTTATAGTTATTTCCAATATTTTTAATTAGTGCGTAATGAAATTTAGGAAGCATCCAAAATAATTCTAAACATCTTTGAACATTTGAAAACCCCAAGGAGATTGAAGAAAATATTGAAAACTCAGGAACATGAAGGAAAAGTTACAGATGTATTACTTTCAGCTTCAGGAACTTTCAGGCAATGGTTCCAAGTGAAAGAAAGGGCATGTCAGCAATGTTTAGAAAATGTTGGGAGATGTCACCTGTCTAAAGTTGTCTGCTAGCATCCCAGCATTTACCCCAAATTCTAGTAGCCTGCTCCTCATGTCATTGTTCTCCCTTTACAGTACACCTTATCTCAGGAGACAATCGAGGCCCTCAAGAAGCCAACCTTTGATGTGTGGCACTGGGAGCACAATGAGGTATGGAGCAGAAGAGAATTTCTCTGTCATCACACTGAAGTCACCCTGATCACTGGAACTGCTAACTTTTCACGTGTGCCCTTCATTCACTGGGGACAAGAAGGGGATGACAGGTATCATGCAGGAAGCCCTCATTATGCTTTATCTCCATCAGATGCTGAGTTGCTTGGAGTATATGTACCACGATCTTGGGCTGGTAAAGGAGTTCAACATCAACCCCATCACACTGAAGCGGTGGCTGGTAAGACATCTTGTTGGGTGACGGGTGTGCTTAGACATGTGCTAGGCCATATTGCTGGCAAAAGTAGGTTTGATATACTCTTACAACAAGGAATTATTTTGAACATCCTGTCAGGAAGGATGGTGGAGATCTTGAATGGTGAGTTGCCTCATCATAACAAACATCATGTTCACCTTTTTCACCTAGCTGAGCATTCAAGAGAACTACCGCAGCAACCCCTTCCACAATTTCCGTCACTGCTTCTGTGTCAGCCAGATGATGTATGGTATGATCCACTTGTGCAACCTACAGGTAACAGCGGCTCAGTCTGGGTCATTTCTCATATCAAGACGCACCATGACTGCAGCCCCCTGTATTAAAAATGTGTCTTCTCTGTTCCTGCAGGAGAAGCTCACCTTGACTGACATGGGGATCCTTATGACGGCAGCAGTGTGCCATGACCTTGATCACCCAGGATACAATAACACGTGAGCGTTTTGCACTTTACTACAATGGTATCAATAAGAAACTTCCATTCTTATAAGAAATTTTTAAGCCAAGAAAATACAAATAAAGTGAAATATGTTTAGTTTAGAAATGTAGTTTTTAGGTAAAATAAAATTGTGGCCACTGCGCAGTTCAAGGGATGGCTAAAGTATGTCTCTTTATTGAGGACTTCAATACGGTGGGCGCTATATAAACCTATATATGCCAAACAGAACAGCTGTTAAAGGAGAGATAGACCAGGCAGGCAGACATGTAAAATGTTGTTGAAAAGTGGAGTCTACCATTGGAAAGAAGAAATGGGAAATCCTGTGCTGCTAGTAAATATTTGACTGAAAAAGTTGGAATAAGCTGGAAATTGGAGTTAGGTGGACCTATGCCAATGAGTGGCTGCAGCTATCTGCACATGGGCTTTTGGTGAAGCCAGCTGCGAATGACCAACACTGTTATATGGCATGATGTCTGTCATCTGTGTCTCTTGGTAGGTACCAGATCAACGCCCGCACTGAGCTGGCAGTACGCTACAATGACATTTCACCCCTGGAGAACCACCACTGTGCTGTGGCCTTCCAGATCCTCTCGCAGCCTGAGTGTAACATCTTCGCTAATGTTGATCCTGAGGTCTTCAAGCAGATTAGACAGGTCAGCTGTATGGTGGGATGGAGCATGAATGGTGATATTTTGCTTAATCTTAATTGACTTTGTAATGGCTCCATGACTAAGCACTGAACATTGTGCATGCTACTCGTATGAAGCAATCAACACATTGAGTGATTTGGTTTGAAATTTCTATCCAGATTTGCTTTTGAAATGTTCTGTACCTTTATAGAGGGTCTCCAATTTATTAGAAAAGTGTCTGATGTACATTATGCCTTTAAAAATGAAATGGTGCTCTGATATGATTCTTACAGGGAAGTCACAGAACAGGGGGCTGCAAAGTCAGTCCTGGACGGCTGTTGAGGCTGTAGATTTTTGTTCCCACTTGAAGTCAATGAGTGCTGTTGAAGCTTTTTTCACTCGAGCAACATTTTTCTGCTTCATTTTAGTTGTATTGTGTATAAAGAGGTGGAGATATGCTCTGGAGAGGAGAGGAATGAAGGTCAGTAGGACCACCAAGACAGAATACATGTGTGTGAATGAGAGGGAGGTCAGTGGAATGGTGAGGATGGACTGAGTAGAGTTGGTGACGGTGGACGAGTTTAAATACTTGGGATCAACAGTACAGAGTAATGGATATTGTGGAAGAGAGGTGAAGAAGAGAGTGCAGGCTGGAGTGGAATGGGTGGAGAAGAGTGTTAGGAGTGATTTGTGGCAGACGGGTATCAGTAAGAGTGAAAGGGAAGGTCTACAGGACGATAGTGAGACCAGCTATGTTATATGGGTTGGAGACGGTGGCACTGAGCAGAAAGCAGAAGACAGAGCTGGAGGTGGCAGAGTTAAAGATGCTAAGATCTGCATTGGGTGTGACGAGGATGGATAGGATTAGAAATAAGGACATTAGAGGGTCAGCTCAAGTTGGACAGTTGGGAGACAAAGTCAGAGAGGCGAGATTGCGTTGGTTTGGGCATGTGCAGAGGAGAGATGCTGGGTATATCGGGAGAAGGATGATGAACATGGAGCTGCCAGGTAAGAGGAAAAGAGGAAGGCCTAAGAGAAGGTTTATGGATGTGCTGAGAGAGGACATGCAGGTGATGGGTGTGACAGAACAAGATACAGAAGACAGGAAAATATGGAAGAAGATGATCTGCTGTGGGAGCAGCAGAAAGACGAAGAAGATGGCAATGACAAAATAACCAACAGTTCTTTATCTAACATGTTACTCTTGTGTGTATTCTATCTGATTTAATAAAACACTTGGAAGGAAAATAAAGAGATAAATATGAAGGACTGAGAATTAGAAATCATTTGGATGATGTACTTGGAAAGGAAAACAAAATATCCACGATATAAGAACAGCCTGACAGTGCAAGATTACAACAGGAACAAGCCATACAATGACATTAGATCTGTTATTGGCAAGCATTGGTTTCTAATTAAGCAATCAGATGGGAATAAAAACCTGCACCCACTACAGCTCTCCCAAGCTGACTTTGCGGCCCCCTAATCTAATCTGTTTTTCAAAACTTTACCTCAGCATTTAAGCGGATTGTCAGGAGTTTTCCATTAATTTGTTAGCCTCCAATATCTACAGTATGTACCCATGAGCACTGGTGTTCGGTCCTAGTTAAGCAAACGCGTACATGAATTTAACATTAACATCAATACTGAGATTTGCTTTTGCAGCTACGGTCCACAGGGCTATCTTAACATGTTGGCACAATGGGCACTGGACATTGGGGCCACAATGTTTCTGGTGCCTATGTATGTTTCTATTTTACTAAAAAAACAGGGGTCCCAGCACACTACTTTGCCTTTGGGACTATGATGCTCTTAAGACAGCCCTGCAAAGTGCAGAAGTCCTAGGTGTCCTGAATTTTAAACATAAATTTGGCCTTCGATGATTTGTCTTCTCTATTAGTGTGTCAGTAATGTAGGAAAGAGCAAATTTCTGCTTTCCAAGCATTCATCCATCCATCCATTATCCAACCCGCTATATCCTAACTACAGGGTCACGGGGGTCTGCTGGAGCCAATCCCAGCCAACACAAGGTGCAAGGCAGGAAACAAACTCCAGGCAGGGTGCCAGCTCACCGCAAGGCACACACACACACACACCCACACACCAAGTACACACTAGGGACAATTTAAAATCGCCAATGCACCTAACCTGTATGTCTTTGGACTGTGGGAGGAAACCCACGCTCCAAGCATTCATTTTCTGAAAAATGAAATGCTACAGAGCAATATTTTAATTTGTATTTCATTGAAGAATGTCAAAAACTAAATAATAGACCACATTTCAGATAAAAAAAAATCCTAGAATATTTGAATGTGTCTAGCCCAGTGCATGATGACACAAAGATAACAAACAGTTGTCAATGCTTAATGCAATAAAGAAGTCAGTCAGTCATTTTCTAACCTGCTTATTCCTGAACAAGGTCACGAAGTTCTCTTCTGGAGCCTATCCCAGCTAGCATAGGGCATAAGACAAGAACAAACCCTGGACAGGGTGCCAGTCCATTACACACCAACCACATACTTTAGGATGGCCAATTCACCTAACGCAGACACGGGGAGAACATGCAAACTCCATGCAGGGAGGACCCAGGATGCAAACTCTGCTCTCCTTACTGTGAGGCAGCAGCACCACCACTGTGCCATCATGCCACGCTGTCATAAAGAACTGATTAAACCAAACTGATTAACTGCAACTGGAACAAGTGGAGAAGAAACCACTGGGCAGAGATAGTGATGGGCAGACAAAGCACCATGAAGCTTCACCCTGAATGTGTCAGATAAATAGTCAAAGTTTCTGAGTTCTGAATGCAGTAATATCTGGTGGTTTGCAGAATCCATAGTGGCTATGAGCTCAAGACAGTTGGTGGGAGAAGCCTGCATACAAGTTCTTATTGTTAGCATAGACTTTATCTGACATGAGCAGTAAATGCTCTGTGTGCTCGTTTTGACCTTATGATTATCATATTATCATTAAAATGCTGCAATAAACGTACATGTTAGTATATGTGACGATTTTCTGCAGTAAAATTAATGTTAAATGTGTTGTCCTGAAGGTACTCAGTAATTTATGCCATAACAGCAACCCTTATGAATACGTTAGGGTGGCATGGTGCTGCAGTGGGTAGCGCTGCTGCCTCGCAGTAAGGAGACCTGGGTTCGTTTCCTGGGTTCTCCCCGTGTCTGCATGGGTTTCCTCCCACAGTCCAAAGACATGCAGCTTAGGTGCATTGGTGATCCTAAATTGTCCCTAGTGTGTGCTTGGTGTGTGTGTGTGTGGGTGCCCTGTGGTAGGCTGCCACCCTGCCCGGGGTTTGTTCCTGCCTTGAGCCCTGTGCTGGCTGCGATTGGCTCCAGCAGACCCACGTGACCCTGTGTTAGGATATAGCGGGTTGGACAATGACCGACTGACTGAATACATTATAAGTCACCAACTTTTTCATGTGTGGGGATTTTTGCTGAGAGGCAATACTTTTGCATCTGTGTAATAAAAGGCAAAGAGAATCATAACAGGTTTAGGAGGGTGCTTATGGACCGGATCAAAGTGATAGGGACAGAGTCTAGGGGGGTTTAGGGAAATAATGGCTTGTTACATGCTCCATTACAGAAGATAGCAAAGTTATTATTGGAAAACAGGTTTTAATGCTTCCACACACTCGATCGCTTGTTTTCTCAGTTTTGGACTCCACAGTTTATTACACATTATCCCTGTACCAGTAACGGCGTACTGCACGATAACATGAATTGAATACACTTGACTTGACCATACTCCGTTGACCACTGATTGCCGACGCCGATAAGCCTCTTCCTCAGTCTCATTTGCTCTTACGATACTCTTTCGCTAAGTGTCGGCCTGTCTTCGTTGTATGGTCTGTTCTTTGCTCTCACTTACTCAAGCAATTCTTGTTTGCTCTGCATGAGCCTGTCATAAATGCTGAGTGCACTCTTCATAGTTTTCATCCTCTTTCTCTGTACGTTTACCGTTCGTTTGCTCAGAGGTTGATGCGCTTGCTGCTTCCTGAGCAGATCTTCTTTTCTCCACCCTAGCGGCCTGCTTCTTCTCTTCTTTAGTTGGCATCTTTTCGCATTAAAACCGATTAAGTCGGTGTTTGTGTTGCAATTACTTAGTACGTTTTCTTTAATTTTTCACTTAAACCGGCACTTATGTCTTCATTTGCCTCAAGAATGATTTAAGATATGATGAGGTTGGGGAAGTGACGGCGAAGGTGGTAGCGATGAGAACGATGCCCGTACGCATGCACCACAAAGCTGCCCTCTGCCAAAACTTGATTCTACAATAAAATAAAATTAAAAAAGAAGGAGTAATAATTCCAAAATTCTTCGATTTTAATATAAAGCTGTAGTGCAGATTTTCGGCGTAGTATATGTGTACCAAATTGCAGGCTACAAGTTATTTATTTTTGCCCTTGACCTTCCTGGGTTGATCTTTGCCCTTGGAGGTCAATCATCATGCCGAAAGCGGATAGCAGACGTCACGTAGTGTATGTGTACTAAATTTTAAGTCAATAGTTCAAACGGTTTGCGAGCTACTGGTGAATTAAAATCCTGGACAGACAAACGGACAGCCACGGTAGTGTATTATACAAGAAGATAAAATATGACCATCTTCTTTTATGCCATGTGGGATAGCAGATAACATTGAAGCAGTCACACCATTCTTGGAGTTCCAGTGATGTTCGAAGCTTTGGATATCATCAGTCACATGATAGTGGGAACTTTCACATAAGCTTTGTCACACGATTTCACCAATACGACCTTCGAAGCCTCAGTGTCAAGCCTCACATCCCTGAAGAAAAGGTCAACCAAACTAAACAATGAGAGCTGGCAGTTGTGACAGCTTAACCTTCAAATCATTGATTTTTACATAATGGCAAGAGAATTCAAAAAGCCATAGACACTTGGAATAAATGACCAAGTATTGTGGTGGAGAGTAGGACTTTAGGGACCTTCAGATCTTGACTTCATGTTATTTTGGAAGATCTAAGTTAACAGGATGAACAGACATATTGGGCTGAGTGGCCTGTGCTTGTCACAGTTTTTCTAATGATGTAATGTTCTAAGAAGGAAAAAAATTCAAGAGGTGTTCACTCCCAAGCAGAAATTTTCATTTAGTGTTTTTTTTTACAGTATACAGCTCTTCATAATAATTGTTTTTAATATTTGGAAACGTTTCATGATTTTTGAAAGCAGTTCTTTTATTTCGTTCCTAAGACTTTCACATGGTACATTAAGTCAGAATATGACTGTGCTCTGCGTTGGACTCTTCAGAGTTGTTTCCTGCCTTCTACCTCAGCACAGGCCTCAGCTCTTCTTGATCCTAAAACTCGATTCACCAAGTTCAGCAAATGGATAGATGGCTGATTATTAAAAATTATTCATAATACTTGAGCACCGCACAGAGCTGTCCTGTCTCCCTTCCAGAACAATACCAGTGTTTGCCAACAACAGAAATTTTCAGATGACTTGTCCATCATTGGCTTCATTAATAATGGAGATGAATCAGAGTATAGGAAGGTTGTGGAGGACTTTGTGATGCCGGGACAACAACCTGCAACTCAACATCGGCAAGATAAAAGAGCTGCTGGTGGACTTTAGCCATGCCAAGGAGCCTCTGAGACCAGTCACCATCCAGGGGAGGATGTGGAAATGGTGCAGACCTACAAGTACCTGAAAGGTTCACATAAACATCTAAGAGGACTGGTTTGACAACGCAGTGGTGCTGTGCAAGAAGGTCCAGAGCAGTCTGCACTTGCTAAGGAGACTCGGGTCTTTTGATACGTGCAGCAAGTTACTGGAAATGTTTTAGGCATCTGCACTGGCAATCGGAAGGTTGCAGGTTCGAATCCCGTAAATGCCAGTAGGGACTGTACTCTGTTGGGCCTTTGAGCAAGGCCCTTAACCTGCAATTGCTGAGCGCTTTGAGTAGTGAGAAAAGCACCATATAAATGCAAAGAATTATTATTATTATATATTATATTCTACACTGCAGTCTCCCGGTGAAGCAACCTGAGCTCAGAAGAAACACAATGGCTGAAGAAACTTATCAGGGAAGCCTGCGCCATCAGAGGACGAACCCTGAGCACACTGGAAGCTGTGGCAGAAAAGAGGGTGATGACAAAATTGGATGACATCATGGAAAATCCCCTCCATCCCCTCCAGGAGGTGCTCTCTCTTGGTGCACTTTTAGCCATAGGTTCATTCCACCATGGTGTGCTAAGGAGCACCTCCGGGGGTCTTCTCTGCCCACTGTTATTAAGTTTGTTTGAATTTATTTATTTATCGAATGATTGGCTGTATTATCTGCCCTGTGAATCTGTGTTCTTGTTTTTATGTTTCTGCTGCTATATGCATCTGAATTTCCCCATGGAATTAACAAAGTTTATCTAATGTATCTAATCTAATAATCCAGTTATAGTATACAGGTATATCTTAAATGTTCTGCAGGGAATAATTTTCTGAACTCTAGAATAGAAAAGGAGATACATTTGGAACAAGGGCATACTTCTGTCTTTTAAACTTTTCTTTTTCTCCACTAATTCTGCAGTCTTTGGTTTCATCAATCAACGCCGGAGTGCTTAAAAAGTTTCCTTTTTTATTTGCTGTTAGTCTTCCCATAGTAATCTAGCTTGTCACATCCATTTAAACTTTATTTCAACACACAAAACAGCTTTGAGCTTTCCGTTTAACTTGCCTCAATTGTATTCATTTTGGACTTCTTCATTACATTCCATAGGCCATCATCACGCTGATCCTTGCCACAGACATGGCCAGACATGGGGAGATTTTAGACTCCTTCAAGCAAAAAGTTGACAATTTTGACTTCACCAATGAGGAGCACGTGACCTGCGTGAGTCAAATCTGAAGTCGTCTGTTGTCTGGATCTCCAGCTGGGGTCCTCAAAGACAAAAGCCATGTTCACATTCCTTTAGAAAGCCAGCCTGAAAGGTTTGATCACATGAGTCTGCCTGTTTGCATGCAGCCGGTCTGTCGCTGTGTGTGGTGAGTGGGGTGTGGTGAGGTGAGGTGGGCAGGGATTGTCATCACTTCTGCTAACCACTGCCTATTACATCATATGGGAGTTTCAGATTTGCATTTGATGTAAGAATGTGTGCTGGATAGTCAGGGTTCTTGCTTTTTTTTTTCTAAATTGGTCCTGCTTTATCAATCCATCTTAATTAAATAAGTCTGACTAATAGACTTCCACCCATATTGCCTAATGGGAAGATTTCACAATAATTATTTACAAAGAGTCACTTGAATCTTCTTCTTCTTTCGGCTGCTCCCATTAGGGGTCGCCACAGCAGATCATCTTCTTCCTTATCTTTCTGTCTTCTCTATCTTGTCCTGTTACACCCATCACCTGCATGTCCTCTCTCACCACATCCATAAACCTTCTCTTAGGCCTTTCTCTTTTCCTCTTCCCTGGCAGCTCTATCCTTAGCATCCTTCTTCCAATATACCCAGCATCTCTCCTCTGCACATGTCCAAACCAACACAAATCTTACTTCTCGGACTTTGTCTCCCAACCATCCAACTTGAGCTGACCCTCTAATGTCCTCATTTCTAATCCTGTTCATCCTCGTCACACCCAATGCAAATCTTAGCATCTTTAACTCTGCCACCTACAGCTCTGTCTCCTGCTTTCTGGTCAGTGCCACCGTCTCCAGCCCATATAACATAGCTGGTCTCACAACCGTCCTGTAGACCTTCCCTTTCACTCTTGCTGATACCCGTCTGTCACAAATCACTCCTGACACTCTTCTCCACCCAGTCCACCCAGCCTGCACTCTCTTCTTCACCTCTCTTCCACAATCCCCATTACTCTGTACTGTTGATCCCAAGTATTTAAACTCATCCTCCTTCACCAGCTCTACTCCCTGCATACTCACCATTCCACTGACCTCCCTCTCATTCACACACATGTATTCTGTCTTGTTCCTACCGACCTTCATTCCTCTCCTCTCTATAGCATATCTCCACCTCTCCAGGGTCTCCTCAACCTGCTTCCTACTCTCTCTACAGATCACAATGTGATCAGCAAACATCATAGTCCACGGGGACTCCTGTAAAATCTCATCGGTCAACCTGTCCATCACCATTGCAAATAAGAAAGGGCTCAGAGCCGATCCCTGATGTAATCCCACCTCCACCTTGAATGCATCTGTCACTCCTACAGCAGACCTCACCACAGTCACACTTCCCTCTTACATATCCTGTACAACTCTTACGTACTTCTCTGCCTCTCAAGGCACCCTGTCATGTGCTTTCTCCAGGTCCACAAAGACACAATGCAACTCCTTCTGGCCTTCTCTATACTTCTTCATCAACATCCTCAGAGCAAACATTGCATCAGTGTTGCTCTTTCTTGACATGAAACCATACTGCTGCTCACTAATCATCACCTCCCTTCTTAACTGAGCTTCCCATAACTTCATGCTGTGGCTCATCAATTTTATCCCACTTGTAGTTAATACAGTCCTGTACATCCCCCTTATTCTTAAATATCGGCACCAGCACACTTCTTTTCCACTCCTCAGGCATCCTCTCATTTTCCAAGATTCCATTAAACAATCTGGTTAAAAACTCCACTGCCAACTCTCGTAAACAAGAGTCCCTTGAATCAAAAAAGTCAAAAACAGAGAGACTGGACCCTACAACAAGAGTTGATGAGAATGAGATGGGGATAACAGTGAACAGTGCTGACTTGGATAGCAGCCTAAAGTCGTATGTTCTCTGAACATTACTCTGTGTGCCTCCTTACTCCCGAAAGAAAGACAGGATGAGACAGAATGGAATTCTTTGTTCAAGAGACAACTGAAACTAATACTTTCGCTCTTTGACTTTCAGCTGAAGATGGTCCTGATTAAGTGCTGTGACATCTCCAATGAGGTGCGGCCCACAGAAGTAGCAGAGCCCTGGGTGGACTGTTTGCTGGAGGAATATTTCATGCAGGTAGTCTGTCATTGTTGTAAGACTGAAGGCAGTCAAGCGCTGTTATTACTTTGTGATTCTAGCCAGCAGGCATTGCACATGTCAATCGATCAGTCTTAATTGTCACAATCATGTCTACTAGTTCTCTCTGTTATGTTTCACCTTTCTAATCTGTAACACCACCTGTAGATGTTGAAGGGAGGTGGAAACAAACCCTGCCCATTGTTCCCTGCCAACAATCACAATTAGACTAGTTAACCTCACATAACACGCTTCTATGGGAAGTGGGAGAGCAGGCCACACCGAGATGGGGAGACCAGAGGTTCTCAAACTCAGCCCTGGGACCCTCGGTGGCTGCAGCTTTTTGTTCCAACCAACATCTGTTTTTAATTAAAAAATCTAGATTCATGCAACATGTTGTTACTTCCCAGTGTTTTGGGGTTAATTTACAAATTACATAAGTTTGGGAAATGTTTACTAGAATCTGCCAAGCAGTTTTGTATGTTGAGTGTTAATAATTTAGTGTTTAACTTGTTTTTTAATATTTTCATCATCATCTTGGTTTTTTTGTGCTTTTTGAGGTGTCCTGGTTATTTAATCCTTTATTTTTCACAGAAGAGCACATTAGAGGTCTGATGCTGAAGTAGTGTTAGCCTTTTAGCGTTCAGGGTTAGCTGAGCCCCCTTTGTTAATCGTCATTATTAGGAAAAAATTAAAGGAGCAAACTACACAGGAAAAGGACAAATTACTAGGAAAATAGCAATGGAGAGTTTGCTATGTAAAGCTACAGCAAAAACAGAAATATTTCTAATTGTCTTAAAAATGGGGAAATGACACTATGGCGCTTTCTTGATTGCTGAATAAGACCAACAAATGAAATGAAATCAACCAAATCTGGTAAAATGACTGACTGAGTGTGAAACTGGTGGGAACGAAAACCTGCAGCCATACAGGGGACTGAGTGTGAGAGCCGTTGATTAGACCACTGGTGCTCAAGATCAGGCCCAGAGGAGCCCTGTGGCCGCAGGTTTTCATCCCAACCAAACTCTTCTATTAATGGCACTCAAGTTCACTAAGTAAGCTGTTACTTCCCAGCTGGTGGGTCTTTGTATCAAACTCACAAATTAGAAAACTACTTATTTTTGACTGGCTGAAGTAGGAATTTAGATTGTAACAAAAGACAAAAGATATCACACATATAGTGAACCCGTATAATTGTTGACAGAACAACAAACATAACTTCACAATAATCAAGAGGACATCTTTTCAGATGCAAGCCCAAGAGTAAACTGCCTCAAGATGGCAGATCTCCCACCCTTAAATCCAGGTGGAGAGACACTGGAAGAGACATCTGGGAGTGTTACAGCCATCCATTTTGACATTGCGCTTTCAAGATGTTCCCTTCCAGTGGCTCTGTGTACTGTTTGTTTGAACTTCTTTTCTATCTAATCTTATATTTTAGTATGCAGTTCAAGTCTGGAGATTTTAAAACCTATTAAAATCTTATAAAAGACACAAAGAAAAAAAAATAGCTGTCAATTTTCCGGGCTGCAGAGCGAGGAAGAGAAAAGGCATTAGGACACAACGCCAACCCCTGGAGTGGCAGGAGCCCTTAAGCTGTCCTCTATGTACACAAATCCTTTTTAGTGTTTTTTTCCTTTAACTTTCTGGTCTTTTACTCCATTTTTTAATCATAAGCATGGCTATATAAATAATAAAGTATCATTATTATTGTTATTATTATTATTATTATTGCCCTGCGGTGGGCTGGTGCCCTGCCCAGGGTTTGTTTCGTGCCTTGTGCCCTGTGTTGGCTGAGATTGGCTCCAGCAGACCTCTGTGACCTTGTAGTTAGGATATAGCAAGTTGGATGATGGATGGATGGATTATTATTATTATTATTATTATTATCCATCCATCCATTTTCCAACCCGCTGAATCCGAACACAGGTCACGGGGTCTGCTGGAGCCAATCCCAGCCAACACAGGGCACAAGGCAGGAATCCAATCCCGGGCAGGTTGCCAACCCACTGCAGATTATTATTATTATTATTATTATTTTTATTATTATAAGCATCACTAAAATGGCTGCCCCTCACCAGTCAGTGTCGCTTGACCTGTCATTAATTGTCAGCTTCTGGATTCGGTTAAGTGAGCAAAGACCTCAGATAAAAGTGAATTAAAAATAAAATGGCAGAACTTCTTATATAAAAATATGTGAAAAAAATACAAATATTTCATAATTTCTTATAAATTTAACACTAAATGCATAATAAGAGAAGAAATAAAACAGACAGCTAATTAAACAATGAATTCATCTGAAGTTAAAAATCACTGATTGGGAAACTGCTCAGAATTAAAGCCTGCAGTCAAAGGAGCTTCCCAGGTGTGAATTTGAGGACCACCGCTCCACACGACGAGAGCCATGGCTAAGGGTCTAGAGCTGAGAGTCGGCTGTGCTGACCAATGTGCCACAGTGCCACTCCTGAGGTTTGTTTTTTCATTTGAATGTTTTTGGTACTGTTTTGCCAACAGTGTAGGTCAACATGGCAGACCCAGTTACATACTGAGTTCTCTATCCAATTGTCATATTCTAGCTCTTCAGAGGAGCATTTTGCTTTTTTAACAATGTTTGAATGCCTCACAGATTCAAACAAAGAACTGTTTTGTTCAATGTGAATATCATTCTTCATTTTCTGGTCACCGTGGACCAGATGCGAGGTGCCAGTCTAGTCCAGGGTAGACACTCAAGCTTCCAAGCAAATCAACTTGTCTTTATCTGAAATGTAAAAGGAAACTGGAAAGTCCAGCAAGATCCTCCACAGACTCCACACATAGAGCACCTTTGGTGGGATTTTTAACCCCAGACGCTGGAGCTCTAACACAACTGTGCTATCCGTTACCCAAACAATAACACCCTTAAATAAGGGAATGTTTTTTTGGATCTTTGTAATTTTTCATGCTTCAAACAACTGGACCCTCAGACATGCTCTCTAGCTTTCCAAAGCTAGAACTGGGGCCTGTTAATTTTGCCTATCGGTACAGCAAGTGGCCATTTTGAAGGTTTTCAGTTGCCTCCTAGTAATACACATGACTCAAACAAAAGGGTTTCAATCTAAATCAAAGGGATTCTCCTTGAAAAGTAGGAACAGAAACTACCATTTAAGTGCATCTGTGCAATCATAACCACAAGTAGGAAAGTGCAAAGGTAAAAATCTGCTGTGGCCACACTATGGAGAACAATCACCGGAAATAAGAAAAGGCAGCAAGGCCGGAGATTCTGTGTGCCCCTGAGTGAAAGTGAACATGGCATGACTGGTGCCCCACTTTGAATTTGCACAGCCCACCTCTTAACAGGCTGCCGTTTTAGTACTTTTCTCATATACTTTTTTTTTTTTTTAATTTTCACCTTAGAGTGACAGGGAGAAATCCGAAGGTCTCCCAGTTGCTCCGTTTATGGACCGTGACAAAGTCACTAAGGCAACTGCCCAGATTGGCTTCATCAAGTTTGTCCTCATCCCAATGTTTGAGACAGTCATGAAGGTAGGCTCTGTTTTTCAGTCTTCAGTCCATACTGTTTGGTTTTTTTACTTAATCAGGGTGGGATATGGAAAGATTCCTAAGAATTGTCTCCTGATTATTATTTTTTTTCTCATTTTAGCTGTTCCCCCAGATAGAAGAGATCATGGTTCAGCCGCTTCGAGACTCCCGAGATCATTATGAGGAGCTTAAGCAAATAGATGATGCTATGACCGAGGTAAACAAGGCCATGCCGCACTGGGGGCAGTCAGTATATGAAGGCAGAGACCCCTCACTCATCAGATTGGTGTGCTGTTTTAAAGGACAAGCTAGTGCTCGTCGCTCCTGAGCTCGGCAAATCCATGTTTTTTAGCTTTTGTTATATTGTTCTCCAAACTTTTTATTTCATTGATTTTTTACCTTGCAATGGGTGTGAATTGCATGGTATATAGCAGGGGTCTGCAAAGTTGGTGCTGGGGGGGGCGACATTGTGGCCTCAGGTTTTTGTTCCAGCTCTGCTGCTTAATTAGACCTCAGGCCTCACCAATAGCAGACATCATTAAATTTGATGGCTTGTTAGTGTTTTCATTCTGCCATGTCAGTTTGCTGTTACATTGAAGTTTTTCTTCCAAGTGATTTGTAGCGTGAAGCAGATGAGTAATTCTCAGTCCTTCACTTTTATCTTTTTAATTTCCTTGCAAGTATTTTAATTAAAAAGATAGCAGTTATACCACCTGCACTTCGGAACTGGTTATCCACCTACAGCTAAGCCTGTGCTTGGATGGGAGACCAACTAGGAAAAGCCTAAAGTGCTGCTGGAAAAGATGCTGGTGAGACCAGCAGAGGGCGCTTACCCTGTGGTCTGAATGTGGAACCCAATGCCCCAGGGCACTGATGGGGAACACTGTGCTGTAAAAATGGTGCCGCCCTTTGGACGAAAGTTAAAACTGATGTCCTGTAGTCATTAAAAATCCCTGGTGCATCCTTCATAAAGTGTAGGGGGTATCCCAATGTCCAGGCTAAAATGCCCACCTCAGCCTAGTCATTCTGCCCCCCTAATCATGCCCTGTCTCTGTCTCTCAGTCTCCACTTCAACACCTAACAGCTAATGTGTGGTGAGTGTACTGGCACAAAAATGGCTGCCGTTGCATCATCCAGGTGAATGCTGCACATTAGTGGTGGTGGAAGTGGCTCCCCATTCCCGATATAAAGAGCTTTGAGTAGTGAGAAAAGTGCTATATAAATGTAAAACGTATAATTATTGTTGTTACTGTTGTTGTTATAGTTATATAATGAATGCACACAGGTATAAATGGAAACAAGTGAGCTGGAGAATGTCTGCCTCCTTTCTCATTTGCATCTTATTGCTACTAAGGACCCATCAAAA
This sequence comes from Polypterus senegalus, assembly GCF_016835505.1. Taxonomy (NCBI): domain Eukaryota; kingdom Metazoa; phylum Chordata; class Cladistia; order Polypteriformes; family Polypteridae; genus Polypterus; species Polypterus senegalus. The sequence continues at coordinate 169,613,695 of NC_053162.1, forward strand.
ACAGATGTTTCCGACTAAAAGAAGCAATTCAGGGGGGAGAATCCTAAAAGGTGACACAACTACGATGACGTGTAAGAATGTCACTTGAGCAATAAGAGCTTCAACAGCAAGAACAGACTTCTCATTACAGAGTTGGAACAAAAACCTGCCGCCACTACAGCCCTCCAAGGCCTGACTTTGTAGACCCCTGGTTTAAACACATGCACCACACACACACTTGCCATTTAGGAGAAGTGCGTTTAAGGACTGAAGCCAGGAAGCACATAAAGTGTTGTAGTAATCTGGAGCCAAACTACAGTGATGTGTAGTTGAAGCAGAAACCTTGATAAACTTTAAGAAGAATGAGGATGAGATTCCTGGACCGCTTAGCTATTAGCTAAACAAAGATGGGCTGAGTGGTCTCCTCTCGTTTGTCAAATGTCTCGTAGCTCAGTTCTAGACTGATATACAGTACATAGCTCAAGTGTTTTGGCGTTCCTAACATCATGGGTCACAGTCAGTGACAGAATGGTGCAGGTAGTAGCACCACTGCCTAATGGGTCCAGTGTCTCGGGTTCAGATCCTGCACCTGCATGCTGCCAGTGTGGGTTTTGCCCATTTTCCATGCATCTGTGTGGGTTTTCCTCAGCGTACCCCAGTGTTCCCCCACTTACCCAATGACTTGCAGCTTAGCTTAACTGGCAGCTCTACGCTGGCCCTGTATGAGTGATAGCGTGGGCATGTGCATGAGTGGGACCTACAACAGACTGGCATCCTGTCCAGGGGTGTTCCCTGGCTTGTGTCGACTTGCAGCTGGGATGGACTCTGGGCCCCCACATCACTTAGTGTGCCTGAGAAAGAGATAAGAGTCAGTAACGTTACCATACTAGTCATCTGGAGGAATGGCTTCATGTTGGCACTGTGTTTCAGTACATACTTAAAGAGCCTTCATCGGTGAAGTAATGTTTTTAATTTGTATTAATCCAAACAAATGATGTAACTCTTGTTATACAGCGGGGGTCTCATGATCTGCCTGACATCACTGTCAAATGTAATCTTCCTGATTTTCTATAAAGATGGGAGAGCTGTGCCCTTTCCTCGTTAAACAGTTACTTTGGAGAGGCAATGGTGACCCCTCCAAGCTGAAGACTACAGGGGGATTTAAACAAAATATTCATCTAAATATGTTGAGATGACACAGCTCCTCGGCTATATTACTAAGCTTACAGTTTTATTTCTCTGACTCAGCTGCTGAGTGGGCCTTTTCCAGGAAGTTGGCATGTTCTTTATTTATGTTTGTGGAAAAGATGGATGATCTGATTCTTATATTTTTTCCTTTCTCTAAATCTCCACTGAATATCCATATCTCCATTTCTGAACCTTTTATCTATATAACCATTGTGAGTAGAAGCCTGGGGGGAAAGGGGGCGGGGGTCCTCACTTCAACAGAGCAGGTAATCCCCCTGAAACTCAGCAAGTTTGGTCCTGGCTAGAAATTAGAAGAGAGACCATCTAGAAAAAGCTGGAGAAGGTGTTGGCAAGGCCAGGAGGGGACGCTTACCCGGTGGTCTGTGTGTGGTTCTCAATACCCCAGTGCAGAGACGGGTGACACGGTGCTGTAAAAATGGTACTGTCCTTCAGATAAGAAGTAAAACCAAAGTCCTGACTCTCTATGGTAATAAAAGATCATTTGACATCTTTTGAAATGATTAGGGTGTTTTCTGATGTCCGAGCTAAATTGCCCACCATGGCCTGGTTATTCTGGCCCCCTAATCATCCCTCGACTCAAATCGGATAACTGTCTCTCTAATAGCTAATGTGTGGTGAGCATTCTGGCACAAAATGGCTGCCGATTATCCTCCTTCTTACATACTCTCTCTGTTTTTAGTCATTTTATTGGTTTTATAAATGGCATTCCAATGAATGAATTACATGTCTGTCAGACATACGATGGCACATCTTATTTAAATTACATCTGGCACCCTCACCTCACCCCTTACACTGCCATATTATTTTGCAATCACTGTATTAGCTGGGAACAGCTCACAATTAAATCAAATCTCTTTTTCTAAATCTGATTAAATGAAGACTCATCCTCACACTTTCAATTATAAAACATGAAAGTGATTATTTGTAAGGTAAAGAGAAAAAATAGAAACCAGTGTGATTCAAATCAAATGTGTTTTTGTGTCAACTGATTTTCCAAGACACTGAAAACACAAATGGCCAATGTTAAGGTCTATAGAGGGGCTGGGAATTTGAAAGTTTCATTATCTGGACCCGTTTAATTCAATTTTAGTTTAACAGAGTGCGTATTCTTGTCCAAGCAGCATTGGGCACATGGTAGGAACTAAGCTGGGCTGGGTGCCAGTCCATCGTTTGGCATGCTCACGCACATTTTGTGAGGTCCGCTTCAGTGCTGTGAATTATTGTAACACATGGGTCTGTGTGATATGGGAGTAAAACCTAATTACTCAAAAAAAAAATCTGCAAGGACATAGGGAGAACAAACAAAGACCTGAAGCCTGGATTTTAACTTAGCTACACGCAAGTAAAACAACCTACAATTTATTTCTTTCACAGCCCATGTGGTCTGCAGGGGGCGCACCAGCTCCACAAACCCAACACAGATAGGTGCAGACAAGAGTTCTCAAGCTCAACGCAGGTTTTATTAAGTGGGAAATGCTTCCCTCATTTCCCACAGCACAGTCACAGGACAAGCGCAGTAAAACACAACAATGGCATTGTCTTTTCTTCTCCTTGTCTCTGTTTATCTTCTTCTGCCTCCACTCCTACTCCATCAGCTTAGTCTTCTCCTTCCTGACTCTGGCTGTTGGAGCAATGGCAGCGGGTTTCTTTTATCCTGCACCCAGGAGTGTTCCTGGTGGCCCGTTAGCATGGCCCAGAAGCACTTCCAGGTGAGGTGGAAGCACAACAAAGTAGAGCTCCACAGTCCATGCAGCACCCTCTGGTGATGCCCACAGACCAAACTCCAACTCCCATGAAGCTCTGTGGGAATCTGAGCTAGCACTCCTTGGGAGATAATGCCCTGTGTCCCCAGGTCCTCTCCCCCGGTCCTTCCATAAAACAGACTTCAGGGCTAGGCCTCCACCACACCCAAAATCACAGAAGAAATGCCTCGTGGCCTTTAATAGGCCATGTTGTTTGACAGCCCTGGGCCTTAATTTCCTAAGAAGAGAAACAAAAAAACTGCAGAGGATAGACAACAGCACAAACCATTGCCCACCGAAGATGCATAATTATCAGTGTTTAATGACCACCTTTGAGTGTATATATGAGTACATCTTTCTATTTATACACTTTTATGTCTTACTTTAATTCTATAAGGGCTCATTAAACACTGCTAATATTTGCTGTGTGTGCTGAACATTAAATGACTAGCTCTTTGACTGTATTTAGTGATTGATGCTGGGGACATAATAAGTGACTATCATATATAGGAAGTAGCAACACTGTGTAACTGCGACATAAATGCTACTTCTCGTTGCTATACCACTTCAAATTACATGGTTGAAAATTGTAGCCCATATCACATTTACCAACTGAGTACCCGCCAGTCTTCCAGCACAGTCGTGTTTGCCCCCTTTTTCTGACAGCCAATTGCATAATGCCTGACAGAGCTGGCACCGTATGAAGGTTTGATAGCTGAAGTGGTTTCAGCAGGAACCTCTGCTGTTTATTTCTTTTTTCCATTCTGTTATGATATGTAAAATAGGAGACATCAGACAGACGAGCTTCTCTTCTGTTTTTGGAGGTTTCCTAGACCCCGTACTGCCTAACGGAGCTGACTCTGTACCAGCACTGTGTGAAGGGTTAATAGCTGTGTCAATGTACAGCCGCAGTCTTGGCCCTTTTTTTAGATAAATAAAACATGAGACATCAGACAGATGAGCTTCTCTCCTATATGCAGGGTTCAATACATGTGTGTTCCTATTTCCTTACCACTACATTGTGTGAAATTGTACTTCTGACTGAACGCTCATCGATTCTCAACTCTCACATGTATAGATCCTGCCCCTCTGACCAAAGATAAAATCAGGCCTGTTTGGTTTTATTTTAGCTAACCTTTGGGTTTGTCACATTAGCTGTTTGTCGCCTGCCTCTGATTGGCTAAGATTATGGAAATGAAGGCTACAAATGACTGGAAATGTCGTCTAACGTGACATATCCTTATTGACTCAGTTTCAGTTTGTTCTAAAACTGGTCTTACAGCTTTTCATGTACTGTACATGCTATTGTGCTGTTTGGTTGAAGGCTCCATCCTACTCAAGAATATTAATGGCAGAATGCAAAAAAAACATGATTTTTTTTTGTAGTATGATGTTATTTCATCCACAAGATGGCTTCAGAATACCGTCCCAAGAGTTTTTCGTGCTTAATGCTCCATATTTCCTCAAAGCAGGTTACAAACAGGTTAACTGTTTTTACATAGAATTCTGAGTTTGAGAGACACTTGGGATTAACACCAAGGAGGTTAATCCTAATCCAGCCCGGCGTAAGTGAGTGCATGTGGCACTGTATGGATGGGAAACCCATCTACTGGTGACATATGTACGTTTTGGCTAAAGGCTGATTCAAACTTCTGCACCAAGATAGTGCTGTAGGTACGCCATAGGCAACAGCATACCTACAGCATAGGCTCGACTGACACACACCGCCTCAAAAATGCGATTACGCGTTGCATCAACATGAACTCTACTCAGACATTGATTGGCCAGTTTGGTAACTACGCACTTCCTGAATCACGTTTCCATTCGTCTTCTAATTTGGAAGTTGGTGAATTTTGGAAAATCTGAAAAGTGTGATGAATGTTAACATCAATTTATTTATAGAGCACAAACTACACCAACAACGCTGTAGCCAAAGTGCTTTACATAGAACATGCAATTAGCATAAAATACAAATAAATAGAATACAATACAATAAAACGTAATACAGCCAACAGTAAACTGAAACAAACCACCGATTAAGAGGGTAAAATTACCAATATCACTGAAGATCACAGAAAGGTATTGAATAAAAATGAGCCTTCAGTCTCGTTTTAGACAGACCAATTGAAGGTGCGTCCTTAATGTAGTAAGGTAAAGAATTCCACAGACGAGGTGCAGCAGCTGCAAAGACTCTGTCCACCTTAGTTTTACACGTAGTACGAGGGACAACAAGGGACAACTGACCGGTAGATCTAAGCTCTCTGGATGACTGGTGTATAACACACAGTTCAGATAAACAGGCAGGAGCATACCCATGTACTGATTTAAAAACCAGCAGCAAAATTTTAAAGTAAATTCTGAAACTAACGGGCAACCAGAGTAAGGAGGCTAAAATTGGAGATACAGAGGCAAACCAACAAACAAGCAGCAGCATTCTGACCCAAATGCAACCAGTGTGGCAGGGATTTGCTGATCCCAGAATCCAATGAGTTACAATAATTAAGCTGAGGAAAGACAAAAGCATGAGCAACTTTCTCAAGATCACTAGGAGAGGAAAAAAATGGCTTCATCTTGGCTAAAATTCGAAGCTGGAAAGAGCAACTCTTGACCACAGAATGAATGTGTTTCTCAAAAGAGAGGTTAATGTGAAAAAAAAAACCCAGAGATTCTGATCTTGAGGATTACAAAAGTCCACAAAAGAGTCACGAAATTCAAAACCAATTTGAGGTTTGGGTGTAGGACCAAGTATCAGCACTTCTGTTTTATTCTGATTGAAATACAGTATGTGCGCTTAAAGAAGAAAATCTGTAGCAAGAGGAGAGATGATCCTGGAGGGCATTTTAGTGGATTGTGAATTTTTTCTTGCATTCTACAAACAGCGCCCACTATTGTTCAGGAATGTGCCCATGGTAAGGCGCATTGCAGAAGTGTAGACCGCTTTAGACAGCGTTGCCAACTTGACGTAAGCTTGTTGTAGAAACGTAAATTGGGCTTCACCGTGGCTGCAGAATAGAGAAAGCAGATTTATGAGGTGAGCGGATGAAGGATTTGACGATGGAAACCTGAAGTGAACATGAGAAAAAACATTGGTAACACTTTATAATAACTTACACTCAAATGTCATTAACGTACATTTTTACTAAATATTTCTTAGTTAGATTAGGTAGATCTTTGTGTAATTAATACCTGATTTGAAGCAGATGTAAAGGTTTGTAAATGTGTCTTAATGAAGACAGAGAATTCTAAAGTGTTACCCACTTATTGTGTGTGAGTCGCGCTAAAGGCCATGTGCCCGATTGCTGATTTGCATTCTTTCTTAAGGTGTCTTGTGACTCGCCTCCCAGGTTTGGTGACCTGTGAATTATGATAATTTAATGGCAGAAAAACAAAGAGCTAAAGTGTTTGTGGAATCAGGCCCATGAGCCTCAGCAACTCAATACTAATTACTGATCAGACGCCTTAATGCCGTCGGCCTCTGTTGGAAGGCAGCCAGCGATTATTACCTGTTTATGTTCAATTATGAACAAAGGAGGGCTAAAAAAAAGGCGCGCCTCGCCGTTGGCTGCATCCCAGAGATAGCCTGAAGCGAATCCATTCGACAGGGTGGCTTCTGACTTGGTTTCTGCTGATCAGATTCTAACATGAAGCTGTGTCTTTTATTCTATGAGGCACAGAAGAAAAAAACGGAAAATATGTCACTAGGAGGCAAGAAGAAGTAGGAAGGCCCACACCTGTGTGGGGACACCGTAAGTAACGGCGTAGTGGCCCCCTCGTTTGTCAACCGTGACCGCTGGCCCCTGCTACTTTTATTTCTTTGTCATTTTCTCTGGTTTTCTTTTATTTTGTACTGCTTGCTTTCACGTGAATTCCAAATAACAAAGCCTCCTGCTTTTTGAAATGGCATGACTAAAAATGCGATTTTTTTGGCAAGATTTACTGCTCAACGTGGCATCCCCAATTGAAATCACAGCAAGCAGTATAAAAGATGTCAGTCACCTCATTTCAGTCAAGGTGGGCAGCACTTGCCAGACTTTACCCACCTTTTATTAATGTAGGGGGGTGATGCAGTAGATTTAGTTGCCAAGGAGCCACTTTGGGCCGTATTACGTATGCCAGCTGTCAGAATGGGATAGCGGGGCTTTTTAGTGAATAGTGGGCAATGCTTGGTTGGCTTTAACAGCACTTGCCTTCATGGTGAAGAAATGCTGAGTGGCATCTCTGGTAGTTGCGTCCAGTGTGCTTAGAAAGTGGGTTGTACATATTGGTACCTTTCAAATGACTTGCCAAACGTGGGAACCCACAGGGCAGCAGGTGACCAACTGGGAAGAGCACAGTTCATGCTGGCTCTTTCAGAATTCTGTGCAATCGTTCTTCTCATGGTTGTGGGAATCTGAAACAGACTGCTGAGACATGTCGTTCAAGCAGAAACTTTGACCAACTTCATGAAGTATCTATCTGAATGAGATGATGGGACAACTTGGCTACTAGCTAAACAAACAAGCCTGATGGACTGAATGGTCTCTTCACGTAAAGTTAAATTTCTTAAGTTCTTACTTGGAGAGCGCCTCACCATCAAGGCCTAGTGGTATTTGCGGACAGTGGGATTTGCAGCCCCCAACACATTGAGTGACCTCAATTCCTAGTGCTGCCTCCCTCCTCCAACTTGGGAGAAACTAACATGCAGAACTCACTTTCTAACTCACCCTGCGTTAGCTGTAAAAACACAGGAGGGTCTTGTGGAACCCCTCTAAACGCCGCTTGGGTCAGTGTGCTTGTGCGCCGCCTCGTTCCTCGCTTGGCAGCCATGCTTGGACGCTACATTTGCCGAGTCTGCAGCTGATTGCCAAGCTGCTCCTATGACCAATACAATGTACTCATTCTCAGTTTTTAATCTGTCTGCTTTATTGCAGGGGTCTCATCTGCTTTTCTGGTTTGGAATCCACCACCGGCCATCAAACTGAGCTCAGTAGTGTACGCCATGTGCAACTGATGTTTTTTGCTATCGGAGATGAGTATCAAAACTCAGAAACACTGATAGTTTAATCCATTGGCCACAAACTGAGTGGGTGTTTATGCCTTCACTATCAGCTCTTTGGGCAGAATTACTCTGATTTTTAAACTTGAGAAATTTAATTATTTATATAATAAAATATTCTTTCTGAAGCTGAAACAAAAGCAATGGCGAGGGTGATCCCTTCTTAATGTGTGAGGGAGACGTCACCTTGACCGCTTATTTGTTCTTAGTAATTGAGGGCACTTCATGGACAAGTGGAGGTTCATTGTTTCAGCATGCGGTCAATGGCCTGGGCTTTCAGCCACCATCCTATAAATTCATGAATGCTGGACCTGGCTTGGGTCCCAGGAATAAAATGTTTTTTTGGTGGCTGCGTTTGTTATGCTATCATTACATTGTTTGAAATAAAAACTGTCAGAATTTTGCGTTTTATTCCCTCTGTCCCATTGGCCAGATTCTCAAGCCACTGGTCTATAATAAGAGGGCTCTCGGGGTCTAGTGGGAATTCCTTTCATTTTTTAAACATTTTTAAACTACACAATGTTAGTTTTGCGTCTGTTTGTACATAAATATTTACTTCATTAGTGCTTTCATAGATGAAGGTGTCTGGATGGATGCTTGGGGCTCGGAATGACTTGAACCCAAATTACTGGGAGCCAGTTGACTGTAAAGATGAAATGACTACAATTAGGTTGACCTGATTGGCTCCTTGTTGAGCGCTTGTCAGACATTTATCCAGCTAGACAGTTTTGTAGCCTTTATTTGGGGGGAACGGGATGAAAGTTGTATCAACTAGCTGGAATCTGGTTTGATTGTTACCGTGATTGCCAACCAGTCCTGAAGCAGCCATTAATCGGCCAAGCAGAGGGCTGTGCGTCACTCCCTATATCTTCAGACCTGTTGATGCTTTTGAATGATTTCACTTTTCAGAGTTTTTGTTTTGAAAAAAATCTTTCAGGAGAGCGGAGTTCTCCCTTCATTGCTTTAATTTTGTGTGTGAATGCCGGAGACATGTGTCTCTTTAGCGCAGTTTCATTTTAATTGATGCTATTGAAAGTCTTATAACCTTTACAACAAACTGAATGGATGACTCATGATAATGAAAATGCGATGCCTTGGAAAGCCTGTGATGGCCCTCAAGTATCATCTAACAAGAGGATTGTGCAAACATGGCCCACGTCACCAGAGGTGAACTGACGATTGTCAAACAGGAATCGATTTTTTGGGGTTTTCATTACTGAAAAAGACAAAAGTTCTGCTGGGGAGAAGTGAAGGTTCATACCCATTGGACTCCTGGCATCACTGCTGACGCACCCTGGGCACATGGGCATCCCCATCACTGCTTGTGCACGTCCATTTGTACTAAGTAGGTTTGTGTACAGTGCATACGTACATGTGGTGAGACTCTGTGCTTTCTTCTTTTTCGTCTTCATCTTTTGATGCTTTATAGGTTTCAGTGTGATTTGTACTCAATGGGACTGTGTATCCAACTCTCCCTGCTGCTTTCCTTTTACTCATGTTTGAAAATTGTGTTTTTTTTTTTATGATGCTTTCTTTTTTTTTTGACTCCATTTTGAGGAGATGTGTCCTTTGACATTCTGAACTCTACTCATTACTTCAAATTTATTTATTCAAAGAGACTGGTGTAATGCACTTTTCATCCTTTACGTTGACCCTCTAAATGTGCAGCTTTAAGCAAAGGAAAAGCACTCTTTAAATTAAAAAAAAAATGGTTATCATTTCACGTTCAGTTTGTAAATTTGTGGAGTGCTTTATATTTGTTTGGATCATCTGGAGATGTTTCTTCTTTTTTGTATTGGGACTTTCTCATTTTTATAGGGAACCTCCTTCTGCCTTTTTTCACTACACCTGGAAAGCTCATTGTTTCTTGTCTATTTAGTCAAAACTTTCCTTTGTATGCTGCATCCACTTTTGTACATGATTGCTTTAAATGAGCCCCCATGAGCCTGAATTGAGATCAATGGAGCTGAGATCGCTGTGTTATGTTGGTCAGGGTCTCGTTTATAATGTAGTAGGTGGTATCCTGGAGGATGAGTGGTAATATGTCCTGGTAGGAATACCAAATTAATAAAAGGGCAGCTAGAATGCAAGGCCACACACTGCTTGTCCCTCAAAGCCATAGGTGGCAGAAGCAGGGTGGGTTCTCTACAGGGAACCGCTCTCTCTGGTCTCTACAGGGTTGACTTGCCCTTTAAGAATAGGCTGCAAGAAGACATGGGCCACCAGGGGGAGCTCTGGGGTTACAGGATTGAGCTGAGCCCCAGAAGTGACTCCAAGGCTGACCCTGAAATACTTTAAAGGACCTCCTCACCAGAGGCTAGTCAGGAGTGTCAAGGACAAAGGGAGGCCAGCGTGGTTTGTGAGGAAGGAGCGGTAAGTCGGTAAAAGAAGGGGTGCTGTGCTTGATGGTCTGGGAGGTTAACCTGCCACCCCAAGGATGGACAGGGCATTCAGTCTTAGAGACAGGGGGGCCTTCTTTATTTTATTTTTGTTTGTTTCACCTCATTCTGTGGTGTCTCTGTCTCTGGGTTTATGTTTCGCTAATAAATATTCTTTTTTTCATTTCCGAGGCCTTTGGTGTGTCATTCTGGATTCAGGGTAGAGCTGAGTGTGCCTGAACATGTCACACATGCTTAAAATGGGGGAATCCCCTCTTTATATGTTAAAGTTATTTTTTATTTTTATTTTATTCAGGCAGAATCTCTTCATCTTCCTCGCCTTCTGCACATTTTAACTGACTTAGTTCCAGGATTTTGATCTTAAATACCGTGTAATCTGCCTTGTTAGCGTGCGCCTCTTCGTAATGCTTTGCAGTGATTTGTAAAACATCACGTCCTGCTGCTCGCTGCGAAAGGCACTATATTTAGCACTATATTTAACTTAACGATTAACTCCATTTGGGCACTCGCTTCCCCATTTGCTGAAGTTTCATTTATAAATTGTGGTGTTTGATTGTGTTGACGTTTTATGGAAAGATTCCATTTCTGAGCATTTCTCACATTAGTATTCCCATTTTATTTATTTATGGTTTTCCCTGTGTGATTTGCAATCTTGTCACAGATGATTTCTGCTTTTGTCTACTACAACTTTGGTCAGGATCCCATTTATTTATAAATGAATATTCACTACTGGTCAAAAGATTAAAAACACCCCAGGTTTTCTACTTTTTATTGAAATTTAAGCAGTTTACTCCAATGGATAACCCAAAAGGTAAGCAGGAAGCTGCCAGAGGTTACATTTGGGCTTACCTTTTTGGATATAAAAAGGCCTTTTTCAAGTAGTGGGTTAACAACATACAGCCTGCAGCCATGGCAGTTAATGAATGCACACAATTCCTGCAGGTGTCCCCACTTTTGTCAATTACTTATGAACCCTCTGTCTGTAGACAAGCAGCATTGAAACAAACTGTGTTGCTAAACCTCTAAAGCTTGATTTGAAGAATATTGCATGTGTGCACTGCTATCATAATGGTGGGGAAACGGCAGTTAACAGAGGGAGACACACAGACCATAAAATCCTTCAATACAAGTGGATGTCTTACTTTTGTTAATTGTGTTTAAACTTGTTCCCTAGAAAAGGCCTTTTTCTATAACTTTGGGTAATGACCTGATTTTTTGATAACTTAAACTTTCTTTTTTAACCTCTGGCAGTTTATCGGTTATCTTTGTACTTTTTCAGTTTATATACGGAACCTCAATGGCTTAAATTTTAATAAAACTGCAAAATGGAGGGTGTTCTACAATGAGTCTATGGGTGTAGTTTTATGATGAGGTGTCAAACAGGAAAATGTATTTAATATATCAAGTCCGTGTCTGAGTAGATAAAGTGAAATTTGGAGTTTATGGAGTGTCAAGTCTCCAGCACATTTTTAGTAAATTCTGTGTTATCCTAATGCAGGCTAGTAAATTATATTTACCAAAATGGGACTCCCAATAATATCAGCACATCTGTTTTTTATTCATACTATTATTGTTTATTTAAGAAGTTTTTTTCTTCGTTTTGTGGACTGTTTTTTGTATCTTGACAAAAATCTTTCTGTTCACTCTTGACACCTCTCTCTCTGCACACTCCGATGGTGACCTTGGCACACACTAAAATAAAGAGAAAAAAAAAAACAAAAAGAAAACCTGCAGCCTGGTCTTGTTGTGTTTCTACATCTGTGGTGTTAAACAAAGCAAAGGATCTGAAGGATAAAAAGGCAGACAAGTATCTGCTGGTGTGTGTGAGCCGAGATTAACGGCAGCTGAGCGACTTTGAACAAGCGCTGGCTCTCGTTGTTGTGGTGGGGTTTTCTTTTTGCCACCTAACAGAGACGAAAGGCTGAATACGTGGCGTCCATTAGGACAATGCAGACACTGGATGGACTGAAGAAGACAAAAAGCCATTTGGATTTGCACCCATGTCACCAGCTGTGTAGTCTCTGTACTTTTGGGCCTCTTCTGTCTCCTCGTTCTTTCTCTGTTTCTCTAGCGTTTTTAATGCACATCACTACAGCACAGACATATTTGCTCCTGTTTTAACTTTTCGCTTTGCATGCAGAAGGCTCTGCTTTTAGACGCAGAATATCAGAGATGTCACAGTTTAAGCAAAAGAAGATGAAGAGGTGACATGATTGAAGTGTTTACAATTATGAAGGGAATTAGTCCAGTGGATCAAGATGGTGACTTTAAAACGAGTTCATCAAAAACACAGGGACACAGTTGGGACCTGTGAAGGGTAAATTTCGCACAAACGTTAGGAAGTTTTTCTTTACACACTTGGAATAAGAGAACAAGTAGTGTGGTAGACAGTAAGACTTTCAAAACTCGACTTGATGGTTTATTGTAAGAAATAAGTGGATAAGACTGGCGAGCTTTGTTGGACTGAATGGCCTGTTCTCGTCCAGAATGTTCAAAAGTTCTAATGTTCTAATGAGACCACCACCAGAGGCCTGGTAGGGGAGCGGACGAGTCCCCCAAAATCTTCAAAACACTCAGCAGAAGTGAATTAAGAATGCCAATGGATGGTATTGGGTTCACAAAAGTGAAGTGCAATTATACAGCTCGATCAAAAAGCTGATAATAAATAATAATAATAATAATAATAATAATAAATTACATTGATATCGCACTTTTCTAACCCACTTAAAGTGCTGTACATAGAAAGTGGGAAGCCACCTTCACCACCACCAATGTGTAGCACCCACCTGGATGATGTGATGGTAGACATTTTGTGTCGGTCCACTCACCACACATTAGCTATTAGGGGGTGAGAAGCCGAGAGAGCCAATAAGGGGCAGGAGGATGATTAGGGGGTCAGAATGACCAGACCATGGTGGTGAAATTAGCCATGGCATCATGAAACACCTTAGTCTTTTCAAAAATTGCCCAGAGATCTTTGATGACCACAGAGAGTGAGGATCTCAGTTTTACATCTCATCCTAAGGACTGTGCCATTTTTACAGCACAGTGTCCCCATCAAGGGATCCCTGTACAGACCACAGAGTAAACAGCCTCCCTACTGGCCTCACCAACTTGTCTTCCAGCGGCAACCCAGCTTTTCTTAGATGGTCTCACATCCAAATACTGGCCAGGCCCAAACATGGTTAGCTTCAGGTGGATTACTTGTTCTGATGTGCAGTGGGTGCCATGGGGCCATGAAGCTCGGATTCCCATATGACAGTGATGGAGGCAAAGATCAAGGAGTATATTTCAAGGATTCCTGTATGACAGTGGGGACAGTACAGGTAGAGACAACTCATAAGACAGTGCCAGGGTCAAAGGTCAATGCAGCCACTAGGCTAATACTGAAGCAGTAGATTAGCAATCTCAGGTTGTAGAGTGAGGATGCCTGGCTAAAGTCCCATGAAGGATTTGTTGTGCTAGATAGTAGACTGATGAACCTCATTGGATAGAGTATGGGGTCACAAGTCAAAGAATCCCACCAGACCTGCATTTGAGATCACAGGTTAGAGCATCCTATCGTACAACATTGGGATCACCAGTGAAAGTGCCTCGCAGGTTAGAGTCTCACACAAGAATACATCCTATGCAGTAGTGCTAAGATGACACCATTGGTGTGAGAGCTCAGGACATCCCACAGGTTAGTGATGGGATATGGGTAGGGCTGAAGTCTGTTTTGGACAGACCCAATGTCATGGTGGACAGAGCCAAGGCTGCAAGTAAGATACCTCACACTGTAAAGTTAGGATCATTGGAGTATACTACAAAACGTGGCAGAGGTCAGAGTCAAGGTGTCCTGCAGAACACAGAAGGGTCTCACAAAGAAAGGTGAAATAAAATCATCGAGCTGAGTTTCAGAGTAGGGGAAGGTCACACCTTCTTCACTGTACCTGCTGTAAGTAAGCAACTCATCTAGCAGGACTTTAAATGACAGAATTCCTTGACAGCAAGATAAATAGGCATGATGAGGAATCGGCATATCTCTAGGGTCACCCGTTGAAGAAGATGGATGCTTTATGGCACTGTGTTTTCTTGGTCTGACTGCCCAAGTGGTGCTCCATTCTCAGTAGAAGCCTCCTTTGATCCATCCATCCATCCATCGTCCAATCCGCTATATCCTAACACAGGGTCACAGGGGTCTGCTGGGGTCAATCCCAGCTAACACAGGGAGCAAGGCAGGAACAAATCCCTGGGCAGGGTGCCTGCCCACCACAGGGCACACACACACACACCCACACACCAAGCACACACTAGGGACAATTTAGGATCACCAATGCACCTAACCTGCATGTCTTTGGACTGTGGGAGGAAACCCACGCAGACACGGGGAGAACATGCAAACTCTACGCAAGGAGGACCCAGGAAACGAACCCAGGTCTCCTTACTGTGAGGCAGCAGCGCTACCACAGCGTCACCGTGCCACCTGATTCCTTTCATTTCTTTTTTTTCTGCAAACCTGTGGCACTCCACTTTATAAAAGAAGGCAGATCTGTTTTCAGCTAAGATGCTACTAGTGGGTTTCACGGGGGGGTTAGCTTGACTTGGCACCTGAACAGAAACTTGTGAAAGATGATTGCAAAGAGTGCCACCCTCTAGGAGCTTGGGGGAACAGCAGGCTCTTCTCTCCTTCCTGCCTTTTACCCCTAACTCCACTTTTGCCTTTGGGTGGAATGGTGGCTCTGTGGGTAGGGATCTGTACTGTCAATTGGTTGCCGGTTCGAATCCCTTAAATGCCAGAAGTGACTCTACTCCGGTGGGCCCTTGAGCAAGACCCTTAACCTGCAACTGCTCTGTTCTGGGTATGACTTTAACCTACATCCAGCCCTGCAAGCAGGTCCTCCAACCAACAGGGAAAACCTGGGGGTTGGTAGCAGGATTGGCACTCCAGCCACCATAAAAAACCTCTCACTGTTCCAGTGTGGTGCTGAGGTGTTACCCGCTGCACTCGGGTCCCAAATCAGATGGGTGGGTGGGTGAAGCAACATGCTATCAGCGCATGCTCCCAACCTCTCTCTCTCTCTCTCTCTTTCGCTCCTTAGATAAAATATAAAACTGGGCACAATCACCGCTTCGTAGTCTTCCACCCTCGTTTCCCATCTGTCCAGACCGAAGTGCTCTCTGCCTGACAACTGGTGACCTTCGCCCCAGTCTCTGCTGGAATCTTCTCTTCACCTCATAAAGCCATTTTCTGGCAAAGAGCCCTAAGTTCTTAGCTTACAGTGTCAAAATGTAAAATATGTTTGCCGGACATTCTAGTTATGGGGGCCTTTACTAGTGGGATGTAGTGGTGGGGGAGGCTTCAATTTATGTGTCCATACAATTCAGAATATCGCAGCTTCAGCAACAACGTTCAGCTCAATTCTGTGAAGTCACAAAAACACTGACATAGACATGAGCAGCAATGAGGAAGACAAGAAGGCCAATGCAGGAGATGAGATCCACCCAACAATGCCAGACCCCAGTGAAGGATCTCCTTCTTGGTCTCGTATTTTATTTGGCCCCAAAACCTTCAGTTGTAAATCAATGTTTTGACACAAAGTGGTCTTGGCCATTTAAAAATGCTTATTTGATGTTTGTTAGTTGCCCTATCAGGAGAAAGTCGATTTCCCACAGATGTGATGTTCAGAGGTGGCCTTAGGGGTGTGCAGGACCGTCAGACGCTGTTACCGTTATGTGTGGACTGTATAAACTTGCTTGCAAATTTAATAAAAATAATGTTAACATACACCGGATTTTCTCATTACAGTATTCAGCTAAATTTTTGCAAGATAACATGCAGACTTTATCAAAATATAACTGGAGAATATAACTTGACTGAGGTGGGCTGGCGCCCTGCCCAGGGTTTGTTTCCTGCCTTGTGCCCTGTGTTGTCTGGGATTGGCCCCAACAGACCCCCATGACCCTGTAGTTAGGATATAGCAGGTTGGATAATGGATGGATGGATCCACTGGAACGGGACACACAGGGCCCCCTTAGGTGCGGCTCCTGGGGTGGTCGTCCCACTTGCCACCCCCAAACGCCACTCTTGGTGATGTTATAGCCATCATTCCATTTGTTACATGCGTTGAAGTACACCATGAAATGAAGAACAAAATTACAAAATGATGACTGGCGGTCCTGGAAGATGCTCCATTTCATTTTGTTCACTGAAGGATGAAAAGACATAGCACTTCAAAGCTTTGATGAAATGCCTGATATTTGAATAAAAGACGTTCAGAGGTCCAGAGCTCCATTCTCCTCAGAAGAATGTCCGATAGTGAATGCCGACTTCAGTTAATATAGGGCTGAGACCAGAAGGGGGCGTGTCCCTGTGCACAAAGGAAGTGACCTCACCAGTCTTCCTGTGTTTTCCTCCTCCTCCATTCTAAGGGTCACAAGTTATTGGCAGTGTCAGGTTCTTGTACTTGTCCTCCTTGGTTCAGCACAAACCTGTAAAATGCTCCCCACGCTCACGTGTCTGACAACACTAATGAACAGCAAAGGAAGGCGACTTGAAAAGTTTGGGACATCCTTCTAATTCTGTGCCTGGACCTGATCTTGGGTCTATGCAGACATTTGTGCATGCGTGTTCACGTGAAGTGGGAATTAGATAGATAGATAGATAGATACTTTATTAATCCAAAGGGGAAATTCACATACTCCAGCAGCAGTATACTGATACAAAGAAACAATATTAAATTAAATAGTAAAAAAAATGAAAAGAATTAAAATAAAATTAATGTTCGCATTTACTCCCCCGGGTGGAATTGAAGAGTCGCATAGTGTGGGGGAGGAACAATCTCTTTAGTCTGTCACTGAAGCTACTCCTCTGTCTGGAGATGATCCTGTTCAGAGGATGCAGTGGACTCTTCATGATTGGCAGGAGTTTGCTTAGTGCCCGTCGCTCTGCCACAGATGTTAAACTGTCCAACTTTAATCCTACAATGGAGCCTGCCTTCTTAACAAGTTTGTTCAGGCGTGAGGCGTCTTTCATCTTTATGCTGCCACCCCAGCACACCACCGTGTAGAAGAGGGCACTCGCCACAACCGTCTGGTAGAACATCTGCAGCATCTTACTGCAGATGTTGAAGGATGCCAACCTTCTCAGAAAGTATAGTCTGCTCTGACCTTTCTTACATAGAGCATCAGTATTGGCAGTCCAGTCCAGTTCATCATCCAGCTGCACTCCCAGATATTTAAAGGTCTGCACCCTCTGCACACAGTCACCTCTGATGATCACAGGGTCCATGAGGGGCCTAGGCCTCCTAAAATCCACCACCAGCTCCTTGGTCTTGCTGGTGTTAAGGTGTAAGTGGTTTGAGTCGCACCATTTAACAAAGTCCTTGATTAGTTTCCTATACTTCTCCTCCTGCCCACACCTAATGCAGCCCACAATAGCAGTGTCATCAGCGAACTTTTGCACGTGGCAGGACTCCGAGTCATATTGGAAGTCTGATGTATATAGATTGAACAGGACCGGAGAAAGTACAGTCCCCTGCGGTGCCCCTGTATTGCTGCACACAATGTCAGACCTGCAGTTCCCAAGACGCACATATTGAGGTCTGTCTGTAAGATAGTCCACAATCCATGCCACCAGGTGTGAGTCTACTCCCATCTCAGTCAGCTTATCCCTAAGGAGCAGAGGTTGGATGGTGTTAAGGCGCTAGAGAAGTCCAAAAACATAATTCTTACAGCACCACTGCCTCTGTCCAGGTGGGAGAGGGATCGATGAAGCATATAGATGATGGCATCCTCCGCTCCCACCTTCTCCTGGTATGCGATCTGCAGAGGGTCGAGGGCGTGACGGACCTGTGGCCTCAGGTGGTGAAGCCAGCCTTTCTACAAATGTGTGTGTGAGCAGAGACGGCCGCTGCGCTCCAAGACTAGCTCTGTAATTCGACTAATTTGTTTTTATTTTGCCATCAGAACAGCAGCTGTCTGTGATCCCTGCTCAGGCCTCAGCTCTGCTTGAGGAACATGAAAGGCCGTCCTCAACTCTGATCTCATCCCTGCTAATTAGATCCCCCCTACCACCACCAGCAGCACATTTGGGGCAGGGGGAGCGTGTTGTTTGACGTTTTAGCACAGCACTAATGAGCTGGAAGACGGCCGGAAATGCACCTGTCTGTACCTGCTCTCCTCTTCCAAATCCTGCTGAGAGTACTCAAGTGTGCTGCAAATCAATAATTAAGTGGCTTTTTATAACAGCACAAAGGAGTTGCGGTGAGACGAGACAGGCTGACAATCAGGTGGGTGATTGAGGGTGTTTAGGGACATCGCAAGTCTCTCTTGGGCTGAGTACTCCTCCTGAGGAAGCCTTTAGCAGCCTGTGGCCATGTGGTGGTGCCCTCTGGCAGTGAACTTGGCAGTTTTACATCTTATTGCTTTGAATCCCCAGATGGAGGACGAGGCTGTGGAAGTGGTGGCTCACATACCCTGAACGCAAGCCAACTGCAGAGTTAGGCACTGAGGTACGCATTCTTCTTTTTACTTAAGGGTCAGATTTGAGCGGCCACTCCAGGAGAACACGGAGCGGGATGGTGGGCATGGGTGTACAAAGCAGATAATGTCTCCATTCCTAGCCTCTTTGATTATTGAATGCCACCCTTTTGCTTATTGTGAAGTAATGGGGGGCACATTAATTCACTTTCTCTTTATTTCTTTTACTTGGGAATGCCACGCTATACCTAAAGTTTCACGAGCCTGCGCTGAGGATAGGTGTTCCAGTGGGCTTCTTCCAGTGTTTTTTTCTTGGGATACATTTTCCATTTTTGAAATTCATGAGGGACAGGAGTGGGATTTCAAGTAGAGTACACCTCCCATGCTTGTTTGTGGGTTGTTGTTCACCACTTCTTTTAACTGTACACTTCTGTCAATGGCTACAATTAGCTCAGATTTCTCCAAACTCTTGATTTCTCAGTAGCTTCTTTTCCCAAGAGGCCTGCTGTTGCCTTTGTGTCGCTTAACCATGCAGCAATGAGGGGCTCACTGTGGCCGAGCTCCCCCTCTCAGTCTTTGCACCATTCTTTGAGCGAGTCCTACTTTGAAGGCAGCTCAGGTTAAGGTCACCATGGTAACCTGATCTTTACTGACCTGCTGTTCACCCATTGACAGGGAACGGCAGCAAGCGCTCCTGGGACAGGCCTGCCGATCGGCTTTCAGCACTCTGCCTCCCCGCAGTACCAGCTGCATCTCCCGAAACTCCGGAGGCTTCAACCCAGTGGCCTTGTGACTGCATGGTGACGCTGCTTTTTGGAGCTGATTGGTAAGTAAGGCAAACTGGTCTCAGCTCATTTAACACATCTATACATTGTGGCCTCTGGGGGGTATTAACTGCTGATTTTTCATCAAAACAACAACAAAAAAAAATCAATCAAAAACACAAAAAAAATAAACAAAAAACATATAAAGACACAAATAGAGAGATTTTAAAGGTACAACAGAAACAGGAAATGTCTAGTACAACAGAAAAGGATGTCTAAGTCCTTCAGACATTGGGGGAACACAAATGATGTCAGTGAGGCAGAACATCATCCTGAAGAGCCCCTGGTGGACCCATTCCATCAGCCTTTGGAATGATGTTGGAGCATTTTAATTAGGCCAAAGGGCATCAGTTTGAACTGGAAAAGTCCTCCCGGGGTGATGACGGCCATCTTCTCAATACTGTCCCTCCCCATCTTCACCTGCCAATACCCGGACTTCATGACATTGTCCATCTTTATTGTATTATTGTCTGCTTTATTGTAGTATTGTAATGCTTGTAAATGATTCATTAAAGGTATATTTCAAACTCAACACTTTCTTTCTTTAAAAATAATTTTTCTATTTTCTTTCTTTCTTTCTTTCTTTCGTTATGTGTAGCCTCCTCTTTTATTGACCCACTCCTCTGCCACTTATCCCTTCAGCTAGGACACCACTAATGGCTCACCCTTATCTTTCCCTCTTTCTTTCTTCCTTTCTTAATTTCACTCAATCCCTTTACTCATCTCTACTTTTAATTTCATTTTTGTATTGTACACCATTTAATACCCTCCTTTATTTTCTTTCTTTCTTTCTTTCTTTCTTTCTTTCTTTCTTTCTTTCTTGTTATGTGTAACCTCCTCTTTCATTGACACACTCCTCTGCCGCTTATCCCTTCAGCTAGGACACCACTAATGGCTCACCCTTATCTTTCTTTCTTTCTTTCTTTATTTTTTCTTTAATATTCATTTCTTATTTTCTTTCTTTCTTTAATATTACTTTTTCTTTCCGTCTTTCTTTCTTCCTTTCTTAATTTCACTCAATCCCTTTACTTATCTCTACTTTTAATTTCATTTTTGTCTTGTACTCCATTTAATCCATCCATCCATCCATCCATTGTCTAACCCGCTGAATCCGAATACAGGGTCACGGGGGTCTGCTGGAGCCAATCCCAGCCAACACAGGGCACAAGGCAGGAACCATTCCTGGGCAGGGTGCCAACCCACCGCAGACTCCATTTAATACCTCTCCTTTATTTTTTCTTTCTTTCTTATTCATTATTATATTTTCTTTTTTTCTTTCTTGTTATGTGTAACCTCCTCTTTCATTGACACACTCCTCTGCCGCTTATCCCTTCAGCTAGGACACCACTAATGGCTTACCCTTATGTCCGGGTCACTGGTTGGCCCCCATCATGCCGGTCTGGCTTTTGGAGTGATTCTCCCAGCTCAGGGACACGTGTTGTCGTCTGAGGAACTCAGTTCAGTCGGCCTACAAGTTCACTTTCTCTTCTAATGGAAGCAGTGAGCTCAGGGCATGTGAGGGTCGGGACCGCCGTCTGGCTTACTAGCACAAAGTGAATGTCGCCAGGAGTGTGTGCAGTTGGCCATGGCACTCATGTGACTGCTGCATTGACATGATAAATCCAAGCTCTTAATTCATTATCCTGTTTTTCCTGTTTAGTGGGGCCGCCCAGGGCCGCAGACTGGTTCTTAAATGAGTCAGGGTTTAGTGTGTGGCCCACTTTTAGGCTCCCCACCCTCTCACTTTCACTCGCTGACTCTCTCTCTCTCTCTCTCTCACTATTCTTTGTTCCTCAGACACTCCATCACCTGCTCTAAAACACTTTGTCACACTCTTGCTTTACTCTTTCCATCTTGAGTGACTGACTGTAAATTCAGAGATGTTTCATTAGCTCAGTGTCACTGACTGACCTTGAAGGCAGAACTTTGAGAAAATCTTTTGAATTTCGAGAGTCCTCTTGCTCCTGGTCAGGGTTGTGGGGAGACAGAGATAGACTGAGGAGTATCGTCAACCACAATAGACATCCCGGACAGGATAGCAGGGCATGACGTAGTAACAGTAGTATACAGTAGTCGCATGCACAGAGTATCGTGAAATTTTTACTTGCAAGTCTGACCAACATTAGCACTCTCCACTGTCTTGATAAGCAAAATATACAGTAGTGTAGCAGGTGACCATTCGAGTACACGCCGATTTCACTTTGAGGTGATCAAGGAGACTCAGCAGCCCAACTGACGTTACTAGGAGGCTCATCTGTTCACTTATACAACACAAGTTCACCAGCAATGAGCTGGTCTGATGGCTGATAGCGGGAGAGACTGAAGATTTGAATTTAACATGGAGGACCTGAAACTTCAAAGTGCACCTTATGAGAAAGACCTGAGAGTTGTAGTGGATGGGTTGCTGTCACCATCCAGGCAGAGTACAGAAGCAATCAAAATAGCTGAAAGGATGTCAGGTTATATAACACAATGTGTACAAGTCAAAGGGAGGCTATGCTTACGTTATATAAGACTCAAGTGACTTCATGCAGATTCCAAAAAAGACATAGTAGCACTATGTGCCAGCAAAGCAGCGGGTCCAGATGGAGTATCACCACGACTGCTGAAGGCCTGTGTGCTGTAGCTGGGGAGTCCTCTACAGCGCATCATCAACCTGAGCCTGGAACTGGGGAGAGTCCTGAGGCTCTGGAAAACATCTTGCATCACCCCAGTCCCAAAGGTATCACATCCTAGTGAGCTAAATGACTTCCAGCCTGTCGCTCTGACGTCACATGTGATGAAGACCATGGAGCGGCTGCTGCTTCATCACCTGAAGCCACAGGTCCATCATTCCTTCGACCCTCTGCAGTATGCATACCAGGAGAAGGTGGGAGCGGAGGATGCCATCATCTATATGCTTCATCGATCCCTCTCCCACTTGGACAGAGGCAGTGGTGCTGTAAGAATTATGTTTCTGGACTTCTCTAGCGCCTTCAACACCATCCAACCTCTGCTCCTTAGAGACAAGCTGACTGAGATGGGAGTAGACTCCCACCTGGTGACAGACCTCAGTATGTGTGTCTCGGGAACTGCAGGTCTGACATTGTGGTCAGCAGCACAGGAGCACCGCAGGGGACTGTACTTTCTCTGGTCCTGTTCAGCCAACATACATCAGACTTCCAATACAACTCGGAGTCCTGCCACGTGCAAAAGTTTGCTGATGACACTGCTGTTGTGGGCTGCATCAGGAGTGGACAGGAGGAGGAGTATAGGAACCTAATCAAGGACTTTGTTAAATGGTGGGACTCAAACCACTTACAAATGAACACTAGCAAAACCAAGGAGCTGGTGGTGGCTTTTAGGAGGCCCAGGCCCCTCATGGACCCCGTGATCATCAGAGGTAACTGTGTGCAGAGGGTGCAGACCTATAAATACCTGGGAGTGCAGCTGGATGACAAATTGGACTGGACTGCCAATACTGATGCTGTGTGTAAGAAAGGACTGAGCCGACTATACTTCCTTAGAAGACTGGCGTACTTCAACATCTGCAATAAGATGCTGCAGATGTTCTATCAGACGGTTGTGGCGCCTTCGTCTCACGCGTGTGTTGTGCTGGGTAGGCAGCATAAAGAAGAGGGACGCCTCACATTTGGACAAACTGGTGAGGAAGGCAGGCTTTATTGTAGGCATGGAGCTGGAAAGTTTGACATCTGTGGCAGAGCGACGGGCACTGAGCAGACTCCTGTCAATCATGGAGAATCCACTACATCCACTGAACAGAATCATCTCCAGACAGAGGAGCAGCTTCAGCGACAGACTGCTGTCACCATCCTGCTGCACTGACAAACTGAGGAGACCCCACACTATGCGACTCTTCAATAAACGTTAACATTGTACAAAGTTATTGTCTGTCAGTTATACCTTCATTTTTATCACTATTTAATTTAATATTGTTTTTTATCAGTTTGCTGCTGCTGGAGTATGTGAATTTCCCCTTGGGATTAATAAAGTATGTATCTATCTATCTATCTATCTATCTATCTATCTATCTATCTATCTATCTATCTATCTATCTATCTATCTATCTATCTATCTATCTATCTATCTATCTAACAACCCAAGTAATCCACGCATACAAAGAAATCAAAACCAATAAGTCCACAAATGAAGTTATGTGTAATAAAGTGGAATGAAACTTGAAGATGCTTACTGAGATGTATTTAAATATTTAGTAGAAAAGCCTTTGTTGGTAATGACAGCTTCAAAACGCCTCCGGTATGGAGAAACAAGTCGCATGTATTGCTCAGATGTGATTTTGGCCCATTCTTTCACACAAACTGCCTTCAAATCTTGAAGGTTCCGGGGGTCTCTTCTATGAACTCTGATCTTCAGTTCTTTCCATAGATTTTCAATTGGATTCAAGTTGGTTGATTGACTGGGCCGTTCTAGCAACTTTATGACAGAGTTTCCTTGGCTGTTTGCCTTGCTGAAATGTCCCCCCTCGTTTCATGTTCAGCATCCTGGTAGATGGCAACAGATTCTTATCAAGAATGTCCCGGTACCTTTCTCCATTCATCCTTCCTGCAATTATATGAATTCTGCCAGTACCATGCGTTGAAAAGCAGCCCCACACCATGATGTTCCCACCGCCAAACTTCACTGTTGGGGTGGTGTTTATGGGGTGATGTGCAATGCCATTTCTCCTCCAAACATGGTGTGTGCAATGACATCCAAAGAGTTTAATTTTGGTCTTAATTTTGGTCAATGAGCTTCATCGTGGTTTTTCTTCAGCAGTGGAGTCCTGTGAGCGTGTGTAGAGGCCATGGTGGCTGAGTGCATTACTTATTACATTTTTTGAAACAACTGGGCCTGCTAATTCCAGGTCTTTCTGAAGCTCTCCGCCAGAGGTCCTCAGCTCTTGGACGACTCTTCTGATTACTGTATTCTTTTGATTCCTCTGTCAGAAACCTTGCAAGGGGAACCTGGCCGGTTTATGGTCAAATTATGTTCTCTCTACTTCCACTTCCACCCCAATGGTGCTCACTGGAACATTCTGAACTTTAGAAATATATCTGTCACCAGTGCCATCAGTATGTATTGCAACAATAAGATTGCAAAGGTCTTGAGAGAGCGCTTTGCTTTTACCCATGACATCTTGGTAATGAGAAACCTTTTTATAGGCCATCAATTAGGACTAAAGCAGCTGATATTCACTTGCACTGATCGGGGGCTATCAGGATTGCTTCATAAAAATACTGGCAGATGTCAGCTGGTTCTTTGGCTTTCCAGGCCTTTTTGCTCCTCCTTTTCTTCATGTGTATCTATCTATCTATCTATCTATCTATCTATCTATCTATCTATCTATCTATCTATCTATCTATCTATCTATCTATCTATCTATCTATCTATCTATCTATCTATCTAGAGAGGGTCCAGAGAAGAGTGACTGGGCTGACTAGATGACTGGGAGGTAGGAGCTATGAGGTGAGGTTGAAGGAGTTGATCCTTTCAGTTTATACAAATGGAGATTAAGGGTTAAGGTGACAGAATTGTCAACATTTCTTTCTATAGCACATTTTCATACAAATGATGTAGCTCAAAGTGCTTTAAAAGATACAGAATGAAAAAAATATATATAAATAAAATTAGGCAATACTAATTAACAACGAATAGGATAGAAAAAACAAAAATGTGCAGGGGTTCCAAGGCCACAAGCTCAAAGAGCCCCCACTAGATATTCTACCTAACATCAATGATCTCAATCAGTCCTCATGGCTTTCAGGCTTCACGTGGAAGAATTAGATGATGATGGTCATGTGGACCTCTGGCCTTAAATCCATCAATGTATGGTGCCTTAATCAGGTGGTGTTGGTGCAAATCACCACCCACAGAAAAATGGAGAAAGTAGGGGTTAGTACAGATTGTGGAGCCATCATAGAAATGATAATTAAATGCATATACAGAATATCAAGGTTACACTAAAATGAAGCTATGAGAAAGCCATGTTAAAATAATGAGTTTTCAGCAGTTTTTTAAAATACTCCCCCGTATCAGCCTGGTGAATTTCTATCGGTCAGCTATTCCAGATTTTAAGTGCATAGCAGCAGAAGGCCACCTCACCACTTCTTTTAAGTTTAGCTCTTGGAATTCTAAGCAGACACTCACTTGAAGATCTAAGGTTACGATTTGGAGTCTAAGGTGAGAGGCATTCTGAGATATAGGATGGAGCAGATTATTTAAGGCTTTGTAAACCATAAGCAGTATTTTAAAGTCAATTCTAAATGGCACGGGTAACCAGTGTAGTGACATCAGAACTGGTGTGATGTGCTCAGATTTTCTTTTCCTATTTAAGATTCTGGCAGCACCATTCTGCACTAACTGTAACAGACGGATGTCTTTTTTGGGTGGTCCTGAGAGGAGTGCGTTGCAGTAATCTAGTCAACTGAATTTTCAGCATCTTGCAAAGTTATAATGGATCTAACTTTTATTATTTTTCTTAAATGAAAAAATGCTGTCCTAGTAATCTGAATAATAAGTGATTTAACATTTAGGACAATAGTTACCCCTAAATCGTTTACCTCCATCTTGACTTTTAATCCAAATGCATCAAGTTTATTTCTAATACCCTCAGTATATCCATTGTGACAGATAGAGGGTGCTGTTGTCCTCTTGAACCCTCAGACAATGTGTCAGACACCAGATAAAAGTCTAAATAATTAATTTATTTGTACAATAAAGTTCACAAAGCACCTTCACCGCCACTATACTTTCAATAATAAACACAATAATCTATTCTCAATACAATAATAACAATCCTCCACACCTCCCAGCAGCTCAGTCACCCTTCCTCCCAACTCGGCCCGCCGCTGAGATCTTCCACAGTCCTTTTTAAAGACCTTGACCGGAAGTGCCTCTGAGCCTCAGTCCATCTGCAGGGAATTGCACTCCTGGGGGAAAACTTTGAAAACACATCAGATTTCAATGGGAAAAAATCCTGCTGGCTATCTACTGTATACTGATCTGGATTGGGTGGTGTGTTTGGAACAAAAGGATGGCACATCATTTGATGGAAATGAAAATTATCAAACCTACAGAGGGCTGAATTCAAAGACACCCCAAAAATCAAAGGCAGGCTAATCCATTTTGCAGAAATTTGATTGCAGCAACTGAAAATTGTACTCAGTAGTTTGTTTGTCCCCCGTGTGCTTGTATGCATGGCTGAAAATAACAGGGGGGGCATGATCCTAATGAGACGACGGACGGTGTCCTGGGGGATCTCCTCCCAGATCTGGAGCAGGGCATCACTGAGCTCCTGGACAGTCTGAGGTGTCAGATGGACCCAAACATAATGTCCCTCCCAGAGGTGTTGTATTGGATTGAGGTCAGGCGAGTGAGCGTGGGGGCCAGTCAATGGCATCAACTCCTTCATCCTCCAGGAACTGCTTGCATACTCTCGCCACATGAGGCCGTGCACTGTCGTGCACAAGGAGGAACCCAGTAGCCACTGCAGTGGCAGTCAAGGTGCTGTTGTCTAGTCTGTAAAGGTCTGTGCGTCCCTACATGGATTCCCCCAGATATATCATCACTGACACACCACCAAACCGGTCATGCTGAACGATGTTACAGGCAGCATAACGTTCTCCACGGCTTCTCCAGACCCTTTCACGTCTGTCACATGTGCTCAGTGTCAACCTGCTCTCATCTGTGAAAAGCACAGGGTGCCAGTGGTGCATCTGCCAATTCTGGTATTCTATGGCAAATGCCAATTGAGCTCCACGGTGCCAGAATTCTGGTATTCTATGGCAAATGCCAATCGAACTCCACGGTGCCAGATGGGAAATGAGCACAGGGCCCACTAGAGGATGTCAGGCCATCAGGCCACCCTCATGAAGTCTGTTTCTGATTGTTTGGTCAGAGACATTCACACCAGTGGCCTCCTGGAGGTCATTTTGTAGGCTCTGCCAGTGCTCGTCCTGTTCCTTCTTACTCAAAGGAGCAGATACCGGTCCTGCTGATGGGTTAAGGACCTTCTATGAGCGGCCCTGTCCAGCTCTCCTAGAGTAACTGCCTGTCTCCTGGAATCTCCTCCATGCCCTTGAGACTGTGCTGGGAGACACGGCAAAACTTCTGGCAAAGGCACATATTGATGTGCTTACCATCCTGGAGTTGGACAACCTGTGCCTGTTCCAGGTATCGCCTCATGCTACCCGTAGTGACACTGACTGTAGCCAAATGCAAAACTAGTGAAAAACAGATGAGGATGGAAAAGTGTCAGTGGCCTCCACCTGTTAAACCATTCATTCCTGTTTTGGGGGTCGTCTCATTGTTACCCCTCTAGTGCCCCCTGTTATTAATTTCATTAACACCAAAGCAGCTGAAACTGATTAACAACTCCCTCTGCTACTTAACTGATCAGATCAATAGCCCACAAGTGTCAATGACTTGATGCTATATTCGGATTCCAAGGTGTTCATTTAATTTTTTGAACCAGTATATATTTCTAATGGGGCTATAGGCGTGAAATTTTCATCACATGTCAGTAACAATCCATGTAATCCACACATACAAAGAAATCAAAACAAATAAGTCCATAAATGAAGTTATGTGTAATAAGGTGGAACGACACAGGGAATCAGTATTGAACACATGAAGAAAAGGCGGAGCAAAAAGGCCTGGAAAGCCAAAGAACTAGCTGACATCTGCCAGTATTTTTATAAAGCAATCCTGATAGCCCCCGATCAGTGCAAGTGAATATCAGCTGCTTTAGTCCTAATTGATGGCCTATAAAAAGGTTTCTCATTACCAAGATGTCATGGGTAAAAGCAAAGCGCTCTCTCAAGACCTTTGCAATCTTATTGTTGCAATACATACTGATGGCACTGGTGACAGATATATTTCTAAACTTCAGAATGTTCCAGTGAGCACCATTGGGGTGGAAGTGGAAGTAGAGAGAACATAATTTGACCATAAACCGGCCAGGTTCCCCTTGCAAGGTTTCTGACAGAGGAATCAAAAGAATACAGTAATCAGAAGAGTCGTCCAAGAGCTGAGGACCTCTGGCAGAGAGCTTCAGAAAGACCTGGAATTAGCAGGCCCAGTTGTTTCAAAAAATGTAATAAGTAATGCACTCAGCCACCATGGCCTCTACACACGCTCACAGGACTCCACTGCTGAAGAAAAACCACGATGAAGCTCATTGACCAAAATTAAGACCAAAATTAAACTCTTTGGATGTCATTGCACACACCATGTTTGGAGGAGAAATGGCATTGCACATCACCCCATAAACACCACCCCAACAGTGAAGTTTGGCGGTGGGAACATCATGGTGTGGGGCTGCTTTTCAACGCATGGTACTGGCAGAATTCATATAATTGCAGGAAGGATGAATGGAGAAAGGTACCGGGACAATCTTGATAAGAATCTGTTGCCATCTACCAGGATGCTGAACATGAAACGAGGGGGGACATTTCAGCAAGGCAAACAGCCAAGGAAACTCTGTCATAAAGCTGCTAGAACGGCCCAGTCAATCAACCAACTTGAATCCAATTGAAAATCTATGGAAAGAACTGAAGATCAGAGTTCATAGAAGAGACCCCCGGAACCTTCAAGATTTGAAGGCAGTTTGTGTGAAAGAATGGGCCAAAATCACATCTGAGCAATACATGCGACTTGTTTCTCCATACCGGAGGCGTTTTGAAGCTGTCATTACCAACAAAGGCTTTTCTACTAAATATTTAAATAAATCTCAGTAAGCATCTTCAAGTTTCATTCCACTTTATTACACATAACTTCATTTGTGGACTTATTGGTTTTGATTTCTTTGTATGCGTGGATTACTTGGGTTGTTAGATAGATAGATAGATAGATAGATAGATAGATGTGAAAGGCACTATATAATAGATAGATAGATAGATAGATAGATAGATAGATAGATATGAAAGGCACTATATAACAGATAGATAGATACTTTATTAATCCCAAGGGGAAATTCACATACTCAGGCAGCAGCATACTGATAAAAAACAATATTAAATTTAAGAGTGATAACAATGAAGGTATAACAGACAGACAATAACTTTGTATAACATTACCGTTTATTGAAGAGTCGCATAGTGTGTTGGAAGAAAAATCTCCTCAGTCTGTCAGTGGAGCAGGACGGTGACAAAAGTCTGTCACTGAAGCTGCTCCTCTGTCTTTAGATGATCCTGTTCAGTGGATGCAGTGGATTCTTCATGATTGACAGGAGTTTGCTCAGCGCCCATCATCTGCCACAGATGTTAAACTGTCCAACTTTACTCCTACAATGAGCCTGCCTTCTTGACAAGTTTGTCCAGGCGTGAGATTCTTCTTTATGCTGCCCCTCCAGCACACCACTGCGTAGAAGAAGGCATTCGCCACAACCGTCTGGTAGAACATCTGCACCATCTTATTGCAGATGTTGAAGTACGCCAACCTTCTAAGAAAGTATAGTCGGCTTTGTCCTTTCTTGCACAGAGTATCAGTATTGGCAGTCCAGTCCAATTTATCATCCAGCTGCACTCCCAGGTATTTATAGGTCTGCACCCTCTGCACACAGTCACCTCTGATGATCATGGGGTCCAGGAGGGGCCTGAGTCTCCTAAAATCCACTACCAGCCCCTTGGTCTTGCTGGTGTTCATTTGTAAGTGGTTTGAGTTGCACCATTTAACAACAAAGTCCTTGATCAGGTTCCTATACTCCTCCTCCTGCCCACTCCTGATGTAGCCCACAATAGCAGTGTCATCAGCGAACTTTTGAACGTGGCAGGACTCCGAGTTGTATTGGAAGTCTGATGTATGTTGGCTGAACAGGACCAGAGAAAGTACAGTCCCCTGCGGCGCTCCTGTGTTGCTGACCACAATGTCAGACCTGCAGTTCCCGAGACACACAAACTGAGGTCTGTCTTAAGATAGTCCACGATCCATGCCACCAGGTGTGAGTCTACTCCCATCTCAGTCATCTTGTCTCTAAGGTGCAGAGGTTGGATGGTGTTGAAGGTGCTAGAGAAGTCCAGAAACATAATTCTTACAGCACCACTGCCTCTGTCCAAGTGGGACATCTGGTGAAAATTTCATGTCAGTAGCCCCATCTTCTTATATAATACGCTACTGTGGCCGTCTGTTTGTCTGTCCAGCATTTTAAATCACCTGTAGCTCACAAACCGTTTGAACTATTGACCTGAAATTTGATACACATATACTACGTGACGTCTACTATCCGCTTCCGGGGTGATGTTTGACCTCCAAGGTTATTCCTCTTTTTATTTTTTATCTTATTTTATTTTAGAATCAACTCTCGGCAGCAGCCAGCAGAGCTCCGTGCATCGCATGCGTATGGGCGCCGTTCTCATCCCTACCACCTTTGTTGTCACTTCCCCTACCTCTTCATATCTTAAATCATTTTTGAGGCAGATGAAGACTTAATTGCCAGCTTAAGTGAAAAATGTAAGAAAACGTACTAAATAATTGCAACACAAACACCGACTTAATCAGTTTTAATGCGACAAAAGAAGAAGAGAAGCGGGCCGCTAGGGTGGAGAAAAGAAGAGCTGCTCAGGAAGCAGCAAGCGCATCAACGTCTGAGTAAATGAATGCTAAACGTACAGAGAAAGAGGAGGAAAACTAGGAATGATCAAGTCAAGTGGATTCACTGCACTTTATCGTTAAAGCGGTGCGCCGTTACTGGTAGAAATATATTTACTGAGAAAAATGTTGACACATTTGATGCTTATCTTCCCTGCTGTATATCAAGTTTGGCCATCACTCCTTACTCTCTTCAGGTTCGCTCACTCGTCTCAATCTCCATTCCTCCTCTCTTGCCACAATATACTGTTTGTATTTCTCCCTCCTTTCATTTTATCCTGGGTTTATTGTAGTAGAATGTGAAACTGTGTTTATAAATGGTTTGTTGTTTAAAGGCCTAAAATCCTCGCCAAATGGTATTTTGTACTTTGAGTCTACCTCTTGTGCAACTGTTAGTCTGATACTACGATGTAACGCAAGCTTAACAGACGCTTAATAAGAGTACCAATGATGAAAGCAGAATTGAGGCTTCCTGTAGGACATCTACTAGTCAGTTATGCAACAAAGAGTTGTATGGTCTTAATAAGGCTTCCAATGATACTTTAGACCAGCTAGGGCAGGGGTCCTCAATCACGGTCCTGGAGAGCCGCAGTGGCTGCAGGTTTTCGCTCCAACCCAGTTGCTTAATAAAAAGCACTTATTGCTAAAGTAACACTTCTGCTTCACTTTAGTGATTTTGAGCCCTTATTGCTTAATTTTGTCTTAAACAGCTATTTTAATTGCTCCTTATTATCAATAACATGCAAATGACAAGAGAGAGCAGCATTTCTCCATTTAGCTTACTTACATTTACACCTGTGTGTGTATTTATCTGCACTATTGGGTTTAATTAAATACTTGGAAGAAAAATGAAGAGAAAAAAGTGAAGGACTGAGAATTACTCGTCCATTTTAGCCTTCAAATCATTTGCATGATAGAAAGGGAAAGAAAATCTAGGATATGAGAATGACCTGACATAGCAGAGTTAATTTAATTCCATAGCTTGTTAGTGCTTTATTGGCAAGAATTGCTTTCTAATTAAGCAACCAGGTCAGAACAAAAACCTGCAGCCACTGCAGCTCTCCAGGACTGGGATTGAGGACCCCTGAGCTAGGGCCTTCCTCTTGTGCATCTATGAATCACGTAGTGCTGTTTAATAAGAGCTTAACAAACACTCCAAGTCCAATGGCTTTATTGTCATACTAGCCGCACACCCTATTGCAGCATACAGTTGCATGAAGCAAAGTTCCCCAGGACTGCAGTGCAGCATATACACTGTGAGCCACCAGGGGGCGTACAGCCACCCTAATTCAGACACAGACAGGCAGGAGACAGATTTTGCCCCAAAACGCCCATTTATTTACAACCTGCTCCCCAGAGCACAGTGCACCAATCACCTGACGCCCAATACACAGTTCAGTCCTTTCCTTGCTGCCAGTCCTTCCGCTGCCACTCCTCAGGCTTTGTCTTCTTCCTGCTGACCCTGGCCCTTGAATGGTGGGACTGGCCCCTTTTATAGGGCACCCGGAAGGACTCCATGTGACCAATGATCTTCCTCCGGCCACACTTCCGGGTGTGCTGGAAGTGTGGCCAAATAAGGCCCTGGAAAGGTCCATGTGCCCACGGGTTCCACCAGGATTGATCTCCCATGCTGATGACCCGTGGCCCTGCTAGAAACCAGGGGGCTGCCCCCTGTCAGCCCGGGGAGAAACTGTCCCAAAAATACTCTCTCCCCCGGTCCTTCCACACTCTGGGTGTCCCAGTTGGGCAAGAGTTCCGGCCGCCCGCCACAACACCAATAATAATAGAGACAACAGTAATAACGGGTGGACGGTATATGAATAAACTACTAGGAGCAGATCTGAGGGCTGGAGGACAACACAGAGTTCAGAGTTCCTGACAGCCAAGAGGTGGAAGCTGTTGCAAAACCTGGCAGGACTGATTGAAATGCTGCAATGGCTTCTGCTAGTTATAAGGTGAACAAAGAGACCGTGGGAAGAGTAGCAGTGGTCCATCATTGATGGATACAATGCCATCAATGGAGAGTAGAGAGGTTCCAATAATCTGTTCTTCTGTGTGCACCAATCCTGCATTCAGAGGCACTGCAGTTCCCAAACCAGACGACGATGCAGCTGGTCAGAACACCTTCAATGGTACCCCTGTAGAATGTGGTGAGAATAGGGAGGCAAGTAGACTTTTCTTCTTCAGTTGTCAAAAGAAGTGAGGACACTTTCTGTGCCGTCTGGCTATAGTAGTGGGGACGCTTAGTGTGCCTTCTTGGTGGTGTTAATTAACCATGCTGCCAGGTACACACCAAGGAATTTGGTGTTCTTGACCAATTCCAACATGGCCCTCTCGATGTGTGTGGACAGCATAGGTCATCAGTCATCACTTTTGTCCAGGTCAAGAGGCAGGTTGTTGCATTTGCAGCAGTCCACCAGTTGTCACATCTCCATCCTGTAAGCTGACTCATCCCCATTGCTGACGAGACCCACCACTGTTGTATCGCTTCTGGCAATAATGATAGTGTTAGATGCCCCTAGTGCATCTACTGGCCAGTTACTGCCATGGAACAAGCGCTGAACAAAGGCTCCAAGACTCACAAGCACCAGCGATGTACTTACTGCTATGTGCCCAGAGCTTAGCAAAGGCTTTGTTTGTGTGGCCTACAAAGCACTTGGAAATTGTGCCACCTCTCGTGTTTCCGTATGTCCCTCTGTGCTACGTGCAGGACTTTAACAAAGGCTTCATTTTTGTTACATGTCAGTAAACGGCTAGCTGATGCTCTGTTGTCCTTAAATGCCATCTGCTAGGGTGTTTCCTACAATCCTGATGTGAAGTGAGCCCCTGTGCTACCAACGGCCCAAATCGTGACTGAATCATCATCCCTTGGCTTTCCTTTTGAGTTGGAAACAATATCAAAAAAAAAGAAATGAACAAGAAAAAGAGAATTATAAGTTATGTGTTCCGCTGCCACAGCGCAGCATAACCACCATAATTATAAACTTTAAACAAAATGACAGCAATTAAAGCCGCACAGAGTGCCTTTTAACTTCACCCAGAGCCTCTGAGCACAAATCAGTATGTAATTTGTAAGGATTCTGCTAAAGATGCACCAGTGTGGCATAAACATTGAAATTACATGTCGGCCAGAGCGGCAAGATCACAGGAAACCTGAAAAATCAGAAAAGTGGGAAAGGCAACAGGTATGGAGACAGGCAAAAACCTTCACCAGACGGTGGTGATGACTCTACATTTTATTTTCAGGGGATCGCACCTCCTGCATGGCCGGATGCCATGCCCCAAAACTGCTATTTGAATCGGACTTTGCTGTGGGAGAGTGTCTGAGATCAACACACACATACGCTCTGAAACAGACTAACAACACCAGTGGTGCTGAGCGAAACGACTCCCTCAAAATTGAACATGCAGCGAAATTTCACTTCGCAACAAATTTATGAAACTAAAGGCCTTT
Source organism: Polypterus senegalus (assembly GCF_016835505.1). Lineage (NCBI taxonomy): Eukaryota > Metazoa > Chordata > Cladistia > Polypteriformes > Polypteridae > Polypterus > Polypterus senegalus. The sequence continues at coordinate 169,648,383 of NC_053162.1, forward strand.
CACTTCTGACGATATCTGTGCTATTGACACAAGAAGAAAAGCGTCTAGTTCATGTCTGGAAGTGTTACGTGCATTCATTCCACATGAGTCTGCCTCTCATTTAGTAATTAAAGATGTCTAGGGACAAAAATTTAAAAAACTCACCGGACTCCTTTCCTGTCATGCACAGACATTTTGTTTGAGCTTCCTGATGTGTTCTGGTAGAACGATCTTCATTTTGCCAGTTATGATGACAATCTTGGCAATTGCAGTCCTAAAGGCGCATCAGAGACAAACAAGAAACTCAAAGTTCTACTGCGCTTGGAGGGTTCAGATTGTCAACCTCTTCTGCAGGAATCAAGAAACGGGAATAAGCATTAGCTGCTGTGGTAGATCAGACTTGGCACAGACGGACACGGACATAATGTTCCAAAAAACACACACTTTACTTCTAAACATCCAGCACACAACGCAGTGCCCCTGCATCAAACACCTTTCTTCCGTCCTTTTCTCTCCCTTCCGGACTTCTCCTGCCGCCTTTCCACCTTTTCTCCCGAGCATTGCCTTCTTCCTCACGACTTGGCTCTCTCACTCGGAGGAGGCAGCCACTTTTATAATCACCCGGATGTGCTCCAGGTGCTCTCTGATGATTTTCTGGTGGCACTTCCTGGTGTGGCAGAAGTGATGACACCAGGGCTCCACAATCCTCCGGGCGCCCCCCTGTGGTGGCCATGGGTTGAACTTCCATGCTCTGTTCCCGTGGTCCCCATACAGACCAGGGTGGCCTCCCTCTCGTGGCCCAGGGGAGGTATAATCCCTCTCCTGGTCCTTCTAGGCGTCCTGGCATGGTGGTACATTGGTAGTGCTGCTGCCTCACACTAAGGAGACCAAGGCTTCTTGTCCCCTGTCCTCCCTGCACGGAGTTTGCATATTCTCTTCATGTCTTTGTGGGTTTCCTCTGGGTGCTCCAGACATGCAGGTTAGGTGAATAATTGGTGATCTTAAATTGCCCATAGTGTGTGCATGATGTGTGTGTATGCCCTGTGATGGACTGGCACCCTGTCCAGGGTTTGTTCCTTACTTGCACCCTATGCTAGCTGGCATAGACTCCAGCAGACCCCTGCGATCCTGTTCAGGACTAAGCAGGTTAGAAAATGACTGACTGACTGGGTATTGGCATGGTAGGGTAGGGTGTGACCTCTAGGGGGTGTTGAAGCACCCCAAACCTCAGATACAACCTCACAGACGCACATGTCCCAATATAAATAAAAGGTTTATTAATAACTTTTCGTCAATATCGCAATGAATGTTGATTCTGTGTTTGGACTTTAATTTTGACAACACAACGCCTTTTTCGAATGTTTGGTTCTGAGATTTGTTAATTGCCTTTGCAAAAGCTATTCTAACAGGAAACTGTTAACGTTTGAATACGAATGGCATATCAAGATCTCCTTTGTTGTCTAATGTTATCCCCTGAAGATGTACTACATTACCTTTCTTGGATACATCCTTCTTTTAACAGTAATTCATGCCGAGGAAGACCAAACAGTGTTAGCGGTTGTAGATATTCTTCGTGATATTGTAAGTTGATGTTTTCATCTTCCTTACCATCACCACCAACTGTCTCAACACAGTCTAATGATACACATTTAAGCAATTTGCCGTGAAGCCGATTGACATTTTATCCATTAATTCATTTGACTTCATCATTTTTCGGCGCTAGGATTGCCCGTGTACTCATTTTTACTGTTGATAACCCTTTGTGATGAAATTCTTCAATAAGGTTTGGACATAATAAGTCTTCTTTTATTGGGAACTTAAAGTGAGGAAAACGTAAAAATTTATAAGAGCTGAGAGCTCAGGAACTGTCTGTCAAAAACATTCACACAAATGAGAGGTGAGAGGGCCGTAGGCGTGTTTGAATGTGGTTGAGAGGAAGGCAGGACTTGAAAAATTCTCATCATTTTTTTATATAATAGAGAGATATGGAAGAATGGACTCCAGCCTCTAGGGGGCATCACTGAGTTTAAGTGTTGCAACATTTGTTTATTTTGGCCTGCCACTGAGAGTGCCGAACCCGGCACAAGCGTATATTGATGTTTATAGGTTTATAGTGTTCTTAGTTTAGTGCTCCATGATGTGCTCTTCCAGGGAACCCCCTTCCTGTCCCACCTTTTTTACTTGAACGTATCGGATTAAAGCATACATGGAGCAATTGTTATCATGCTGGAATACAGCTGTTTCCCCACCATTCTGGCTTGGAATACTTGTAGGGAGACATTTTAATGTGTCTCAGTCACAAAACAAATATACTGCTCAAAAGAATTAAAGGACCACTTTGTAATCAGAGTATAGCATAAAGTCAATGAAACTTATGGGATATTAATCTGGTCAGTTAAGTAGCAGAGGGGGTTGTTAATCAGTTTCAGCTGCTGTGGTGTTAATGAAATTAACAACAGATGCACTAGAGGGGCAACAATGAGATGACCCCCAAAACAGGAATGGTTTAACAGGTGGAGGCCACTGACATTTTTCCCTCCTCATCTTTTCTGACTGTTTCTTCACTAGTTTTGCATTTGGCTACAGTCAGTGTCACTACTGGTAGCATGAGGCGATACCTGGACCCTACAGAGGTTGCACAGGTAGTCCAACTTCTCCAGGATGGCACATCAATACGTGTCATTGCCAGAAGGTTTGCTGTGTCTCCTTGCACAGTCTCAAGGGCATGGAGGAGATTCTAGGAGACAAGCAGTTACTCTAGGAGAGCTGGAGAGGGCCATAGAAGGTCCATAACCCATCAGCAGGACCAGTATCTGCTCCTTTGGGCAAGGAGGAACAGGATGAGCACTGCCAGAGCCCTACAAAATGACCTCCAGCAGGCCACTGGTGTGAATGTCTCTGACCAAACAACCAGAAAGACTTCATGAGGGTGACCCAAGGGCCCCATGTCCTCTAATGGGCCCTGAGCTCACTGCCCAGCAGCATGCAGCTCGATTGGCATTCGCCATAGAATACCAGAATTGGCAGATGCACCACTGGTGCCCTGTGCTTTTACAGATGAGAGCAGGTTCACCCTGAGCACGTGACAGAAGTGAAAGGGTCTGGAGAAGCCATGGAGAACATTATGCTGCCTGTAACATCATTCAGCATGAGCAGTTTGGTGGTGGGTTAATGATTGTCTGGGGAGGCATATCCATGGAGGGTCACACAGACCGCTACAGGCTTGACAAAGGCACCTTGGCTGCCATTAGGTATCAGGATGAAATCCTTGGACCCATTGTCAGACCCTATGCTGGTACAGTGGCTCCTGGTGCACGACAATTCCTGGCCTCATGTGGTGAGAGTATGCAGGCAGTTCCTGGAGGATGAAGGAATTGATACCATTGACTGGCCACCACACTTTCCTGACCTAAATCCAATAGAACACCTCTGGGACATTATGTTTTGGTCCATCCAATGCCACCAGGTTGCACCTCAGACTGTCCAGGAGCTCAGTGATGCCCTGGTCCAGATCTGGGAGGAGATCCCCCACAACACCACCTGTCATCTCATTAGAAGCATGCACCGATGTTGTCAGGCATGTATACAAGAACACAGGGGCCATACAAAGTGCTGCGTACAATTTTGAGTTGCTGCAATTAAATTTTGGCAAAATGGACTAGCCTGCCACATAATCTTTTCACTCTGATTTTTGGGGTGTCTTTGAATTCAGGGCTCTGTAGGTTGATCATTTTCATTTCCATCAAACGATGTGGCATCCTTTCTTTCCTAACACATTACTCAGTCTATATCAGTATAGATATCCAGGAGGATTTCTTTTTCCCATTGAGATCTGATGTGTTTTCAAAGTGTTCCTTTAATTTTTTTGAGCAGTTTAGTTTCTCATGCACAGAGTTTAACAAATAAAATAACTGTCGAGCTCAGGTGCCGAGATCCTGCCATCCAAATCCTCTCCTGTGCAAAGTCACCTGCTGCCCTTCTAAATAAATCTGAATGTGTTTCTACAGTTTTGTCTGTTTTACTGTGGTGATTTTATTGTAATAATACATTTGTGTATTACACACAGTATTCTTTTATTGCTGTGTAAAATGGCTTGCTGCAACTGAATAATAGTGTGATGAAAAATTAAGACTGGCAGACAGATAATCCCAAAATGGATTATCCAGGTTTCAAAATGGATGGACGGGTAGGTGGATGAATCGTACATTTCTCAATTGTTTGTAGGAGGTGTGTTTGTTTAGGTCTGCTGTGGCAATACATACATTGGACATGAAAGTAAGAATACACCGTACTCTGTACACATGACAGTACTGCAGGTAGTACTACCACCATTACTGCTACTACAGGGTCCTTATTATCACGTCTTCAGAATACAGTGAGAGTAGATGTGCCAGCGGATTGCCACATTCTGGCACCATAATTAGGGAGTGTAACAGCCTGACATAGATAGATAGATAGATAGATAGATAGATAGATAGATAGATAGATAGATAGATAGATAGATAGATAGATAGTCTGTTTCCCCAGGTTTTCCACTTTTCCCCTCATACCCTAGAAACTTGTGTGTTGGGTTAATTAGCAACTCTAAGCTGACCCCTTGTACTTGTATGTGATCTGTGACCTGATCCTTGGGTCCTGTCTGTTCAGGCTGGAATCCACATGGCCTTTAACTGGTCTAAAAAATGAGGCTGTGTTGTATGGTGAATACAATAATAAACACTTACTGTAAAACTTTATTGGTTAACACAGTGTCAGCCATACTATTAATCAATTAAAGAAAGGCAGAATTAAAGAAAAAAAGCATACCTGTGACAGAAGAGATTTTATATGTTTTTTTATTTCTATAATGTAGCTTTATATCCTAAGGTAGATAGATAGATAGATAGATAGATAGATAGATAGATAGATAGATAGATAGATAGATAGATAGATAGATAGATAGATAGGAAAGGCAAGTATAATAGACAGAACATTTATATATTTTACATAAGCTCAGTAAATAAATGTATTATATTATCCATCCATCCACTAACCCACTATATCCTAATCACAGGGGTCTGCTGGAGCCAATCCCAGGGTGCAAGTCAGGAAACAAACCCACACACCAAGCACAATTTAGAATCGCCAATGCACCTAACCTGCATGTCTTTGGGAAGAAACCCACGCAGACACGGGGAGAACACGCAAACTCTACACAGGGAGGACCTGGGAAGTCTCCTTACTGCGAGGCAGCAGCTCTACCCACTGTGTCACTGCGTCACCGTGCCACCCTATATTATATTATATTATATTATATTATATTATATTATATTATATTATATTATATTATATTATATTATATTATATAAACTCCTGCGTGGAGTTTGCATGTTCTCCCCGTGTCTGCGTGGGTTTCCTCCGGGTGCTCGGTTTCCTCCCACAATCCAAAGACATGCAGGTTAGGTGGATTGGCGATTCTGAATTGGCCCTAGTGTGTGCTTGGTGTGTGTGTGGGTGTGTTTGTGTGTGTCCTGCGGTGGGTTGGCACCCTGCCCAGGATTGGTTCTTGCCTTGTGCCCTGTGTTGGCTGGGATTGGCTCCAGCAGACCCCCGTGACCCTATTCGGATTCAGCGGGTTAGAAAATGGATGGATATATTATATTATATTATATTATATTATATTATATTATATTATATTATATTATAACAAACAACAAATCTCTCTCAAATAGACATCAGAATAACTAAAAGGAAAGAAAACATCTGCATTCGCAGTAGCAGTCCCAATGAGGCTTTATGCAGGTGTGTTGCCATTTGGTATAAATTGTGTTTCTTGACACACTTCTACTGAATAATTCGTTGGCTGAAAGTCCTCAGTGTTGGTGTGTGTCAGAGAGGATATGCAGCACTGCTCTTTATGTCTCTGTAATTCTTTCTTTCTCTACTATCTCTAAGGCAGGGGTGTTGAACTCTTGGCCTGGTGGGCCGCAGTGGCTGCAGGTTTTCATTCTAACCCTTTTCCTAATCAGTGACCAGTTTCTACTGCTAATTAACTTCTTTTCCCTTCATTTTAATAGCCCCGTTTTTAAGGATTCAGTCCTCCGAATGTATTATTTTTTTCATTAAATGACAGCCAAACAGAAATGAGACGTGAAACGAGCGAACAGATGACCAAACTCTGAATTAGAAGACGATTCTTTCTGTTAATTAAACCCATTATTTAATTCCATGGCTTGTTGCTGCTCTCATTCTGCCACAGCAGACATTTCCAAAACTGTTGTTTTCCTGGTTTTTCTAAGAACATCGTCAAAATGTTTTGGAGACTTGAGAGATCAACCTTACTGAGACTTTCACCTCTCTTTATTTTCAGATATTGTGTGATGGGCACAGGTGAGCTGGTCGTGTGGCGGCTTGTTATGTGTCTCATTATTGTTTGGCTGCTAGTTACGTAAGCCTGAGTCAAGTTAATTAAAACTAAGGCAAAAGAAATTCATTAGCAGCAAAACCTGGTCACTAAAGAAGAAGATGGTTAGAATGAAAACCTGTAGCCCTCCAGGACCGGAGTTTGACACCCGTGCTCTAAGGGGTCCAGAGTGCGCCCCATAACTGAGCCTCCCTTCTTAATCAGCTTGTTAATTCAGTGGGATCTCTTAAAGTGATGTTACCGGCCCACCACACCACACTGGCCTACACAGAGTTGTAGAAGATGTGAAGGAGGCCACTACACACAAAGAGCCTGATCTTCCTTTTCTTATATAGCTCCTCCATGTTTTAAAACCAGTCCAGGTTGTCATTGATGTGGACCCCCAAGTACCTGTAGCAGTGCACATCCACACCCTACAGTAAATAGTAAATAGTAACAAGACACAGTGGATCTTTGATACGGTGGACATCAATAACCGCATATATTCTGTCCAAATCTACACATTGCCCTCCCTCCCTGTTCAGTTGAATCTGCTTAGAGACATTTTTCCAAACTTAATGTCATCTCGACATACTTGAGGTCGTCCATGTTACCAGAACGTATAAGCAGCATGGCTATCATCAGCTCAGACATCGGACAGAAGCTGTCATGTGACCTCACAGTTGACTTTACCTCCAGAAAATGTAGACATGCACTTTGTGATCTTCAGCAAAGAGACTGAAGAATCACGTAAACATTTACTTTTTTATTTAAAAAACGATAAAAGTTACATTCAATTTAGTGATGTGTGTCTCTTTGTTTTTTTATGATTAATGTGTATATATGTATGTATAGATAGATAGATAGATAGATAGATAGATAGATAGATAGATAGATAGATAGATAGATAGATAGACTGCATATATATTGTTTAAATGAAAGCTGCTATAAGAAATACCAATTTAGGGAAGGATCGGTTGGGGAGTTTGGTTGGTGATGGGGCTAAGAAGAAGATTCCACTTAGGACCCCAGTCAGTTTGACTGGACACAGCACTTAATTTAAGATTTCTGTTTTGTCCATTTTAAAGTTCAAAGAACAGATTTAATTAGCACAGAACTCTTCCCAGAATGAAATGGCTGTTTACCAAGCAAAGTGCCATTGAGGGTCCGTCAGGATGGCTGCCCCTGCTTGTGGTGTTGCGGGTCCACAGCTCATGTCAAAAGGCCACTTTTTAAAAATAAATAATGGCCATACTCGCGGCTTAGCATGGGTCGTGGTGGTGTGTGGCTGAAGTGGTTCCTGGGGTGATTTGTGATGCTGGCGGTCTTTGCTTAAGTGCACAGGTGAGGAGTCGTCCACATCCGTAATTGTTCCTGGGGGCTGCTGATTGCCACAGCTGATCCACGTCCCCGTAACAAATAGAAGCGCGAGGCGGCTAGTAGGGGAGGAAAAAAAGAAAAAAGACGGACAAAGATCAGAAGGAGAGGAAGGAGAGCGAGCGAGTAAACGTGCGCAGGCTCGCAGGCAGCTGGACAGGGAGCCCTAGCAGGGTGTTTTATGGCCGACACCTAGGGCAGTTGGTAGTGGTCCTTCCCGCTGAGCATTTTATGGAGTAGTGGGAGTGACCGGAAGAAGGATGGCTGGCCGCGTAAGGCCGAGAAGGCAGCGGGAGTTGGGAGGCTTGGAAGGTGGATTCCCCAGCGTGAGCGTGGGGGGAAGCCAAGTCTCAGTCTGGAGAGAACTGAACCGAAGCCAGGGATCAGGAAGCCTCCAGATCAGAAGGTAGAAGAAGGTCAGCTACAGCTAGGGTGACTCCCCTGTTGCAGGGCCCGTTTGGGAGAAGCAGGGGAGCCACCAGTAGTAGAAGAAGAATGCACCGGGCTTTGTTTTAAAGAGACTGCTTCATGCCATTGTTTTAACCTCGTTGTTGTGGATTTTTTTCCATTGTGTTTTTAACCTCCACTACTTCACTCATTTTATGGATTATTTATTTGAAGGCTTTTGAGATGCACTGCACTTTATTTAATTTGGACACTTTGTTTTCTTTGTTGGTTTTTAATAAAAGCACTTGGCACTTTTGCCCCATCCCCTTGCTCCATTTGTTGTGCCTCACTGCCAAGGTCATCGGTGACATTACCGACGGTGTCAGGTTCGGGGCTCCCTGAAGCAAGATGGGAGCAGGGAGCGAACCCGCATCATCACACTGCTTACAGAGTGGAGGTGTTTGGGCACTGATGTTCAACAGAACAGTGCTTATTATATAAAGAGCTCGGCCATCTTGCACTTCAGGGAGCCGTCATGGAGCCCTGTGCTGCAGAAGTTGTGCCATCTTAATTTCATGTTACTCTTTAACGAAAATTCCCATACAAAGATCTTGTTAATCGCTAATATGGAGCCTTCCATTTTTAGCACACTGCCAGTTATCGTTGCCAATGTAGGCTGACAAATTTAATTTTAGGTGGGCTGTCAGGATGTCATCTCCAGACAATAGAAGGACCTTCCCTGTTGTCAGTTGTCTTGATCCGACAGACTGATAACAGCTGACAGCAGCTTGGCCATTGTTGTGAATCAGAGCCTTCGAGAGTTCACTGCTAGCTGACCAAGGACTGCCAGGGCACACAAGGCACCTGTGGCATACACTTGGGTATAACCTTCTTCTTTTTTCCATCTTCTCAATAGTTTCTTTTTTCCTTGTCACAGTGCCTGTCTTGTGACATGTTGCTGTCTCTTCTGCCTGTGTCCATCCCTTTAATCAAAATGATAGCACTGAGCTCTCGTACATATTATGTTACCGAAGCACTCAGCCAAAGTCTTTTGCAGTCTGATTCTATAAATCATTCTATTAATGTGTATTCTTTTGTGACATCTTTGTTGGAAACACTTTCACAAACGCCCCACCAGACATTGTATCCTTGTTGTTGTCTCACTCAGCCCACAGTGCCCACTTTATCACTGGGGTGTCAGGTAGCCACAGAGCCGTGACCTTCGCTCTCCCTGTTGGCCACGGCTTTGGCTCTCATAGGTGGTGGTGTGTGCTGACTGATGACTGAGGATGAGGGGTGGGCACAGGACAAGGACTGAAGAGCTCATTGCTCACTGAACGGCTGCCCATTGAGGCAAAAAGATGCTCGATTCGCCTGGTTACATCTTCTGATCCTTTAAATCAGACCCTGTGTGTAGAGAACGTTGGCCAGACCTCTCCATAGCTCACATTTCATTCAGCCTTCCCTTTCCAAATGGGAGCCCAGCAGCTACGGGACACACATCGTAAAGCTTAGACATCGTTTTTCCACATGTTACACATTGCTTTTGATAAACCACAGGGAGGCCTTTTGAAGAAAACTGTGTGTCTGACGGCGTAATCGCTGCTGGCAGCGCTGCAGTGGCATCATGTGATATCTTATTAAAATTGGCCCAGAGAAGGTGCATAAAAATGAACAGCGTGTCTGAATAGTTATTATAACCTACTAAATCACAGCCAGCATAGGTTTATGAGAGGAAGGTCTTACCAAATCAATTTTCTTGAACAGGCAACTGTAAAAGTAGACAAAAGCAAAGCAAGCGGCAGAATTTACTTAGATGTTCAAAAAGCCTTTGACTCAGTTCTACACTGAAGATTCATTTTGAAACTAGAAACTGCAAAAGCCCCAAAGTACTTCCAAAAATGCCCACTAGAGGGGGTAATCCTATTAAAAACCCTGGCTAGACACAAAAAGGGCCTTATAGAATCTTTATAAAATGAAAGATTTATTCTGTGCAAAAAATATTCTTCAATAATCATGAAGCTCTGTGGAGCACAAAGGCAATATGATTTGTCCAAAATAATAAGGCAATTCAAGAGTCGCAATACAGAATCCAAAGAACAGTCGAAATAGAAAGTGTAATGTGAAAATTCCAGTAACCACAAAGCACATTTGAATTCACAAAAAGCACAAGAACTCGTCACTCTTAAGTGCGTTCAAAATGAACCGCCAGGAACTGCGGGAGACCCTCCAGATTTATAGAACAGAGGGCAGTTCCTGGAAATGATTGGCAGGTGGCCCCGCCTTTTGTGGGACCGCCCACAAAACACATGGGACACAATACAAGGTTAGATACAGATACATAAAACATAAGGAATACTGTAAATCATAAATAAAAGAAATGGTAAAACATACAAATAAATCAAATAACTAGCATTTGAACCCCATTCAGGGGAGGAACCCTGCCTGATATATGACAGCAGCCATCAGTGGTAACCTACAAAACTGGATCTCAAGTCGGTTAACCAGCAAGAGCCAAAGAGTACAGAGAAGAGGAGAACAGAGTGGGGTGGTCAGTGGAGCCCCCCAGGGGTCTGTCCTGGGTCTGTTACTTTTTCTGATTGTTATTAATGACCTTGACTCCATTGTAATATAGCTGGTAAACTTCTGAAATTTGCAAATAATTATAAAATTGGAGAAATAGCAGACACTGTGAAGGCAGCAAAAACAACTCAAGAAGACTTGGGTAAGCTTTGGAACCGGGCGAACACTTGGGAAATAGAGTTTAATGTAGAAAAGTGTGAAGTGCGACAAATGAGAGAAGGAGCATCATTTATAATTACAATGGAACCTCGGGTCGCGAACGTCTCAGAACATGTACAAATCGGGTTACGACCAAAAAGTTTGCCAAATTTTTGCATCTGTTCACGATCACACACTCGGGTGACAAACAAGCCAGTTTCCCTTCCAGTTCGTACGCACCGATGATTTCCGCACTTGTTCAGTCTCTCCCTGTGCAGCGAGTAAGCGAGAGAGAGAGAGAGCGTGAGAAAGCGAGTGAGCGAGAGAAGAGAGAGAGAGCCCGAAAGAGCGAGCGAGCGAGAGAAGAGAGAGCATGAGAGAGCGAGCGAGTGAGAGAAGAGAGAGAGAGCATGAGAGAGTGAGCGAGCGAGAGAAGAGAGAGAGAGAGCGCTTAAGGAAGGCAGTACGGCCGAGAAGGCAGTTAAAGAATGCACCGGGCTTGTTTTTAAAGAGACTGCTTCGAGCATTGTTTTAATCTCGTTGTATTTAATGAAGACTTTTTTTCTATTGGATTTTAACCTCCACTTCACTTCTGTTTTTATGGGATCATTTATTTATTGAATCTCCTCTCCACCCAGTTTCTCCTCACTTCCTTGATGCCTGAACTTGACTCATGCAAGGTTAGTTTTCTTGGTTATTTATGGTTACTTTTTGTATAAATTACGGATTTTTCAAATGTTCATTTTTTTCCCTGTGCTTAAAACTCATTAAAAAAATGTTTACAGCGAGCAGTTCGTAAGGCTGTAGCGTGAACTCTTGCAATGTTAGTTTTCTCTGTTCAAGGTTTTCTCAGTGTTATTCAATGTTTTTACATTTAGTTTACTATTACGCTGTGCATTCTATGGTATAATTAACTATTTTTGTGCTTAAAAATCTTTAAAAAAAACATTTACATACAGCTCGTACGGCCCGGACGGATTCATTTTATTTACATTCAATCCTATGAGGGAAATTACTTCGGGTCACAACCAAATCAGGTTACGATCAGAGTTTTGGAACGAATTACAGTTCCACTGTACAATATGGGAGCTGCAGTCCCACAGGAAAGCAAACTCTGAAAAGGATTTAGGGGTCTATGTTGACACAACATTTTCATCGTATAAGAAATGTGCAGAAGTGATTAAAAAGATAAATAAATGTTACATTATATCATAAATACTGTTGACTAGAAATTGAGGAACTATATAACGAACAGGTAAGACCACATCTGGACTCCTGTGCACAGTTCTGGTCACCATGTTACAAGAAAGACATAGCAGAACTTGAAACTGTGCGGAGGAGAGCAACCAGGAGCATCTCAGGACTTAAAGACATGTCCTAACTGCGACAGACCCAGAGGATTAAAACTGTAAGTCGGAGCAGAGGAAACTGCATGAGGACCTCATCCAGGTTTTCAGAATTTTCCACAGTACTGATAATCCCGTATTTGAAGACAACAGTGGAACTGAAGAGGAAGGGCCTTTAGGACTGAAGCCAAGAAGTAATTCTTTATGTAAAGAACTGTGGGGATTTGAAGCAAACTAACGAGACATGAAGTTGAAACACAAACCTTGACAACCTTTAAGAAGTATCTGGATGAGATGTTGGGACAGCTCAACCAAACAAGCTCAATGTTCTGAATGGTATCTTCTCATTTGTCAAAGTTCTTATAGTGAACTGCAAATCAGAATTTTTGCCTGTTCATCCAACCAACAGATGGAATGCAAGCAATATGAACACCTGACATCCACTTTAGGTCTTGCACGGCAGATCTTGTACCTGCTATTCAGTCTGAGCAGACAGCATGCAGATAGAGTTCTTACAGACAGGTTCTGTAGGTATATTGAACACTGGATCTTAAGCTGGCCAGCACTGTGTGCAGACATAAAGCCTCAATGTCACAGTGCAGACAAATCGCGTATCTGGTCTTCCCTCAGTGTAGTCGCATGTGCTGACAGAGAGCAGACAGTGTATTCGATATGCTATTTAGGCAGAGTATGCCAAGCGAGTGCAGAAGACAGTGTGTCTCATGTACCAATGCAGGTTGTACAGACACACAGTGCATCTGACAAGCCATCTGTGCAGATTGTGAAGGGTGAGTGCAGAGAGTACTGTATGTGGCATACCAGCCATCCAATCACAGTGCTCTACCGTGAAGCTGACGTGCCACCTGTACAGTCACAGCGGATGATTGTGCAGACTGAGTGCAGACAAACACTGCATTTGGCATACTATTTATGCAGACAAGGCAGATGAAGTGCAATTCATAATGTATCTGACTTTCCATTGGCACAGTCTCAGTGCAGATTGTGTAAACTGAGCGCAGACAAACAGAGCATCTGACATGGCATCCATATGGAACGGGCAGATGAAATGCAAACCATTGTGTATCTGAACGCCCATCAGTGCATACAGAGTGCAGACAGCATATTCAACATGCCTTCTGTGCCAACTATACCTATAGAGTGAGGGTGACAATGTTTGTACCATCAGTGCTATAACTTTGCAGACTGTGTGTCTGACACTCCACCCGTGCCGTTACAGTGCGTATGCACTTATATAATCAGGGTTCAGATAGTGGAGCGTGAGTGCATGCGACATATCAGCTGTGCAATTGCTGTCCAGAATGTGCAGACAAACAGCATATCTGATCTTCCATTACTATACCCACATGTGCAGACAAAGTGCAGACAGTGTATTTCATATGCCGTTTGTGCAGATTATTCCAAGAGAGTGCAGAAGACAGTATGTCTGATGTGTCATCAGTGTAGTCACAATGCAGATAGTACAGAAAAAGCAGGGCATCTGACAAGCCATCTGAGCAGTTTGTGAAGGGTGAGTGCAGACAGTACTGTAAGTGGCTCGCTGGCTGTCCAATCACAGTACACAATCATGAATCTGATTATCTGTATTATCTGCACAGGCACAGAGCAGATTGTGCAGACAAACAGTGCATCTGACATAGCCTCCGTACACACTGGGCAGATGAAGCACAGATCACGATATATTTGGCCTTCCATCAATGCAGATTGTGCAGATAGCAATATGTCTGATGTACCATCAGTGTAGTCACAATGCAGATTATGCAGACAAACAGTTCACCCGACAAGCCATCAGTGCATAGATTGTGAAAGCAGACAACAGTGTACTGTATGTGGCACTGCAGCCGTGGATCTGACATCCTACTGTACTGTATCTGTCACAGAGCAGACTGTGCAGACTTAGCGCGGACAACTGTATATTTGACGTGCCATCTATGCAGATGGAGCGGTTGGAGCGCAGGCCATGGCATATCTGGCCTTCCATCAGTTCAGTTGCCACGCAGGTTGTGTTGATGGAGTCTAGACAGTATATTCAATATGCCATCTACGTAGGCAACAGTTTATGCCACAGTATATAGCTTGTGTGTCTGACATGTTTGTTATCAATGCAGTTATAATGCAGGTTGTGCAGGCAGGTGGCATAGGTGACAAGCCTTGTGTGTGGATTGTGGAGGCAGACAATGGTGTATGTGTATGTATCTGACGTATTACTGTGTATGTGCAGGCACAGAGCAGATTGTGCAGACCGAGTGTCAATGACAGCGCATCTGGCCTTCCATCAATGCAGATTGTCCAGACGACAATAAGTGTAATGTACCATCAGTGTAGTCACAATGCAGATTGTACAGACAAACAGTCCATCCGACAAGCCAACAGGGAGACAATGGTGTACACGACACTGCAGTGGTCCAGTCACAGAGCACAGCCGTGTATCTGACATCCTACTGTGTGTGTGCAGTCACAGAGCAGATTGTGCAGACCGAGTGTAGACAACTGTGTATCTGACATGACATCAATGCAGACTGTGGTTTTATTAGACCGCCCATCCTGCATATGTCTAGCAGACGGAATTCTTATGCAATCGGCAGGAATTTCCATTTGTACAGATGTAGAACTCATCAGGTTCAGACCATTTATGCAATCTGTTCAAACATAGAGCAGACAGTGTATTCGGCCACACTGCATGTATCTGACATGCTAGGCCCGATCACCTGGTAGGAACCTGGCTGGACGTGATTAACTGAAAGCTTCCAATGCATAGCAGGGCCTGCGACATGTCACAAAGTGAGGAGGAGACCAGAAAGAGCACACCCTCCATTCTACTGCCCCTTGATACCCTTGCTCCCCATCACCACCACCGCTTAGAATTAGTTAGGAAGCCCAAAATATGCCCACCCCTCCTGCCAAGCGTGCGGTGAGCCCTCAGCACGTGCTTTAGCGTGTATATGTCTGAAGCGCCTCTCTCTTTTTGCTCATTCTCCTCTCGCGCCCTGGGAATCGTCGTGTCTGCAGAAAACTGGCAGCCAGATGTGAGATTTCTGTGCTGCTTGTGAAACCAACAAGCCCTAAACATTAACAGCTGCAGCGCGGCACCCTCTTCTCTCTAAGACCCCTTTACAGGGTTTTTCCCTTGAGCCCCATAACTGAAGGAATTGGGGGGGACCTTTGACCCTGTCAGAAAATAAGTAACAAGCCCTCATGGGCCTTCATAACTCTGATCTCCATTTCTCTCTGATCTCCATTCTTCGCCTTAGGACTGTCCTGAGAATGAGAGGTCAAGGGAATCCTGAAACTGTAGGAGTGGTCCAGCACTCCATCCTCCTGGTGGCAGGTTGAGATGATCACATTTGGCTACAGCCACAGTGCTCTGGGAGGCCTCCATTCCGACCTCATAAACCCTTCTGTACTCCTCAAGACCAGTGTATGGGTCCATGCCCAAAATGTTTGTGATGGGCCACCTAATGAAGTAAGTGTGTTAGTCCAAGCACGGATTCTGTGCCAAGTGATACACCATGCCTCTATTTAGCTGTTTTTTTCTGGTAGAATGCAATCTGACACAAAGCCCATAAACAATACAAATGACGCCTCAGAGAAAGCCTTCATTTCTATGTTATGAAAATATAAATCAAAAAATGAAAGGCAATTTGAAAATTACACGGTAACCACAATGGACAGCAGCTGATGCAATACAATGCACTTGCAATGGCTTATGGGTAGTTTGAAGATGCACAGCGCAGAACTCTGCAGTTAGTCTAATGGAAGCCAAAGTCAATTGTACAGTACATGGACGATCTCCTTGGGAATGCACCATTGTTGGCCAAGGGAGTGAGACCTGCTGAAATTCATCGAAGGATGTTGGCTCAGTATGGAAGTTAAAACCACAGGACTCAATGAAAAGTTAATGAATGGGTAGAAAGGTTAAAAGTGGAAAGAACAGGAATAGCTAAAGAAACTCAGTCTCACCGACCATCAACATCCCGAACACAAGCCGACTTCGACATGGGGAATGACTTCACTACAGATGGCCGATGGATTACGTTGTCCGCTGTTGCTGTACATTTGGATATCAGCTATGGATCAGCAAGTACCCAAACAGCTTATTGATCTGCACAAGCTGTTAACATTACGCTAAGGTAATGCTGAGTTTACGTTGATTATTTAGATTTCAGCCCATTTTTGATGATAGCACAGCTAGTCCACCTTAATAAAATGACAAGCGTCTGTCTTTGTATCTGTCTGGTTGCTATGTCTCTGCTCTCCAACAGATGGTGCATCACAAACATTATCACTGCTTTTATGAATCCTGTGCCAAATAGCATATAACAGAGAAATGGCAACTGGACGGACACACTGGACTGCAAACATTAACGCTGAACACATCCAACATGTCAGATGGACAGAAATCAACTTATTGACCTTAAAAATAGGGCGCGTGTCTGTATATCTGTGTGTCCATCTGGTTACTTTGACTCTGTTATTTGCAGTTTGGTTTGGTATTCCTAAAAGCAGTGCTAATGTTTCTGATGCTCCATCTGTTGAAATGACAAATGTAAAGCATTTAATGACTAAATTAGTGCTGCAAGAGTTTGCATTGAGGTCTACATCGGTTACTTAGATTTCAACCCGTCTTAAAGCGGATAGCATAGCTACTTTGCATTAATGAAATGCATTACTACAAATGTTTGTGATGTGCCATCTGTTGGAATGACAAATGCAATGCATTTTATGACTATATTTATTAGAAAATCCTCACAGACTTACACTCCCTCTCGTTCAATCTGATCCTCACCTGTAGCTCGACTTTCTGTACCACACGTCAGACTCAGTGCTATGGGAGCTCGAGCGTCTCTCATTGTGCTCCTGAACTCGGGAATTCTCTTCTCTCTCAAATACGTCAGCTCGATTCAATAACACATTTTAAAACTGTCTTCAAAACTTATCTTTTCAAACTGGCATACCTAGTGTGAATTTTGCACTTTTTTTTTATCTTTGTTTGTCTGCTTATTATTGCATTTTGATTTATCATTCTCTTTGTTTTTATTTTACTAATGTTGTTTAATTTAATTGTAAGGTGACCTTGAGTGTTAAGAAAGGTGCCTATTAAATAAAATGTATTATTATTATTATTATTATTATTATTATTATTATACAATATTTTCAATAGACCATGCACTGCTGATGTTGGCACTGAGGTCTATGTGGGTTACTTAGAGTTCAGCCCGTCTTAACCGGGTAGCACATCTACTTTGTATTAATGAAATGCATTAATACAAAAGTTTGTGAGGTGCCATCTATTGGAATGAAAAATGCAACAAATACTTTATGTCTCTGTTATTTTCCATTTGATATGGGATTCATAAAAGCAGTGATAATGTTTGTGTGGTGCCATCTGTTGGAATGAAAAATTCAATACATATATCTCTGTTATTTTCGATTTGGTATGGGATTTATAAAAGAAGTATTTTTATTTGTAAAGTTCCATATGTTGGAATGAAAGATGCAATACATACGTCTCTGTTATTTGCCATTTGATATGGGATTCATAAAAGCAGTAATAATGTTTGTGAGGTGCCATCTGTTGGAATGAAATATACAGTGCACATGTCTCCTTTAGTTGCTGTTCATAAAAGCAGTGATAATGTTTGTGATGCACAATCTTTTGGAATGACAGAGACACGAAAACTGCACAGACACTCAGACACTTATCCTTTTTTAAGGTGCTTGTTTGCCTTCCATTCTTCTCTTTCAGCCAAATGCATGTGATAAATATACTTGAAAGGAAACAAAAACTAACAATATGGCTATTGTTATTTTTGTGGCTCTATTGTAATTATAGTAAAAATTCCCTTTTCAACTCACAGTATGGTACTGATTTTCTTATTTGTTGTCCTCAAATTAAAAAGTTTAAGAAGCCCTGTTCTCTGCACATCCCTGCGAGTGCTGAAGTTTGCCAGCCTCTGCTGTTCATTCCTTTTAGACGCCTAATCCACAGAAAAGAGCACCATCGCAGTGCTGAAGCCTGGACACATTCCTTCAAGAACTTCCAGATCACTGGCTTTTCCATCCACTCAAAGCTGCAATGTGAACATGTGAGGGGGCTGCAAAGTAGAAACACCACTTAAGTCTTCCAGATAATGGAAATAATAAAAGCCACATTGTCAGATGTTACTTCTCTTACCTTCTTGCGGCCCACGCTCATCCTTCTGAGGAATTCCACCTGGTTTCATTTACCCTCTTCCTGCCGCTGAAATGGAAAATTTGTCTTTTATTGGCTTGGCCAAGCAGATGTTGGAAAGAAACGCCTCCCTTTCTGTGGTCTGCTGTTTGCTTGGCCTCCCAGTCTCTTTATATCAGTTTTGGCAGGCTTCGAAATTCCTTGGCTTTCTAGGCTGAGAACACTGAGAGACTCCTGGTTGAGAATTTTCGGCTGGTCTGCTGCTCTGAAGAAAGAATAAGCACAAGGAACTCCGGGAGTAAGAGGAGCACTGAAAGAGAGCAGGGCAGCTGCTCCATTGTGGCCCGAGGTACCCTGAATTGCTGCAGCCACATCTGCAGGTTCTTCAGGGAGCAGAAAGTGTGACTCAAATCAAAGGCCTGTTAGGAGAGTTATAAAATGGCATGAATACGAGAGTCATTTAGCTCTTGTGGCCTCAGGGGGTAAAAAGTCAAAGAGCTACTTGAGGCCCATGCAAGTGATGGCCACTAGGAGGTGTTCCTGCCAACACCTGTCCATCTCCATCCGTCTATCCCACCTGCAACAGGGAGTCTCCTCTGTTCATAGCAGACCAAGGTGTGCATAGCAGTGTGTGACACCAAGGAAACAGAAACAGAAATGTCGCCTTCTACAGCAAAGAACAGAAGAAAAAGACAGCGAGCACAAAATAAATGTGACACAAGCCCTCACAGAAGGCCTCCTCTACACTGAAAAAAGTATAAGCTCCATTCAACTTAAAATAATTAAGGTAATGATTCACACTTAATATTTTCAATCTGAGCCAATATAATTCTTTTTAGCTTATTGAACCCACAATTTCTAAGTTGAGGCAAATCATTTAGAGTGATTGGGTGTAATTTACTTGTTTTATACTGAAGTAAATCTACTTTTTAAGTTTTTACAATTTAAAATGGTTTACTGGTCGTAACTTGTTTTTATGCTATTAGAAATATTATGACATAATACATTACAATGCTGTACTTTTAACATTTATTTAGAAATCTAGTGCAAACACACAAGCACTTTGCAGTGTAAATCTTAAAGTACAACAAAAAATTATTAAACATTTCTACAGCTTTCTTGAAGGTATGTTTTATTACAAGTTCGTATACTTAAAATTAACAGTTGAGGAACAGGGTTACTTACCAGAAATCCTCCGTTATAAAAGTCTGTCGCTGAAAATGACCAGGTCTGGATAGCCACGTCAACTCCACTCGGGAAAGTGTCCTTCTTTTTAGGCAGTTGGAAAGTTCAACCGGAAGAATGTAAAAGGGTGTCCCAAAATTCACACAAGAAGTAATTTTGATAGAGAACACAAGTTTTTAATTAAAAATTGTACATTGTACAAGTATACTGTATAGAATTACTGTATGTATGGAATAGCATATCGGGTAAATGGCCTCTACGGCTTTGCTGGCACATACGCACTCTTTTGTCGAAATTTTCCATGACCGTTTTGCATAAATGTGGCTGAATTTTGCTGATACAGCGGTCAGTTTCCTCCTTCAAGGCGTGGGTGGTCGTGGGCTTGATGGCATAAACCTTACACTTCAAAAAACCCCAAAGAAAAAAGTCCAACGGCGTTAAATCGCATGATCTGGGTGGCCAATTCTGATGACCAAAACGGGAAATTACACGACCAGGAAATGACTCATGCAGTAATTGAATTGTTTCTTGGGCTGTATGGCATGTGGCACCGTCTTGTTGAAACCACATGTCGTCCACATCCATATCTTGCGATTTAGGCACAAAAAGCTGGATTATCATGTCGCGATAGCGAGCACCATTAACTGTTATCGCCTGACCAGCCGCGTTTTCAAGGAAGAATGGTCCAATGATACCTCCAGCCCAAAATCTGCACCAAACAGTGACGCGTTGTGGATGCATTTGTTTCTCAACAATCACTCGAGGATTTTCTGAACCCCAAATGCGACAATTTTGACGATTAACGAAGCCATCAAGATGAAAATGAGCCTCATCGCTGAAGATGATTTTGTTCGAAAAAGTTGATGAAGTTAAATCACTATTCCAACAACAACAACAACAACAACATTTATTTCTATAGCACATTTTCATACAAACAGTAGCTCAAAGTGCTTTACATATTAAAGAATAGAAAAATGAAAGACACAATTATAAAACAAAATAAATCAACATTAATTAACATCGAATAAGAGTAAGGTTCAATGGCCAGGGGGGACAGAAAAACAAAAAAACTCCAGACGGCTGGAGAAAAAATAAAATCTGTAGGGAAGAGTCAGAAAGTTAGTTAGTTCCGACCATATTTTGTACGAAAATTGCGAACTGTAGCTGCCAAACCTTCATTATTTTTAAAATATTGCTCAACAATGAAAACGCATTGTTCTTTCGTGTAGCGCTCCGTTTTTAATAACCCTGAACTGTGAGCTGTCACGCTGTCTTTTTTTTGTCGTTGGCAACACTTTACCGCACAAATGGTGCCAAATTCAAATCTTGCGTGAATTTTGGGACACCCGTTACAAACGGGCCCTCCCACACAGCACACAAACAACCTAAAATATTAAGTTAACTGAAATAGGATTTTTATGTTTATTCCCTCCACCGTAACGTACTTTGGTACAAACACATTTTTTTTACTTTGATTGAGATCTGAAACCAAATATTTCAAACTACAACACTAAATGACTAATCTTAAGTTGCTTGTAAGAGGAAATGTACATTGAATGAACAACATCAGTGTTATACTTTTTTCAGTGTCGATCAATCACCATCCATCCATTCTTTGAAGATGCTTTTTCCACTACAGGCTCATGGTCTCGCTGTCATGGCAGGAAGCCAGTTTATCAGGGGGTACACTCAGTCACACCAGGCCATTAGGGTGGCGTCACAATAACCTGGCAAGTACATTCTTGAGTTATGGGAACGAAATGAAATACCAGGAGGAAATCACCAACACAGAGAACCTGTCCATTGTGGAAAATGGGATATAACATAACAAGGGTTGGGGTACCCCATTTAATAGGAAGTTTCAGGTGATGCTAAGATAGACAATGCTGGTGTCTGTCTGAAGCACAGTGTGATGTTAAATGTTCCACAATCCTTTGGTGATTCTGTGCAGCACCTTGCTGTCATAGCCGCCCATTAAAAGACCTACAAAGTGGGAATGGCTGCCGACAGAGAGGTACGTGGGTTAAACTGGGGGTCATAGATTTTCAAAGCAGACCGGTATGTGCGCTCCCTGCTGTCATCTACAAACCCCTGCTGTCATTCCCTTTGCTCAGTCCCATTAGACGTGTGTAAAGATTCAGACAGGACTTGAAAACAGTCATGCGGACCACTCTCTGAGTGAACCGATTAGTCTTTAGCCTGTACGGTGTCTTTTAGAGCTGGAGTACATTCCTAACTCGGTCAATGAACTTTCATTTCATATGGTGACTTTCACAGTTGGGTGACGTTTCTCAAGTTCATTTAATCCAGGTCAGGCTCACAGATGGCCTCAGCCTGTCCATCGGCCAATGTTTATTTAGATATAGCGCACGTCACAGGGCGCACCACGGCATGGAGCCCTAAAACGCACACAGGAGTCTGATAAAAAACACATGAAGCACAGAAGCACCCTGAAGGCGAGAAACTTGAAATGTGACAATTTTTTCATTTGTCTTTTACTTCTTAGAAAAGAACTTACAAACATTTTGAACGTGTGTAAGGTCGTCAGAGTCCACAGTCCATTGCGGTAAGTGTTATTATCTTTACTTTTCTATTATCAGATAATGCATATTGAAATTTTCTACAAGTTATATTAGTACAGCACATCTCTCTATATATAAAATCCAACATCTGTCTGTCTGTATGTCTGTCCGCTTTCATGAGAGAACTACTTCACGGATTTAGATCGGGTTTTTTTTCTATAATTTGCTTCAACATTCCAGCTGATTTTGCTACTTCACTCATCAAGCTAATTATCGTAGTTTGCTTACAGCAGTGATTATTCGCGCTAATCCTAGACAGAGGCTGCAGGCCCTCTTCACTCACGTGCCAGCCTCCATTCAAGACCGTCTTCCTCTCGCCACGTTTTGGAGCAGACCTTGCCTCCGCTTAGCTAGTGACACCTGTTTGTTTATTGATTTTTAAAGTTTGTCCTGGTTCACAACTATAAGGGTGAAGCCGCAGGGGACAGCTAGTATTACATATACCATATTTAAAATCCTGCAGTGGGCTGGCGCCCTGCCTGGGGTTTGTTTCCTGCCTTGTGCCCTGTGTTGGCTGGGATTGGCTCCAGCAGACCACAGTGACCCTGTAGTTAGGTTATAGTGGGTTGGATAATGGATGGATGGATATATAAAATCTACCTTTGGGTACACTGAGCTAGCTGATTTCTTGGCCTGAATTTCAGCTGAGGTGCCTTCTGTCTAATGTGTGCATGTTCTCCTTGTGTGTGTGTGGATTTTTTAATAAACAAGTAACAAGATAGACTTATAGAAAAGGCACAACACAAGACAGAAAGACAGAGAGAGAAAATGCATTTGTAGAAAAGGCAGCACATATGATAGATAGATAGATAGATAGATAGATAGATAGATAGATAGATAGATAGACAGATAGATAGATAGATAGATAGATAGATAGATAGATAGATAGATAGATAGATAGATGGGGTAAGTCAATAATTATCCACACTTTTGTGATCATTTCTTTTTGGATTGACTGTACAGGTTTTCCCGCACACATATGGAAATATGGTGTGTCTGTGATCACAATGGTAAAGTTTATCCTGTTGTTTTTTTAGGAGTATGCATGGCCACTCTGTTCTCTGTTTGCACCAAAGAAGAGCAGCAAGTGATCTGCTTTTTATGGGTGTATGAATGGCTGAAATCCTTATTGGATCATCAGAATCATGGTATTGGATTTGAGAAGCAGTGTTCCGCTTCTTCTTCATGTTTATCGTTTGAACTTCTCAATCCATTCATAAACATTCTGACATAGTAAAACACTGCCTCCATATTGTGTGATTTTTTTGGCACCTGGTACATCTTCAGCCCATAAAGAACTTGATTACTACTCTCAGTTCTTCTAGAAAACAACAAGAGAAACTGACTGATCAAGGTCAAAACTTTACAACTGTGACCACAGATGCACAATGTTTTCAGATGTGCATGAAGATAAGTAGACAGAAAGGCACTGTATAATAGATAGATAGATAGATAGATATGTGAAAGGCACTATATAACAGATGATAGATAGATAGATAGATAGATAGATAGATAGATAGATAGATAGATAGATAGATAGATAGATAGATAGATGTGAAAGGCACTGTATAACAGACGGAGAGAGAGCCTTATTATTACTCTATCCCCTCATTTTATTTGTGTTGGGTTAATTAGCAACTCTAAGCTGACCCCTTGTACTTGTATGTGATCTGTGACCTGATCCTTGGGTCCTGTCTGTTCAGGCTGGAATCCACATGGCCTTTAACTGGTCTAAAAATGAGGCTGTGTTGTATAGTGAATACAATAATAAACACTTACTGTATAACTTTATTGGTTAACACAGTGTCAGCCATACTATTAATCAATTGCAGAAAGGCAGAATTAAAGAAAAAAAGCATACCTGTGACAGAAGAGATTTTATGTGTTTTTTTATTTCTGTAATGCAGCTTTATATCCTAAGGTAGATAGATAGATAGATAGATAGATAGATAGATAGATAGATAGATAGATAGATAGATAGATAGATAGATAGATAGATAGATAGATAGATAGATAGATTCTTTATTAATCCCAAGGGGAAATTCACATACTCCAGCAGCAGCATACTGATAAAGAACAATATTAAAGAGTGATAAAAATGAAGGTATAACTGACAGACAATACCTTTGTACAATGTTAACGTTTATTGAAGAGTCACATAGTGTGTTGGTGGAATGGTCTCCTCAGTCTGTCAGTGGAGCAGGACGGTGACAGCAGTCTGTTGCTGAAGCTGCTCCTCTGTCTGGAGATGATCCTGTTCAGTGGATGTAGTGGATTCTCCATGATTGACAGGAGTCTGCTCAGTGCCCGTCGCTCTGCCACGGATGTCAAACTGTCCAGCTCTGTGCCTACAATAAAGCCTGCCTTCCTCAGCAGTTTGTCCAGGTGTGAGGCGTCCCTCTTCTTTATGCTGCCTACCCAGCACAACACCGCGTAGACGAAGGCGCTCGCCACAACCGTCTGATAGAACATCTGCAGCATCTTATTGCAGATGTTGAAGGACGCCAGTCTTCTAAGGAAGTATAGTCGGCTCAGTCCTTTCTTACACAGAGCATCAGTATTGGCAGCCCAGTCCGATTTGTCATCCAGCTGCACTCCCAGGTATTTATAGGTCTGTACCCTCTGCACACGCACACAGTCGCCTCTCATAATCACGGGGTCCATGAGGGGCCTGGGCCTCCTAAAAGCCACCACCAGCTCCTTGGTTTTGCTGGTGTTCAGGAGTAAGTGGTTTGAGTCGCACCATTTAACAAAGTCTTTGATCAGCTTCCTGTACTCCTCCTCCTGCCCACTCCTGATGCAGCCCATGATAGCAGTGTCATTAGCATAGATAGATAGATAGATAGATAGATAGATAGATAGATAGATAGATAGATAGATAGATAGATAGATTTATTCCTCTTTTCTGCAACACAGCACTCACAGTGCACAAACCAGCACAATAATGTCTCAGTCCTTATCTCTGTCTTTCCTTTTGCTGCCTCTAATTCTCCTGTCGCAAGCTTCGTCATCATCCACCTGACTCCGGCTCCCCAAATGGAGTAAGTTGGCCTATTTTATAGTTCACCTGGATGTGCTCCAGGTGCTTCCTGATGATCTTCTGGCAGCACTTTCTGGTGTGGCGGAAGTGCTGCCTTCCGGGGCTCCATAATTATCCGGGTGCCCCCTGGCGGTGACCACAGGCCCCAACAGGGATGAGCTTCCAAGCTCGGTTCCTGTGGCCCCCACACAGATTAGGGCAGCTGCCCTCTCGTGGCCCTGTGGATGTTTTGTCCTGGGTCCTTTCATGCATTGTGGCTGGGCAGAATCCCCAATAGATAAATAGATAGATAGATATAAATAAAAAGGCACTATATAGTAGATAGATAGATAGATAGATAGATAGATAGATAGATAGATAGATAGAAATAAAAAGGCACTATATAGTAGATAAATAGATAGATAGGAAAGGCACTTCATAATAAATAGACATTAAAGATGCTATATAATAGATAGATAAATAGACAAATAGACAGAAACCTTATTCATTTTTATTAACTTTATTAATCCTGATTTTTTTTGGAATATCAATATCAATCCTTTGGCCTTTCTGCACTAGGTCTGGGTGGTACACAGATGTGCCCCCATTTTTGCATACAGTATCCATCCATCCATTATCCAACCCACTATATCCTAACTACAGGGTCACGGGGGTCTGCTGGAGCCATTCCCAGCCAGCACAGGGTGCAAGGCAGGAAACAAACCCCGAGCAGGGCACACACACACCTACACACCAAGCACACACTAGGGACAACCTAGGATCACCAATGCACCTAACCTGAATGTCTTTGGATTGTGGGAGGAAACCCACGCAGACATGGGGAGAACATGAAAACTCCACACAGGGAGGACCCAAGAAGTGAACCCAGGTCTCCTAACTGTTAGGCAGCAGCGCTACCACTGCGCCACTGTGCATACAGTATATACATATTATTATTATTATTCTTTAACTTGGAAATTTGTGTGTTTTCAGCTTTTTAAGGTTCCATAAATCCCCTCACTGCTGATTTGCATATATAATTATTATTATGCGTGTCTCCTTATTTCTCCATCACAGGCCTGACAAAACAGAACGTGGAACAATCAGAGGCCAGCCCTGGCTTGTCTAGGCCACCATAATTATATCACTTTGCTTTCACAAAGCGTGCTCCTTCCTCTATTGACATCAACACACTCGGTGTGTTTTAACCCTTTGCACCTCCACACCTGTGCTTGTCTTCTGTGTTCAGAGAGCTGGCGGCTCCATGACTCTACAGAGAGTGCTGTGACATAAAGTTTGGCTCCCTGTCCAGCCCCCTGCATATGGTGTGTGGTCACTGTCTGAGCAAAACCTTTCAGTCAACAGAAAGACATGGGAGCCACAGGTTGTAATAGGACTATATGAACGTGTGCCCCCTTGTCCCCCTCATCCTACACGTAACTCCCAGGGAGCAGCCTGGGCCCCCCGCCTACAAATCCTTTCCACACTGCAGTTTACATGCTTGCACCTGTCCTGATTTCTTTTCCTTTGTCACATCTGTCATGCAGGGCAGCATGACACATTCGCAAACACACACACACACACACACACAGAAACTGTGAGACCAGATGCCCTCATCGACTCCATTGGACCAGCTGGGAAGCCCACACAAAGAACGGAGAATTTCTTTTAAGAGTAATATTATAACAAACAGGTGAACTGGCCTCAGCATGATGTGAACTGTGAAAGGTGCCCTATGCGGAAGAATGGGGGCCATCAGTGAAACGCATAGGGGTCCACTATGGTGCAGCAGGCACAGTTTACGCCAGCTGTGTGACGGCTGCAAGCATACAAATATTTGTCAGAGGCCAAGCAACCATTGTATAAATTTCCAGCACATTAATTTCAAGGAGCTTCCTCTGTTTTCACAGGGCTGGTAAACCATCTGGTCAGAAAAGCAGTCAGGCCTCTCCAGCTTCATGGACTTGTCCATTGACACCCCAAACCCAGCGTGTCTCCAGCTCCAGGGACATCCAAACGGTCAGACCACTTCAAGGTCAACTGTAAGTACTCCTCCGCCCTCACACCTCTTGACTCTACTCATCCCCAATTCTAAGCATTTCTAGTGGCCATTTTTCACATCCCCTGGTCTAAGGATCCCTTCAGTCCAGATGTAGAATCTCCTAATTTAAATTGATCATCCATATTCCTTGAGCACCCTACAGCACGCCCAGACTCCAGCTCTTAAAGACATCACTTAGTCCATACATCTCCAAGGCCAAACCCCACATCATCTTCAGCCCTAAGGATTTCTCCATAGGCCCCCTCACTACACGCTCTTCTCTACAGCACCTATAAAAAGTCTTCACCCCCTTATTACATAACATTGAACCACAGCGGACTTCATGTGGAGTTTTTGATGCTGATCAACAGAAGAAGATTCTTTAAAGTGGCAAAGTGACAACAGATCTCCACAAAGTAGTCAGAATTACAGGAACACAGGCAATGTGGTGTAGTGGTAAAGATTGTGGATATGGGATGTCAAGCCCTGAGGTTGAAGGTTCAGATCCCACTGCTGACATTGTGTGACCACTGCCTGAGCCCCAACTGGAAAAACAAAAGAAATGTAACCAGTCACATCTCAGATATTGTAAGTTGCCTTAAATAAAGACGTCTCTCACCTAATAAGTCAGGTGGTCACTGGAGCTGCTTACTCTTGAACGTGCCAGTGAGTAGAACAGTCCTGACATTGATCAGTTTCTGCTTTTCCTAGTGACTTGGCTTTTGTTGACAACACAATTTTACAGGATAGTGTATTCTTCTGATTGAAACGGGTAATCAGTAGGAGCAGTATCAAATTGGAGTTTATATTGTTATCCTTATTAAATGTTTCTGCTTTTCATTTCTATACATCTACTGCCTCGCAGTAAGGAGATCAGGGTTTGTGTTCCTGCATGGAGTCTGCATGTTCTGCCAGTGTCTGTGTGAGTTTCCTCCGAATGCTCCATTTCTGTCCACTGTCCAAGGAGGTGCAGGTTAGGTGAACTGGTGACTCTACATTGGCCCCGGTGCGTGTTTGGTGTATGTGTGAGTGTTTGCCCTGTGATAGGCTGGTACTCTGTCCAGGGTTTGTTCCTGCCTTGGGGCCTATGCTAGCTGACATGGCTCCGGCACCCCATGCGACCCTGGTCTGAATTAGCAGGTTAGAAAATGAGACAACATTTGTTTATGTTGCTCACATAGTTGTATTTGGTCCCCCTTGCATGTACTGTATACGTAAAGCAGTGCTGGAAGTGGACATACACGAGTGCCGGTACCCTATGTGTTACACTGATAAGGAGCATGGAGAAGTAGCTTTGAGTGCCATGACTAAATTATTGTGGCTTCCCCTTTATAAATTTAAGCTCCACTATCTAACACTGGCACTGGGTACTGTGCAATTTAAGCATCACAATCAATTAATGGGGTTATCAAGAAACCTACACTCATAAGATGGCATCTGGAGTATTGTGTGCTCTTCTGGTCACCACGGTACAAGAAAGACATAGCAGCACTTAAGGCTGTGAAGAGGAGAGCAAACAGGTGAATCCCAGGACTTAAGGACATGTCCTACTGTGACAGATTCAGATAATTCGACATGTTTAGTCTGAGCAGAGGACAGATAGATAGATAGATAGATAGATAGATAGATAGATAGATAGATAGATAGGAAAGGCACTATATAATAGATAGATAGATAGATAGATAGATAGATAGATAGATAGATAGATAGATAGATAGATAGATAGGAAAGGCACTATATAATAGATAGATTGATAGATAGATAGATAGATAGATAGATAGATAGATAGATAGATAGTGTGGTGGGTGGCCAGAATCCTTACCCAGCTAGGACACCCAGAGTGTGGAAGGACCAGGGAACAGAGTATTTGTGGGACAGTTTCTCCCCCCGACTGAAAGAGGGCAGCCCCCTTGTTTTCCAGTGGGGCCATGGGTTATAAACATAGGAGCTCAACCCTGTTGGAACCTGTGGCCACCGCCAGGGGGCGCATGGACCATTACAGGGCCTTATTTGGTCACACTTCCACCACACCCGGAAGTGTGGCCAGAAGAAGCTCATTAGGCACCTGGAGTCTGTCCAGGTGCCCTATAAAAAGGAGCCACTTCACTCCACAAGGCCAGAGTCGGGAGAAAGGAAGACTGAGCTTGCTGGGAGAGGAGTGGAGGCAGCTGAGGAAGAGGAAGAAGGGACTGAGCATTGTGTGCTGGTGCTTATGTACTGTACTGTGCTGTGGGGAGCAGGGTGAAACACTCCTCAGTTGCAAATAAAAGGTGTGTTGTGTGGCAAAGTCGTGGTGTCTGTCTGTGGTCTGGGCTTCTGTTACAATAGATAAGATAGATAGATATGAAAGCCACTATATAATAGATAGATATACAGATATGAAAGGCACTATATAATAGATAGATAGATATGAAAAACACTATATAATAGATAGATAGAAAGATTGATGTGAAAGGCACTATATGATCGATAGATAGATAGATAGATAGATAGAAATTAAGACATCTGTGGAAATGAAGGGGAAGCGCATTTTAAATTGAAGACAGGAGGCACTTCATTACGCAAAGAGTTGCAGGATTCTGGAACAAACTACCAAGACATGGAGTTGAAGCAGAAACCTTGAATGAGATGGATGAGATAATTGGGACAGCATAACTAATAGCTAAACTATCAGGCTTGATAGACTGAGTGGTCCCCTCTCATTTGTCAGATTGACCATGTTATGTTCTTATGAGTCCCCTTTGGAGTAACTACATCAGTACTGCTTCTGGGGGCTGGTGGTAGATGGAACACAATGAATAACTATGATAAGAGCCAGTACATTAGAAAGCAAAAAAACTGAGAGGTACAGGCCCTTGAGTTTTCCAATTCCTAACCACTAGGGGCCTGCACTGCCTGTAACCCTAAATCAGTCTGCATTTTATGCTTTGATCCAATCAGAACTTTAAGCTTGATGATGATTCTGTTAGGTGGAGCCATGTCTGTTACTGGTTTCTCAGTAATATTTGCTGTACGTCATAGCTGGGGCTCAATTTGGGTTCATCTTTCACATGGCACATATACTTTTGGTAGTCACTATAAATGACCGTGATTCTTGATGGCAGGAGTGATGGCTTAGCCTTGCTCTCTCTCATTTTCTTCCTCTCAATTAAGATTACACAGTAACTAACTTCCTTTGGGCTGAGGCACTGATCCAGGCTCTCATTAATGACCTTCTGCTGGGCACAGAAAACAGTTTGCAGAGCCATTAAAAGAAGAAGCAGCAGCTGTGGAATGGAATGCTAAAAAAAAAAAACTGCAGCGTTTACAAAGCAATAAAAATGGGGGAAAAAAAGCACTGCAGACGGGCGCATTGACAGCCAGTCAGCCAACGACATTACTAAGGCCGAGCCGGTCCAAGCAGGAGCACACTTGACCTCCTCAGTCGGCCTGCTTTATATAGCGCCTCCTCTCAAGAACATGACAAAGGTTGAAAAGAGCAGGAGAGGAGAGAGACAAGGAATAGACAATGGTAGAGAAAGGACGCCCCGTCAAGTGAATAGAAGGGGGTGAGGGTGAGACTGTGATTTACAGAAGGAGTAGGATGTGGAGGGGCTCAAAAGGAACCATCTGCAGTTTTGGTGGTCGGCATAATGAGTCCCTCAGGCTCATTGCCAACCTGGCTTGGCTGTCATTTACTCAAACAGAGAAGACCCATGAAGAGGAAACACTTCTGCAGGTGCAAGCACCCCCTCCACCCACCCAATCACAATAAGATTTCTAAGATGTAATTATTAAATAATTCAATTTTGTGTTCTCTTTTTTATTTG
Source organism: Polypterus senegalus (assembly GCF_016835505.1). Lineage (NCBI taxonomy): Eukaryota > Metazoa > Chordata > Cladistia > Polypteriformes > Polypteridae > Polypterus > Polypterus senegalus. Next base: position 169,679,401 of record NC_053162.1, read on the forward strand.
CCCTTTCATTTAATTTCCTGGCTGATTATTATTGATACTTCATCTGCCTATCTATGTCCTGAAGCCACTTTTCCCAATGCAAACTCCACACAGACAGATGAATGGTAGCAGGGATAATCGCTGACCCCCTTCATCATAAACTTGGGATTGCAATGAGAGAGCAGAAAACTGAGATGCAACTCCATTACACCGGAGGAAGCATCAAGTCTGATAGAATCGCCATCAAACAAGGAACTGCTTGTCACCCCTGCTGTTCTGTGTGTCACTGTGATTCCACTCACCATCATGCTCAACAGCAACAATCTAGGGATTGTCCTGCAGAAGGAGCCCAGGGTGTGCAACCTGCTAAGCATAGATGACCTGAAGCTCTCTATAAATCACCCACAGTCAACTGGATCAGGAGCTCGGCATAGTCAAGATGTTTAGCAACGACATATCCATGGAATTCAGACTAGATGAGAGCACCAAAGTGACCATCAAACGAGGTAAGTTCAGGATTAGGCTGAACAGTGAAACCAAGCTTTAGAATCTTCATCAGGATGAGGTTTACCAATATCTACGAGAAGATAAGAGCAATGGTGTTCAGCACAGAAAAATAAAAGAACGAATCCAACATGAATGCTATTGCTGAGTCAGACTCATCTTCTGCACTGAGCTCAACTCAAAGAACAAAATGCAAACTATCTACAGCTTAGCAGTGCCAGTGTCGCAGTACAGCTACAGGATCATCGACCAGAGATGAGCAGGAAATCCAGGAGATGGACAGGAAGACCAGAAAGCTACTAATCCCGTGTGATCTCCTGAACATCAGGCTTGGAACTGAAAAAATGTACCAGACACATAAAGAGACATGAAAAACAGAAGAGGAAGTACTCTCTCATCAAAAAGTGTGAAGAAATCGAGCGTCAATACTTCAAGCCAGATACTTGTCCCCAAAGAACAGCATCTAGTCTTGAGCCCATCCAAAGCAGGATGAAAACTTCACTGATTAATGAAAAAGTCATCAATCTCTCATTGAAATGACTCCATGGTCAGTTCTACAGACAGACATCAAACCACTTTGTCATCAAGAAACTGACCTTTGGGTAGTTGTGAGGGTCTGGGATGAAAAGCCAGAAAGCGTGTCTCCTCGTGGAAGCTCAGGATTGGGCACTTCCTGTCATCAGTAGAATATGATCAATATGGGATATCCCAGGATACGCCAGCAACAGGGTGAGCATGTCAGTCATATTTTTGCTAGAAGCAGAAGAATATACTCATCGACACAATCAGATAGCTAGCTACCCTAACTGGTCAATGCTCCATGATCTTGGCCTCCCAGTGTCTGATAAATGGTATGAGCAAGACATAGCAAGAGGCAGTGTCTATTCATCGAGTAGCCATTCAAGATGACGTGAAAGTCTCAGTCTCAGGTAGGAGAAGTCAGAAAATACAAAGATCATGAGTTTTTCACACATGTGGAACAATGAGTTCTTCAGTGGTCTTTCCAATCACCAGATCTGAATCCAATAGCAGGTCCGTTCTTAGCAGTTTGGGGGCCCTACGCGATTCAGAAGTGTGCAGGCCCTGGATTGGGGGGGGTCTGGTGGGGGTGGAGTCCCCCTTTAGCTCAGGAAGGTGTTCTAATAAAACATCCGGAAAAGGCCTTAGATGACCAGAAGGCCTACATGTATGCTTGTGTGTATGCAGAGTGGTAAAATATTGATTTTGTTCTGGATCTGGTAAAGGCCTGTAATATAGGGATATTTCATGATTTTATGGGGATCTCTCTGAATGAATCCGAAACGAATCTCTAAAATTAACGTTTGCTATAGTACATTTGGCAAAGTTACGACGGCGTGACAATATTATTAGGGATTTAGGTGAAGATTGCAATTTGGATAATACATTACCATTGTTAATAAGATTAAGAGATGCACATTCCACACCGAGCGATCGCTATTTATACATTCCCAGTCCCAGGGCCATGCCCCCGATTCCCAGCCTGCTGCCCCCTGCTCCTACCCTTCCCCTCCAAATTCGACTCAGAACGATAAAATTTAGGATGAGGAGGGTATTGTGACACACGACGTGAGGGACTGGCACAGACGGCTACAGTGCCAGCGGCATGACAGGGGCCCCAGGCCCATAGCCTGACAAAAAAAAAAAAATTGTAAGTCGGGGCTGGGTCAGGGCCCTGCGCAGATGCATAGTTCACATATGCCTAAGAACGTCCCTGCCAATAGAACACCTTTGAGATGTGGTAGAACATGAATGCGTGGCTGACAACTCAGAAACTATGAAATGCAATCAGGTTAGCCTGGACCAAAATCTCAAAAGAAGGTTTCCAACATCTTGTGGAATCCATGCCACGAGGACCTGAGAGCTTAAGGAGGCCCTCCTTATATAGTATAGTGGTCCTAAGAACTTGCTCAGTGACTGTACATTAGGCCTTTTTACACCCATTAAGTATCATTTTAATGCCACAGTCTACTAAAGCACTGGTGCGGACCACGTCCCACCATCTTTATTTTCACAGTCCACTCTTCCTCAGAGGGATAACTTGTCATGTCACCAAACACACATCATCTCAAGATGGTTCCACAAACCTGATGTTGACTTCAGTCTACTTTGTCAACCTGCACAGTCACCATATCTCAAATTAAATAGAGCAGGAGGTCAACAGAGTGAATGTAAGACTAAAAAAATCAAAATCTCTGAAAATAAATTGAGCTAATTGTTGAATCCAGCAGTTCTAGAAGCAAAAGAGGGCCCTACTCAGAACTATATAGTGCCTTCGCACCATCTCAAAGTATAAATGCTTAGCACAAGTTTGTGTCACAGTTAGGACAGATCTGGGTTACTTCGGGGTCACACATTGGGTGGGAGGCAAGGAACTGACCCAGCAGCCTTGTGCTTTGCAAGCCAGTTTCTTATCCACTACGCCAGACTGCCTAAAAAACATTTTGAGGAAACTGAATGGCAGGTCCTGGATGGCCAGTCTACCTCTGAGCAGCAACGGTACACAAAAAAGTAAATACAAAGCCATCTGTGCGCAGGAAATGCCTCCTGGAGTGGTGAGGCGGGGGTCACATCGTGGGAAAACACATCAGACCAGAGTGTCCATTGTTCAGGAGTGCGGCTGGCCAGTGAGCTGGAGGGTTTCCTCTGATTGCCGGAGAGGACACATGACGCGGTCTTGGCCATGATCCCCCTCTGCCTCAACATAACAATGGCAAACATCACCTCGCTTTAAATGTGCGTCACGAGGAAGGCGGCACTTTGAATGTGAAAAGGTATGTGGCATCCCACACAGTGAGCTACAGCCGTTTACAGGCTGGTGGGAGCAATCAGACACTGAGTGCTCTGTCCATTCAGGGTCACGAGGCACACGGGAGCATGCAGCCCCCTCATCCTGAACAGGAAGCAAGGCTGTTACAACTTCAATAGGTGTTCCTTTGTATGGGGATTGTGTTGAAGGGGAGCTGGAAGTGCTGGCCGGACCCTCTGAAGGCTCATTTGTTTCCTGTCAGACCTCATGAGTTGGTTTATAGGCCGTCATCTCACAGGCGCTGAGAGTTTTATTGGGAATTGCTGGTTCATCTCAGTGACTGTAACTCCATGACCCTTTAACCCGGGGGGGATATTTGTACAGCAGAGCTGTAAATAAGTTCGGTGTGGCATCAAACCTCAGGTGGACTCTGGACAGTGCCAGGCATTAAAGAGAGGTGATGATGATGAGGGTGCTTCACCCCCTACTGAAAGAAATGAAGGGTACTGGATGTGTGAGATTCAATGAGCAATGATGAGGACCCTGCAGCCCCCCCCCAATACACAACAAAGTGGTTTGCTGGAGGTATTAGATTTTAAAGTGGAGTGACGAGGATCCTGCAGTCCTCCAATATGCACAAAGCTGGACCCTGGAGGGATCAAGGGTCGAAAGGGGTTTTGTAAGGGGGCAGCAAAGTGGAATAAGTGGGGATTTTAGGTGTTGCCCATTTTTGAATCCAGACTTGAACTTTAGGAATGCCAGGACCTTCCAACCTAAGGAAAGACAAGAGACTCGCTTTATTGAACAGAATATCAGGTTTTCACACAGTGACAAAGGTTTCTCTAATAACCAAGCAGCATTTATATACTGTATGACGAGTTAAAGATAAGCTAAGGGAGCTGACCATTAGGACACTGAAGGAATGGCTGCTGAAAATGGCGCTTTGCAGTCTTATGCGAATAATAAAGTAAAAATGTGTTACTTCAACCAGCAATGGTCATTAGAAGCACTAGTAAATTAAATAGAATTTATTTAATGTTACCTTGATAAAAACGTGTCAACATCTATCGAAAACATGAAAAGTTTGGAGTGATTCCAAACTTTTCACCACTAGTTTATATATTGTGAAACTAAAGGACACAGGACAAAAATAAGCATTGGGTTTCATAACAAAATCCACATTTAATAGCAGCAAACCTACAAAACTGAAAAAGGAATAAGAACACAAAGCTGTGTAGGAGGGTTTCATTTGAGTTGCTTCTCTGGACAGCCTGATAAATTGTAATGAATGAATGTCTTCAGGTCACACCGTTTCTTATCTAGTGGGATGGCTGCAGTTCTTGTTGCACTCATTTTAAAGTCACAGTCTCAATCCACTGGACTATTTCCCTTCATAACTTTAAACACTTTATTCATGTCTCCTCTTAATCGTCTTTTGTTTAAACTGTAAAGGATCAGCTCTTTTAATTTTTCCTCATAACTCATTCCCTGTAGCCCCTCAATCAGCCCAGTCACTCTTCTCTGGGCCTTTTCTTGTGCTGTTATGTCCTTTTTGTAGATGAGGCCTCACCAGTGTGTTATAAAGACTTGAACATCACCTCCTGTGACTTTAACTCCACACATCAAGGCACTATATAACCTGACATTCTGTTAGCCTTCTTAATGTCTTCTGAATGCTGTCTGGATGTTGATAGTGTCATAATTTTAAACTATTCACTCATGTCACCTCTTAATCTTCTTTTTCCTAAACTGTGAAGGCTCAGCTCTTTTAATCTTTCCTCATAACTCATCCCCTGTAGCCCCTCAATCAGCCCAGTCGCTCTTCTCTGGTCCTTTTCTGGTGCTGTTATGTCCTTTTTGTAGCCTGGAGATCAAAACTCAGTACTCAGTACTCCAGATGAGGCCTCACCAGTTTTTCATAAGGCTTGAGCGTCACCTCCTGTGACTTGTACTCCACACATCAAGGTGCTATATAACCTGACATTCTGTTAGCCTTCTTAAAGGCTTATGAACACTGTCTGGCAGTTGATAATGTCATAATTTTAAACACTTCAATCATGTCTCCTCTTCATCTCCTGTAAAGGCTCAGCTCTTTTCATCTTTCCTCATAACTCATCCCCTGTAGCTCCTCAATCAGCCCAATCGCTCTTCTCAGGACATTTTCTAGCACTGCTATGTCCTTTTTGTAGGCCGGAGAACAAAACTGCACCCAGTACTCCAGATGAGGCCTCACCAGTGCATTATAAAGGTTGAGCAGATCAAGGCGCTATATAACCTAACATTCTGTTAGCCTTCTTAATGGCTTCTACGCACTGTCTGGCAGTTGGTAGTGATGAGTTCAGTACTTTCAAGGTGTATTTTCATAAGATAACAGCATGCAAGATTTAAAAATTAAAGATCTAACATAGTTAATGATTGATAAATTGAGGTCAAGTCACTTCTGTTGATAATGGGATCTCCCATTAAGAGCTCCAGTAGTATATAAGTGGCATTCTGGAAAAAAAAAACTGCATTAGAACTTGACTTTTCAAGTCTAAGAGACACGGTGTCACAGACTCGGTGTATAGTAAGTGTCAAATGGCAGTGCCTGTTAAATATCCTGGCCATATATTTCACTTCATTAGTTGGCAGATCTGTTTTATAACAATGTTTGGCACTGAGAACGGGGAGATCCTGAAACACGTCGATCAGAAGGACATGATGGTGCTGAAACTAGGATGCCTTCATATTGCAGTATGGAAGACATTACGGTTTCATGGACATTTTAATTTTTAAGACTTTGTCTGATACCAAAAATTGTAATTTTGGAGTCCAGTTATAAATCAAATTTCATTTATCACATACAAATTATATGTGCAGTGCAATGTGCAGTGAAATGCTTAGTTGCTCAACTCCACTGATTGTGCTTTGAAGAAGAATAAAAGGACAATAACAATAATACATGACTTTAGAAATAGCAATAATCATCAATAGAATTTTAAATATGTGGTTGTAATAAATAATAAATAAATAACTTAAGGTAAGGGAGTTAACAATAAAGTTACAGCAATAATAATCCATGAGAAGTTCGATGTGGCAGAAATGAGAAGGTGAAGATGGGTGTGTGGAGTTATGAAGAAGGACAGAGTAAGAAATGAGACCATCAGAGGTACAAAAACAATGGGAGAGATAGTTAAGAAAGTAGAGGAAAGTGGTATGGATATGTGAGGAGGAGAGGCAATGGATACTGTATGTGGACAAGAGAGGGATGGGAATGGGCGATGAGAGAGTGAGGAAGGCCAAAGTGGAGCAGGATGGATAAAGTAAAAGAAGATTAGAAGGGTTAGGGTCTGACCAAGGAGGAGATGTAGCCCTGAGCTGTATGGAAAAGATTAATCAGGCACATAGAAGTGGCAAATGATGATGAGGAGGAAGAAGAAGAGTATATGAAGTGAAATGTCTGTTTGTCTATGTGTTCTCTATTCAATGCTACACCCTTTGACTGACCTGCACCAAATCTTGCCTAGTGGCTCTCTGTAATTTATTTGGAACCAAAAACTTTGACTCTGGGGGTCCCAGTATTTTTTTTTTTTTTTTTTTCTGTCTGCTCATCAGTAGCTCCTACTGGCTCAGACATCTGAACAGACCAAAGCCAAACTAGCAGACCAAATGACCAGAGCTTCTCATTTAACTTACCCGGACAACACCACATGCTGCTTCTATCTACTGTAATATAAAGAGGGGTATCGTGTGCTTTTTGTAGGGGGCTGTTGGGTGAGGCCTGATCAAGAGCCGAAGTGCAGAGTAACACGAGGGAGAATCAAAGGGTTGTTTTTTCACTCCTACTTTGCCGGCTTTTCTTCCTAATTTAAGCATTACGAACCGTCCACCTTGAACTAAGAGGATGAGTCAGACATGACAGCCTTCAAGGTCACAACGCAACGAGGAGTTACTGCAATTCTGGAATTCAATCCGACCCAAAAACAACAAATCCTTGACTCACAAGAGCCCTGACTTTTGATAGAGAGGCCGGGTGGATGATGGGTGGGACAGCTAGCATTAACAGCAGGGTCACCATTTTTAAAACACATCAGTTTTTGCTTTCTTTCCTTAACTCGTTCTACAAACATACACCGGGTAAATAATAAAGAGTAGAAGCTTTGGAAATAAAATATAATGTTCTTTATGTCCGAGGGTTGGTAAACTTAATGAAGGTTTTCGGTAAGCAGTCTGCTGTTGTCTTTGATGTTCTGCCTAACAGTTGAGGAAAACAGTGTTGACCAAGGAGACCTTTCTGAACACCCTACCCATCTTAGCCAGTTACCCAACTGATAAAAGATAAAAGAAGAAGGAGACATCGAAATGCCAAGCAACATAAACACTTGAAGAACCTGCTGACGGCACTATGGAGGAACCCCTCGGGGTAAGAGGATCCACCCTGCTGGGTGACGTCGTGAAGGTGTGCAAGGGTAGAGGAAATCGTATTTAAGGGCTAGCCGCATACTCTCTTGATTGTCTGCACATTTTTGCACATAAAGGAAAATGTCAACGGCCACAGAAAACCAGTTTCTCAAGTGACTTCATTCTGCTTTTAGCTTTCAGATTTGACTCTTTGCCGGCGTCGTGGCTGTCAGTTGATTATGTCCTTTTGTTCTTCCTGCCTGTGTAGTGCTACTCTCTGTTCAATCTCCTCGCCCAAATCCCTGTAAGATTATCTTCTTTGCCATTGGATGGATGTTGTGAAGGTCTCAAAAAGAACAAGTTTGCTTTGAAGAAGAGACCCCCTTCACAGTCAGAGGCTGGTTACTCACGTGGGCGCCTGGAGCTCTGCTTTGACTTCGCTAGCTAACAGCTCTGTCACGTTACACGACTTTTCCAGCAATTTTCAGTCACTGACTTCATTTACATAATCTTAACCGGTCGGAGGCGGTCGGCAGTGCTCTCCTGTGACCAGCAGTCATGTACTGTAGTCTGGCATGCCCATTGATTCAGACCAACCAGTCTGAGGCTCACCCCCAACAGAATCAAACAAGATAGATTTTGCCGAAGGGTGGACTTGTGTGCGTACGAGAGCTGACAGCCAATGAGCGCTCGGCCAGAGGTACGCTGCCGCAAAGATGGATAAGGAATGTGAGTGTTTTGGACCTGGCATAAAGAAGAGCGGCTCATCTGTGTGATGCGTCGTGTTCATAACACATTGGATATAAAAAAAAAGGCCAAGATAATGAAGTTGCCATAACTGAAATGCTTTTGTATAGCACCATCTCTGTCAGAAAGCACGTTACTGGCCGTAAGAAGAAAAGGGGGAGCACGGGGGGATACTTTAGGAATGTGAAGCTGTGCTGGAAAGTCATTGCAGAGTCATCTCATTTGCCATGCTGTGTGATTTCTAGTCGTGCAATCTGACATCCTCCATCAACAAGATCAGCAATTACACTTGTCAGGTCTGACATCCCCTGCAGCTAGAAGCCATGTTGGGATCAGGACCTGAGCTGATGACCTGACAGCCCCGTGTGAAAAGATAAATAAATTAAAAACAAGCCATGTTTTAATGTAGTGCCTTGGAATGCTGAACACCATCTTGAGGGACATTACGAGTACGGAGCTAAGGTGAGATCCCTTGCATATCTTTGACTTTTTTTAGGACCACACAGTCAGTCAGAAGAGACAACTTAACCCACAACCAGCACGGTGACCCAAATCCACCCTAATAAAAAGACAAGCATCTGCGTGTCTGTCTGTTTGTATGTCCAGTTGCCATTTCTCTGTCATTCCAAAAAAATAGTGCCCCACAAACATTTGTAGTAATAAAATGCATTGCTTTTTCCATTCCAACAGATGGCGCATCACAAACTTTGAACACTGCTTTTAGGAGTCTTATACCAAATAACGGAGAACCATAACAGAGAATAACACATTGCATTGTGTACTGCAAACATTAATGCTGAAGTCTACGGTGATGACTTCTGTTACAACACATCTTAGATGGGTAATACAGCTAGTAACAGGAATAAAGACGCACATAACAAAGGGCCTCCTCCTTGAACCGTCACCTTATCGTGGTGGAGGGGTTTGCGTGTCCCAATGATCCTAGGAGCTATGTTGTCCGGGGCTTTATGCCCCTGGTAGGGCCACCCAAGGCAAACTGGTCCTAGGTGAGGGATGAGACAAAGAGCGGTTCAATAAACCTCCAATGAAAATAAAACTGGACAACGCTTTCCCTTGCCCGACGCGGGTCACCGGGGCCCCCCTCGGGAGCCAGGCCTGGAGGTGGGGCTCGATGGCGAGCGCCTGGTGGCCGGGCCTGCACCCATGGGCTGCCGGGCACAGCCCAAGAGGTAACGTGGGTCCCCCTCCCCATGGGCTCACCACCTATGGGAGGGGCCAAGGAGGTTGGGTGCAATGTGAGTTGGGTGGTGGCCGAAGGCGGGGACCTTGGCGGTCTGATCCTCGGCTACAGAAACTGGCTCTTGGGACGGGAATGTCACTCTCTGAAGGGGAAGGAGCCTGAGCTAGTGCGCGAGGTCGAGAGGTTCCGGCTAGATATAGTCGGACTCACCTCGACGCACAGCTTGGACTCTGGAACCAATCTCCTTGAGAGGGGCTGGACTCTCTACCACTCTGGAGTTGCCCCCGGTGAGAGGCGCCGAGCAGGTGTGGGCATACTTATTGCCCCCACTGGAGCCTGTGCATTGGGGTTTACCCCGTGGACGAGAGGGTGGCCTCCCTCCGCCTCGGGTGGGGAAGGGTCCTGACTGTTGTTTGTGCGTATGCTAACAGCAGTTTGGAGTATCCACCCTTTTGGAGTCTCTGAGGGGTTGCTAGAGGGCATACCTTCTGGGATTCCCTCGCTTTGCTGGGAGACTTCAATGCTCACGTGGGCAATGACAGTGAGACCTGGAAGGGCGTGATTGGGAGGAATGGCCCCGATCTGAACCCGAGCGTGTTTTGTTATTGGACTTCTGTGCTCGCCACGGATTGTCCATAACGAACACCATGTTCAAGCATAAGGGTGTTCATATGTGCACTTGGCACCAGGACACCCTAGGCCTCAGGTCGATGATCGACTTTGTGGTCGTGTCGCCGGACTTGCGCCATATGTCTTGGACACTCGGGTGAAGAGAGGGGCGGAGCTGTCAACTGATCACCACCTGGTGGTGAGTTGGCTTCATGGTGGGGAAGATGCCGGTCAGACCTGGTAGGCCCAAACGTGTTGTGAGGGTCTGCTGGGAACGGCTGGCAGAGTCCCCTGTCAGAAGTAGCTTCAACTCCCACCTCCGCAGAACTTCAACCACGCCCCGAGGGAGGTGGGGACATTGAGTCCAATGGGCCATGTTCCGCGCTCTATTGTTGAGGCGGCTGACCGGAGCTGTGGCCGCAAGGTGGTCGGTGCCTGTCGTGGCGGCAATCCCCAACCCGCTGGTGGACACCGCGTGAGGGATGCCGTCAAGCTGAAGAAGGAGTCCTATAGGACTTTTTGTCCTGTGGGTCTCTGGAGGCAGCTGATAGGTACCGCAGGCCAAGCGAACGGCTTCGTTGTTGCTGAGGCAAAACTCGGGCATGGGAGGAGTTTGGAGAGGCCATGGAGAACCACTTCGGACGGCTTCGAGGAGATTCTGGTCCACCGTCCGCGCCTCAGGAGGGGAAGCAGTGCAGTGTCAACACCGTATATGGTGGGATGGTGCGCTGCTGACCTCACTGACGCTAGGGTCGGTGGGAGGAGTACTTCAAGACCTCCTCAATCCCACTAACATGCCTTCCACGAGGAAGCAGAGCCTGGGGACTCTGAGGTGGGCTCTCCCATCTCTGGGACTGAAGTCACCGAGGTGGTCAAAACTCCTTGGTGGCAGGGCCCCGGGTGGATGAGATACCGAGTTCCTTAAGGCTCTGGATGTTGTAGGACTGTCTTGGTTGACACGCCTCTGCAACATCGCATGGACATCGGGACAGTGCCTCTGGATTGGCAGACGGGGTGGTGGTCCCCTCTTTAAAAGGGGACCGGAGGGTGTGTTCCAACTATAGAGGGATCACACCTCAGCCTCCCTGGAAAAGTCTATTCGGGGTTCTGGAGAGGAGGGTCCGCCGGATAGTCGAACCTCGGATTCAGGAGGAACAGTGTGGTTTTCGGCCCTGGTCGCGAACAGTGGACCAGCTCTTCACCCTTAGCAGAGTCCTGAGGGTGCATGGGAGTTTGCCCGACCGGTCTACATGTGTTTTGTGGACTTGGAAAAGGCATTCGACCGTGTCCCTCGGGAATCCTGTGGGGGTGCTCGGGAGTATGGGGTACCGGACCCCTGATAAGAGCTGTTCGGTCTCTGTACAACCGTGTCAGAGCTTGGTCCGCATTGCCGCAGTAAGTCGAGCCCGCTTCCAGTGAGAGTTGGACTCGCCAGGGCTGCCCTTTGTCACCATTCTGTTCATAACTTTTATGGACAGAATTTCTAGGCGCAGCCAGGGTGTTGAAGGGGTCCGGTTTGGTGGACTCAGGATTGGGTCACTGCTTTTGCAGATGATGTTGTCCTGTTTGCTTCATCAGGCCGTGATCTTCAGCTCTCTGGATCGGTTCGCAGCTGAGTGTGAAGCGGCTGGGATGAGAATCAGCACCTCCAAATCCGAGAGCATGGTCCTCAGCCGGAAAAGGGTGGAGTGCCCTCTCAGGGTTGGGGGAGAGATCCTGCCCCAAGTGGAGGAGTTCAAGTATCTCGGGTCTTGTTCACGAGTGAGGGAAGAATGGAGCGTGAGATCGACAGGCGGATCGGTGCGGCATCCGCAGTGATGCGGGCTCTGCATCGGTCTGTCGTGGTGAAAAGGAGCTGAGCCGTAAGGCAAAGCTCTCAATTTACCAGTCGATCTACCTCCTACCCTCACCTATGGTCATGAGCTATGGGTAGTGACCAAAGAACGAGATCGCGTAATACAAGCGGCTGAAATGAGTTTCCTCCGCAGGGTGTCTGGGCTTTCCCTTAAAGATAGGGTGAGAAGCTCAGTCATCCGGGAGGGGCTCAGAGTAGAGCCGCTGCTCCTCCGCATCGAGAGGAGTCAGATGAGGTGGCTCGGGCATCTGATCAGGATGACTCCTGGACGCCTCCCTGGTGAGGGGTTCCGGCACGCCCAACCGGGAGGAGGCCCCGGGAAGACCCAGGACACGCTGGAGGGACTATGTCTCCCGGCTGGCCTGGGAACGCCTTTGGGATTCTCCCGAAGAGCTGGAAGAAGTGGCCGGGAGAGGGAAGTCTGGGCCCTCTGCTTGCTGCTGCCCCGCGAACCGACCTCGGATAAGCGGAAGAGAATGGATGGAATGGATGGATAACAAAGGGCATTTTTAAGGTGTTTAAATAACTATTAAAGCAGTGATCGTGCAGTCTTCCTGCAGATGACTTGCAAATAATCACTTCCCAAAAAAAAGCCGTGATGTTGTATCAATAATGTGTACGTGAGGAGCTGACAGAGCTGTATGCATGTACGAAGAGTAAATTTATGCTCCATAATTTGGGCACAGTGGCACATGGTTAGGGTGCCGCCTCAGTCACAATCCATGTGGAGTTTGTACCCTATCCTACTATCCAGATGACTTTTTCTTATGGCTCTCCAAGTTTCCTCTCACACTCAAAGACTTGTGTGTCACATTTATCAGTGACACTAAACTGGCAGGCTGGGTTCATGGATTCCTGCTGTTGGCATCAAATTCTGAGTGCCTCAGCAGAAACTGTGATTCTTAGACCAGGTTACATTTTTCTGGTCTTCAGCTATTCAGTTTTCAGTTGAGCCTGTGACTACTGTAGCCTCAGATTTTTTTGTTCTTGGCTGGTGAGTGTTACCCAATGTGGTCTTCTGCTGTTGTAGCCCATCCACCCCAAAGTTCAATGTGTTGTGCATTCTGAGAAGTTTTTCAGAGTGGTGATCTGAGTTACTGTCGCCTCTCTGTCATCCTGAAACAGTCTGGCCATTTGATCTTTCTCATTAATAAGGTATTTCTGTCCACAGAACTGCCACTCACTGGATATTTTCTGGTTTTTGAACAATTCTGAGTAAACTATAGAACATAGGTGCCCGTCTGGCACCAACAATCGTGACATATTTGAAATTATTGAGAACACATTCTGGTGTTTGATGTGAACATTAACAGAAACTCCTGACCTGAATCTGCAGGATTTGATGCACTGCATTGCTGCCACATGATTGGCTGATTAGATAATGGCAAGGATGAGCAGGTGGACAGATGGTCCTAATCATGAGAACATCACTGTGAGTCCAGTATTAAAAGAAGCCTGTCCTCCTCGACCAGACAAGTCTGACCTGGAAGGGGAGCTGGTGGAGGAGTGGAGGAGAAAAAGGCAGAGGATTTAGTAGTGGATTGCTTTGTGAAGAAGACGCCTGTGAAAAGGTATAAGAAATCTTTTTTGAGCCCAGGACTTGTGATGGTGTGGTTGTGGTCTCAGTTTGGGGTTTGCCCCCTATTATCCAAAATGAATATTGCAGATTATAGCAACTACTCCAGTCCAAGCTTTCCAGTCACATTATCTGCCTGCCACCATTTTTGCAGATATGTGAAGTATAATATTGTACGAGATGTTAGCTGGTGCCCAATATGAAAGGTGCTATATAGGACATATGTGCAGCAGTGGGCCCGGTTGATGCACCATCTTAATCGGCTGAGTGTTAATGAGTGTCCATGCATCATGATATTCCATCCAGGGTGGGCGCCTGTGGGACCCCCATCCCCTTATAGAAGTAGCAAGTTCAGAAAGTGGATGGGCATGTGGATGGATGACTAATCAAATCATTTGCTTCACTCGGTTTGCCTTCTTTCCGAGTTCCAAGACACCTGTAGGCGTGAAGTGGGCTCGTCCGACAAACACCCTCCTCAGACGCAGATTCCAGCGCTTCTCTCGCATGCAGGGCGTTGTTCAGTTCCTTCAGTTTCAGGCTGATGACTTGTTTTGAATTTTCTTAGACAGAAGTGGCCAACTTTTAGTGACCGGCTGTTAAGCGACAACAACAATGCGCTGTCTGTTCCCAAGAAGTGTGCATTGTGTTCGGTTTCTGTGTCTTTTCAGCATTGGAGATTAACTGTGAGTGGTCACACAATTCCGAGATCCAAAATAAAAGAAAGGAAAGCAAAGCCAATCTGCGCTAACATGTTCAGAAAAAAAGAACTCACTCCGCTGGGGCCTTCTGAATGAAGAAACTGGAAAAAAGGAAGGCTAATTACTCCAAACGGGTCATTGAAAGACATTAATTAACCGCTGAGAAACATGGCGGTCCCACCGAAAGCTGCAATCAGTGAGGCTTGACCAGACACCTGTAAGACCTCAAATCACAGTCCTGCCGGGTAAACAAGCCGATTTATAGGAGTTAGGAAGTACGAAACTCTTCAGCCAGCAAGGCGCGATATAAGATCTTTTAAATGATCTGAAAACTGTGTTCAGGTGTGACTCTCAACTGGATAATTGGGTTAGATAAAGGATGGATGGCTGTCCCATTCCCATGTTCCTCAGTCTATGCTCTGGAGGCTGAAGTTTTGGTTTTTGTGAACTTATGAATTTACTGCTTCAGCTTCAATATTAGTTTTAATGTTAATTTGCTAAAATTCATTTCCAAAAGAAATCCTTCAATCCATTTTCTAAACCTGCTGATCCAGGGCAGGGTTGAGAGGCAGCTGGAGCCTGTCCAGCAAGCATTAGGTGCAAGGCAGGAACAACCCCAGGAGGAGAAGCCTGCCCATCACAGCGTAAAGACACACACGGGCAAATAATTAATAAAAATGGCAGATGTTTTCCAATCAATGTCATTAGTGAACCAGAATCCAAGAAGACTGGAATGCTACTTCCATTTGGGGGGTTTAATAAGTGAAGTGTTCCCCAAGGTCTTCGCCGTCCATTATTGATCCAGAGTAATCCAGTTCACAGTCACATTGGAGTGCCAGGGTGGCACAGGGCACATTCAGGCATTTGCAGCCAGTGCTGTGTCACCAATGAACCTGAAAGGCACGGCTTTGAAACGTGCGAAGAAAACTGAAGTGCAAGGAGGAGAAATGAATTTCCTTCAGAGAGTTGAAGAGCTTTAATTCAGGCCTCAGTAGGGAGGAAGGCCATTCCGTCACAGGACACAGGCAAACGCACATCCGCACTCTCGTACAGCGGGCCAAGACAATCAATCTGACATTGTGCCTGCGGGCTAAGGTTGAGAAAATGAGCTGCACCAGAGGAGCCCCCCAAGATGGTGACAGTATTCAGACTCCGCTTAACGCCAGGTCACATTATGTGACTTTTCCAGAGATTTTCATGCAGTCATAACCTTCATTTACGTAATCTTACAGAGCTGCGGGCAGTCGGTGGTGTGCTCACATGAAGCCGGTCCCTTAATGTGACCCACTCAGTGATCCGCTCCAAATCATCCATGACTCGCCCCTCTAGTAGGATTGATTCTGTCTTTAGTCGTAGAGATGGGCTCTGTGGGCCTGGCAGCTGACAACCAATAAATGCTTCTTTGGAAGTGTAGAATGCAAGAAGAATTAGAAACGCAGGTGTTGTGGACCTCACAAACAGAAGAGAAGCTTGTCTGCCTGTCTGATTTATCGTGTTTTACGTACCACAGCAGAATGGAGACAAGGGCCGAGATTACAACTGAACTCACTGTACCTGTTAACCCTTCGTACAGCACCGGCTCCGTCAGGCAGCACGCTGTTTGGCTGTCACAAAAAGGAACGAGCACGACTCTTCTGGAAGGTCAGTTACTAAATGTGACATGACCTGTGAATTTCAGTTCCTTAAATTAACAGGGTCTGCCGATGAGATCAGCGAATCCGACATACCAAACAGAAAGGGCCCCACATCTTCCTCCCTCCCTTCCCTGACCAAGTCCCTTCTTGCCTGGTTACTTAGCTTGGCCAAGCAGCCAGCTCTAGAAAGAGTCCCGTTGGGTTCCAAACCTCTTTCATTTCCTGATTATTGAGACCTCTATGCTCCAGGGAACAGTCCGAGCTTAGGTTTTATCTCCTTGCCCTGATCAATGTCTCACCACAGTTTGAGACACTTCCTTGGACTACATGACTTGGTTTTTGTCCTGACGTGTGATTTGTGGACCTTCCTTCCATACAGTAAGTGTGTGTTTGTTTCTAAACCATGACCAATTCAGTTTGCCACAGGTGGACTCCATTCACGTTCTAGACACATTTCAAGGAGAATTAAAGCCAACAGGATGCACCAGAGCACAATCTGCACACATACGGGTACTTTATTGGGCTGTGTGGTTCCTCATTGAACCATTTATTGACAGAGCACCATTCCATTCTGGGACAGGTTCTTTATGCTTATATGTAGAGGAAAAAAAACTGAAATGTTTAGGCAGTGGTGCTGTAAGAATGATGTTTCTGGACTTCTCTAGCACCTTCAACACCATCCAACCTCTGCTCCCTAGAGACAAGCTGACTGAGATGGGAGTAGATTCACACCTGCTGGCATGGATCGTGGACTATCTTACAGACAGACCTCAATATGTGCGTCTTGGGAACTACAGGTCTGACATTGTGGTCGGCAACACAGGAGCGCCGCAGGGGACTGTACTTTCTCCGGTCCTGTTCAGCCAACATACATCGGACTTCCAATACAACTCGGAGTCCTGCCATGTGCAAAAGTTCATTGACGACACTGCTATCGTGGGCTGCATCAGGAGTGGGCAGGAGGAGGAGTATAGGAACCTAATCAAGGACTTTGTTAAATGGTGCGACTCAAACCACTTACAGCTGAACATCATCAAGACCAAGGAGCTGGTGGTGGATTTTAGGAGGCCCAGGCCCCTCATGGACCCCGTGATTATGAGAGGTGACTGTGTGCAGAGGGTACAGACCTATAAATACCTGGGAGTGCAGCTGGATGGTAAATTGGACTGGACTGGCAATACTGATGCTCTGTGCAAGAGAGGACAGAGCCGACTATACTTCCTTAGAAGACTGCCGTTCTTCAATATCTGCAATAAGATGCCACAGATGTTCTATCAGACGGTTGTGGTGAGCGCCCTCTTCTACACGGTGATGTGCTGGGGAGGCAGCATAAAGAAGAGGGACGCCTCACGCCTGGACAAACTGGTGAGGAAGGCAGGCTCTACTGTAGGCATGGAGCTGGACAGTTTGACATCTGTGGCAGAGCGACGGGCGCTGAGAAGGCTCCTGTCAATCATGAAGAATCCACTGCATCCACTGAACAGGATCATCTCCAGACAGAGGAGCAGCTTCAGCGACAGACTGCTGCCACCATCCTGCTCCACTGACAGACTGAGGAGACCCCACACTATGTGACTCTTCAGTTCCACCCGGGAGGATAAACGTTAACATTATACAAAGTTATTGTCTGTTATACCTGCATTGTTACCACTCTTTAATTTTAAATTGTTTTTTTATCAATATGCTGCTGCTGGAGTATGTAAATTTCCCCTTGGGATTAATAAAGTATCTATCTATCTATCTATCTATTATATTGCCTTTCACATCTATCTATCTATCAATCTATCTATCTATTTATCTATCTATCTATCTATCTATCTATCTATCGATCATATAGTGCATTTCATATCTATCTATCTATCTATCATATAGTGCCATTCACATCTATCTATCTATCTATCTATCTATCTATCTATCTAATGTATGGTAGGCTGCAGGACACTATTGGAGTAAGAAAACTTTAGCCTGTGTTATTGTATGCAGCGAGAATCCATTTAAAATGAAAATTCAAAAATAAAAATCAGTACCCATTTGTACTTCATAAATCTGTTACCTTCTGGTCATGTTTTTTACTGTAGGGAGCCGGTTACAGATCTAAATAAATGGTTTTTTCTGGAACCTTCATTCGGATGGGTCATTTTTTAAAGAGCAACTCTGACACAAGAATGTAAAGTGCCACTGCAAAGGGTGTGTATATTTATAGGAATGAGATTTATGTTTTATTTGCAAACTTTTCTGAAAGCCTGTTTTCATTTCGTCATTATGGATTACTGAGTGTAGATGGCATATTTAAAATGAAATCTCCAGCACAATAACGTGCACTAAGCGAAGGGGTCTCCGTACTTTCTGCATAAAATGTATATAATAATAGTTTCTCGTCTTAAAAATGTTACCACATTCCCCACCTAAAATTGTCTTTTTGAACCGGCAGTGTTAACAACACGTTATCGCTGACCACTAGCCTGTGCCCTCGAGGGTCTCGCCGTTCCCACTGTTGCCGCGGGCGCCGCGTCTTCTTCACATGCGCGGTCCCTTTAAGAAAAGCGCAGCGCTGCCTGTCCTGCTGTCGCCTGTAACTTGGGAAGTCGGAGCTGCGGGCTGTGATGTGTTTCTGAAGGAAGTGACGGGATTGAATTAAAAAGGAGAGAAACAAGAAAGATCGAAACTGAACGTGAGAACGGCGGACCTGCGATACCACCGCGAGTCGCGCATCAGCTCCCGAGGAAGAAAAGTCCAACGTGGAGGTAGCCTCAATGCTTCGCCGGGACGAGCCTCCGGAGAGGCACAAAGAGTGAAAACTTTGGGGGTGTTGTGCGCGATACGACCTGTCTGAAAGCAGCGCCGTGCGCTCACACAGAGGTGGGATGGACGCGTGGGAGCCTCTTGTTCATGCCGTGAAGCGGAGCGGCCCGGCTGGTGGGAGACGGCCACGAAGTTAGGAGTCGCGCAGCCCCCCTTTGTGTCTCTAGGACTCGCTCTTTTCACGCTCTCGCTCGCCCTCCCCCCATAGATTTTTTCCCCCCACCATCACTTTTTTCTTTTCTTTTCTTTTAATTTATTCCCGGAATGTCTACTGCCCGGACTCGACCCCCTTCAGTTCAGCTCGTTTACTTTTTGGCTGCGTTTTGCCTCCTGAATTGGGCTGCGAATTGTTCTGAACTGAGAGTGCGGGTCCGGCTGACCAATGGACAGGTCACCGAGGAGATACTGGAGGCGGACAGCGAGAAGGACTTTATCAGTCTGGAGTTCAAAGAAGGGGACGGCACCTTAATCACTTTCATCGCAGATTTTAAACAGGTAAGCGTTTAAAAGGGCCGAGAAGGTGGGCGGCTTAGCCCCCCCACCCCGGCTAGTCCAGGGGTTTTTGGAGTCAACAAACTTTAGCAGCAGTTAATCAAGCCGCCTCGTCAACAGAAGATTGTAAGGGGGGGTCAGTCAGACTCTTTTATTTGTCTGCCTTCTCGTCTGTCCTTTTCAGAAGATGTGTGTCTAGGGGCCATAAAGTGTTTAAAGTGCGCTGAGCTGAGCTGTGGTGTTGTGTCGGACTTGAACTGCGCGTTTGTGGCTTTTTAAAACGTGCTTGTTACTCTAAAAGGTTTTAAAAAGTGGCCATTAGTTGTTCTCTGTTTATTTATACTCGAGTTAAATAAAAGGCAGCCGTGTATTAGGGATAGAATTTCAAAGAATAACAAGTCAAGTTAAATCTGTTTATATTTATGTGAATAGCTAACGAAGAAGAAGGTGTTAATGTACCTTAATGCTCAACCTCGTTTTTAAACTTTTTTTTTTGGTTATGCTTCATGCACTGTACATCTCCTTGTCTCATTTCGTCTTTTTCATTCACATTTCTGTCCATTTTCTATCATCTAATTTTTGGGTGCGAGGAGAAGACACCTGCTCGACAGTTGCGACCGCAAGGGAGCCACTTATTCTTGGACGGGACGCCATTCACGAGTATCGCCATTCCTAAAGACATGTAAAACCTCTCTGGTGTAACTTTAAAAAAAAAAAAATGAAGGTGAAGTCCCAATAGAGGTAATTACTCGCTTATGGATACGTCATCACACTCGTCCCTGCGTTTTCTGATGGTCTGATTCATAATTAAAAGTCCTGTCTTAAAAATGAAGGTGCCAGAGTGGGTCTTGAGAACGATGCCGAACGGGAAACCACCTTTGGTTCCCAAAAGACCAGACCCTCATGAAGGTTACAGACGAAACCTTTATTAATTTAGATCTCTGTGGGTCATGTCGTGAAAGGATTTTCGCTGCACACAGACTACGTTCGGGTTCTTCTAGGAATCCTACCATACATTATACATTTCTTCTTTTTTTGTAAGAAATTAAAAAAAAACCAAAAGAACCAACTTCATATAATGAACCCGTCCCAGAATCAAATGGTGCAGGGTCAAGTGATGGCACTACGAAGAACCACACAATCCAGTAAAGAACCATAAACTGCCATTAAAGAATTAGCATTTTAAGACTGCATATCGGAGTACACTTTGGCGCACCATTATCGAAATGTTGCCCATTCATCCATCCTCCTTCTTAACCCGCTTGTAACCGAGTAGGGTGACAAAGCAGCTGGTGCCCACCCTGGCATGGGGCGCATGACAGTAACAACAGTTGGAAAGGCCATCGCGTGGTGAACACACACATATAGGAACATTCGGCAATTCCACTTCAGTGTAGGAGCAACCCTACATTTAATATAAAAGGTAGATTTTGGTAATGTGTAACCCCTCAATCCTTTGTGCACACTTGAAGGGGGGTTTGGTCAAGGAGTAATGTCATATAGAGAAACCATTTCAAAGCTGAAAGAACTCTTCCCTGAATGAACGTGCACCTTATTAAGCAATGGATCTACTAACCCAGTAAAGTGCCATTAAAGAACCAGGATTTGTTGGAATGAACAGGGAGCATGCGCACGGATATTTCAGTAGCGCTCCGGGTCCAGTTTTTGAGAGGCGGCTGTGCCAACTCCTGCGCCACCTTGCCTCTCCTCATATTCCAGCAGAATTGGCACAAATAAAGGAAACGGTGCTATTCACAATCCAGAAAAATAAAACAAAAAACACTCGGCACCCTGCTTCTTATCTGCTAGTTAGAGAGTTTTGCAGAAATTGATTTTTTTGCTTCGCAATTTGGGCTTCCTAAACTAGTAAAGCAACCTGCTAGCGTCTCGCTGACGAGCCGAAGCGAAGCTTTATTACTGCTGTCTCTTTTTGAAATTCCTTTCGTTTTTTACAAGTGGTTGAGTTTTTAATGATTTTCATATTAAAGAAATGTAAAGAGTGTGAATAAATGAATTTTGAATACTCGCTTAACTCCTGACACTATTTGTCTAAAAGTCCCGACGCGGCGCCCGAGCCAGAGGTCGATCTGCATGTCGTTAGACTTTGGCCGATGCGCAGTGATTTTTTTTTTTTTTTTTCTTTTTTTCCAAACGATTGATTACGTTTTTTTTTTTTATGGTCAGACTGCCATAAGAAGGAATTCATTAAGCAGACAGACTCTCCTATTAACCACTACTTTCATACGTTCAGAGTTGACTACACCTGGTCTGTAGCTTTTTTTATTTTTTATTAATCGAATTTGATTTTTCCTTGGAATAAACGCATATAGGAAGTCAAAGATTAGCGCTGATTGCAAATTGGCCACCACTCTTAAATGCTCGTAACTTAATGGAATGTGTGGCTTCCAGTAGAGCAATTTCATTCTGTGAAGTGTACTATGCATATGACATTGGTCGTCTCAGCGTGTGGGCACACAATGGGCTCTGACCTGGGACTCACAATGTTTCTGATGCCCATGTATGTTTCTGTTTTGCTATCACAACAGGGGCCCCAGCGCAGTACTTTTACTGGGACCTATGATGCTGTTAAGATGGCCCTTGTCTGTTTTGTCCACATATTAGGAACATTTACATCTTTAATATACAGTAGATGACCTAGCAGGATTCTAATTTAGGGTGGTGGACTAGGAGTGGTGTGGAGCCCACCCTGACAGCACTGGGCACAAGGCATGAAACGGCACTGAACAGATCACCAACCACGCCCTCTTAAAAATAAAGGCAGGGCGGGGCCGTTAAACTCTCCGATACTGGAGGGCTGCAGTTCAGTCAGTCAGTCATTCTCCAACTCGCTACATCCTAACACAGGGTCACGGGGGTCTGGAGCCAATCCCAGCCAACACAGGGTGCAAGGCAGGAACAAACCCCAGGTAGGGCGCCAGTCCGCACACACTAGGGACAATTTAGGATCACCAATGCACCCAACCTGCATGTGGGAGGAAACCCACGCAGACAAGAGGAGAACATTCAAACTCCACACTGGCAGTGAACCCAGGTCTCCTTACCGCGAGGCAGCAGCACTACCACTGTGCCACCGGGGCTGCAGTTCACTGTTAAAAATCCTGGTTCTGTGATGGCTCTTTATTGAGTTATCAAGAACCAATTCATTCTGGGAAGGGTTTTGTGCATATGAAGTTGAGCTTTGGATTGGTTCCTCATATGTGGACAAAGTACAAATCTTTAATGTCCAGTAGGCTACCTAGCAGGATACACCAGATCAAGACGACCTGAACTGATTCTGTGTGATTGTATGCATTAAGTGTCCTTTCAAAATTGGGATCCCAGCAGTTTTTCACAAATCAGTTAACTATTCCTGGTTATTCAGATGAACGGGTTCTTACTGGAACCTTTGGGTGGATGGTGAGAGCCCAAAACGGTCCCCTCTACTATGGCATCACTGTAAAGGATCACTTTGGCATTTTTACTTTTAAGGGTCCAGGTTTTTTTTTTTTTTTTGTGTTGTGTTTCCAGGCAGTGTCTTCATTAGTGACCACATGTGCCGACGTTCTCTCTCTTCATTTTCAAAGATTGGCTTTTTAAGATTCGGAACGTTTCATTGTTTAGTTTCTTTCGTAACTTGCAGCCCAACAACAATTGGAAGGAAAGAGAGCCAACAAGTGACCAGCTAACTCAGGAGGGCCACCATTTCCACTCTAATCAATTTCTTTATTAGAAGACCATAGTTCTGTTAATGAAACACAGTATTTCATTCAGTGGCTCCTAAGTGACGTCTTTCCACCACGCCTGACTGTTCATGTTCTTTACTTTCAGGGCGTCATTCTGACTATTTTGTTGTCCAGGACATGCCAATATACCAACTGCACTTCACAAGCATGTTCAGGAATGGCCAGTACTTGGATGGGAGACCACCTAGAAAAAGCCAGGGTGGGAGTTGGTGAGGCCAGCAGGGGGGCGCTTACCCTGTGGTCTGAGTGCAGTGATGGGGGCACTGTGTGCTGTTAACAATGGTGCCACCCCTCAGATGAGATGTAATTAATGATTTAGTTACTATTTCCCAGACCTTTGCGTGTTTTAGGTTGATTATATTATTGAAACGTACTGTTTGAGCACGCTGATGCAAATGAAGTTCATTTAGCTGATCACCTGATGTCTCACTTTACGTCTCATTTCTGTTTGGCTGCTGGTTAAGGAATCAACAATCAATCAGAATTCTGAAAATTAAAGCGCAATTCAATTACATAGAAAAAAAACCAAGAAGTTTACTATTTAAAAAAAAAAGAAAAAAAAAAGCCACTGCGTCCCTCCAGGGTTAGAGTTTGACCCCCTTGCCATAGGGGAGCCATCTTTGATTTTCCCAAAGGGTCCTCCACGTGAAGATTCCAGAAGGAACTTTTATTTAGATCTTTAACAGGCTTGATAAATAACCATGAACAGATGATGACAGATTTGTGAGGTAACAATGGCTTCATGATTTTAAAATGACTCACTGCATGCGATCACAAAGGCCAAGTTTTGTTCTTTATCTGTCATATCCTGTTCAGGAGTCTACTAGAGATTGTCATAGAAGGTATGGGCTGACTGACACCCCAAACTGGTCAGGAAGCCGTGATAACTAAGGATGTGGATGGACGGGCATCCCAACCAGGCTGGTTAGTGGTACCTGTCCTGGTTAGGAGGCCATCATGACAGAAGGGCTGATGTTTTGTTTTGTGGAAGATGAAATTTAATATCAGTAAATGTAAAGAATTACAGATAGGAAGTAAAAATGTGAGGTCTGAATACACAATGGGCGGTCAGAAAATCGAGAGTCCACCTTATGAGAAGGATTTAGGAGTCGTTGTGGACTCTAAGCTATCGACTTCCCAACAGTGTTCAGAAGCCATTAAGAAGGCTAACAGAATATCAGGTTATATAGCGCCTTGATGTGTGGAGTACAAGTCACAGGAGGTGACGCTCAAGGTTTATAACACACTGGTGAGGACTCATCTGGAGTACTGGTGGCAGTTTTGGTCTCCAGGCTACAAAAAGGACATAATAGCACTAGAAAAGGTCCAGAGAAGAGCGACTGGGCTGATTGAGGGGCTACAGGGGATGAGTTTGAGGAAAGATGAAAAGAGCTGAGCCTTCACAGTTTAAACAAAAGAAGATTAAAAGGTGACATGACTGAAGTGTTTAAAATTAGGAAGGGAATGAGTCCAGTGGATCGAGACTTGTATTTTAAAATGAGTTCATCAAGAACATGGGGACACAGTTGAAAGCTTGTTAAGGGTAAATTTCACACAAACATTAGGAAGTTTTTCTTTACACAAAGAATGATAGACACTTGGAATAAGAGAACAAGTAGTGTGGTAGACACTAAGACTTTAGGGACTTTCAAAACTCAACTCGATGTTTTGTTTTTTTTTTTCTTTTTTGAAGAAATAAATGGATAGGACTGG
This sequence comes from Polypterus senegalus, assembly GCF_016835505.1. Taxonomy (NCBI): domain Eukaryota; kingdom Metazoa; phylum Chordata; class Cladistia; order Polypteriformes; family Polypteridae; genus Polypterus; species Polypterus senegalus. The sequence continues at coordinate 169,704,101 of NC_053162.1, forward strand.
CGAGCTTTGTTGGGCTGGATGGCCTGTTCTCGTCTCGAGTGTTCTGATGTTCTTAAGGACAGAGGGTGACTTCCTCCCAAGGCTTTGTGTTCCCTCAGTACGCCGGGTGGCAGTCGCCTTCTGATCCATTTGGACACCTGCAGGGCTGCATGGGAGTTGTAGTTTTGCTAAACAGCCCTGTTGGGGTCCCCAGGAGCCACTAGGGGGTGCTGCTAGGAGATACCAGACCTGGAAGTACGGGGGTAATCCTGTTGCACTGGAAGTACTCTGGGGTTCGTATTGAAAAGCAGCCGCGTTGTCTCATCCAGCAGTCAGAACTGGAAGGAGGTGGACAAGGTTTACATGGAGGAGAGCGGAGGTGGGAAAGGAAAGGACCAAAATGGAGTTGTGACTAATTTATTAGGTGATCAAAAACAAAACCTGCAAAGGGCATTCTGTTTGAATAAAAAGTTCTTTCCTTGAACCCGTGACTGTGTGGTTTGCTTGCTTCTGGGTGCGCCCCCAACAGGTCACAACTTTATGCAAAAACTCTTTCCCAGAATTAAACGGTGTCTTTGACAAGAAAGATTTCTAGGGGGAAAGCGCAACGAAGTGCCATCTTAGATTATTTATTATCAAGAGAGCCAGGGTGCTGAGCCAGTCCTGGCTGCAGACACCCAAAAGCATCTGCGTCACACGGGCCAAGTTCAGGTCTTCATTATGAAGTGCATTTGGAGAACATTATGAAGCACCAATGCCGACCGGGACGCCCACTCCATTGCCTCCCCGACGAGGCGCCCTTCCGAGTAAATGAGGGTTTGGCAGAGCTTGACGAATACCCAGACACGTAAAATTCCCGGTAGCGAGTATGATGAATGAATGAAAATAAAGCTGACAAACGGCATAGAAGCGCGTTTCTGCTCTTGCCCAATCCTTTGAATTGTTCCAGCATGAGAGCAAAATGCTCAACTTAAACCGAGAAGAAAAGAGTTATTACAATGGATTGCAGTCTGTCAGTCAGCCACACATATGCGTCATTTTCCCGCAGCGGTTTGGCTTTTATTCAGAATTCCAAACCTTCCGACAAAGAAAAAGAAAAAGAACACCCTAAAAAGTACACAAGTTCTTTAGTGGCATTTTCTGGTTCTATACTGGGATACGTGGTTCCTTAGAACTATGACTTGAGAAAGACCGTTTCATAGTGGGACGGGTTCTTTACACTGTATGAAGCTGATTCTTTGTGTTTTGAAAACGTTCTAATATAAAGAAAAAAAAATCTTTAATGTATGGTAGGCTACAGCAGAACACCAGATTAAGAAAACGTGGACTCTTAAAATCACCAGCCACTAGTATTTCACACATCTTATTCTTGATTATGTATAATCTATTACGGATCTACTGTAAATTATTCTTATTCCAGGATCCTTCACGTGGATGGCTCTTTTGGGAACCAAAAAATGGTTCCCTTATGGCATCGCTCTGTAAGAAACACTCTGGCACATTTTTTAGCGTGAAAAAGTGACAGTTATTGTCAGGACGGTTCATTTGTTTGTCTGAATGGTTTGGAAGATAACTCGAGTGGCGAGTCGTTATTAAAGAAACACCCAAACGTCTACCGTGCCCATGTAATCTTCTGATATATTTTAAGTGTTCTTCTATACACGTATTTGTTCGTCCTCCCCGGGATTGATTCTGCTTTGTGAGACAATCGGTGTATTGCGAAAATTAATACGTTGACAGAATGACGAAAGTTTGCTGTTTGGTACAAAGGTATTTGGTAGAAATCCAGAGTGGAAAGAACTTATCAAAGTTCAGCTTGCACTGGACAATGGTCTCTTGGCACTGCGAGCGTCTGAACGAGGAATGAGAGCGCAGCAGTTTTCTGAATTCCAACAGGAGCGGGGATTAGCAGCGGCATTGTCTTCAAATTCCCAGTGGGTTAGCAGTGCACGCGCGTAAAACCCCGTTAAAAAGTCGTTGTGGTCAGGGCTGTCGAAACAAGGCCGGAGCGTGAAATGATTTTGCAATCAATCGCCTTGAAGCAGATGATGCTGTCTGGTCTGATGTTGATGCTGCTTATATGGGGTTTATTTAATGGTGGGGAGACTGTACTACCAAAACAAACTGGTTTACAGATGACCGACTTGTATGTGGCACGGGGTGTGCTTGAGTTGAAAGATGTTCTCTGCGAGCACCTCAGACTAGCAGAACCCGTTACTTCGCAATTGACAGCAGACGGTTACGGCTAATGAACGTAGAATGTTATCCGTGTGAGCTCGAATGGAAGGGATCTGGAATTGCTTAAAAGTCCATGGTGATTAACATTTTATGGAAATGGGGAGCGCACCAGCCATTTTCATATTTAACATCCTTTTTGCTGCTGCCAGAAATGTGTCAAAATACCTTTTTTGTTTCTCCCCTATGTTAATTCTTTCCCTTTTTATAAAAAGAATTCCTTCACGAATGAATTCCTGCCGAACAAAACGCGGCGGCGCAGTGCTTCACGTAATCTTTTGAAATTGAAAATAGAATTCCTACAAATTCAGCGAGTCGGCGGCTGCTGTTTGCCTGCTTCGCTTCATCACCTTATCAGATAGGAGAAAGCGGCCGATTATTTTAAATCACTGAATTTGGCCGTGGGTGTTGAGAAGCCAGTTTTTTTTCCTTCCATATGCAAATAAATGAAATTAAGGAATGGTGACAATACAGGGAATACTTTGTATTTCGTTGTTTCCCGACACCCGTCGATAGTGCGGGAATATACAATTTCTTGTGCCAGCTAAGCGAGTCGAAACCAAAATAATCCTTCCTTGTGTGACCAGATGGATCGTTTCCAAAGGGGAAGGTCTTTAAACTTCATATGGGCGTGGCTTTGGTAAAGTCCGTTAAATCTCACCTTATGAGACCTTGAGGCTGAAACGGAACAATCACAGCTGGGCGTGACGCCCCGCCTTCTACGCGTTTGGAAACGGCCACGCCTCGTTTAGCTGGCGTCAGCACGATGTCACAAGCATTGAAAAAGCTGGGAGGTAAATATAATAAGCTTTAACTGCAGTCATTCCTTTTTGTACTCTTAATATTCTTTGTGTACATTCTTTAAAGTGCTGGTTCCAAAACGGCACTTTACTGGTTAGTGGAGTTCCTTGTAGAGGAACTGACTGCATAACAGATCTTAAGCTATGGATGGAGAATAACTTTCTCAAACTTGATGCCAATAAAACTGAAGTGTTACTAGTAGGTCAAAAATCCCAGCTTTCTAAGGCATCCAATTTCTCTGTTTTTGTTGATGGTACACTTGTCAAACCTGCTCCTGTTGTCAGAAATCTTGGTGTTTTGTTTGATTCATCACTTAACTTTGACCTATACATTAGGACTCTTTCTATAATGTATTTCTATCATCTCCATAACTTCACCCACCTCCATCCATTTCTGTCCTTTAATGATGCTCAAACTCTGGTTCATTGTTTAATAATGTCTCATTGATTGTAATTCCCTCTTCATTGGCCTCCCTGCAAAATCTGTACAGGAGCTACAGTACATTCAGAACTCTGCAGCCAGAGTCCTCACCCACACAAGCGTTTTGCTCACATCTCCCCTGTTCTCTCCCAGCTTCACTGTTTATGGGTTCCATCAAAGATTAAATTCTAGATTCTGCTTCTCACCTTCAAGGCCTTACTTAACTTTGCCCCCTCTACATTACTCCGCTCCTTAGGCCGGGTTTATACTTCACGCGACACGACGCATGCTCCAGCGGACGCTCCTGCTACGCAAGTGTTGTACTGTTTATACTTGCGCGAATTCTTTACGTACATCTGGAGGAATCCACCAGGTGGCAGTGCGAGATATTATCATGGTGAAAACAGGTTCGGCTTCCCTGTATTGAAAATTGCCTGGAACATCCATTAAATTCCGAGGACACATTACCGCAATATCCCTGAGAAGGATGTTTAATGATTAAATCCATCAATCCCAGGGATGTGTCCTTTCCAGCAAGCGTTGGGCACGAGGCAGAAACAATCCATCAGCTCGTCACAAGGTGAATGAATACAAGCACGCACATACACTAGTGTCATTTTAGTGTCACCAAATCTGCATATTTTTGGAAGGAAACCCAGCAGGAAAACATGCAAACTCCAGACAGAGAATATCAGCAACGTGACTCCCTGAGAGACAGCAGCGCTACCGCTCCGCCACCGTGTCACCCCGATGTGTGTAATTATTAACAGCATTCATTATTTAAACGAAATTATCGATTTATCCGTAAAGTGTAACATAATACTTGAATGCATTTCATCATGAAAGTGATATCGGGTATAAATGCAAGGATTCTAAACGTCCAGAGAGTTGGAATATCATACATTTAATGTGCTCAGTGTGGCGATCTATTGCTGTTTTGCTGCTACTGTCAGGAAGCCCCAGGGAAAAAAAAAGATGGCACAGAAGATGGTATGTGAGACTTTTAAAACGTATCGTATCATTACCATCGGGAATATGCGATGCTTGAATATAAAAGCACCACGAATACATCTGTATGTCGGCATTTTGCTTCACCATATTAAACCATTCATCAAACATCGAAGGGTGCACACCGATCTCATGGGTTACGCAAAGCTTTCTGTCACATGTAGATAGCAAACCGAGACCCTGACGTCACATTCCAACTTTTAGCACACTGCGCCCCCCAACGTTTTGCTGGTACTGCAACTCACGCACGCGTCACGTTAATTTCTGAAGACCTGCTCAGAGGACGCGTCAAATGAACGCTGGGAACGCGTGGCAGCCACGATGTGGGTGCGTTCGCATTCTGAGCGTGAAGTATAAGGTAGCCCTTACACTCCTTGTCACTTTCAGTGGTCCCCCGCACCAGACTGTGTACCGTGGGCAGGCAGCTCCTTCAGTGCTATGGCCCCTCAACTCTGGCACTCACTTTCTCAGTCCCTCCGAGATTGCTCCTCTCTCTGCACCGTTAAATCTCAACTGAAAACTTTCCTCTTCTACAAACTTTTGTCTTCTGTGTAATTTTTTTTTTTAGTTAGAATGTAAAGCGACCTTGGGTTTGTGAAAGGCACTCTATAAATGTAACTTATTATTGTAGATCCATTCCTTGATAAAGAACCATTTAATTCTGAGAAGGGAATACTAACTGATTGAGAAAATCTGAACTTAGCCTTTGTGACTGCCTGCAGTAAATCATGAAATCTTTGATATTTCACAAATCTGTTGTCTATACATGATTAGTTTTGGAGCATGCTGTAGATCTACTTAAGTAAAGGTTCTTTCTGGAGCCTTCATGGGGATGATTATTTTTGGGAACCAAAAATGATGTCCCTTTGGTATCACACGGAAGGAACACTGTGGCACTTGTAGGTTTTCCGACAGCCATGGACACAAAACGGAACCATCCCTGTTATGCATGCCATCCCGTCATACGCCTTACTTGCACCATCATCAGCTCATGCCAGTTTTATCCATTTCAGCTCTGCAAGGTCCATAGTTCACCAGTTGGTTCATCATGGGGCGCAAATACACTGTATTGATCTGCCTTTAAAAAAAAAAAAAGACCTGCTTTATTCGGCAAAGGGTTTGGAAAATTCTTGATTCCAACAGCAGAGGTCACAAGTCAGGATGATAGGCCACATTTTAGTTCACTCGCTTTTGCTGTATTGTTCTATCAGTTTGCTTACCGAACTCGTTTGTCCATTGCAGGGGTGCAGGGTGCTAAGCCTGTCCTGGCAGTAAATAGGACAAAGGCAGGAGCCATCCCAGTTTGGAGGACATCTAAGCAGTGCTTCAATCCAGCAGCATATTCTTTTCTTTTAAAACATTTGAGGAGAACCACAAGGACTTGAGTGCACTCTTAAAAATCCTGGCTCTTTAATATTACTTTTCATTGGGTAGTTTTGTTCCTTATTGAATCATTTTAATTCTCTGAAAGGGATCTTTCCCTATCAAAATGGCTCCTTTGGGATTTAGGAAGCTTCCTTATAAGGAGAGAAAATAAAAATCTGTAATATGTATTAGACTGGCAGGATACAGCAGATCAAGCACACCTGAATGCAGCCTGTGTGACTGTGTGCAGCGAGAGTCCATTTAAAATTGTAAACCCACTGGCGTTTCCCAAATTTGTTGCCACCCATCCATGGTTATTTATGGAACCTCTAAATAAACAAACAGATCTTTCTGAAACCTTCATGGGGAAGGCTCTCCTATAACATCCATGTGGAGAACCATTTTGACACGTTTACTTTTAAGAGTGTAAGACTTGAAAATGCCCACCAAGTGATAATTCAGTTGGTGTAGAAGCACAGTTGTGTTACTAGGATGACATCCTGGGTGGGTATTTGGTACCCAAGGAGAGCGACTAAGTGTCAAAGTAACATGAAACTTTATTTTTACTGACTTTTTTTTTTATTATTAATTGGGTGGGCATTGCCCACGCATCACCCATGCATTGTGAAACATCCTGACCAGAACTTCGGTCCACTGCACGGCAGATTCACACCGCATGCAAACTGGCAATGGGTCAGTCTGTGTGTGGGCTGTAAGCGGTTCTTCAGAGTGATGCCATAGGGGAACCAAAGAAGAAGCCATCCACATGAAGGTTCCAAAAACACCTTTTTATTTATTTATATCCAGAACAGGTTCCATAAATACCCATGAATAAATGATAATTAAATAGTGGCTTCCTGATATGAGAAGACCACCTGGTGCATGCAGCCACACAAATGAAGTTCAGGTGGTCTTGATCTGTCACATTCTGTTAGGTAGCCTTCAAGACCTTCCTGGTTTCTGTTTTGTCCACGTTTTAGCTGCCTTTCCAAAGCCCACATAAACCATTTCAAAAGCTAGGACCCCTGCTCAGTATGAAGTGGTTCATTGTCGAGGAGTGGTTGCTGTGAGTCGCCACATGACGCTGTATGTTGCCATTAAAGATCTGTCATCTTTAGCAGAGTCTGAGCACCCAGGAGTACCGAGCCCAGAATGGCACCATGGCGCTGTGGAGCAGAGTGATGTCTGTCTACGTTGTACTTTGCCAAACTCATCCTAAAGACACTGATGCAGCATGGGGCTGTTGGCGGGTTTTTCCTCATCGTATCATTCTCTTTTCCGTGACTGAACAGATCCTGCTTGAGCAGTTCATGAGCTTTCCAAAGTGTAGTGTGGTGTTATAACTTGACACCCAGACAGGCGAGCAGGTGGTGTTTCATTCACTCCTCTGCTCCACACTTGGATTTGACCGATTCCGAGACCGGATTTCATGTTATGCTTTAATCTATTATTTGGCATTCTCGTTTAGTCTTTTTTCCACCAATCCTTCCACACTCACAGTGGCTTCTTAATGTCAGAGCTGTGGCGTGGACTGACTGAGCTGCCCTTGGCGAGGCCGTTTCTTTCATACTTCACTTGTGCCCATTTTGAGAGATGTCTGGGTTTTGACAAATGACCTCCTTGGCAATTTCAAGATTTTTTTGTGTCATTTGGCGGACGCTTTTATAAATGATGGGTGTATGAAGATGAGACAAACGTGATGGAACAAACTGTACAAATAAGCAGTAAACCTCGGTGCGTTAGTCAATAACTGATGTGTGGAGTTACACGGTGGCGGTGTAGATGATTTGTTTATTCTTTAGAGGGGGACCCCCATGCCCCCCCCTCTACCGTAACAAAGACTTGAGTGTTTGCTTACCTGACAACCTTGGGACACAGGCGCACATAAGCCATCATACAATGTGCTAACTGCCAGTCCAGAGTTTGTTGCCATCTTGCTTTCTTATATCGTCTTGGACATGACCTCCCTGTCCTGGACTAGCAGGTCATAAAACGCACGATTTGTTATGTAAGATCAAAATTTTTTAAGTCTTACTAACACAGGGCAAAAGCACAAGAGATGCCCTGAGTGAAAGAAAAAATGAAAAGGCAAAGCCGCTGATAAACAAGAGAACAAGATTGGGAGCAGTGAGGGTGATGCACTTAAGAGGCACGGTGGCACAGTGCCACAGTAGTAGAGCGACTGCCAGGCAACTAAGAGGCCTGGGTTCATGTCTCAGGTACTCCCTGTCTGGAGTTTGCATGTTCTCCCCGTGTTCCAGTGGGTTTGCTTCAGGTGCTCCAGTTTCCTCCCACAGTCCAAAGACACGGAGGCATTGTGACGTAGTGAGGTCATGGGTTTAAATCCCGCCACTGACACTGTGTGACCCGAGTCACCTGCCTGTATTCCTATTGTATCTCAGATGTTCTAAGTCCACTTGGATGAAGGCGTCAGCCAAATAAGTGAACAGCAATAATGAATGATAAGATGCAGGTTAAGTGAATTTGCCCCTGATCTGTGTGTTTTGTTCACCCTGCGATGTCCAGGGATCGTTCCTACCTTGCCCCCGATGCTTGTTCAGATCGGCTCCAGCTTCCCCACGACATGCACCACATTTAGGAAATGAACTTGAGAAGTTAGGTCTGAACAGCTACATGTGGATTTTTCATTCTTCTTGGTTATTTGAAGTAAGCCGTCCCGCTTATGACATGAAGCTGTGCCAGCAGTGCATGCTGGGAAATGGCCAGCAGTTGAATTGCATTCATTCAACAACGGCTTCCCAATGGAGGCTGACCACAGAGACCTGGCAGGCAGAGCATGTGCAGGGTAGCTGTGGCCTTAAAGGTGCACCGGTTTCCAATCCGCTCATATCCTAATAAGCCACTGCCAAGGCTGTGAATTTGATGCAGACTAACGCTGGTAGCTGGCCAGGGGGATGAGTGGTGTAACTCGAGAAGGTGATGGAACGTTGTAAATCAAATGGGCTGCTGAAATTTGAATGAGCTGGGACTGCCTGACAACACGGTCTGGGACGCCGGCCAGGAGGGAGCTGCGGCAGTCCAGTCGAGAGATGAACGGCACACTTGAACATGGATGGTCAAGGAGGGGTGGAGCCCCCTGGCACACTAGGTGCAGGTGACATGGTCGCCAAGGGTAATGCACAGGGTCTTGGCAGCTTTTGAGTTTTTAGTGGTCGTCAATTGCCAGATTGTTGAGATCGCAAACGAATGGGACGGAGCTGTAGAAAATATCGGAGTGCTCTTCGTGTGCCATCTTTATAGCTCCTTGCATAGTGCAGACTACAGTATAACAGTTCATATCTACTAGCTTTACCATCACTGAAACAGAAGTATAGTACCGTGTAGAGCAATGCAGTATTACAGCAAACGGGACAACATTAAAAAAGAACAAACAACTGCAGTCTATTAAGCTCCAAAGTTAAAACCAACTTGTCAAGAGAAAACTTTAAAGACCAGCAATGTAAAAATACACTTTATGCAACGCTTCCCTCTTGATAGTCACGAAGTTCTGATTGTGTTGAAGCAGTAATTGGGGTCCCCTGTGAAGTTCCAGTCCCATCAGTTAATTTTGTGAAGTCTACGAGATGGATGTTTTTTCCACAACTGCAGTGGTGAGTGTGGAGGGATTGAAAAGAAACCTGACGCTTCCTTCTGGTCCTGAAAACCCGGAAATGCTGGTACGATACTGTTGTAAAATCTGTCAAGTGCTAGTATACTGCGCAGCCCTAGTCTCGATGTTGGACTAGAAGGAGCAGTTGTTCCCCACAATGAGCAGTCACATATTCTGTCTTGAACCCACTAGAATATCCTGTAAGGCCCCCGAAATTTAAACGGGATCGATGGATTCTCATGCTATGTACGATTCCTGGCGTTCATGTTGTCCTTGTTTAGTGTCTTCTGCTAGCCTAAGAAAGGCACCACATAAATAAAGGACGTTGAGTCTGTTCGATTGTGCTTGTTCGCTTGAGTTTTACGTTCTGATGGAGACTCTGTGTCTTTAAGCTGCTGTTTTCCAAAATGAAAATTAAAAAAAAGCATGTGTCTTTCTAGTTTCGCCCACAGTAGCTGGCTGTTCCTATTTGACCAGCATGCTGGTCACCTCATGGCCCAGGTTTTGTCCTTAATATTGCAATCTTGTGGCGTTTAGACCTCTGTGTTTCCAAGGGTACAGTAGTTGCGCCCTGGGGTTGAAAAATTGGATGCTGCTGCTTCATACCCCATGTCGGACATGACGTGTGACCCTGGACAAGTCCACAGTAGCCAGTGTGGTGTCCTGAACACAAAGAGTGCAATGCCTGAACAAAATTATCAGGAAAGCCTGGACGAACCCTGGACACACGCAAAGCTGGTCTGGAAAAGAGAATGATGGCAAAATTGGAAGAATCTCCTTCACCCTTTCCAGGAGGTGCTCTCTCTTGGAGAACTTTTTGCTTACAGGCTCATTCCTCCATGATGTGTTAAGAAGAACCTCTGGGGGTTTTTACTGCCCTCTGCGATCAGGCAATTCAGTGCTTCCACCCAAAGCCTGTGTTTCTGCTGCTGTATGCATTTGAATTTCCCCATAGGAGTAATAAAGTTTATCAAATCTAAGTGACTTGACCTGTCTTGCTTCATTTGTATCCACAATAAAAAGGCGCTATATAACCAGTGATTGCCCCGATCCTGCCTGCTCTCCCTGTGATATGAGCCTCCGTGTCTAATGCCCCGCAGGTTCCTCTTCATTTACGGCTCATTCTGTTACTTTTAGATCAGAGATTTAGCAGACATGGCATTTTACACAAGCTTTGTTTTTGGGATTTTCCTAATGAGTTGGTTGTCCAAAACTGTGCGAGCATTGAATGGCTTTGCTTGGCACCAACTCTGCCCAGCACTGGAGTGCGCAGGCAGCAGGAAGTGCCCGTGTCCTGTCATTTAGTGGCTGTCTCGCTTGTTTAGTTTGAGGACCTGTGACAGCTGCAGTCCAAACCGTCACTGTGCTCTGCAGTGGACATTTCTGCCCACCTTATCACATGCACTGTTTGCTGCTTGTGACCCCCTGACTTCTCGATCCGCCATCTGCTGGGTCCTAAAGTGCTGAGGGTATAGTGCCATGTTCTTCATTTTGTTTAGGTGCTTCATTTCTGGAATATCCAGTGCCAGTTACTGCCTTGCCTCTAATTCAGCTATTTCTGGTGCCTTGACGATTCAAAAAGAGCATTGATGGACCCCAAGAGATTGGAGTGGTGGCAAGGGTCCAATTGGTTGGCAGTAGGTGGTTGTACTGTCAAGGCTGGTATGATGGCATGGATTTGTTGTGCTGTGTTAGAGTACTGCCATGGGTGTGATGCACTACGATTGTCTTGGCACCAAAGTACTGTAGTGGGTTTACACGTCTGGTACAAAGACATTAGGATGGCATACTGCCGGGGCACTAGACAACTGGGGCTCACAATGAGCCAGCAAGCTAACAAGAGACTGGAATGTTGGCAAGTAAGGCCTCTGCATTGAATGCATTTACTGGCATGCACTGTTACATGGGGCTCATGTCATGGTTTAATCCTATAAACCTCTAGCTGAACTAGGCTGGCATCAGCACACTTGCGACTAGATGGCATGCTTGAATGGTTTGGACATTTGGATCCTCACGCAGGCATGCTGCTGGTTTACTGGACTTGTGTGGTGATGTGAGGTTCACACACAGCACATTCAGAAGCATTCAGACCCTTCACTTTGTTTGTATTTTGTGATGTTTCAGCCTTGTGCTAAATTTGTTTAATTTCTTTTACTTTCATCAATAAAGACTTGGTACCCGTGAATTACGAAGCAAAAAAAAATTAAGATTTTAGACATTCATGCCAATTTATTAACGATAAAAAAATTACACAAGTATCCAGAGGTTTTCCTCAGTATTTTGTTGAAGCCCCTGTGGCAGCAATTCCAACCTGGAGTTTTCTTGATTTTATGGGACAAGCTTCTCACACCTGGATTTGGGGATTTTCTGCCATTCTTCTCTGCACATCCCCTCCGGGTTAGATGGACGCCATCAGTAGACTGCTGTCTTCAGGCCTCTTCAGACATGTTCAATTGGGTTTATGTCTGAACTCTGGCTGGGCTGCTCAAGGACATTCCCCGAGTTGTCCCTAAGCCACTCCTGTGTTGTCTTTGCTTTGTCCTGTTGGAAGATGAACCTTCTGCCCAGCGTAAGGTCCAGAGTGCTCTGGGGAAGGTTTTTATTAAGGATATCTCTGTAATTTGCTTCATTCAGCTTTCCCTGGACTTGGACGATTCTCCCGGTCCCTAATGCTGGCAGCACCATGCTTTGTAATTGCAGTGGCACTGCACAGGTAAATGAGTGATGCCAGGCTTCCTCCACACATGACATTTAGAAATGAGGCCAAATAGCCCAATCCTGGTTTCATGAGACCAGACAGTCTTGTTTCTCACAGTATGGAAGTTCTGCAAACTCCAAGCAGCCATTCATGTGTCCTTTACTGGTGAGGGGCTTCCGTCTGTCCACTCAGCCGTAAAGCTGAGATCAGTGGAGTTGCAGTGATGGTTGTCCTTCTGGAAGTTTCTCCTGCGCAGGTTTTCGGGAGCTCTGTCAGATGAGCATTGGGTTCTTAGTCAACCCTCTTGTTAAGGCCCTTCAGCCACCATTGCTCAGTTTGAGCCAGTGCTAGGAAGAGTCGTGGTTGTTCCAAACTACTTTCACGTGTCTTTTACTGAGGAAGGGCTTCTGTCTGACCCCCTCAGATGTAAAGCCAAGGTTTGTGATGGTTGCCCTTCTGGAAGTTTCTTCTATCTCCACACAGGTTTGCTGAATCTCAGCCTGAGTGTGCATTGAGTTTTTGGTCATATCTCTTATTAAGATCCCTCTGCCACAATTGTTTAATATTAGCCAGCTCCAGGAACAGTCATGGTTGTTCCAAACCTCTTCCTTTTAAGAATTATGGGGACCACTGTGTTCTTGGGGAACCTTTAATGCTGTAGAATTGTTTTTTTTTTTTGTGTAGCGTTCCCTAGATTTGTGCTTTGACACCATCCTGGCTTCCAGCTTTGCAAGCAGTTCCTTTGACCTCATGACTTGGTTTTACCTCATCTGTGGGGCCTTCTGTAGTCAGGTTTGTGTCTCCCCAATCTGGTCCATTCAGGTGGACTTCAAACGTCTCTGTGATGGTCAATCGAATGGGATGCACCTCAGCTAAGCAAAGGGTCCAATTGTGTCAATGTGACAGTTCAGTTTATCTTTTTTTATAAATTGGCAAATAATGATAAAAATCCTGGTTTTTGGGTTATTGAGTGCTGCTGGATGAGGGGGGAAAGTGAATTTAAATCATTTTAGCACAAGGTTGCAAATAACCAAATGTGTAAAAAGTGAAGGGGTCTGAATGTTGGTTTGCTTCAGGATGAGAAACAAGTGAATGGCATGCCTGGGCACTTGAGATCCGTGCATTGGCATGGTACTGTCACGGTGCCTTGGGGCTGATCCACTGGTTTGTCACTGTGAATTCCTCTGTGAACTGGTTTGTCACCACACTGTGGGATCAGGTCCAAGACCCTGACAAGGATTGAGTGTGCTGGGTTGGCGTGCTGCCATGAGGTTTTTCTCACTGGCTTGGCATACAGATTGTTGCGCTTGCTCAAGTCTCTTCTTGAAGCACTGAGCATGCCTCCTCCACATGTCTCGGGGGTGAGAACGTGGCGCCTGGCTCTCCACAGAATTCCTAGCGCTCGGCCACAGACATGAAGCAGATGTTGGCTCTGAATGATTTGCTATTTCCATTATCTGAGCCAATTGCGGTCTTCTTACATGGAGGCATGGGGGCAGCAGTGTTGGGGATTGGGGGCGGATATGCGTGGTGCTGTGGGTCCCAGACAGATTTCACGCACAGTTGAAGTCTGCAGTTACATTTTATAGCATCTGACTGCCTCTTTTGCTGTCTGTCTGGTTTTGTTTCCTGAGGCCTGTGAAGACACTAGAAGGCCTCTCCTTACCTGGCAGCAAACAGTTAGGTGCTCTGATTGGTGGAAAAGCACCAGAGAGGTAAACAATTAACACTGTGTCCTTATTATAGAAAAGAAACCATCAGAAGGGTTGACTACGGGGAGAGGACAAAAGTGAAAAGGGAGATGACAAAATTGCTGCCTGCATGGCTTTAGAACCTTTGTCTTTCTGGAGGGTCAGCTTGTCCACTATGACAATACCACACCGAAGCACTACCCCTCTCACCCGCCATCTCACGCTCTCTCCTTATCCAGAGCCTGTTCTCTCTGCGGCCTGCCAGCTCAGTGTTCACCTGCACTCTTCTTCATGTTGTCCTCAATTTATCCTCCTCCTCCTCCTCCTCATGAGGTGGCTTTGAAACTGTAATGGAGTCACTTCATACCAAGCCAGAGTATCACATCCAGTGTGAGAGGCAGCCTTGCATTGGCTTTGAGTACTCCAGTTAAGATTTTCACCTTTAGTATCTTCTGGTTTGTCAGATCTCATGACCCTTCAGTTGCCCTTCAAGACCACTCTGTCCCATAGGTGCCATTCAGGCACTGTAACAGCTGTCACACACGTGCGCATGGGAGGCAGCTAAAGGGCGTCAGTGAGGGCGAAGCAGACCGGGATGTGGCAGAGTGCACCGATTCTTTTTCTCGCATCCCTGCAGACCATTCAAGGGAAATTCCACCTGGCCCTGGTGACGTCACTTCCGGGTGCAAACCTATAGATCAGTGTTTCCCAAACTCGGACCCCCTGTGGCTGCAGGTTTTTGTTCCAACCAGCTTCTGATTTTAATTGAACCCCTGGGTAATTAAGTGAACTGATATTTCCCAAGTTCTGTGTTTAGGGAACAATATAGAAATTAGTAAACTAAGTTTGCTTATATATATATATATATATATATATATATATATATATATATATATATATATATATATATATAAATAAAAATGTACCAAGCAGTTATATAGGAATAATGTATTTCTTTTTCTTTCTAACAGTATTTTCTCCTTGATTTGCATTCTACTTTTCAAGGTGTTCTAATTGTTTGTTTAATCCATAATTTACTAATTAGTGGGTCTGACTCTAAAGTAGTTGCAGCCTTTGATTGTTCACTATTGTTTGCCTGCATGTCTGATGTGCTCGTTTTAAATTGTCATTATTAAGATACAACGAAGGGGAAAACTGCACAGAGAAAGGGCAAAATATAATGAAATCAACAAAAGAGAGTTGAGCATTTAATTCTATAGCAAAAGCAGAAATATTTATAAATGTCTCCTAAATGTAAAAATCATGCTGCTATGCTTTTCTGAATGTCAAATAAAAGAAAAACAAATATCTGCTAATTAAATGAGCTCCGTGTTATCAGGTGTTGTCACTGATTAGGAATCCGGTTGGAACAAAAACCTGCAGCCACAGGGGGTCCCCAGGACCGAGTTTGGGAAACACTGCTATAGATGAAGAACTTTCCGTTTCCAGCCCGTTGATGTCATGTCCGGGCTCGAGCCTATGGTTGAAGACCCTTCCGATCCCGCCCCCTTTGATGTCCCCTGCTCCTTCAGTTCTTCAGTTCACACCAGTGCTATCTTTTTTTGCTTGCAAATAATATAATGGTGGCTGCCCCAAACCTTGCTATGGCTCATGATCAAGTTTGTGACACATCTGGCACTTCAGTCCAGGCCTCAGTGTTTTTTTTGATTTTTTTTTTTTTCTCAGTAGACAACCCAGGATCCTTCCCACTAACCTCCTGTGGAGCATTGCAATCTTCCATTCAGGCCGCCTTTCTCTCTCTTTGGCACAAACGGAATGAGCCTGTAGCTAAAAGTGAATAAAGGGAGAGCGCCTCCTGGAGGCGATTGGTGGTGATTTTCATGCTGGCATCCAATTTCTCCATCATTCTCTTTTACACAACCGCTTGCATGTGTCCAGGGTTCATCCAGGCTTTCCTGATAACTTTGTTCAGGGATTGTGCTCTTTTTGTGCTTTCCTAGGAGACTGCAGCGTAGGACTTGTCCAGGGTCACACTTTGTATGTGTGTGTGTATTCGACATGGGGTGTGAAGCAACAGCATCCAGTGTTTCAATTCCAGGACAAAACTACTGTACCCTTGAAGACACCGGGGTCCAAACACCACAAGAGTTTAATGTTAAGGTCAAAACCTGTGCCATGGAGTGGTCAAATAGAAATAGCCGGCCACTGTTGCTGAAATTAGCAAGACACATGCTTTTTTTTTTTTTTTTCTTTTTACAAAACGGCAGCTTAAAGACACACCGTCTCTCTGAAGCACAAGTTATAGCACCCCCTAGTGGTCCAGGCGTTCCCACACCATGTCATATACAATACAGTTTATTTTTGTAACGCCCAAAATCGCACAGGAAGTTCCGCAATGGGCTTTAACAGGCCCTGCCTCTTGACAGCCCCCCAGCCTTGACTCTCTGAGAAGACAAGGAAAAACTCCCAAAAAAAAACTTTGTAGGGAAAAATGGAAGAAACCTTGGGAACGGCAGTTCAAAGAGAGAGACCCCTTTCCGGGTAGGTTGGGCGTGCAGTGGGTGTCAAAAGAAGGGGGGGTCAATACAATACATATGTGTTGCTGTTCTATATCTGGAGGTCCTGCTCATCACCATTTAAGTGGGGCCATCACTCCTAATGACTCTCTACCAGCTGGATGACCCCTCATATCAAACGGAGGTCCGCTCCCTGCTGTGCTCTTATAGCTTTGAATCGAAGCACAGGTTGACTCTTTGAAGGCGCAGGTCTGTCCTTATTAGCAGCTAACATAGTACTCTCTTTGTCATTTCAATTTATGGCCGGCTGTAGGTCTTCCTCTTCCATGTAAATAAAGTCGCCTTGGGCTCCTGCCAACTTCTGCAATAAACTTTCCTCAACAGACTTTGGACCTCCACACCCACTTTAGAGATATTTTTTTTTTTTTTTTTGGGGAGAGATCAGTTCCTCTTAACTGTCCCACTGCTCTTTATCTGTTCATGATGGATTACGTTTATCAGTCTTTGCGGAACTTTGTTTTGATGAAGGCAGTGAGCTCGAAAATGGGTATATTCAAGACGGGACAGGCCCCCTGTTGGCTGCAGACCAACTTGTGAAAGCATTTACCTGGGAACTCTCTTACTCATCCCATCACCCTTTACGGTGGCATTCAACAATGTGGTGGTGAGGGTGAGGACTCCCACCTTCCATTACTGTAAGAGTAAAGTTCACGTACTGCGATTTTAGTGGGAAAGGGAAAGACTCCACTTACAATACAATTTATTTTTGCATCGCCCAAAATCACACAAGTAGTGCCACAATGGGCTTTATAGAGCCTGCCTCTTGCCAGGCCCCCTTGTAGGGAAAAAAAATGGAAGAAACCTTGGGAAACGCAGTTCAAAGAGAGACCCCTTTCCAGGTAGGTTGGCCATGCAGTGGGTGTCAAAAAGAAGGGGGTCAATACAATACATCGACCATAACACAAGTAATCCTCAATACAATATAAAAATAAAAATATTACAAGTATGGAGGAGAATTTAACAGTAGATGATATCACATAATATGATTTGGATTTGTTCAGAGTCCTGGAGACCTCGGCCGTCAAGCTGCCTCGGCCTATTGGCCATTCCACAGCTGAAACAGCGCTGGGCCAGCCAATCCGATGAAAGGACCCCTCTACCCCATTATTCCTGCGATCCTCCATCAGAGATGATTTTATCTTTAGGCAGGCAAAACAACTTGGCAGGTTGGCCATGGCACCAAGTGCCACATTTGAGTACTGATAAGAGAAACGGAATAGGTGAGTGTTAGTAACAAATTCTAACTACCATGTTACTTATGTTTTAGTGCTAATGACTAACAACAGAGATACAGTCTGTACAGTTAATCAGCAGCTCTAGTCAGGGTGTGTTAAACTGAAGTAGTGAGTCTTTAGCCGGGATTTAAAAGCTGAGACCGAAGGGGCATCTCTTATAGTAGCAGGCAGACCATTTCACGGTTTAGGGGGTCCTGTAACTAAAAGCTCGACCTCCCACAGTTATTTTATTAAGCCTTGGAATCAAAAGCAGACCGGCATCTTGAGATCTTAATGTGTGCTCAGGTTTGTAAGTCATGATAAGTTCAGACAAGTAAGCTGGCCCTTGGCCATTTAATGCTTTATATGTTAAAAGGAGGATTTTGAAATCTGCCCTAAATTTAACCGGGAGCCAGTGTAAGGATTTAAGAACTGGAGTTATGTGTTCGTATTTTCTTGTTCTTGTAATAATTCTTACAGCAACATTTTGGATTAACTGGAGGCTGTAGAAAGAACAGTTTGAACATCCAGTGAACACCGCATTGCAGTAGTCAATCCGACTAGAATACTACTAGGCTGCATTGTTAATATTTATTATTCTTAATGCCTTACTAACTCTCAATGTCAATCCTGTAAAAACCTGAGTGAATCTCTATCTTGATATTCTGTTAAAATTTTGACTTTGCTATTGTTACCAGATTTGAGCCTCAGTACCGGTAGCATAGCAAAACGTTTCTGAAGCAAGTGACTGCCCCTTCTTACCTTCTTACTCCAACCTCCCTGGTGTGCCACGCCATTGTGCTGCATAGATTACCTCTTGATAGCTGTGCTGTCCCAATTGTGAGAAAGCAAGGAAGGTGGTGGGGGTCCCCTGTAAATTTCCGATTGTGTTAAAGTGTGTACTTTTGTGAAGGCTATGAAACAGATTTTTTTTTTTTTCAAAACTCCAATAGACGCAGGTGGATTAAGAGGAAAGCTGAGGTTTACTTCCAGTACCGAAAATCCTGGAACAGCACCAGTACTGTTTTAAAATGTGCATTTTCTGGTACTTTTTCAGTACTGGTATAATAAAAATAATAATTCTTTCCATTTATATAAAATGCTTTCCTCGCTACTCAAAGCGCTTTACTTAGTGAGTGAGGAGCCATTTCAACCACCACCAATGTGCAGCATCCACCTGATGCGACGGCGGACGTTTTAGCACCGGTATGCTCGCCACACATTAGCTGTTAGGGGTGAAGGTGTGAGAGAGAGAGAGAGACAATTATAGACAGGGGTTGATTGGGGGGCCAGAATGACTGGGTCGTGGCGGGCAGTTGAGCCAGGGCATCGGGGTACACCTTGCGCTTTACAAAGGATGCTCAGATCTCTTTAATGACCACAGAGTGTCAAGACCTCAGTTTTATGTCTCATCCGAAGGACGGCTCTATATTTACAACACTGTGTCCCTATCACTCCACTGGGGCATTGAGATCCACGTTCAGCCACAGGGTCAGTGACTCCTGCTGGCCTCTCCAACACCTCTTCATCTCTACCAGACAACTCGACTGGAAAGCAAAAGGAGGATCCAGTTTCCCAAATGACTTCCAAGTAAAAATGGGGAAAGATTTGCTTTTATCAAGAGCTCGATTAAAGATGTGCTTCTTGTCATCATTGCTTTACCTCACAGGCCCGAGGTGAGAGGTTTACTGTTCAATTTCCCCCCTTTTTCTCCCTCTCTCTCTGTCTAACCCTGACAGGCCTGAGATAAGATGTGTCCTTAAAATTCCCGTCGCCCACCAGAGATCAAATGAAAGGTTCTGTCAGGATTCTTCTACCCTGTCACAAATCTGCTCATAAAGGACATTTACTATACATACGGGACTGTCAAGATGTCATTATCCTGTGGATTTTAGAAGAGAGGCTTAGATTTTGTTAGGGTAAGAATGCGATCTGTGAAGATTTTTGTTATCCTAGATTTTGCCAGCAAGGCTTGTTCTTAAGTTCCCATTTCTGCAAGCGGTCTGAGCTGAGACATTTGTTGTCATAGTTCTCGTAAAGTAGAACAGTTTGGCCAAGAGGCAATGTCCAGCTTGTGTTACTCTACGACTGAGTGGGTAAATAAAATTTGTACTAATATTCCTTTACTATACTAGCGACTGGGAGCCTGATCGAATCTGGCTGCAAATTCTACGTTTGTGAAATCCACACATTCTCTGCAAAGAATTTGTTTTTTTAAGTCCTTGAAATGATTTTGTTATCGTGGCACTGATTTGTGCTTAAAATGGACCTTTTTCGGCCGATGTAATGAAGAGCTTGCTGTTTAAACGGGGCTGCGAGACATGAACTCGGCTCTTCAGCGCACCTCATTTGATTTTTTTCTGGCAAACAAATTTTCGAAACAAACCGGATTTTACACCTCTAATCAGAGTCGGAGTAATAATTATGTTGGCGTGGTCATTTTAGATCTGAAATCGGCTAAAATTTAAACAGTGACCGTTGTTAATACCCAGCCGTCATTACTTAGTTTGCCAATACATGTCAAAAGGACGGATGCCAAAACCCTACGGCCCAAAGATAGATTTCGACGTACCAAGCAAATGGCGATACGTTTTAAATTACTTACGGTTCCGGAGCTGTCGAAGGGTTTAAGTCAGTCGATGATGTTAGTCCTGGAAAGTACGCCCCACCAAACCAACATTCCAAAAACCAATCGAACTTACTATTATCTGCTCGAACCCACACCGACTTACTATACTCGGCTTTCCAGCGGCGTCACTGAAGCATTCGAACATTCTTAGCCAATCATGCAATACTGCGTCCGCGTTTGCCACGTTATGTTCTAACTACAGAGGCAGAGTCCCATTGCATGGTTCTAACTTGTATTGAGTTATTGAGGTATTGACGCAAACACTTTACATATGGATAGTATCAAATTGATCCGAACACCATACGTACGGGGTATTGAGGATGCGAACACCATACGTACGGGGTATTGACGTGAACACCATACATACGAATAGTATCAAATTATATATAAGGATAAACCAGGCAGTGAGATGCACAAATCAAGATTTGGTAGTGTGAAGGACTTGGCCTGAATGTTTCATCACCCTACAGGCTGTTCAACAAAGTACATCCTCTTGAAATACCGTGACTGTAAAGGTAGTGGTGAGATGGTCTCTTTCTGGAGATGTCATCACCTTACCAGATTTCACTAAGGGGAAAAAAGGGGGTAATATAGTGGGTCAGTGGTTAGCGATGCTGCCTCTGTGGAGTTTGCACATTCTTCATGTGTCTGTGTGCCAGGCCCACTAACCGGAGTACCATACCATACCCATACCATTTTCTAAACCTGTGTCATCCTGAGCAGGGTTACAGGGGTCTGGATCCTATCTTAGAAAGGATAGAATACAAGGCAGGAATAAATCTTCACAATGAACACACTCGCACACACTTGGGACAATTTAGTATCACCAGATCACCAAACCTGCCTGTCTTTGCACTGTGGGAGAAACTGGAGCACACTGTGCAACCTTCACACAGTCCGAATCAGAACATCTTTATTGTCATTGTAACAAATACAACGAAATTAGGTGCAGTCCCTGCGGTGTCAAAATATAAATAAATATAATTACAATAGGATAAGAAGAAATAAGGTAGAACACGAACATTCAACATGAGACCTTAATTGCACGTGAACACTATTGCACAAGCTGCATTGGAGGTGATTAGATGGCATTCAGTGCCCGAATAGCAACAGGGTAGAAACTTATTCAGTCTATTAGTCATTGTTTTGATGCTCCTATAGCTTGTGCCTGATGGCAACAGTTAGAACATGTCGTGAGTGGGGTGTGAGGAGTCTTTTAAAATGCTTTCCGCTTTCCTGAGGCAGCGAGAGCTGTGCAGTTCATCCAGAGAGGGTAAAGAACAGCCGATGATCTGCTGGGCAGTCTTTACGATCCGCTGAAGTGTTTTCCTCCTTACTACAAGACAACAGCACTACCACTGCGCCACTGTGCTCCCTATCACCGAAGTAAGGTAATAGAATTATTTTCATATTCAAATGACAGTTCCTGTCCAAAACATAAAAGGCAGACAACCAAAGTGCTGCCCAGCCGTCTTGTGGTGCAGAATCATATAAATGGCTCAGTGGGGAGCTTATTGGTTTAGAGTGAAGGCGCTCCATTATGTGTTACATGGACTATTAAATAAAACGCTTTACGGTGAATGCTGTTCCTTTAATTCAGGTGTCATTTATTAACATTAGCTTGGCTGTTAAGAAAGCAGTTCTCTGGATTGTAAATCTTCACACAAAGTTTACAAACTGGATTATAAAATGTCTTTACCGAACCGGAGATTCACTTGACATTCCTGGAGCTCAATTACCAGAAGATATTCATCATATTTAAATATGCGGTTGGCAGTGGCACAGAATGGACTTAATCACCTCATCTTACTTTGGGTGAAATTTGACTTGGAAAACTCTTTCGAGGACTTCTAACTATTTGTTGGCCAAAGTAATTTAGTCTTAATTCTCTGGAGCTGGATTACATCCCAGGTGCTTTGAGTGACAATCACTAGCCTGGGTGAGGGACCAGCTCTGCACACTACTCTGTTTTGCAGCCACTAAAAACACAAAAAACCATCCATCAGTGCGCATTTATTTACTAAACTGGCTACACTGTTCAACGTAGATTTCAACATTAACGTTTGCAGTGCACCATCTATTGGAATGTGTTTTTATAACGCATTTAGTAATGAAATGCATTGCATTTGTTATTCCAACAGATGGTACATCACAAACATTTGTAGTACTAAAATGCATTGCATATCTTTTGGAATGAAAATGCTGATGACTCTGTTATATGCCATTTGGTATGGGAGTTCTACAAGCAGTGTTACTGTTTGTGATACACCATCTGTTGGAATGATATATGTACAGTATATATATATGATATATATGTGTGTGTATATATAATATATAAAATCTGCTGAAATGCATATGTCTCTGTTATGCCATTTGGTATGGGATTTGTAAAAGCAGTATTCATGTTTGTGATGTGTCGTCTGTTAGAATGACAAATGCAATGCATAAATCTCTGTTATACGCCTTTTGCTATGAGATTTGTAAAAGCAATGTTCGTGTTTGTGATGTACCATCTGTTGGAATGACAAATGCAATGCATATGTCTCTCTTGTGCCATTTGGTATGGGATTTGTAAAAGCAGTGTTCATGTTTGTGATGCAATATTTGTTGGAATAACAGAGACATAGCAACCAAATGCACACAGTGAGACTTGTCCTTTTATTAAGGTGGATGTCTCCAAATTGTGTGATGCTCTTTTTTAGAGCAGAGTTTTGCATTAGTTATTATGGGTTATTGGAATTCATTGTTGGATACAAGTTTTTGATTTTAGAACATGAAAACTCTTGATGGTAACTGGCCATTCAGACCAACAAAGCTCACCAGTCCTATTTACTTATTTTGAAGGCCCCTAAAGTCCTACTGTCTACCACACTTCTTGGTGACGTAGTTCTCTGTGTGAAGAAATACATCCTAATGTTTGTGCAAAATGTACTGTTAACAAATTTCCAACTGTGCCCCTGTGTTTTTGTTAAACTCATTTTAAAGTAACTGTCTCAATTCACTTGAATAATTCTCATCATGATTTTTAATGCATCAGTCATGTCACTTCTGTGTTAACCTCGAACTCCAAGTCAAACCGAGCAGTTAACACCCTTTCAAATGTATTTTTTGTCAGTGCAGTAAAACCTTGATTTGTGTCCATCTGAAGGTGAAACTCCTGCTCCCGTAAATTGATTTGTTAAGCTGATAGGGCAGAAGTAAGAGAGGTGCTCATTTACACGTACAGAGAAGATGAGAGTCTTGTACCGGAGATCTCTTCACACCACACAGGCTGAGTAAGAGACTGTATTGGGAGATTTCCTTACCTAACAATTTGTGAGCGAAATCTTTCATTTTTCAATTATATACAGCATGCTGAGAGCTTCAGTCCTGAGATGTCTTTATGTTAGATTGAGTGGGGAAAGGGCCTGTCACATCACATGACTTTTCCAGACAGTCGCAGACTTTATTCATATAATTTTAGCGAGTCATGAACAGTCCGCGTATGCTCCCATAACAATGCAGTGACTCGCTCCAACCAGTCTGTGACTCAGCCCATATTGTCTTTAGTCGTAGGTTTGGGGGACTGACAACCAATGAGCACTCAGATGGACGTACAATGCACATAATGCAGTATGATGAATAAGAAATGTGAGTGTTTTGGACCCTCGTCTATCTGATGTCTTGTGTTTTACCTACAACAACAAAATGGAAAAAAAAAAATGTGGAGACTGCAGCTAAATTCACCATGCCCAGAAACCATTTGTATAGCACTGGCATCATTAGGCCATACATTATTGGCGATCAGAAAAATGAGTGAGCCTGCGATACTTTGGAAATGTGGAACTGTGCTGAGGAGACCTCGCAGAGTCATCTGACCTACTCCAACAACAAGGTTAACAACTGCAGTCATCAAGTTTGGCACCCCCTCTTGACTAGAAGTCGTGTAATGTACCACCAGGAGCAGCATACTCTAGAGATGGAAATGCGCCTCACTGTGGTAAGTCATGGACTTGCATTTGAAGGTGTGCTGTCTCACACCCAGTTCAGCAGCTTCCCATTTATGGCCACTGGTGCCTGATGGTTCATCCAGCATTAAAAGTATTGTAGGGGACAAAGTGCCTCATTTTGTAGATGCTCAGTTCTTTGGCTGGTCACTCCTTGAATAAACTCGAGTCTTTGTGAGTAGGCCTAGCAACTTGTCAACTGTTCGCCCTCTCTCGTCATGCGCTCAAGCCATCAGGGCGCAGAAGTGCAGAAACAAGTGGCGGCTCCATCTCTTCTCTATAAACACTTACACATCAATGCTGTCCAAACCGCAGAAAGTATAGAGTTGCCAAACAAGGTGTCTCTGCTCACTTGTAGGTGTGTGATTCTGAAAGCTTATGTTTTCCCACGGGGCTCTATGCCAGACTTTCCTTCCACGATAGTCTGAGAGATCAGGAAGAAGAACTGCGCTTTGTTCCCTTAAAACTGAATCTCTGTACGTGGAACCTTCCAGTTGTGAAACATGTATCCCATCACACTGCAGTTTCCTGCACCTTAAACACCAAGAACCGCAATACTGTTAGGTCATGTTGTCCATCTGTGTTGTTTGTGGAAAATGGTGAGATCTTTGCAATCTCCTGAGCTTAGTATTTTTCAGTGTTCTTTTGAGCAGGCTGATCTTGATGGGTTTGCAGCTTTTTCTTCAAGCCTTCCATTTTAACCATTCAGTGTTACTTTGGCCTCCCTTAAATTTACTCTCCGTTTGTGGTTTTTATCAGGAGTAAATACCCTGAAGCATTACCGTCTGAACTCATGGGTCATCCGTGTCCTTCCATTTTTATATCCTGAGAGATCCTTACAATCTAAAGAGATTCTGTTTGAGAATCTGCAACTGTCCAGTTTTGGTAATCTGCATCTTTAAGTCTTAAATGATTTCAGTCCAAAATTCCCCGTCTTTCATCTTAGGCCTCCTTTCAGTCTGATCTCACCAGACCTCCATAACGTCTAGCTGTCTTTCTGTAAGGTTAATCCCCCAAATCATTACTGTTTCCTGTTGTTTTGCCTCGGGTTACAGTAGGTGTACGGCTCTGCCTTTTGAGAGACTTGTCTTCCCAGTCATGGTCTATTTACATTTTCAGGGGTGATCCTGTTAGATTTTGGTCATCTGTAGATTTAATCTTTGAGTAGAGACCTCTCCGTGAACTGTAAGCAAGTCAGTCCTGTCACTCCTTGACTTCTGTGCTCTCCGTCAGCTAGATCTTTCCAGAGTATCAGTTTACCTTCCAGCCAGATCTCTGTAATCAGCATCTTTACTATAAGGGAGTCTGATCATGTCACATATCTCTTTCCTTTCAGATTTCCTCTTCAGAGCCTGAGACCATTAAGAAATCTGAACTTATTTATGTCCTGCCAGTAATTTGTACCTTTATCTGTTAGGTGTCTGATCCTGTCAGATCTTCGTCATTTGCTCCTTTACTACTCTGGGCTCTACCTGCTGTTTTCATTTTTGATAATCTCCACCTGTGACTTTTGAGAGTCTCGCGCACTCAGATCCTGCTAACGTGCCCTTAACACTCTGGCATTCTTGTAATCTTGTCACGTCTCCGTAATAAGACCTGATCTACTGATTTACTTCCTGTGGAATCTGGTTCTGTCAGATCTCCAGTCGTCCTCATGTTTACCACTTTGTAACACAATCCAGTTGGATATCAGAAGTCTGCTTCTTTACCTCCTACAAGTTTGATCCTTTCAGATGTTGGTTACTTTTGACATTCCTTCTTAGCACAGGGCCATTACTGTCACGTGTCCGGGGTCAAGTGAAATTCTATTTCATGTGGTAATCTACATGGCACCATGATCAGTGAGGAGAACAACCTTATCTTGAAACTTCTGTTCTCCTTATCTGAAATAACAACCTTACCTCAAAGTTAGGTTTTCTTTAGTTAGAATTCTATCAGTTTCACTATCAACATTTCTTTGTTGGTCTTCTCCAGTAGTCCAGTTTTCTTACTACATCTCAAAGACCTTGCATTAGGTTGACGTATTTTGTTATTTGTGTGAGACCTTGAAAAACTCAATATTTACCTCTGTTCCTGACATACTTTGGTGGTCCATACCATTAGATACTGGGAGTCTCATTCTGGCAATTAGGATCAGCAGAATGCCAGGAAATAAAGAAGCTACCAGATCTTGGTAATTTGACCTTTTGCCTCATGGGAGTTCATTGCTCTCAGATGTCACTCATTTACAGCCTTAGCCCCGTGAGACTAACCCAGGCAGATCTTGGGCAACCTTCAAATCTTCGTGATGTAAACCTCACATGGAGTAAGGTCATAGGTGGCATTCCTCGGGGTCTGGCCATGGTCTGTTACTTTAATATTAATGATATACATTTCATTACAGCTAGCAAGCTTGTGAAATTCACAGACGGCACTAAACTTGGGGGAATGGCAGACACTGAGGAGGCAGCAAAGAAAGACAAGCTTCAGAACTGAATGAACACGTGGGATATAGAGTTTAGTGCAGAAGTGTGCTACATGGTGGAAAGGAACACCAATTATAAATACAAGATGGGGGGAAAAACATGTCATACAGGAAGGAACCTCTGAAAAGGATTTAGGACAGTGGTCTCAAACTCCAGTCCTGGAGGGCCGCAGTGGCTGCAGGTTTTCATTCTATCCCTTTTCTTAATTGTGACATTTCAAACAAAACTTCTGGTGGGACTCCCATGTGTACACCAACAGGACCAAAGGGTGGCCCTTTTGGGATACGTGGGTGCCATCGTGGGTAGCTGCCGTGAGTGAAGTTCCAGACCCAAGCTGAAAAAGAGCTTCTCTGCCTCATCTGAGGAGGAGAAAAGAACAGCAAAGAAAGGAATTGTATTGTTTATGGAAGATAGAAGGCTGATTGAAGGTACGAGGGACGTTCAAAAAGTTTCCGCACTTTTATATTTTTGTTGGAAACAGTGATGGCGGGAGGAGTAGTAATTGGACATTTAAAAGGTTGGTACAACGCTGGGAAAATTTGCATTCCAAACGAAGGGGACATGGTAGAAAAGTGATGTCATTTGTTTTTGAAATTCTTAATAGTGTGGAAACTTTTTGAACATCCCTCGTATTTCCCTTCGAATAACACAGTCTTTTCACCTTGTGACTTGTACCTGGAGTTTTGGGGCGTCTCTGCATTATTTTTTGCACAGCTGTTGTTAATTTTCCTGTCGGTGAATGTCATCCTTCTACTCATTTATATTTCTCATCTTTGTAGATGTCTTTTTTTAAGTTCTTGATAACATACACAGCTACCCTTTAATTCATAGTTTGGGTTTTTGTTAATCTGTTCCTACAACATTTTAGATGATATCCTGCAAGATTTATCCTTTGTATCAATGAGGCAGTTTGGACTTTAAATCCTCCCATTCTGCCTCGTGAGACTCTGATCCTGTCAGATATCAGTCATCTGCATTCTGTCACCTCGGCCGGGAGTCAGTAATTCTAAACCTTTAATAATAATAATAATAATAATAATTCTTTGCATTTATATAGCGTTTTTCTCACTACTCAAAGCGCTCAGCAAAAACAGGTTAAGGGCCTTGCTGAAGGGCCCAACAGAGCAGAGTCCCTATTGGCATTTTACGGGATTCGAACCAGCAACCTTCTGATTGCCAGTGCAGATCGCTAGCCTCAGAGCCACCACTCCTGTCCGGTGTCTAATCCTGTCATATCGTGACAGTCTTCTCCTTTTCCTTCTACACGTCTGATTGTCTCATGCTGCCGTGATGAGTTTATTATTATTTTTGTTTTTTTGAACAGTAGGTTAGGCCCAGAGGTTCAGTCTAAGACTGGCATATTTTGACAGCGGCAGCTGAGGCTGTTATAATATTCCTGCCCCAAGATGCTGTTTTGGAGAATTCCATTTCCTATCAGGCAGACCTGCCAGGTGCAGTTTATTATGGAAATCAGTGGTGCGTGACACCATCCCAGTGGCGCAGGATCTGCGGGTTGCCGCTGCTTATCGCATTTTGTACCAGCAGTCGAGTTACCTGGTAGACACGCTGCGAGTTGATTTGGATGGGCTCCAGCCTTTCATTTTGCTTCCGCTCTCCTGCTCGCTCTTGTGTGCTTTTTCACGCCCCATCTCCGGGAGTTTTGCAGAACAGGCCTTTCATTGAGCTCCTGCTTTCATCAGGCCGGCTCTTGGGCTGTGGTGTCGGCGTCACTTAACTTTGCTCCCACTCAGTCTGTGGACATCTTAAGCCCCGCTGTTGCCCTTTTGTTCGAGTGGGAGGGAGTGCTGCATTGTGCATCCCTTTGTGACATATTGTGTTGGGTGTTCACACACTGGCCTGTGCAGCACACCTGCACAATCACCTTACTGTAAAGCTCCACCCGTTACAGTTGATAGGCTGAGGGCTTCCTCTGGAGAGCAGAAGCCAGATGCCACAGGAAGCGAGGTTGGCACCGCAGTGGTTTGTGCGGCTGGATGGCGTCTATGTGTGATAAAGAAAGTGTCACTTCCCCACAGTGGTCTGGTGCCGTCTTGGGGTTACTTCTTCATGAGCCACTGAGGTGAATGGTGGCTTGTGTTCCCATGGCTGTCAGCGCGGCACTTGCCTAAGCTTGCGTCTGTCACTAAGCTCTCCAGCCATAATTGGTGGCACCCAGGGAGATAAGCCGTGTCAGTCATCTCCTTGCCTGTCATCGCTGATCATAGGGGTGGGTCAGAATTCCAGCTGAGGAGGCTGGCATGTGTAATACTTAGCAGGCAGCCTTGCTGCAGGTGTGGCTTTGATTTAAGTGTGGCCATTAATATGGTGGCAGAGGCACTTGTGATGCCAGGTGTGGCCTCAGGCACTTTCTGTCCGTGAAAACTTGAAAGGGTGCTGATAGTGTATCATGCTAGGTCCAGTAAGGAAGACAGTTAGGTGATCCTTGAGCCCTAGGTGGTCTGGTCTGCTGGAATTCCTCAGTCTGTGCCCTCTGACTGTTGTTTCTCGTTCATTTAGATGGCCCTTTCTTCATGTTTCCTTTCTCTTTTTTTTTTTTTCTCTGCAGAACGTGAAGCTGTTCCGTGCATTGATCCTCGGGGAGCTGGAGCGAGGACAGAACCAGTACCAGGCGCTGTGCTTCCTCACAAGACTCCTTCCCAATGAGATCATTCCCAGCGAGTCCATGGCCAAGCTCCGGCAGGTAAATCTAATTTCTAAACTTGTGAATCTAATGGCATCCTAAAACCATCTGTGGTCCCTTCATAACTTGTTTCATTTCATGAAGTTTATGAGCAGTTTGTTTGAATCTCACTTGTGTTTTCTTTCTTCTACTGAAAGAAAAATCCCCAAGCAGTGCGAATCGCTGAGGAGCAGCGGGGAGTGGAGCCTCTCACCATGGATGTGGCAGTAAACTTCAGCAAGGCCTCGCAGCTCAGTGCCCACATCCACAACGTGTGTGCCGAGGCACAGGAGGCTATCTACACCCGGGAGGTGGATGTCAAGTACTGGCTGGACAGAGGTAATGGCACCATCAGGGCGGTCAGAGGCGCTGGCTGTGTCTGTCGGGTTGTCTGTATTTGTATCTACATGTGCCTTGTGTGTCAGGCAAATCTAAAAGCCTAAGAGTGTGTATGTGTGTGTGTTTGTGAGAGACTGACTGTCTGTTTGTCTGTCTGAGAGTGGAGTGTGTTTGCAGCTCTGCACCATCACCTGTCTGTCCCCTTTCCAGAGGATAGTTGTAGCTTTGTGTGTGTTGCTGCACATTTGTGTCTGTGTGTCTCACTGCCACTCTCCATGAGTGTCTCATTGTTTGTTTCTGAGTTAACAGTTTGTGTTGTCTTGATTGTCTGTGTTGTGTTGAATCCATGTTGGTATAGGTGTATGTGAGGGGCTGTGAACAGGCCATTCAACCCAACAAGCTCATCCATCCTGTTCACCAACATTCTCAGAAATAGCCAAGTCAATGTATGAAGGTCCTTCTTAAAGTCCTACACTCCACCACACTACTTGGTCATTTATTCCACATGTCAATGTCGATGGCACCTGTTTGGTGGGCTGATACTTTTTAAACACAGTCTGTCCACTTCCATATCTGTATGTTCTGTAGCTCTGCACTTTCATCTGTCTGTCTCTTGTCCTTTGCAGAGGCTGGTTGTAGCTTTGTATGTGTCATGGTGTCTCTCTGTAGCTCTCCACGCTCCATGGCTGTCTTTCATTGAATCAGTTAAAAGTTTGTATTGTTTTGGTTGTCTGTGTTTACATCCATGTTTACGTTTGTGTGTGTGTGTGTGTGTGTGTATGGCTGTCCTTCTGTCCTTGTGAGGACCTAAACATTAGAACAATTAATATGAGAACTTACCAATTAACCCAGCAAAGCTCATCAATCCTATTCATTGAGATTGTCCAAAATAGAGACCTTCAGATCTCCACACAAAGACAACATTGGTGTCACACGTACACAGAGAGCTACAAATATCCCCTCTGCAGACAGTCATAGCAAAGCTATAAACACACACAAACACACAGAGATGAACACTTAAATGGACTGATGAGGTACACAGTGTAAGTGAGCCCAACAACCAGGTGTCCAGAGATGCTGATAGCCACAATGATGATCAGGAGCAAAGACAGGCAGCCTTACAGAATGTTTGTTTTAACTTTCTTCATGCAAAGAACCTCAGACACATGGAATAAATGACCAAGAAGTGTGGTGGACAGCAGGACTATAACATAATGATATATAATAATTTGTATATCTATATTATAGTGTGTGTGTGTTGTCAGTGGGTGTTTAATTGCTCTGTCTCTGCTCCTGATGATCTTTGTGCCTGTAAACATCTGGGCACCTGGTTGATGGGCTCATACGCTTCACATGAATATGAATCTGTCCACCTCCATTTGTGTGTGTGTTTGTAGCTCTGTGTCTGTCAGTCTCTTCATGTTTGAATTAAGGGTGTGTGTGATTACAGGTGTGTCTCTCCATGGGTGTGTGTCTGTCATTTATTCTGTTTGAACAGACTGTGTCTCTTTTTGTCTGCCTGTCTGCATGTGTGTTTTTTGTGTCTGTGACTGCACTGTTGTTTGTCAGTCTAAGTGTGTTTGTGTGTGTGTGTGTATCAGAGCAGCTCTTTGTTAATGAGTGTGTGTATTTCAATCTGTCTGTCTGCCTCCTTCTTCTTTCGGCTGCACCCGTTAGGGGTTGCCACAGCGGATCATCTTCTTCCATATCTTTCTGTCCTCTCCATCTTGTTCTGTTACACCCATCACCTGCATGTCCTCTCTCACCACATCCATAAACCTTCGCTTAGGCCTTCCTCTTTTCCTCTTCCCTGGCAGCTCTATCCTTAGCATCCTTCTCCCAATATACCCAGCATCCCTCCTCTGCACATGTCCAAACCAACACAATCTCACCTCTCTGACTTTGTCTTCCAACCATCCAACTTGAGCTGACCCTCTAATGTCCTCATTTCTAATCCTATTCATCCTCGTCACACCCAATGCAAATCTTAGCATCTTTAACTCTGCCACCTCCAGCTCTGTCTCCTGCTTTCTGGTCAGTGCCACCATCTCCAACCCATATAACATAGCTGGTCTCACTACCATCCTGTAGACCTTCCCTTTCACTCTTGCTGATACCCATCTGTCACAAATCACTCCTGACACTCTTTTCCACCCATTCCACCCTGCCTGTACTCTCTTCTTCACCTCTCTTCTACAAGCCCCATTACTCTGATCCCAAGTATTTAATCTCATCCACTTTCACCAACTCTACTCCCTACATCCTCACCATTCCACTGACCTCCCTCTCATTTACACACATGTATTCTGTCTTGTTCCTACTGACCTTCATTCCTCTCCTCTCTAGAGCATATCTCCACCTCTCCAGGGTCTCCTCAACCTGCTCCCTACTATCTACAGATCACAATGTCATCAGCAAACATCATAGTCCATGGGGACTCCTGTCTAATCTCGTCTGTCAACCTGTCCATCACCATTGCAAATAAGAAAGGGCTCAGAGCTGATCCCTGATGTAATCCCACCTCTACTTCGAATGCATCCGTCACTCCTACCGCAGACCTCACCACTGTCACACTTCCCTCGTACATATCCTGTACAACTCTTACATACTTCTCTGCCACTCCCGACTTCATACAATACCACAGCTCCTCTTGAGGCACCCTGTCATGTGCTTTCTCCAGGTCCACAAAGACACAATGCAACCTCTTCTGGCCTTCTCTAAACTTCTCCATCAACATCCTCAGAGCAAACATTGCATCTGTGTTGCTCTTTCTTGGCATGAAACCATACTGCTGCTCACTAATCATCACCTCACTTCTTAACCTAGCTTCCACTACTCTTTCCCATAACTTCATGCTGTGACTCATAACAATTTTATTCCACTGTAGTTACTGCAGTCCTGCACATCCCCTTATTCTTAAATATTGGCACCAGTACACTTTTCTCCACTCCTCAGGCATCCTCTCACTTTCCAAGATTCCATTAAACAATCTGGTTAAAAACTCCACTGCCATCTCTCCTAAACACCTCCATGCTTCCATAGGTATGTCATCTGGACCAACAGCCTTTCCATTTTTCATCCTCTTCATAGCTGTCCTTACTTCCTCCTTGCTAATCCATTGCACTTCCTGATTCACTATCTCCACATCATCCAACCTCTTCTCTCTCGTTCTCTTCATTCATCAGCCTCTAAAAGTACTCTTTCCATCTGCTCAACACACTCTTCTCGCTTATGAGTACGTTTCCATCTTTATCACCCTAACCTGCTGCACATCTTTCTCAGCTCGGTCCCTCTGACTAGCCAATTGGTTCTTTTCTCCCTCCTTAGTGTCCAACCTCTCATACAACTCATCATATGCCTTTTCTTTAGCCTTGCCACCTCTCTCTTCACCTTGCCTTATCTCCTTGTACTCTTGTCTACTTTCTGCATCTCTCTGACTATCCCACTTCTTCTTTGCCATCCTCTTCCTCTGTATACTCTCCTGTATTTCCTCATTCCACCTCCAGGTTTCCTTTTCCTCCATCTTTCCAGATGTCACACCAAGCACCCTTCTTGCTGTCACCCTTACTACATCTGCTGTAGTTTCCCAGCTGTCTGGCAACTCTTCACTGCCACCCAGTGCCTGTCTCACCTCCTCCCTAAACTCAACCTTGCAGTCTTCCTTTTTCAACTTCCACCATTTGATCCTTGGCTCTGCCCTCACTCTCTTCCTCTTCTTGATCTCCAACGTCATCCTACAGACCACCATCCTATGCTGCTTAACTACACTTTCTTCTGCCACCACTTTGCAGTCTTCAATCTCCTTCAGATCAACTCTTCTGCATAGGATGTAATCTACCTGTGTGCATCTTCCTCCACTCTTGTACGTAACCCTATGTTCCTCCCTCTTCTTAAAATACGTATTCACCACAGCCATGTCCATCCTTTTGGCAAAATCCACTATCCTCTGACCTTCTTCATTCCTCTCCTTGACACCATACCTACCCATCACCTCCTGTCTCCACTGTTCCCTTCACCAACATGCCCATTGAAATCCGCTCCTTTCTGCCCCTTGGGCACTGTTCATCACTTCATCCAACTCACTCCAAAAATCTTCTTTCTCACCCATTGCACACCCAACTTGCGCATGTGCAATAACAACATTCATCATCACATCTCCAGTTTCCAGCTTCATAGTCATTACTGTGCCTGACACTCTTTTCACCTCCAAAACACTCTTGACATACTATTCCTTCAGAATAACTCCTACCCCATTTCTCCTCCCATCCACACCATGATAGAACAATTTGAATCCACCTCCAATCCACCTGGCCTTACTTCCCCTTCCATTTAGTCTCTTGCACACAATATATCAACCTTCCTTCTCTCCATCATATCTGCTAACTCTCTCCACTTACCAGTCATACTGCCAACACTTAAAGTTCCTACCCTCAGTTCCACTCTCTTTACTTTCCTCCTCTCCTCCTGGCTCCGGACATGTCTCCCCCTTCTTCTTCTTCGGCCAACAGTAGCTTATTTCCGCCAGCACCCTGTTGGCTAACAGTTCTGGTGGTGGTTGTTGTTAACCCGGGTCTCGACCGATCCAGTATGGAAATTTATATTGTTGTCCGCATATTGCTTTGGCAAAATTTTACACCAGATGCCCTTCCTGAAGTAACCCTCCCCATTTATCTGGGCTTGGGACCGGCACGAAGAAACACACTGGTTTGTGTGTAATATCAGTGTAGCTCTTGGTATCTGTAAGCGTTTCTTACACTTTTAAGTTGGACTTAAACATGTATATGCGTCTGTTTGTGTGTGTCTGCATGTCGCTCAGTGTTTGTGCAGTGTCCATCTGTCTGTCTCAATTGTGGATGCATGTATGCCAGTCTGTCTCCATTGTAGTTTGGTTTGTGTGTCAGTCTGTTACTCTGCATGTTTGAGCAATGCCTGGTATCTGTGGTCTGTCAGTCTATCAGTCTGTCTGTCTCCATTGTGGCTATGTGCATGACAGTTTGTCTTCGTTGTGATTTGGGGTGTGTGTAGGTGTTTGTCTGCACTGTGACTGCATGTGTGTCTGTCTGTCTGTCTGTAATCTGTCCGTGTGTCTCCATTGTGGCAGTATGTATGCCAGTGTGTCTCCATTGTTATTGTGTTTGTGCGTGTCTGTAATGTGACTGCATGTGTGTCCATCTGTGTGTCACTCAGCGTATTTGTGTAATGCCTGTCCTCTGTAGTCTGTTCATCTGTCTGTTTCAATTGTGGTTGCAAGTCTGCCAGTTTGTCTTCACTGTGATCGTATGTTGGTCTCTCTGTATTCATTATGATTTGGTGTGAGTGTGTTTGTGTCATGACTGCATCTGTCTGTCATTCTGTGTGTGACTGTGCTAAGCCTGTAGTGTGTCTCCATTTTTTCTGTGTGTATGCTCATGTGCCTGTCTGTCTGATTTAATGTGTGTGTATCTGCACATCTGCCTGCCCGTCCATTCCCGGCATGTACACTTTTCTGTGTGTTTGTTTCCATCTATTATCTGTCAACATGTGTGTAAGAAATTCCTTGCGGATTATTTGTATAGATACCTAGCTGAATGGAAGGTGTGTTTTTTTTCTTTTCTGAGGAAGCATTGCTTTAGAAAGTCCCTTTTTATGCTTGAAAATTCTTGACAGCCAAGCTGAGCCGGTCTAAGGCTGTCTTTACCAGCAGGGCTACCAGTAAACTTGACTTTTCAGAGCCAGTGAGTAAACAAAGGTCCTCTCCGGCCTCTGTGTTGTGCTGCCCCCTGGAGGTCTCTACTTGAACTACTCATACATTTACCATAAAGTCTGACCAACTCAAATTGGCTCAAGAGGGCATTACTACATTCTGTTTGAGTTCACTGGCACTGCAGTTAAGTATAGCATGTTCTACTATCAAGATCATGGCACTATATAAAAGAAAAGTGGGACTGGCAAGGAAAGCGGAGGAGTAGTACTGGTGATTCACAAAACCTGTGAGTAATTTGGTTGAAAATGAAGAAAAGAAAATGAACACTAAATAAAATAGTAGATTTACGGCAACCACAAACACACCTTGAGGCATCGTTCCTTTTAATGGTGTTACTGCTGCTCCACCCGGTGGTTGCTCAAGTTTGTCGTCTGTCCATATCTTCCTTTCATGACTCCCACACACTTGTGATGGTAGTGCAATACTAACAACAGGCAATGAATACAACATCATACACTAAAGACTATAGCAGATAGATACAAGAACCCACATCATGCACTCTCATGCAGTGGTTGTTTAGTTTAAACCTCACTGACCTAAAGATAAAATCTACTGGTCAGAGTGCTAATGGCCTTGAATGGATGAGGGAGAAAAGTGACTGCAGGATAGCAGAGGGTCTTTAATAACACACAAGGCCTTTCTAGTCCAGCGTGTCTTATAGAGCGGTGGAGCCAGGAGTTAATTTCAAGACAGATTTGAAGGTACTGTATGTGAACCCTAAATCTATTAATGATCTAACAGTTGGAGCTAGTGATGGGCGACTTCTTGTTTTTGAACAACTCTTTTCAGTGAATCCTTGAATCAGTTCATGAGTACGAACAAGTCGATTCAGAAAAACTCAACAGGAGTGTTAAAGCGCATGCGTGAAACTGTCGGCTTCTTTTGTTTAAATGTTTAAAACGCAAGTGCTAGTCCTGCCTGATTCTTGATTTTCATTCTCTTCATTTATGATTCTTAGTAGTGTCATAATTAAGAGTCCAAGACATGATAAAGGTTTGGGGCAGCCACCCATATATTGTTTTTCCCAGCAGCAAAAGGGTTTTTTGTATCAAAAACACGATGTGCATATCACAGAGTCCAAAACAGAACTGACTATAGTAGCCCAAGATGGAGGCTTTAAAGGTCTGGAGAGGAAGTGACTTCAGCAAAGGGGCCGGCTTCGGAAGTGACGTCAGCAAAGGGGCCGGCTTCGGAAGAGACATCTTCTGAAACCTTGCAGGGTTTCCCGGGAAAGGTCTGTAGGGACCTGAGAAAGATGGACAGTCAGCGCACTCCGCCACCCCCCAGTCAGATGTTTTATTACACTTACTCAGACCCTTTAGCTGCCTCCTACTCGCACGTGTGCGACAGTAGTTAAAACTAAATCATTATTGTCAAACAAGAATTATCATTGATCGTTCTCTTGTTACATCATATAGGTACAATACTGTAACAACACATTTATAGAAGAATGTTTTCATTGTTTTGTACAATTCATTGTTACAATTGTTTTAAACACAATATATGCTCACCAGCCACTTTATTAGGTACACCTTTGCTAGTACCAGATTGGACCCCCTTTTGCCTTCAGAACTGCCTTAATTCTTCATGGCATACAGGTAGATTCCACAAGGTGCTGGAAGTTTTCCTCCGGGATTCTGGTCCATATTGACATGATAGCATCTCACTGCATGTGTGTCCATCTGTGTGTCAGCAGATCTGTCTGCTGCACATCCACCACATCCCAAAGGTGTGGTCTATTGGATGGATCCATGATTTCATGGTGTTGATGCCACATTCTGACCCCACCATCCAAATGTCGCAGCAGAAATCAAAACTCATCAGACCAGGCAACAATTTTCCAATCTTCTGTTATTCAATTTTGGTGAGCCAGTGTGAATTGTAGTCTCATTAACAAGAGTGGCACCTGCTGTGGTCTCCTGCTGCTGTAACCCATCTGCTTCAAGGTTCAAAGTGTTGATTGTTCAGAGATGCTCTTCTGCACGCCTCAGTTGTAATGAGTGCTAATTTGAGTTACCGTTGCCTTTCTCTCAGCTCAAACCAGTCTGGTCATTCTCCTGTGGCATTCATAAGGCATTTTTGCCCAGATAACTGCCACTCACTTGATATTTTCCTTTCTCTGACTATTGTCTTTAAAGAGTAAAGATGGTTGAGAGTGAAAATCCTAGTATATCAGCAGTTTCTGAGATACTCAGACCAGCCTGTTGGACACCAACAACCACACCACCTTCAAAGTCACTTAAATCCCCCTTCCTCCCCATTCTGTTTGAACTTCAGCAGGTCGTCTCAACAATGTCTACATGCCGAATTGCATTGAGTTGGTTAGGTGCATTGGCGATTCAAAATCGTCCCTAGTGTTTGCTTGGCATGTGTGCGTGTGCCCTGCCTGAGGTTTGTTTCCTGATTCGCACCCTGTGTTGGCTGGGATTGGCTTCCGGCAGACCCCCGTGAACCTGTAGTTAGGATATAGCGGGTTGGATAATGGATGGATGGATGCTGCCATGGGATTGGCCGATTAGATATTTGCATTAACAAGCAGTTGAACAGATGTACCTAATAAATTGGTTTTATATCATGTTTGTGCGCTCACCAGCCAATGTTTATGTCCCTATTTATATTCAATAACTTAGTCATACAAAATCAAACCTAAATAGTATTTTAATTTCTAACAATTATTTTCTTTCAACTTTACTTTAGCTTATACTTTTTATGGCTCATTTAATGCTTTCACCCATTGAGCCGAGAACGGGGTTAGGAATCTAATTGATTTGAGCTGCACACCTGGGGTGGGCGCGATTCTCATCTTTTTGAGCTGCAAACAGGGTTGCTATTCATGTCGATTTAGCTGTGAGCGGAGCACACGATTCAAGTTCATGAGTCACAAACTGAATCCATAGAACATTACCCAAGAATGAGTCACACAGCAAAACTTTATGCATTTTTACTTTATTGTCAGGCTTTGTCCTTTCAATTATTTTATTGAATTACCAGTATGTTTAATTTAATAGAATTGAAAAATGTCATTAAATAAATCCTTAATTTGAGATTCATTTAAGGAGTAAAGGAATTTTTAAAAATTTTTATTATGGGTGAATCAGTTGGATCAATTTACTTAATCAGGAGGTTCAAAATAGTCTAATCTGTAAAGTGAACTGAAATGCCCACCACATATTTGAACTGTCATAAAATATACTGTATTTTTAGAGGCATCCAAAGTCTAAATCCCTCCCTGACTATGCCTCTGGTCTTATGTACAGTATGTCCTGAGCAAATGGCATCCGTGTGCCAGTGATATTCTAGGCCAGCTTTGCTGCACTGCAGTCCTCCGCAGAGCAGGTGCCACACCAGGTGTAATGCTGCCAATCAGAATGGACTGCACTGTGTAGTGAAAGGTTGGTGAGCATTAAGGAAAGCCCGGATGTCTCCATCAACTAGGTAGTAGTACAGCTTTTGGTGAGCTTTCTTGACTACAGAGGCTAGATTTGTGATGCCTAATTTAGATTTTCAAAGCCCCTGCTCTGT
The DNA here is from genome assembly GCF_016835505.1 of Polypterus senegalus. NCBI lineage: Eukaryota > Metazoa > Chordata > Cladistia > Polypteriformes > Polypteridae > Polypterus > Polypterus senegalus. The sequence goes on from NC_053162.1 coordinate 169,743,023, forward strand.
TTTCTTTCCTACATGTAAGTTAATGTCTAATGTCAGATGTTCTCCAGTTTTCTTTCTGACTCTCCTGTCATTGCCTTCCACAGGTGCTGATGGCTCCATGTTTGAGATCCTACCAAAGGCCAGTGACTTCCCTGGCCTACAGAGCTGCCAGGCGAGCGAGGACTTCTGGAGGCCGTGCACCTGCCAGTACAGCCTAAGACTAGAGTGGTACCCCTGTCTCCTGAAGTTCTGCCGCAGTCGGGACAACTCGGGCAAGGTCAGCCCGTACAAATGTGGAATTAAAAGCTGCCGCAAGGGCTACCAGTTTGACTATTATGTACCGCAGAAGCAGCTGTGCTTCTGGGATGGGGAAACTTAAGAGTGACCCTCACTGCTGCTGGGCAGTGATTTCTTATGAAGTGCCTCTGTCTTTATCTGTCTCTCTATTTTTCATTCTTGTGTTTTTACTTTTTTTTTTTTTAACTTATTTTTGCTAACTGGCCACAAGACTTTCAAACGTCCAAAATCCCAAAGGTGACATGTGAGGAATTTTATTTTTATTATTTTATTTGTTTTTTTTTTTTATTTAATTCCCGCTTCAAGCCAACAGGAACAGCCATCTATAACAGCTCTTTGGGAACAACTGGTTTTACCTGAGGATTCTTTTTGATTTTTTTTTTTTTATTTACAGTTTAAAGGATCCAAGGTTGGCCAATAAGCACAAAAGTAGCATTTTGGAAAACCAGGGAAAATGGAACTGGGTGCTGATCCCACTTCTCTGTGCATGACTGTTAGGACACCTAGCAATTGAAAATGCAATTCTGCCAGCCTCCTCCACTTCATCAGGCCATGCTGACCCCTTCACTTAATATAATTGGGGTTGTCCTCAAGTTTCTGACGCCATGTGTAGAGCTAGCCACTGCTCCCATGTTACAATGTAGGCTCTTCTCTGCTCCTTCTCATGGATGTGCCTCTCCTTTTGCTCAATTTTGATCAATTTAACCCATCCAGATCCCCCTCATAATGATATTCCTTTCCTCATAATTACTTATATTATTTTATTTTAGCAACTATACATTTTCCCCAGTTCAGGTTATATTACATGAAGGGAAGGGCAGATGATGAGATGTAGCAAGTGTCCATTCCACAACTGGGCTGTCGCCCTCTTTGTGTAGCCACCCTTTGTCAAAAATCATGAGCTTATCTGTAGTTCTGTTGTACAAATGTAGGCCCTTCCTCTGGTTCTCTGGCTCCTTCGTGATGCATTTAGTGACTTCTTTCCGCTTTTGTTCTTTATAACATTTCCTCTTTTTCTCTGATGACATTAGGAAGCCCCAGATCTGCTCCCTCAGTAAGTATGCAGGACATTTTTTTTTTTTTTTTTAGGCCCCTTCAGTATACTCTTTTGTAATTTTTTAGCACAGCCTTTGCTTCCTCATGATATCAGGAAGCTCCTCTTCTTCTTCTTCCTAATTCAGTATGGAGACCATACCTTATACAATAAGGCGGCAGTTAGCATGGGGGAAGCATTGCAAGAAACTGGAGTTCTACTGCCAACTTTTATATATACACAATATATATGTGTATCTATAACTAATTATATAGACGCAGTTTTGCTGCCACGGGTTGAAATACTGGAAACTAGGAACAAAAACCGAATGCAAGTGCCTGTCTTCATCTGAGGATCTTCTTGCATAACTTTAGCCAGCCTGTTCCTGTCTGATGCATCGTGACGTAACCTGTGCTCTAGTTTTACAAAAGTAGGTCCCACCCTGTTTCCGTTTGTGATAGTTGGCTCCGCTTTCACTCCCTCGTGACAACAGGAAGTTCCACCTCTGCACCCTTATTAAGTGTATAGCGGCCATGCCTTCTGCTGATTTTTTTTTATATATGTGATCTTCTCCAGCTTGAGTAGATAGGACTGTAAAGAAGGGACAAATGATGAAAGCAAATATGTCTCTCACCTACCCCTGCAATATCTCACATTTAATCTCTGTTCATGTTTTCCTTTTTTTTTTTTTTTTAAGTCTGTACCAACCCCTGTGTTAGGTACAGTAGCCATCCTTTGCCCCACTTTGGCCTCTCATTTGTCCCATCTTTGTTCCATTCTGTGATGTGCAGCCTATCCTTTACCCCGGCTGTGTTCCTTTGTTATATTTGGCCCCTCCCTTTCCCCCATTTTATGTTTAACCCCACCCTTTTCACCCTTATTTTGTGTTTATCCAGTCCTCTGTCCCTTCATGACATAAGCATGCCCCCTGCTGCAGTTCCTCATTAAGTATGTGGGCGACCCCTCATATTAATATTAAAATATGTAATCCTCTTTCCCTTAGGGTGAAATACTCAAAAGGTCAAATGAGAAAACTGATCGTTGGTCTTAATCCCTCACATCTCAATGTGAGGCCCTTTCCTCTTGGTCCATCGGGCGTGTCCTGTTCTCATGTGACAATTACCAGTTTAGGCTCATCCTCAGCACAGTCATGATCTATTCAGGCTCCCTTCTGTCACCACACTGGCAGACCTCAAGTTTGCTCTCTCATTAAGCAGCACGCCAGTCTCATGTTTGTCATCAATTTGTAACCTTCTTGATTTCATGATGTATTCCTGAAAGCGAGGAGATGAGGAACTTGTATGAGTGTCCATATCAACAATACCTCTTACTGTTCTCATGATACTTATAGCCCCCATAATGCTTCACAGTATAATAAGACCCCCTTCCTAGATGCCTTCATGCAACTCACTACGTGTTGCTCTCACACACCACCGTCATACTCAACCTGTCTGCTGATACCGATTTCTGGATCCTGTGGGGGTGTTGAATAACTGACCAAAGCTGCCCTTATTGTGCCTTAGTAAGTAACCATTTAAATGCTATAAAGTGCCTTTCACTTGGAAGGAAATGACAAAGAGCAGAAGCACACAATGGATTTGAGCTCCAGTGCAGATCGCCACATTACTGTCATCTACGTGCCAACACTTCCACCACATCTGGACATCTTCTGTAGTCAGCCTGCATAGAGGAGAGGATCACCACAAGGAGGATTAGAATAAAGCCCCCCAAAAGCGTCAATGTCTAAGATTTCTCCCTCGCACAGTCCGCCATATTGTACAGGTAAACAGTAATGGGATTCCTCCCCCTGCCCACCCACATGCCTCTTCGCACCAGTCTTTGTGCAAAGTGCCTTGGATACAAAGCAGATTGCAAACTGAACTATTTTTGTACAAAAAATTGTGAAATATATTAAAAGGTTTATTTCAAAGAATGAAGTAATTTGTAAAATATAAATATATATGTATATCATTTATAACCAGAATAAAAAGAAAGCTATTGTTTTGCACTGCAAGATGGTGCTTTTGCATTGTGATGTGGGTGGATTGCGCAAATCCTCACAAGGGAGCCTACTTGATGTACCTTAAAGAAGGACCATTTAATATACAATAGCAAATATCATAGGCAAGCCAACTAGAGCAGCTGATGGCACATCTCTGGCCTGGCATGTATCAGTGGACCCTCTGATGAGCTGCTTGTGCCCAGTCTGGGGGGGTTTGTGCTGAACTGGAATAAGCTGCTGTGAAATGCACAAATGATGAATGAATGATGCCAGCGGAGGGGTGTGGTTTCCTCACACTATGAGGTGGAGCCATACAGGTAATGCAATGTGTATCCAATGATTTCCTTTATTATACCTAAAATGATGGGATTCTGAGCAGTTTCAATGATACCCCATGGTAATCAGTGGGTCCTGTTATTGCTTAATTAACACTGTGATATTACTCTATTACTGTGGAATGTACACTCACTGACCAAAATAGTAGGAACACCTGCTTATCAATGCAATTATCTAATCGGCCAATCATGTGGCAGCAGCAAAGTGCATAAAATTCCAAGTGATTTCAACGATGGTGTGATTGGTAGTGCCAGGCAGGCCTGTATTGAGTATTTCTGCATCTACTGATCTCCTGGGATTTTCATGCACCATAGTCTCTAGAATTGTTGATTAAAGAGGTCAGAGGAGAATGGCCAGACTGGCTCAAGCTGATAGAAAGACTATGGTAACTCAGATAACCACTCTGTGCAAATGTGGTGAGCAGAAACACATCTCAGATTGCACAACATGTTGAATCTCATGGGCAACGACAGCAGAAGACCTCATTGGGTTCTACTCCTATCATCCAAGAACAGAAACCTGAGGCTGCAATGGACAGTCACCAAAATTGGACAGCTGAAAACTGGAAAAAAGTAGCCAGGTCTGATGAGTCTCGATTTCTGCTGAGACACCCAGATGGTAGGTCACAGACCGCATGAATCCATACACCCTACTTGTCTTGTGTCAACAGTCCAGACTTGGTAGTGTGGATGTTTTCTTGCACCCTTTGGGCCTGTTAACACCAATCAATCATTACTTGAATGCCACAGTCTATCTGGGTATGACTGCTGACCAGACACATTCCTTCATGGTAAAAATTTACCAATCTTCTAATGGCTACTTTCAGCATGGTCATGCACCATGTCGCAAAGCAAATGTTGTCTCAAACGGGCTTCATGAACCGGACATTGAGCTCAGTGATCCTTGGTGGCCTTTCCAGTCCAACAGAACACCTTTGGGATGAAGTAGAATGGATGATTCCCAGCATGAATATGCACTTGACAGATCTGTACAATCCACATGATGTAATCATGTCAACAAGGACCAGAATCTCAAAGGAATGTTTACGATACGTTGTGGAATCCACACCACAAAAAGGAGTGAAAGGAGACCCTACCCAATATTAAGACAGCAGCCCTAAGAATTTGAGAGAGTTTACAAAAACATCAGCTGTAAAAATTATTACATAGGATATGCTTAAGTAGATGAATCACATCATACCAGGATGTGCACTCTTCAAACAAAAGCAATAACACCTTGTACTTGTGACCGTCAAGCAGATCCTCTGCTTTTTTATGATAAATGTGTGTGAAAGAGCAAAGCAGCTCCACATGAATGCATTCCTCCAACTGGACGCTGATTAATTGCACACTGAAGGCTTCTTCCCATCAACCCCTTCAATCTCCTGCTGGCTGCTGGGAATTGAAGTCCTATTGGTAAACTCCTCCACAGATTCACTTCACAATAACGGAGCTGACGTCATATAGGCAGATTTTACCACTCGATTGAACAAAGGCATCCTCTTCACCACTCTAACCTAATACCTTTCTACAAATTTGATAACCTGAAACTTCTGGTGTTAATTATTCATTACACAGTATTTCACTGATAAGACCGTTGTTAATCTATCTGGAATGTAGGGACAGAGCTGGAGGTGGCAGAGTTAAAGATGCTAGGGTTTGCACTGGGTGTGATGAGGCTGGACAGGATTAGAAATGAGGACATTAGAGGGTCAGCTCAGGTTAGATGGTTGGAAGACAAAGTCAGAGAGGTGAGATTGCGTTGGTTTGGACATGTGCAGAGGAGAGATGCTGGGTATATTGGGAGAAGAATGCTAAGGATAGAGCTACCAGGTAAGAGGAGCAGAGGAAGGCCTAAGCGAAGGTTTATGAATGTGGTGAGAGAGGACATGCAGGTGATGGGTGTGACAGAGCAAAATGACAAAGACAGCAAATTATAGAAAAAGCTGATCCGCTGTGGCAGCCGCTAACAGGAGCAGCCGAAAGAAAAAGAAGATGTAAGCCAATTACAGCCTGAAAATAACCGGTAAGTGCACAAAGTATGAAGTCTCCTAGTCCACTTCTGCCATCTGCTGGTAGCGGAAATGTATACAGTTTTTTTTTTTTTAAATAATGACACTTCTAGGATTCAAATCTCAACCAGGTAAATAAATGCCTGTTCGGAGTTTGTACTTTTCTTATTTTTTTGGGGTACTTTGGTTTTCCTTACATATTCCCCATGTGTTTGTTTCCTATTTTGAATGGCAATTTGAAAATGAATTTGTGTGTTGGGGGTGCCATGTGATGGGCCGGTGGTTCATTCATTTTGGGCTCCATCCAATTAGAGGGCAAACTCCACCATTCCGGGATCTACAAGGTTATTCTATATTTTTTTCCACCAGTTACTTTCATCCCGAAACCATAAGGTGTGTGGATCAATTCCTAGACTCTTCTTCCTATTTACAAAATGTTTTGACACCATTCACCAGAACCTACTCACTACAAATACACCAAAAGATTGGACCATTCTGGATCTTCGGCCAGTTTGTTACATCCTAGATGAAGCTACAGGGGCAGCTGTGCTTTGCTCTGCTGGTCTCCACCTATGGAACAGAATTTTAGAGAAACAATTTTATGGCCGTGCATCTGACAATTCATAATGATATCCATTGTTAGTATTTTTCTGTTTTATTTATATACTAGTCATGTTACCTGTCAAAGACAGGTGATACAATATATTTCAAAATATTTGATATCTGATATCTCCTGCCTTAGAGAGTCTCTCGTACCTTTCTATCTGTCCTCAGTATCCTTGTGTGTCTCATCCTCTCTTGTCCCCGCTTGTTCTCTCAATTGTGTTCCTGCTTCTTAGACCCCGTGTCGTGATCAGGGCTGAATTTTGAGGTCTTATAGCCTTTTTCTGTAGATGTCATTTTGTGTAACTGTCATTAGGGTTCCATCTTGCAGTTATAGGGGGTGTGGTCTTTGGGGTCATGACCTCGAGTTCATCAGTAAGACAGGATAAAATGTCAGCAGTTGTACTAAGCTGTATAAGATCTCCGGATGAATGCTTTAAAACTCATAGAAATTTTCTCTTTGCTATTGATTTTCATGTCTTCCCTGGTTTTTGACTTCATGCCTGAGTTTTGAATGTTATTCTTGCTTTTTGTCTATGTTTCATTTGATTTATTTATATTTTATTTGTTTTGTTTTGCCTTTTTGCATGAATCTCTTGGTTCAGCTCAAAAAATTAATTATCTGCTTCCTGCTGAGTCAGGACTCTGTCATTTTAAAATGCTTTGCTCACCTCCTGTTCACTTTTTGACTACCATCAATGGTAGACATGGGCCCCATTACGCATTGTGAAAGCACCATCATTCATTTTCTTGTGAATACTTCCCATCTTTAAAGGTGACTATCAGTGGGCCTCCTACGCCTTTACTCCTCCTTATGTGTCTCAATGGCTCTTGTCAAAGTCAAACTGACCAATCAGACCAAAGATAAACTGACCAATTAGATTGATCAGAAGGACCAGGACATGCATACACACACACACACAGACAGCAGCAGCTTATTATATAGCAGATACATTGTTTATATATATATATATATATATATATATATATATATATATATATATATATATATATATATATATATATATATATATATATATATATATATAAATTAAAAATTGTATTTTATAAGTATGTTTTTTATTGTAATGTACCTTAAGATGACTTTGTTGTTTAAGCAAAACAATCTAACATTCTCAAACCTACTTAATGCAATTTATAAAGGACATTAAACTGTAACTATCACACTATTACACACACACACACACTCACATTTAAAGTCACCACCCAACACTCTTTGAGATGTGGACACTTGAAAAGGCCCAGACTGTGCAGTGATTGTGCACAGGGTCGGATTTGAACCCTCGTATCTGGAGCAGCTATAATCCTTAATTTTCTCCCAAAAAAGCCTATTTCTATTTAGAAGCAGGGAGATGGAGTCCATCCTAGCAACAGGACACCAAATCATCTCAGTTTCATTTTATAATATTTTGGGGTTCCTGATCACAAATAGGGTGGCGCAGAGTGTGGCGCTGCTGCCTCACAGTTAGGAGACCCAGGTTCACTTCCCGGGTCCTCCCTGCGTGGAGTTTGCATGTTCTCCCCGTGTCTGCGTGGGTTTCCTCCCACAGTCCAAAGACATGCAGGTTAGGTGCATTGGATTCTAAATTGTCCCTAGTGCAGCGTTTCTCAACCTTTAAGTATTTGCAACCCGAGTTTTCATAACAGTTTTAATCGCGCCCCCACTAACATTTTTTAAAATTTTATCATACCTACTTAACTTTTATCAGCATTTATCTAACTCTATATTTATTGTTCTAGTATCAGAATGTAGTTTAAGTTAATTTGTTTTGGTTTCAACAGATGTTTTTTTTTCATATTTTTAATTCTTGTTTTCTTTTTTCACATCTTCACGCCCCCCTTTTTGCTACTTCACGCACCCCTAGGGGGGCCCGCCCCAAAGGTTGAGAACCACTGCCCTAGTGTGTGTTTGGTGTGTGTGTGTGTGCCCTGCGGTGGCTGGCACCCTGCCCGGGTTTTGTTCCTGCCTTGCGCCCTGTGTTGACTGGGATTGGCTCCAGCAGACCCCTGTGACCTTGTAGTTAGGATAAAGCGGGTTGGATAATGGATGGATGGATGATCACAAATAAAAATGTTTTGATATTTGATTATTTATTGGTGGTCCTAACCCTCTAAGAACCACTATCAAGCAGGTTAAAAATTATACATCTCAAACATAGGCATGTGGGGTATTCATTTAGACCAGAGGTCGGCAAAGTTGGTCCGGGGAGCAGGTTTTCATTCCAACTTAGACTTTGTCCATTTAAGAATTATGGAGACCACTGTGTTCTTGGGAAGCATCAATGCGGCAGAATTTTTGTAAACTTCCCCAGATCTGTGCCTCTGACAATCCTGTCTGTAAGTTCTGTAAGCAATTCATTTGACACAATGGCTTGGTTTGTGTTCGACTGTGGGACATTCGATAGACAGCTGTGTTCCTTTCCCATCCTAATCAGGTCCAGTTAATTGAGATGACCACAGGTGGACTCCAAACAGGTTGTACAAACATCTCAGCCATGATTAATAGAATGACATGCACCTCAGCCAAATTTCAAGTGTCATAGCAAAGGGTTGGAGTACTTGTGTCAGTGTGATACTTTTAATACAGTTTGAAAAATACCAAACTTCTGTTTTAGCTTTGTCAATCTGGAATATTGTTGCTTAATGAAGGACGATGCTGATGTTTGATGAGTTGGAGGAGTGTCCTGAAATGAACACCGTAGTAGGCGTCGGACTATACCTTCTGTAAGCACTGTGCATTGCTGACTGCAGTTCTGAAGTTTGACACATCGCGTCGCCACAAGGCTGTTACATCGAGCTATCATGCTAAACACACACCAACCGCGCGGGAGCGCACAAAACAGCAAAAACAGTTCAAGTTCAGTTCCGTTCACACAAGCTACAAGGACAAAGAAGAGTAAAGCAACGACGGACAGTGAGAAGGAGATCATCCGCACTAAAAACACAGAAAACTGTGTGACGAATGCAGAGGAAAACTGCAATGACATGAGAAAGATGAACTTGCAGCTAGTGATGAAAATGAAAGCGTAAATTGTCCATCTCGATTTTTTCCGGACCAGAGCCGGCCAATCCATTAGAAGACATGCGCTTAGGGCACTGGTTTCTAACGGGTGACGTGTATGAAAGTTAAGGGGCGAGCACTCCGGACACTGAAGGGTACCCTAACTTTCAACAACTTTCGTCAAACTCTAATAAAGCAGGGGTGCCCAAGCCATCGATCGCGATCGACCGGTAGATCGGAAAGGTAGTGCAGGTAGATCGCGTTGCATTCAAATAATTTTTTTAAACGTTAGTCTATCATATATCCTTCCTATGGCATTTGCCACTTGATTGACATACAGGACGGCCAGTCTGAGGTCTCTTCTCTTCTAACACACTGGTCAAACGCGCGAGCTACTGCAGACCTCCGGCTGTGATCTAGTTAGCCTTCCAATTTATATCGACTAAAGAAAGGATTTAATTTTGATTTGGATGTGGAGTTGGAAGAGGGTTTTTTCTCTCTCACAATGTCACAATCGAAGTGCGTTTGTCTGATCTGTCAATCTATCATTGCTCTTCCAAAGAAGGAAAATGTGGAAAGGCATTTTCAAACTGTTCATAAAAACTTCAAAACTGAATTCCTTCCGAAAATCGATCTGAGAAAGACAAAGGAGAGGGAACTAAAATCGCAGTTAATCGGACAGTTGTCGGACATTTTTCACTCGGCTGAATTCAAAAGCAAAGGCAGAAACACCGAAGCATCGTTCCGGGTGAGTCACTCGATCATTAAGCATAAGACGTCCTTCAACGATGGAGAAATGATAAAACATGCCTTCCTTGAGACAGATGGCCAGGGATAAATTCCTGCTGGGATTTCAAGAGCCCTGACCGGAGAAAAAGGAGTTTCTCCTTGTCATTAAACATGCAGAATACAAGCAACTTAATAACGATCAATGGCCGCTAGACTTGTCATTTTTTTCCGATCTGACCAACATGTTGAATGAGCTTAATTTACAGCTGCAAGGAAAAGAGACAACCATGGTCAATAGGATTAGCTCAGTTAATGCTTTCAAACGAAAAATGCAACATCTGTCCTCAAAGCTGCAGCGCCTTGATTTGGGGAACATGCAAAAATTCCCGTCAGAGCTGGAGACGCAATGGAAGGCGTGTGCGCAACTTGACAGCATCCGCTACAGAGCAGATTTAAAAACTTTCTATCAGACTTTGACAGACGGTTTCAAGATTCAGCTTTACTTGAGCCAATCGCTACATTTAAGTGCTATCCATTTAGGGAAGATGTTGAGAGTGATTCACCCACATCAAAAATTGCAACACTGTTTCACCTAAAACTCCTTTACAGTGGAGGATGAGATTTTGACACTACAGGATGACATTCAGCTGAAGTCTGGGGCTCATGGACAGTTTTAGAACTTATGAGGAAAAGTACCCAAACATGAGGAAATGTGCTGCCTCCTTGACTGAATTATTCGGCTCTACTTATTTATGTGAGTCAGCCTTTTCCCACATGAAGATTATTAAATCTAAATACTGTAGTGACAGTGATGTCTTGAATTGTTATTGTGCCATAAAGGTTATTCAGTTATACAAGGTACGACAACATATATTATATGTATAAAGTATACTGCAGTCTATATATAGCATTTTTAATGTAGGTAGACCATTTCGACTTGGTCATTTTAAAAGTAGCTCGCAAGCCGAAAAAGTGTGGGCGCCCCTGCTCTAAAAACAGCGGCTGGGCGATGTTACCCGCAGGGTGCCATTTATGAAAGTAAAAGCGCGCATGCTCCGTAGACCATGGGTGCGCACTCCTTAGTCCGCAGTGTATACTCACAGAGGCACAACTAGATATTGCTGCAGCCCGGAGTAAAATGGGCGCATCTGTGGGGGAGCGAGATAAATTTCAATCATATTCCATTTTAGCGAATCATGTTGTTACTAATGCGTGACTTCAGCATATCAGGCACGCCGCAGCTCTTCTCCTTGTCTTCTAACACAGAGGGTGAGCCCCCTTCCCCCCCCAAGGAAGGGTTGTTGATGTCTAATAATACCGACTACCCGAAAAGAATAACGAGGGGCGACGTCCACCCGGCCTAGAACTTTACATGGGCTTCGAGCGGCACTGTCCCGAACTGACATTGATAATTAAGCACATTTCTTTGTGTGTCTGGATACACACTAAACAATAAAAATAAAATGCTGGAATTACTTAGTTTAGTTTTGCAAACAGTTTCCACGTAACTAGCATAATTATTCTGTAACAACGGTTTTGTTGCAGGTTTACACATAAACTCATGTTAGCCCAAGTTTGTGTTGTTGTGAAGCTGCAACCTGCTTTGATTTACTCAGATCTAAAGAAAATAGTTAATCTTTGATAACTGAAAATGTTTACGTTCAACTACAATAACTCCATTAAAACGTGACACACGAATTCTATCAACACAAATAGTTATAATGTCTTATTAGAACTGTGAACCAGTTCACGCTTTACTGCGTAAGGGGATTATAATTTGCACTCACTGATCGCACTTTCTGTATAATTTTACAATTACCGGTCGTTGTATTGGAACAAAATTAATATTCTTTTGTGATGTCCAGGGGTACAAGTTTGCCAGTATAAAAAAAAAAGTATATCGTAAATTATCTTCCACATACAGCCACACAAAATCCATGGCATTCAGTAAAGAACTCGTTTGAAGTCTTTAACTGTTTTTCATCTGTACATAGGAGTACATTCATTGGACCTCAGTGCAAAAAGGGGGCGGTACTTTATTCAAAATATCACACTTTATGCAAATAATTGATAGTCCTGTACTTAAAGCTTGTTCATTTTGGGTTAAATCAGCTTAATTCAACCTGATTAATTCAAACGAACATGGGCGTATTTGTTTTGAGTATTTATAAAATTGACATAAGTGAATGAAGATAACAGTCCTTGAGACGGCATGCCTCTGTTTAAAAGAAAATAGCCCGATGGCTTTGTTACAGCTTCAAAGTTTTGTGTTATTGTGACACTTGAGCGATTTATGTCAGTTCAAGTATACAAACAGCTACCACGCTGGGTCAGTGTTGGAATCGCCAATAAGTATGCCACACTGATTTGGGGATATGGGAGGAAAACTGGCGTACCTTAAGAAAAAAAAAACACACAAACACACATGTGAACAACGTTCAAACTGCGCACAACCGACTATATATATATATATATATATATATATATAGGGCGGCACGGTGGCGCAGTGGTAGCGCTGCTGCCTCGCAGTTAGGAGACCCGGGTCCTCCCTGCGTGGAGTTTGCATGTTCTCCCCGTGTCTGCGTGGGTTTCCTCCGGGCGCTCCGGTTTCCTCCCACAATCCAAAGACATGCAGGTTAGGTGGATTGGCGTTTCTAGATTGGCCCTAGTGTGTGCTTGGTGTATGGGTGTGGGTGTGTTTGTGTGTGTGCCCTGTGTTGGCTGGGATTGGCTCCAGCAGACCCCCGTGACCCTGTATTCGGATTCAGCGGGTTAGACGATGGATGGATGGATGGATATATATATACAGTGGAGGAAATAATTATTTGACCCCTCACTGATTTTGTAAGTTTGTCCAATGACAAAGAAATGAAAAGTCTCAGAACAGTATCATTTCAATGGTAGGTTTATTTCAACAGTGGCAGATTGCACATCAAAAGGAAAATCGAAAAAATAACTTTAAATAAAAGATAGAAATTGATTTGCATTTCATTGAGGGAAATAAGTTTTGAACCCCTACCAACCATTAAGAGTTCTGGCTCCCACAGAGTGGTTAGACACTTCTACTCAATTAGTCACCCTCATTAAGGACACCTGTCTTAACTAGTCACCTGTATAAAAGACACCTGTCCACAGAATCAATCAATCAAGCAGACTCCACACTCTACAACATGGGAAAGACCAAAGAGCTGTCCAAGGATGTCAGAGACAAAATTGTAGACCTGCACAAGGCTGGAATGGGCTACAAAACCATTAGCAAGAAGCTGGGAGAGAAGGTGACAACTGTTGGTGCGATTGTTCGAAAATGGAAGGAGCACAAAATGACCATCAATCGACCTCGCTCTGGGGCTCCACGCAAGATCTCACCTCGTGGGGTGTCAATGGTTCTGAGAAAGGTGAAAAAGAATCCTAGAACTACACGGGAGGAGTTAGTTAATGACCTCAAATTAGCAGGGACCACAGTCACCAAGAAAACCATTGGAAACACATTACACCGCAATGGATTAAAATCCTGCAGGGCTCGCAAGGTCCCCCTGCTCAAGAAGGCACATGTGCAGGCCCGTCTGAAGTTTGCCAATGAACACCTGAATGATTCAGAGAGTGACTGGGAGAAGGTGCTGTGGTCTGATGAGACCAAAATAGAGCTCTTTGGCATTAACTCAACTCGCTGTGTTTGGAGGAAGAAAAATGCTGCCTATGACCCCAAAACACCGTCCCCACCGTCAAGCATGGGGGTGGAAACATTTTGCTTTGGGGTGTTTTTCTGCTAAGGGCACAGGACAACTTAATCGCATTAACGGAAAATGGACGGAGCCATGTATCGTGAAATCCTGAGCGACAATCTCCTTCCCTCTGCCAGGAAACTGAAAATGGGTCGTGGATGGGTGTTCCAGCACGACAATGACCCAAAACATACAGCAAAGGCAACAAAGGAGTGGCTCAAGAAGAAGCACATTAAGGTCATGGAGTGGCCTAGTCAGTCTCGGACCTTAATCCAATAGAAAACCTATGGAGGGAGCTCAAGCTCAGAGTAGCACAGAGACAGCCTCGAAACCTTAGGGATTTAGAGATGATCTGCAAAGAGGAGTGGACCAACATTCCTCCTAAAATGTGCGCAAACTTGGTCATCAATTACAAGAAACGTTTGACCTCTGTGCTTGCAAACAAGGGTTTTTCCACTAAGTATTAAGTCTTTTTTGTTAGAGGGTTCAAAACTTATTTCCCTCAATGAAATGCAAATCAATTTCTATCTTTTATTTAAAGTTATTTTTTCGATTTTCCTTTTGATGTGCAATCTGCCACTGTTGAAATAAACCTACCATTGAAATGATACTGTTCTGAGACTTTTCATTTCTTTGTCATTGGACAAACTTACAAAATCAGTGAGGGGTCAAATAATTATTTCCTCCACTGTATATATATTATGTATATATATATATATATATGTATATATATATATATATATATGTATGTATGTATGAATGAAAGGTCAAGCAAAATGATACCTTTGATTGGCAAACTAAAAAGATTACAATTACTTGCCTGAAGAAGGGGCCTGAGTTGCCTCGAAAGCTTGCATATTGTAATCTTTTTAGTTAGCCAAGAAAAGGTGTCATTTTGCTTAACTTTTCTCTATATATACTGTAGCAAGAAGCTATGTTAAATTACGAGACTGTCAGTGTTACCCACCCTGGTAGCAGCAGGCACAAGAAAGAACAGCCCCTGAATGTGACGCCAGTCCTTCGCAGGGCACAATCCTACTCGGTCATGGCGGACTCCACTGGCTAAAATACCACAAAACTTCACAGTATACTTGTCAATTTACTTCATTTTAAGTGAAAGTCTCGGCTCGATCATTTACTTCAAATAATGTGAAATACACTAAAAAATAAAATTGCCAGAGTGGTTCTTCAGAGCAATGCCATTGGTTGGTTGCCAAAATACCCATCTTCATGATGGTTGCAGAGAGACCCTTTATTAATTTAGCAGGCTCCATATAGTAAATAATCATGTATTCATAACAGATTTTTGAAATACCAATAGGTCACGACTTTAAAATAACTTTTGCTTCATACACTACTTCTGGCTAGACTCATGTTTTCTTGATATTTAATTGGTTTTTTTTAAAGCACAAAGAACTTACTTCATATATAAAGACGCTTCCAGAATGAAATGGTGCTTTGTCAAGCAATAGTTTTGCAAGGAACCACGCAACCCATTAAAGAACCATACAGTGCCAATAAAGAACCAGGATTTTTAAAAGTGCACCTCAGTGAGAACACGTGGGGGCAGCACCGCATTGAGATAACTCACGGAGACATTAACTTGGCATTCGACCCGCTGGATGTTATAGATCATGTTCCGGTCACCTTTGTCCAAACACAGCCTCCATGACGTTTTGTAATCTGTCGCGAGCGATTTGGAGCTTTGACTGAAGCGCGCGTCCCCTTGAGTTTAGAAGTTGTGTAGAGACAAACTCTTAATCAACGCGTGCTGATGTGGAATTAATTGTGTGCGGAGTGTCGTGCCAGTCAAAGTGTTATCGGGCGTAGGAGGCTGGAGGGTAGTTGTCCTCCTCATTTCCCGGGGATTCACGGGCTCTTAGAGTTACGGCACCACTCAGTGTCTAAGAACCACACAATCCAGTAAACACCCATAAAATGCCATTTAAGGACCAGTATTTTTAAGAGCGTAGTCAGCGACCGAAACACTGCATACTTGTTGGCGGTCCGTTCGATCAGCGTGTTGACATACTCCTAGTTGGTAAGAAACAGTTTGTCTTCAGTGTCGCATACTAAACAATGCCACAGCTGAGGAAGTGAGACTCTAATGGCAGAAGAGTTGCGTTTGTGAAAAAAGATAAAGTAGAATACCCGAAATCGGTGAAGGAAGTTTAATAATACTCTTGTAAGTGGGTTGTGTGACCTTTCGTTTTAATGGCCCGTTGCGTCATATTCAGACCCTTCGTTCATCATTCTGGCACCCGCGTAACCAGCTTTTGCTCGAAATTAATTTTTATGACTACAGCGTATATTGAAAAACGTACGTGCGCAGTGCGCGTCAAACTCTACACGCCCAAGCCTCACACGGTGGCGAGCCTCCCATGTCTGACGTCATTGTTGTCGCCGAACCAGCCTTTAGGCTTGATGCCTACCGAATGAAAGCGAAATAAATGAATTAATTAAAGTTAATTTATAGCTGTGTAATTAAAAGTGTATACTATGTGTAATTATTATTTAAACATTTTTATTAACTTGTTTTTCATTTCTAGCTAATATCTCATAGGTGATCGAAATAAAGCAGGTGACAGAGGGCTGACATTTCTCCTTACTAATCAAGCCGTCAGCTGCTATTTTGCTTCCTAATCATCTCCACTTAGGAAGACACCTTTTCTGTTTTTTAATGATTTTCATGGAGTTGCGCTGTGCGCATTCCTTTGTTTAATTTGCATTTTAATGTTTGCTGAAGAGTGATTCTCAATGCAGAGGATGTGACGTCTTTTACGATAATAGCGGGTCCCTATTAGTTTGTCGAATTTCTTGTATGTAAAAAAGTTATTATAAAGTACTGATAAGGAAACCAAGCATCAAACAAACTCAAAAAAACACCAGTTCTGTAATGGCACTTTGCTGGGTTATGTGGCTCCATCTTGACAAGGAACAATTTAATTTCAGGAAGAGCTCTTTGTATGTAAATTGTTTTTTCGAGGTCTGAGGAGATTCCTAATATGTGGATTACAAAACTCTTTAATGTATAAAAGGGTACCTAACATAGAACCAATGTAAAAAAAAAAAAACTGAATTTAGCTAGTGAGATTGTCCTTTAAAAATGACGAACAAATTCGTTTTTCACAAGTCTGTTATTAACTCCTATTTGGAACCTGTTCTAAATCTAAATAAAGGTTATTTCTGGCCACTTCGTGTGGATGATTCTTCTAGGAATTAAAATGGTCCCCTTATGTCATCGCTCGAAAGAACCACTTTGGTAGATTTATGTTTTACAATGGATTTAACAGCTATTTTTTCTTCTTAAATGTCTTGCTCGTTTTAAAGCTGCATAGTATACGCATTTCATGAATGCCTTCTGAAAGCGGGGCCATTTTTAAGAGAGCATCCCACGTTTTAATCGAATTGCTACGCGTTAATCCGGAATGCAGATTAATCAAGAAGAAGTAAATTGTGGAAGAAAGACTGCCAATTGTCCGCAGTAATAGACACGGGTGCAAGAATTAATTTGGCTCTCAGAGTACCAAGACAAAGTAATTTGCTTTGAGAGGGTTCAAGCAAAATACAAAAGAGGATTTGAGCCAAAGACAATTAAAAAGTTACAATGTGGTTGTTTTGTCCCTTGCATTGCTCGAAAGAACCACTTTGCTGGGTTTATTTTTTTTTTTAGATTGGTGTGAATGGTAATAAGTTTTATTCCTTTATTTTACCTGTCTTAATGGCTACGCTCTTCACGATCGCACCCTTTTAAAGTGGTATTGTTTTTCAAAGCAAACCACATCGTAATATGAAGTTGTTAATGTGTAGCAACTTTTAGTTTCCCTTTAATATTTTTGAAATCCAAATAATTTAGGGGCAGGTTTATTATCCCAGTACGGTGATATTCATATCTGTACAGTATGTCTAACCAGTATAAAATGTTTTATAAATATGATGCACTTTAATTTTTCTATGCCATTGACTTGTCGTCTCCAAGATTTTTTGGGAATAGAGAAGCTCGCTTTTTGCTTCTGAATCTAGCTGACAAATGACCCATCCCCAACCCCTAACTGTCAGTCAACCCGCTATAGCCTAACACAGGGTCACAGGGGTCTGCTGGAGCCAATCCCAGCCAGCACAGGGCGTAAGGCAGGAACAAATCCCGGGCAAGCGCCACCGCAGGTTCACACACACTAGGGAGAACTTAGGATCGCCAATGCACCTAACCTGCATGTCTTTGGACCGTGGGAGGAAACCGGAGGACACGGTGGAAACCCATGCAGACACGGGGAGAACATGCAAACTCCACGCGAACCTAGGTCTCCTTACTGCGAGGCAGCAGCGCTACCACTGCGCCGCAGTGCCGCCCAACATAACTGTTGCAATTGATTATAAATGACCCCGTGAACAGGGCAGTTTCTGGGCATAGGCGATCTAGGTAAGCGGCTAGGACGCCCTTTAGTACTCAGGGCGCATTACTGAGGCCCAATGCAGAAATGCCTATCTTTATTTTGATTAGAAAAAATTGCCCGGACCGGAACACAAATGTTTTTGTTGTGTGCCTCAGAAGACTGGGCAGATATATGAAACAACCCTAGGCGACGCGACATTTTTTTTAAACCACACAGACCTATGAACACTCCGATTATATGTCCGATTATATTGTTTATTGTTATTTTCACATACTAGCGATGTTTGGTCTTGACGTCTGACGACTTGCACAATCCAACAATAACACGAACAGCAACAATGATAATTATGCCAATAGCAATAAGCCATAAACTGTAGCATAGAAGAGACAGATATTGCGAAGTAAATGACAGGATCAAAACAGCAACAGGAGTGAATTGCTGAAAGCTGATTTAACCCAAACTATGATCGTCTCCCAAATGCACATACATTAGAACTTATTTAAAAACTTAGCAAATATGGTCCTCCCATGCTGCTCACCACCATGTGTGAGATTCGCTCTGTGCGCGCTAAAGTAGCTGTGTGTTTTTTTTTTTGGATAGGTAGATTGCATTGTGTGCATACATGAACATACGGTATATAGGAATTGTGAGTAAAGATTCAGATTTAAAGATAGTAATTGTATTATCAGTTTCACAGAATGTTGTCATTAGGCTATGTTTTCAAATTATTTTATTAACGACATGTATATGTTGCGGCAAAGTCTTAGTGGAAAAAAAAAGTGTGTCACCATCATCACAAAACACGCGTTTAGCTGGTGGTTTAAATAGTTAACCACGGAAAACATTTTGCAGGTTCAGCAATAGTCTGAGTATGTCTCCATTTTGTTTAGAAAAACGTTAAAAGCAATAAATAATAATACCGTCCGATTCCTACTTATTTTCTGATGTGGCACCCCTCAAGCGTCTATTTTTCTAAGTCTTGTACAGACGTTGCTGTAACTCGACATCCTCAAATTGTGAATTCAAGATCCTAAATACTTCGGTGTCCCAGGTCCTGTCTCCAGGTCTTAAATCTCACTTAAAAAATATGAGAAAAATTATATTTTTGTATTGGGCAATTGCGTGGAGTTCCCAATAACGAAACTGCCATAACCTGCAATTGCTCCGTCCTGGGTATGACGTTTATCTGCATCCATCCCTGCATGTAGGTCCTCCAATCTGCAGGGGAAAACTTGGGGGTTGGTGGCAAAATTGGCACTCCAGCCACTATTAACAACTCAAACTGTTCCACTCAATTTGAACTTGTGTGGTTCTGAGGTGTCACCTCATGGCTGCAGTCGGGTCCTAATCTGGGGATCCTGAGTTGGTTTGTTATGTGATGTGCGGCAATGCGCTGTATCAGCGTGTGCTCCTAACGTCTCTCTCTCTCTCTCTCTCTCTCTCTCTCTCTAGATGCATATAGAAAACATGTATGCTAAGCATTTCAATAATTGTTCTCTAGTTGTCAAACCCACAAAATTAAATCCTGTATCGCGTGGAGCCCATGCAGCTTATGCCGCACGCACTGGACACAGAGACTGAAACAGACATCCGATCGCAGTGTCTTTTATGTTACCGTTCGCGTCTTAATTTGCCCAGTGACGATGCCCCAATGCACTACTTCGTATTAGTCAAACTCTCTAAGGGTGCATTTTTCATCTTAAACGCGAAACCTGGGTTCAAGTCCAGGCCCGAAGCAGTAACTCGTACATTGTTCCATGTTAGTCCCATCTCCTTCTTCAGAAATGCTGATAAAATCGACGACTGTAAGTTGTCCCGGTGTTTTTAGAGCTGGCGCTTCCTCCTGGCCCGAGTCGTTGTCTCACCGCTTTAGCGAAACGGAAAAGGCGGGTTCAGAAAAATGGAAGACGCGATATCTTACTTGCTCTATCTTCTAGGAGGCTGGGCTCTACACGTGGATTTTGGGAGCACGTAAGGATCCGTTATTCTTTTTTTTTTCAACGTGATAATCTTTATAATAATCTTGAATTTATTTTAGTTTTTCACTTCTAAAATACAAATTCATCTTTAAATGCATTTAATGTTTGTACGATGTTAAGTGAAACCTGCCCGTAAATTGAGTCATCAGTTGGGTACGTAATAACGAATGCTTTTTGATTCATTTTTTTTTAATTGCTAGTATAGCTTGTTGCATCTCTATATGTAAAAGCAAATATAAAATCTTATAATCTACTTAAATGTCTTGTTACATTACACTACTTACACGTTCCTCTTTATTTCAATTCTCTCATATTCCACTGGTGACAGGTGGCGTTATTTAGGAGTCCACGCCTGTCTACTAATGATCTTGTTTCTGAGATCCTTAGTAAAAGATTATTTTACAAATAAACCTTGTCCCACACGTAATCCCTTTAGATAACAAAACACTTAGTGGGGATTCAAAGAGTTATTAATCTGGTGTGTGTGTGTTTTATGACATAAGCAGCCTATAAAGTATTCATTCCAGCATGGTCTCATTTTACACAGTATCATCTTATTCTGTGCTTGCAGAACCTCGTAACTCATAAGACCTCTGTGTCATTTGAAGGCTGTTAGCCTCTTTTTTGTGTGGCCTCTACATGTTACTCTGGGTTTGCTTGTGGAGCTCCACAGTAGCTGTAGTTTATTGTTTATCCTGCGTCTAAAAGTGTGTCTTTTATAAATACATTATTTTCTTTTTGAGATTTCTATGCTGTAGTAGGAGCTGAAAGTGGGATGTGATATGATTCTAAATATAACACTGATTTGATTTGGGGTAGCACAGTAGCTAATGTTTTGTGCCTAATGGATTCTGACAGTAACACTGAGTAAAATTACTAAAGAGGGAGAAGTGGCAGCATGGTGGTACAGTGCATTGCACTCCCGCTTCACGGATCCAGTGCCCGAGTTCAAATTCCATGTTTTTCATGTTCTGACCTGTTTCTCTGTGGGATTTCCTTTGGGTACTCTCAGGGGCAGACATACCATCAGGGCATTTCGGGTGGATGCTTAAGGGCCTTTTCAACTTAACTCCACCCTGAGCTCTATGAAATGGTCCAGTAGTGCCCCGTGTCTAAATCACCAAGGGAGCCCCCAACCCCCAAGGTCCCCATTTGTTGAAATAACGATCTACATGCTAACATCAAGAGGGGACTGTGCGCTGAAATGAATTTCTAAAAGTGAAATCAAGTCCCCGTTAGGGAGCTGTATTCATTAAATTGACAAGGGGCATATGGGGGTCTTAATTCGGCTTTGAACAGTCTGTTTTTTCTCCCATTTCCCCAAAGACATGCAAGTTAGCTTACTTGACCACTCTAAATTGGCCTCATTCCTGCCATGGATTGGCACTATGTACAGGGCTATTTCTTGTCTTGCACCCAGTACTGCCAAAATAGGCTCTGGACACACCCAGTGGCTGCAGGTTTTCATTCTAACTCTTTTCCTAATCAGTGACCAGATTTCACTGCTAATTAACTTCTTTTTCCTTTCATTTTAAGAGCCCTGTTTTTAAGGATTCAGTGCTCTGAATTGATTCAGACAGAAATGAGACGTGAAACAAGCCAACAGTTTACCAACTAAATTGGAACGTCAAACTCTTAACTAATTTCACTCCAACCACTTTATTAATGAGAAGCCTAATCTTGCCGTTAATTAAACTTGTTATTTAATTCCATGGCTCGTTGCTGCTCTCATTTTCCCACAGCAGATATTTCCAAAACTGTTTTTACTAAGAACACCATCAAAATGTTTTGGTGACCCGAGAGACTGAGAGATCAGCCTTGCCGAGACCACCACCTTTCTTTATATTCAGATATTGTGTGATGGGTACGGGTGAGCTGGCCATGTGGCGGCTTGTTTTGTGTCTCATTATTGTTTGGCTGCGGATTAAGTAAATAAGAAACAACTAAGGGGCCTGAGTCAAGTTAATTAAAATTAAGGCAAAAGAAGTTAATTAGCAGCAAGAACAGATCACTAATTAAGAAGATGGTTAGAATGAAAACCTGCAGCCACTTGGGCCCTCCAGGACCGGAGTTTGACATCCGTGTCCTTTAGGATCTGACTTGTGTTTTATTGTTTTATACCAGGGGTGCACACACTTTTTCGGCTTGCGAGCTACTTTTAAAATGACCAGGTCGAAATCATGTACCTACATTAAAATTACATATATATATATATATATATATATATATATATATATATATATATATATATATATATATATATATATATATATATATATATATATATATATACATAGAGAGAGAGAGAGAGAGAGTATACTTTATACAATAAATGTATGCTGTCGTACCTTGCATAACTGAATAACCTTCATGGCACAATAACAATTCAATACATTTATGGTCACTACAGTATTTGGATTTAATAATCGTCATGTGGGAAAAGGCTGACTCGCAAAAATAAGTAGAGCCGAATAATGCAGCCAGGAAGCTTTTGTATTCAGCCGAGTGAAAAATGATGTCCAATTAACTGCAATTTTAGTTTCCTCTCCTTTCTCTTTCTCAGATCACTTTTTGGAAGGACGTCAGTTTCGTAGTTTTTATGAACAGTTCGAAAGTGCCTTTCCACATTTTCCGTCTTTGGCATGGCCATGATAGATTGCCAGATCAGACAAACGCACTTTGATTGTGACATTGTGAGAAAAAAAAATCCTCTTCCAACTCCACATCCAGCCCATACCCTCCCCAAACATTTTTTTTTAAATCCCTCCTTTAGTCGATATAAATTGGAAGGTTAACTAAATCACTGAGATAGCCGGAGTTTTGCAGAAGATCGCGTGTTTGATCGTGCGTGCGGGATGACAGAAGAAAAGAGATCTCAGACTGCCGCCCTGTATGTTAATCAAGTGACAAATGCCACAGGGAAGATATATGATAGACTAACGTTTACATTTATTTTTTTTTTTAATGCGACGCGATCTGCCTGCACTATCTTTGCGATCTACCGGTCGATCGCGATCGACGCATTGGGAACCCCTGTTTTATACCATCTGTTTAAACGGTTTGTCAAAAACAAGACTAGCTATAGTTCTAGAAACAGATAATCCTATCAGAAAGAGAGAAGCATATACAGTAAATGGCAGTGTGTTATCTGTGAAGAAATGGAAGTCACATTGTCATATTATTAGCCACTCTGTGTCAAAAACTGAACTGACTGCATCCTAAATAAAATGGCTTCAGTCACAAGTAGCTGTAAGTTAAAGAGAGTGAAGCCTCTCAAGCTGTATAATTTAAAATGCAAAGTGAATTTATAACAGCTTACATTTTTATTCTGTCTGCTACATTTGAATGGAAACAATACACTAAAAAATATCTTTGCCAAGGGTGGAGTAAGGATTGAAGAATAACAAATTGAAAAACCTGGAGACAGTCCTCCAAGATGGAACGTGAAAGGTTAATATTTTCTATAGTCTAGTTCTTCTTGTTTTGAAATGACGTCATTAACACGTGGATGGCACTACACTGTAGTCATCAGCCTCACTGCCTCGTGATTTGATTGCTGTGCTGGTAGCTGTCTGCGTGGGGTTGGCACATTCCTCCTGTGCACATGTATGGGTTGGCTTTTCACAAGACCCTGGCTTTTCTGCCACATCTTAGACATGCAGGTTAGTTTGACTAAGTGAGTTCTGTCTATGTGGCAATGGCACCCCATCAACAGTTTGCTTCTGTTTTGTGTTACAGGCAGGGTGGCCTACTAGTGCTTTAAACTCTGTGACTCAAAACCTCATGAGTGCTACGAAAGTCTTCTTATCTGTGTCATAGTGTGGCCCTGAGCAACTTGCTTAGTGCACATGTGCTCCTTTTGTAAAGAACTGTATAAATTATATTGTAGCTTTGGACTTGCAAAGCATCTCGGGGCTTTGGAAACTGAAACCATACCATGTTCTAAGCCTGCCTAATCCTGACGGGAACCAAAGGGGGCTGGCTATCCCAGCAAGCAGAGGTGAAAGGCAGGAACAATCCCTGGACAGAAATGTCCTAGGAATTTCAAAACCCTAAGAAAGGGTTGTGTAAGAGGTCAAAGTCAACCCCTGCAGCGGTGGGTGCTAGGCAGGAAGAAACCCTGGACAGAGGGCCACTTCATCACAGGGCCCGAACTCTGACACGTACACACACATACACACACACACACACACACACACACACATACCAGTGCTAATTTGAAATTGCCATTCAACCGAAGCAGCACTTTTTTGGGAATCTGGGAGGACAACTGAACTATTTAAATTGTGCAACAGCTCTGTACTTGTAAGACCCCTTGGGGTAGTGCTAACTAAAGTAAGGCATTCTTTTAGAACAAAGGTTGGTGATCATCTGTTCCTGTTTCTGGGTCATATTTCCTTACAGAAAACAACAAATACATTACTCTTTCTAAGAAAAGTGTTTTGAAATGGTGCTAACTATGAAAAGGCAATTTTTAAAAGTTGTGTTGTTTATCCTATGTGGGCTCTACTAGTTAAGAAATACGTAGATAGTTCTAACTAAATCTCTCTGTGTATAAAGTGCTTTGAGACTGTGTTGTGTTTTTTGGGGGATTAATATTGTATTAGATAGATAGATAGATAGATAGATAGATAGATAGATAGATAGATAGATAGATAGATAGATAGATAGATAGATAGATAGATAGATAGATAGATAGATAGATAGATAGATAGATAGATAGATAGATAGATAGATAGATAGATAGATAGATAGATGAGATAAGAAATACGTAGATAGTTCTAACTAAATCTCTCTGTGTATAAAGTGCTTTGAGACTGTGTTGTGTTTTTTGGGGGATTAATATTGTATTAGATAGATAGATAGATAGATAGATAGATGATAGATAGATAGATAGATAGATAGATAGATAGATAGATAGATAGATAGATAGATAGATAGATAGATAGATAGATAGATACTTTATTAATCCCAAGGGGAAATTTAAATACTCCAGCAGCATCATACTGATAAAAAACAATATTAAATTAAAGAATGATAAAAATGCAGGTAGAACAGACAATACCTTTATATAATGTTCACGTTTAAGGTGGAACTGAAGAGTCACATAGTGTGGGGGAGGAATGATCTCCTCAGTCTGTCAGTGGAGCAGGATGGTGACAGCAGTCTGTCGCTGAAGCTGCTCCTCTGTCTGGAGATGATCCTGTTCAGTGGAAGCAGTGGATTCTCCATGATTGACAGGAGTCTGCTCAGCGCCCATCGCTCTGCCATGGATGTCAAACTGTCCAGCTCCGTGCCTACAATAGAGCCTGCCTTCTTCATCAGTTTGTCCAGGTGTGAGGCGTCCTTCATCTTTATGCTGCCTCCCCAGCACACCACCGTGTAGAACAGGGCGCTCACCACAACCGTCTGGTAGAACATCTGCAGCATCTTATTGCAGATGTTGAAGGACGCCAGTCTTCTAAGGAAGTATAGTCGGCTCTGTCCTTTCTTGCACAGAGCATCAGTATTGCCAGTCCAGTCTGATTGATCATCCAGCTGCAATCCCAGATATTTATAGGTCTGCACCCTCTGCACACAGTCACCTCTGATGATCACGGGGTCCATGAGGGGCCTGGGCCTCCTAAAATTAAATTAATTAGTATTAAATCAACAACAAAATATTACAACTTTATTATATACAAAATATTGTATCCTGTATAACCATAAACAATAAGAGAGAAAGGAACCCATCCACATCCCACCTTATGCCATTCTAGTAGTAGTTTTTTATTGTCATTTCAACCATATACAGTTAGTACACTCCAAAGTGAAATGAAACAATGCTCCTCCGGGACCACCATGCTACACAGAACACGGGACTACAGAAAATCTACACCTTTTAACATAAAGTGTATGTATGTGCAAACGTTACAGGACAGTACAAAGACAGTGCAGCACCGACCAGTTCACATTGATGAGATCTACAAGTACAAAATATCAGCAGGTTGTTCCAAAATGTGACAATATCTTAATAGAACATGACACTGGAAGTAGGAACAAGGTAACAGTGTAATAATCAATATAAAGACATGATGCAGTTGAGTGGAAGGTGTGTATGTGTTATCAGTCTGAGTGTTTAGGAGTCTTATGGCTTGTGGGAAGAAACTATTACACGTTCTGTTAGTGAAGGCCGGAGTTCTAAGGAGGATAAGATACATTTGGCTGGTTGCAAAGCACCACTTCTTTGACAAATGATTTTTTTTGTAGCAAACCCTAGGTTTTGCTGATAATTCACTTTCATGTGAATCTTTTTGCCCATCAGTACTGATCTCTTTTTAGTCTGGAGGTGTTGTCTTTAACTGATTTGGGTTCAGGAGGGATGTTCACTTATGACTGGGTGTGTTTAAATAAGAAAGACACAAAGCTATGGTGGCGAAGGGAGCCACATGAAAGGATCTTGATGCTGAGGAACAGCAGATCGCACACTGAAGCCTCCTCTGGCAGAATTTCAGATGTGCCATGGTCTCCATTTCTTAATGGTCAATTTAACTACAGGGTGGTCCAGATCTAATTATGCAGGTCCAGATTGTCTAGATCACATTGATTTATGCAGGGATGATTTCATTTTGGCGTGAAGACGATTCTTCATGTCGTCAGTTTGCATACTTCTCGATGGTCCGGGATTTTTCGGGGTGATTTCCTATGTAATAAACTTAATAAGTTATAGCGTAATGAAAATTGTGTAATTAGATCTGGACCACCCTATAGATATTCAGTGACTTGGATATTTTCTCATCTCCATAACTTGACTTGTGCTTTTCATGAAGTTGTTTGAAGTGGTCTTTTGCCTTTATTGTGCTGGTTAGCCCACCATCCTCGCTTACCACAGGTTGGTCCTGTCACATACAGGAGCATTTAGATGACAAGCATATGAGAACCCAGACAGGTGACCTCCACTGAAATAATTCTCTAGTGAGAATTTAGAGGTTTCCTGTTAAAAAGAACAAATAATTTTGTGGTCAGTTCTTTTGTGTTTTATATTTGCAGTTAATGGTAGACCAGTTTGCAGAGATCTGTTGTCACTTTGACATTAAACTTTTTTTTTTTCTGTTGATTGCTGTCAAAAATGCCAAACTGTGATTCAATGTTGCATAACAAGAAAATGTGGAGACTTCCAAAGGGGGGGGTGAAGACTTTTTACAGGCCCAGTATTTTGCAGCACAGTGCAATTGCAGACAGCAGCACCTATGAGGTCAGTCACATAATGGCCCATCATCAAGAAATGCCCTCAACGTCAGTCACAAAACGCATGCCCCTTAACACTGTGGTTAAGTTTAGGGTTGTGTGAGGGTTATCTGATGCAAAGGTCAATTTGTGACTGACATTGTGGGCACTACTTGACCTACACCATAGATATTACAGGCTGTATTTAGACCCATCTTGTATTCTGACAGAGTTTTATATATTTGGATGTAACTCTAGACTGCCTCCTGCTGGTTTCTAGCCATACACACCTCTGTGTTGAGGAGCTCGGCCTGATCGTTTGGCAGTATAGTCAGAGTGGGGGAGCAGCAGCGGTGTACTTGTTATGACCCTCATACTGAAATGTCAGCAGAACTCACTTTTTCAGATAAATAATTACATTAACATGTAATACAACACAAAGATGAAAGATCTCCAATTTAAAAAGAAAACCGTGCACTCTTCTGTAAGTGTGTACATTGCACCATCTTCTGGAGGGCTGGCATTGCCAAGTGCTGCTCAAAGGCCCCGAAGGCTAACAAGGGCTGTAGGCCATGCAAATTCAACCAGTGTGACAGCATTGTCGGTGACTCCATCCCTGTCTGCTACCACTTGCTCCTCCGAGGCTCTGTATGCAAATCAGCCCTGTTTGCATGGGCAGCCTGCCCTGAGGTTGATTGATGGCGACAGAACAGGGTGTGTCAACAACCTGCCAGAATTTCATTTTCTTGATCGGACAGTGGGCGAGCTTCCCAGCTCTTCCCAAACACCGTGGAAGCCTCCTTTTACACAACCCTTGATGGGGCCGAGCTTGCTGTCCGATTTGAAGGGAATGCATTTACAATTAGGGTCTCAATATATTAGTACAAGGCCCACAGGTAAGAAGCCCGGACGTTTTAACAGTTTCTCTCCACTGGGTGATGATTCATTTCTTCCTGGACTAAATCAAGTGCCTAAAAATAAGGCAAATATTACGTTCTCCTAACGGCTGCAGAGCTGAAATAGTGTCCATCACTTCAAAACGTCAATCTGCCTTCATTCCTTTTGCTTTCTGCCATTACACTATGAACCTTCAGAAACTGTCTGCGGTTGTATTCCTGATTTCCAGCAGAGTTCATAAGTAGCATGAGTCTAACTGGTCCTAAATGAGGCAAAGAAAAGGTTTACAGGCACCACATCTCCATATGCTTTACCAGGATCCTGGACATCCAGCCTGGGACTGCATGGTTGGTGCCTACAAGACACTGAGACAGGATCACAAAGAATGACAAAAGCTCCACTAGACATGACATCTGACAGGCACAAGTCACAGAGAGGCAGGCCATTATAGTTTCTCAAAATAAGACCACTGGAGTCTGACAGCCAAATCAAATTTGGATTTACGGAGTTGTAGTTGGGCCAACCTGCAGGGGTTAAGGTCATCTGCCTGAAACAGGCTCTTAATAGCAGTTGTGCTGATTGAACTAAAACTTCTACAAAACTGCAGAAGGCCAAAATCTGACCAGAGAAGAAACTTGACTTGGTGATGTCCCAAAGGGTTCAAGATAACAGATTTTGGTTTTGGGTTGGATCACAAGGAGTAAAGCTGTAGGATATAGAGAACTGGCATCAGCCTACAAAGAGGGAGAAAAGTTACGTAATACTGAAAAGTAACCAGCCAAAGAAAATGCTACAAATATCTGTTTGTATCTGACTGCCGGGCCTAAGGTCCTAGGACACCAGCATCTGGCTTGTGCAGGCTTTAGGCATGTGAGACGAAAGTTCAGACTATCCACCTTAATAAAAGGATAAGTGTCTGTGTGTTCATTCTGTTGCTATGTGTCTGTCATGCCAAAAGATGGCACCTCACATTTTTAGTAATAAAAGGCACTGCATTTGTCATTCCAACAGATGGCGCTTCACAAACATGAACACTTCTTTTATGAATACCACATACCAAATAGCATATAACAGAGACACATGCATTGGATAGTGGCCAGCAAATGTTAATACTGATTTCTATGTTAATTGCTTAGATTTCAACCCATCTTAGATGAGTAATACAGATAGTAAAGAGTAAATCTAATTGAGAGCAGACTCTGAATAGATAATAATTCATAGGTTAGAAATACTACTGAGATCCGGTAGGATCTCGTCATAAGAGATTAAGTGTAGGGGATGGAAATCCGACTGGATCAATCCAACGGGGAAAAAAATATGACAATGAAATTAAACCAGATAAGGAACCCCAAATTAAATGCTGTATTTTATTTAACTCAGAAGCTGGATGTCGGAGCCGTTAATGACATTGCACTTGAGTTGACTGCATTCCAGTAAAACATTTAGAAAACCAATATGGACACGTTCAGGAAAACCTTTGGTGTGGTTGCTCCATCGGAATAGATAGCAGATGATAACAACGCTTTACACTGTATTTTATGCATCCAAACACCGTAGCAATATCTCCACAGATCGAAGTTGGACAGTATTGTGTGAAGGGCTGATTTAATGAGATACAAAAAGACAGAAGTGCTAATAAACCATATAATACTACGGCTTTCAATAAAGTCTGTGGCGTACATCACCATTTTGGATTGACGTCATTATATGAAGTTGGACCAACTTGGACGTGAAAGACCAGCCCTGAATTTCTGAGTTGAAAATCTGACTTAAGCGCCTGTTCCAGTTAACATTCCGACTAGGAACTCAGAAATTCCAACTTCCCACTTCAAATGGAATGTGGCAAATTACACAGACTCCAGGCTGAATTAGGCTCTAGAGGGTAGAACTGAATGCTGCGCTCAGTCAAATTATAAGGGGACAGACACAACAATTAAAATATTTGACTAGATAAGGTCACATGGTTTGAGCAGATCAGAAGCAGCAGCACTGCAGGATTCGGAAATCTGGCAGCATCAGCCTGCAAGGAGGACGAAAAGCTCTTATGAGGCTCAACTCTGATCAGATAAAGAATCCCAGGGGACCAAAGAATTAAGATCTGTTAAGGTTAAACGATTAGGTCAATAGCCATGGGGCACTGGTACTTAGCTGGGTTAGGGTTTAGATGGTAGAGGTGTGTGTCACCTGTTCAGATTTTAAGGAATAAATCTATAAGAGGCTCACTTAAAATTGGTTGGAGTTTTGCTGAGGTCCAGAGCAAGTGCTGCATGCTGATGTCATCCTTACTGGTGGACTGTATTGAGAGAGCTGGGTTCTGTGTGTGGCTTGTGTGTGAAACTTTTATTAAAATACATTTGCTCCTAAAGCTTTGCATTTGGTTTTCACTAAAGAGCCAGGCAGGGCTTTTTACAGCAGTGTTCCCTTTAAAATTTTATTTTGGCATAGTGCAGATCAGAAGTTGGACAGGAAGTAAATTATTAGCTGGCACTGTATCCGTTAAGACTATGTCACATCTGGTGACTTTTCCAACGATTTGTTTTTGTCTCCCCCACGGTCATATTCTTCATTTACATAATTGTTGCAAGTCAGAGTCACGCGGTGGCATTCTCCCGTGAAACCAGTTGAATTGCCCAGCAGCTCATTCAAACTAGTCCGCGACAAAATCAAACTGGTTTGGTTTTTGTCTTTAGTCATAGGCACATGCTGTGTGCGCATGAGAGCTGATAACCAATAAATGCTCTTCCAGAAGTACAATTCATGAAATGCAGTGACAAGGAATAAGGAATGCAGGTGTTTTGGACTTCGCAAACGGAAAAGAAACTCATCTGTCTGATGTTCTATGCATCACAACAGATTGGAAAAAGAGGGCTGAATCTGTTAACCCTTCTTACAGCAACGGCTCCATCAGGCAGCATGCTATTGGCTTTCACAAAAAGGGGTGAGACCGACTGCGCTGAAAGGCTGACGCACTGTTGCTAAATGTGACATGCCCAATGATTTATCCATCCATCCATCCATTATCCAACCCGCTAGATCCTAAGTACAGGGTCACAGGGGTCTGCTGCAGCCAATCCCAGCCATCACAGGGTGCAAGGCAGAAAACAAACCCCGGGCAGGGCGCCAACCCACCGCAGCCAATGATTTATTTATTTATTTATTTTTGCATCAAGTAAATTAACATGGGCGGCACGGTGGTGCAGTGGGTAGCGCTGCTGCCTCGTAGTTAGGAGACCTGTGTACGCTTCCCGGGTCCGCCCTGTGTGGACTTTACAAGTTCTCCCCATGTCTCCAGGTACTCCAGTTTCCTCCCACAGTCCAAAGACATGCAGGTTCAGTGCATTGGCGATTCTAAATTGTCCCTAGTGTGTGCTTGGTGAGTGTGTGTGTGTGTGCGCGCTCTGCGGTGGGCTGGCACCCTGCCCGGGGTTTGTTTCCTGCCTTGTGCCTTGTGTTGGCTGAGATTGGCTCAGAACGAGACCCCCATGACCCTGTAGTTAGGATATAGTGGATTGGATAATGGATGGATGGATAAATTAACATGGTTTGGCGACAAGATCAGCAACTGCAGTTGACAAATATGATGTAGCCAATGACTGGAAGTCACATAACATGACATCTGCTTTAATGGTAAATAAATGAGTGGGTTTCTCAGGAAGGAAAGAAGTAAAGGAATACTAGTGAACTCTGGTACATTTCATGCAAGCCAATGAGCATTGGCAGTATGAGGAAGGTAAAGAGCATATTTAAAAAGTTACAGCGCTGATAGTTGGTGTTGGACATTGGGGAAGCAGTGCAGACGCAGATTATGAAGGAAACAGACATGTGTAAGGGAAAGACTCTAATAAGAGCTAAATCTCACACAACTAGCAACTTAAAGTACAGCTGTGGCTTATAGAGAACCACAAAATATAATAAAAGTCCTGCTCTGGATTACCCATATTTACACAGAACTCCAAGCCTGAGAGACACTCGGTGTTACTGCCAAGGAGGGTAAAAAGATGCAAAATTCAAAGAAATGAAAGAGAGCAGAAGAAGTAGTGGACTGTCGGGGGTCTGTCAATGAGTAGTGTCTCTCTTACAGATGCAGGTTCTTAACTGAATAGCAAATTCTAAGTTGTCTTGTATTTATATGCTGGTGGAGGCAGAAGAGGTGGGGCTTACAGGCTGGAACAGGAAGTGATGTCAGTCATCTTCTGGTGGTGGTTCATGTTGTTATAGATGAAAGAGAGAAGGACTTGGCAATAATGCTTTCAGAAGAGCCCTGAAAATACCCCCAACATACAATATGCATCTCGATCCATCCACTTTCTAAACCAGCTTATCTGGAGCAGGGTCATGGGGAAGCTTCAACCATTCCCAGTAAGCATTGGACACCAGGCAGGAACAATCCCTGGACCAGGTGCCAACCCTTCACAAGGGTGAATACTCGCGCAATAGGGGAACAGTTTAGCAATGCCAGTCCACCTGATCTGCATGTCTTTAGACTTTGGGAAGAAACCCACATGGACATGCGGTGAATATGCAAACTCCAGGCATTAAGCACTCAGGACTTGGACCTCAGTCTCTTTGTTAGAATTTAGCAGCAAAACTACTACAGCTAGTATCCTGCGTTCCAAAATGATTGTAAAGT
Source organism: Polypterus senegalus (assembly GCF_016835505.1). Classification (NCBI taxonomy): domain Eukaryota; kingdom Metazoa; phylum Chordata; class Cladistia; order Polypteriformes; family Polypteridae; genus Polypterus; species Polypterus senegalus. The sequence continues at coordinate 169,775,863 of NC_053162.1, forward strand.
ATTATTAAAAGGAAAGGTAATGTATTACAATGGTAAACAGGCCTCGGCCCTAACTTTTGTTGAGTTTGTTGCAGCCATCAAATTCTTAATTTGTGTGTATTTACAAAATACAATTAAGTTAGTCAGTTAAACTATTGAAAATATTTATTTGCATTTTTGTCAGTTAAGTAAAGGTTCACAAGAATTAACATACAACAAATTTTTGTTTTATTGCATATTAATTGAATTGCCTATTATAGTTTCAAACGGCTTCATTTGGGGTTTAATTGCCTGCTTTCTTCATCAGCCATCAGCTAATAATGAGGTGCAAATGACAAAAGGGCCACCAGCTCTCCAGTGAATCTGCTTCCATTTAAACCTGTGTATGTGCATCATGAAGTATCTGATATTTATATAATGTATTGAGAGATATGGCCAGCCGTTTATTCCGGCCAATAACCCCACGCCGCTAGATGGAGCCCTTCCGGTAGCATGGAGGTGCCCCGAATTCCAGCAGGGCATCATGGACATTGGAGTTTTCCTTCACAGCCCTGCTGGATGCCATGGGGACACTGCAGGGAGGCTCTGAGACTTTTATTTGCCCTATAACCCGGAAGTACGTCTTGGTCACAGGAACGTAGGAAATGACGTACTTCCGGGATGAAAAAGAAGAGTTTTGATAAAACCCGGAAGTGCTAGGAAGTCACATGGACTGAAGGTTCAGAAGCACTTCTGGGTCATGGAGTATAAAGGACTATGGGAAATCCCAGACAGACGAGCTGAGTCGGGAGGAAGGGTGGCAGCGTGTCTGGGGAGTGGAGGATTTATTGTTATTGTATTGATTGGTTATTGTATGAGTATTGTGGAGTGTAGGGTGCTTTGTGCACTTTATTGTCCTAATAAATCAAATTATTGGACTTTTATCTGGTGTCTGGTCTGAGGGTTCAAGGGGACGACAGCGCACCCTATCTGTCACAGTATGTATTGTTTATATAATGTTTAGAAATAAATGAGAGAGTTGGGATGGACCAAGAGGTACAAATCTGCCGAGAACCACAAGACGTATGGATAATGAGCCTCGGAAAAGGACAGTCTACTCTGCGAGACAGATTTGTCTTGGAAGAACGAGAGCGCAAACCACCATAGAATTAAATATCAAGTCTCATTACCTGATAGGCCCGACTTCTAATTACAAAACTTCTTAGAATGGAAACCTGTAGCCACTGTGGACCTCCTGGACCAGAGTTGAGCATCCCTGGGTGGTCCAGATCTAATTATGCAGAACCACATCGTCTGGATGACTTTGATTTAAGCGAGGATGATTCCAGTTCGGCGCGAAGACGATTCTTTATGTCGTCAGTTCACACACTTCTCGATGGTCCGGGATTTTTTTGGATGATTTTCTATATAATAAACTTAATAAGTTATAACGTAATGAAAATTGCATTATTAGATCTGGACCACCCTTTAGGATTGTGTTAGCCATTGTTAGACATGTTAGACTGTTTAGGAGGTTTTTGCCTTCAGAGCTTTGCTAGTGGTTTTATGTTGGTGGTCCTTAGAAAACTGAAATGCATGTTAAAATTGATTCTTTTTAAATATATTGCTACTGTGAAAACATTTTAAATGATGCTGTTAAGTATGTCAAGAATAAATATATTAAAATATCTTGCAATATACTGAAATCTAAATTATTGGCCATTTTTGAATATTGCAACACATTTTCCAAAAACATATACTTCTTAATATCTTTTAAAATTCTAGCAGGGATATACTATAAGATACAATTTAGAAAACCTCACCTGTACTGTAAATTCGAGTTCTAATATATTTTACAACATATTTTAGTTTAAGTTACAATGATATTTGTCAATTTTGTGTATTGCAGTATATTTTAATGATACGTTAACCTGCCATTGAAAGTGTTGCCCAGTAGACATCTCTTGGGTGTTTCTAAAGTTTTGTTTTTTTCTTTTATAGACCAAACCGTACAAGTTACGAACTGATTACCAGCACAGTACTAATATGTAAGTCATCTGAATGGAAATTGAAGGCCATGCAAGCCTGTGCAGTTACCTGCTTGAACTTCTTCTTATTGTGAGTCACAAGGAGTTCAAAATAAGCTGAACTTATTGAGAAGGCTGGCCTTCACTTTTTCCAGGTAAAAAGATTGGACATGAATAAACGGTCTTGGCGAGATCACACTAGCTTGCATTCCTTATGCTCGATATATTTACAGATTTGTTTGCTACACTGTATTAATGGGAACATGTGTATTTATATTTCATATATATTATTAAACAGCATTTTGTTTCAATAACATACCATGCTTTTACTTTTTACATATTTTATTGTATTTCAGCCTTTGTGCTAAAAATCGTTGAAGTTCATTGTTTTCGCTCATGAAGCAACACTCAATTCCCAAGAATGGCAAATCAAAAATAACATTTTAGAAAATATTTAGTTTTCTTTTTTTTTAAAGTAAGAAAACTGAAATATCCCATTGAGACCCTTTACTCAGGACTTCATTTGAGCACCTCTGGCAGTGGTGCCAGCCTGGAGTTTTCATGAGTTTGACACAATAAGCTTCACACATCTGGATTTGAGGATTTTCTGCCATTCTATTCTGTGGATCCTTTTGGACTGTGCTACGTTGGATGGAGACCCTCGGCAGACAGCTGTCTTCAGGTCTCTCCAGAGATGCTCGATTGGGTGCAAGTCCAGGCTTGGCAGTTGAAGGACATTCACATAGATTGCTCTAAGCCACTATATTTACATTATATACTAGCTGTCCCCTGTGGCTCGGCCCGCGTATTAGTGAAATTAGTGAAGGAGTGGCTCCCCACTCCTGACATCACGTTTCCCCCTCCCCTTGGTGTACAGCCTCTGTCTCGGATTTGCGTGAATATATCACTCGTGCAAGTGAACTATGGGTGGCACGGTGCCACAGTAGGTAACGCTGCTCCCTCGCAGTAAGGAGACGTGGATTCGCTTCCCGGGTCCTCCCTACGTGGAGTTTGCATGTTCTCCCCGTGTCTGCATGGATTTCCTCCCACAGTCCAAAGACATGCTGATTAGGTGTATTGGCAATCCTAAATTGTCCCTAATGTGTGTGTGTGTGTGCCCTGAGGTGGGCTGGCACCCTGCCCGGGGTTTGTTTCCTGCCTTGCACCATGTGCTAGCTGGGATTGGCTCCAGCAGACCCCTGTGACCCTGTAGTTAGGATATAGCGGGTTGGATAATGGATGGATGGAAGTGAACTATGATTCTTAGCGTGATAAGAGCAGTCACAAAATCAACTGGAATGTGCAAGCAAATGCTAGAAATAAACCCGATCTAAATCCATTAAGCGGATGTAAGATACACCCCGAGGCTGGCACGTGATTGAGGAGGGTCCCGTCCCTCTTCTCCTCTGTCTGCTGCGTCTTTCTCAGATTCGTGCAAATAAACCGGTACAGCAAGTGAACTATGATACTTAGCAAAATCAACCAGAATGTTCAAGCAAATTCTAGAAAACACCCAATCTAAATCCGTTAAGTAGTTCTCTCGTGACAAGTGGACAGACATACAGACAGACATTGGATTTTATGTATAGAGAGATATATAACACACACTTGTTTGGCTGGTGACTTGCAATATCTGAGATATAATTTCATTTAACATTTCTTTTGGTATTCCCACTGGAGCACAGGCAAGTGAAATGACTTGCTCATGATCACACACCGTATCACTAGTGGGATCTGAACCCACAGCCTCAGGGTTTGGTGGCCAAAGCATTAACCACTATGCCACATTGCCACTGCCATTCCTGTGTTGTCTTAGTTTTGCCAAATTGAAAGGTGAACCATTGGTGTAGTCTGAAGTCCAGAGTGGAAACCTGGAGCAGATATCCGTTAAGTACATCTCTGTCCTTTTGCTCCATTCAGCTTTCCTTCGACTCCCAGGGGTGGGCAAAGTTATTCCTGGGGGGCCGCAGTGGCTGCACGTTTTTGACCCAACCCAGTTACTTAATAAGAAGTACTTATTGCTCAAGTGACACTTCTGCTTCATTTTAGTTGTCTCGCTTGTTAAGATTTTGAACCCTTATTTCTTATTTTAGTCTTAAACAGCTGGATTCTTGGTTTTTAATGGCTGCTTATTAGCAATAAGATGCAAATGACAAAGGAAAGCAGTGTTTCTCCATTTAGCTTGTTACCATTTACACCTGTGTGTATTTATCTTGCGCTATTTGGTTTAATTAAATACTTGGAAGGAGACTGTAGAGAAAAAGGTGAAGGACTGAGAATTACTCCTCCATTTTAGACTTCAAAAAGAAGAAAGGAAAAAAAAATCTCGGATGAACAGACATGGCAGAGTTAAAGCACCAAGAAGCCATAAAATTGAATTATTGGCAAGAATTGTTTTCTAATTAAGCAACTGGGTTGGGTCAAAAACCTCCAGCCACTGCAGCCCTCCAGGACTGACTTTGCCCACCCCTGGTAGTCTCTTAGTCCCTGATTCTGCCACTACTGTGTTTCATTGTTGGAATGGTATTGCCTTGGACAGGAGATGGACAGTACCTGGTTTCCTCCAGACATGACACTATGAACTGCTCGGTCTCGGTTCTGTATTGGTTTCATCAGACCAGAGAATAGTTTCTCGTAGTCTGAGAGTCCTGTAGATACCATAAAGCCCAAAACTCGTGGAGTGTTGCAATGCTGGTTGTCCTCCTGGAATTTTTTTTTCCCGTTACCACAATGGTTCTCAGGAGCTCAGCCAGAGTGACTATTGGAGTGTTGGTCACTTCCCTTACTAAGGTCCTTCTCTATCAGCTGCTCAGTTTGGTTGAGCAGGCAAAGGAGGAGTCGTGGTTGTTCTAAACTTCTTTCATTATAGACTTATGGGGACCACTGCGCTCCTGGGCACCTTCAGTGGTGCACAAACCTTTTGGTCACCTTCCCAAGATCTGTGACTCACCATAGTTCTGTCTCTAAGCTCAGCAGGCAGTTCCTTTGACCTTGTGGCTTAGATTCTGTATAGATTGGTGGTGTGCATTTCCTAGTCCATCCATCCATTATCCAACTCGCTACATCCTAACTACAGGGTCACGGGGGTCTGCTGGAGCCAATCCCAGCCAACACAGAGCACAAGGTAGGAAACAAACCCCAAGCAGGGCGCACACCCACACACCAAGCACACACTAGGGACAATTTAGAATCATCAATGCAGGAAATCCACGCAGACACAGGGAGAACATGCAAGCTCCATGCAAACTACACGCAGGGAGGACCCAGGAAGCGAACCCGGGTCTCCTAACTGCGAGGCAGCAGCGCTACCCACTGCGCCGTAAATTGAATTGACCGATTTTGAGGTGAACTCCAAAGGTGTAGAAATATCTCCATGATTAACTGTGGAATGGGATGCACCTGAGCCATATTTCAAGTGACATGGCATTGGGTCTGAATACTTGTGTCAGTATATTTTATTTATTTTTAATAAACTTTCAAAGGTTAAGTGTGTGATTTAACAAAGGGGGAAAAATAACTTTAAATGGTTTTAGCACACGCCTGCAGCTTAGCAAAATGGGAAAGAAGTCAAAGGGGTCTGAATTCTTTCTGAAGGCACTACGGTTGACCCCATAGCTCTGAGAGCTCAGCTGTCGTGGGCAACTCCATGAAGCCTGCAGATTTCAGAGCCCGCTGCCAACAGATATTTGGTAAGCTGCACATCCCACATTCTTTCAGGTTCTGGCAAAGTCGTTTAATTCAAGTAGTGTCAAGTTTTTGATCTTTAATGCTAATTCAGTCAGGAACAATGAGAGGTGGTGCCCACTTTGCCAGAGGGCGGAAAATGTGCGCAAATCACCAAATCTTCTTATATAATACGCTACCGTGGCTGTTCGGTTGTCTGTCCCAGATTTTAAATCACCTGTAGCTCACAAACCGTTTGACCTATTGACCTGAAATTTGGCACACATATACTACGTGACGTCTACTATCCGCTTTCAGGGTGAGGATTGACCTCCAAGGTTATTCCTCTTTTTATTCTTATTTTATTTTATTGTAGAATCAACTCTCAGCAGTGGCCAGCATGGCAGCCGTGCATCGCATGTGTACGGGCGCCATGCTCATTCCCTACCGCCTTCGCCGTCACTTCTCCTACCTCTTCATATCTTAAATCATTCCAAAGTCTTCAATCTGCCTCAAGTTCCAGCTTAAGTGAAAAATGAAAGAAAACGTACTAAGCATTTGCAACACAAACACTGACTTAACCCGTTTTAACGCGAAAAGATGCCCATGAAAGAAGAGAAGCAGCGGGCCGCTAGGGTGGAGAAAAGAAGAGCTGCTCAGGAAGTGGCAAGCGCATCAACCTCTGAGCAAACGAATGGTAAACACAGACTGAGAAAGAGTGTGAAAACTAGGAATGGTCAAGTCAAGTGTATTCACACCGTTACTGGTATTAAATAATAAGCAACCATTTATTCCAAGCAGTTATTAAAACGCGAAACCATAAATGTTTTTAAAAACTGGAACCTGATTAGGCAAAATCGCTCGTTCAGCCCGCTATATTAACTCTGTGAAGAGGCCTGTCTAGTCATAGGAGCGAGCAGCTTATCTGGCTTAGAAAGCTCCATGTAATTTCAGCCATTCATCCGCCCTTTTGGTTGCCACAGCTCCAGAGTTCTGGCTCGTGCAATGCCTGTGTGTGCGCCTTACCCTGCGTACTCCCAAAGATGAGCACGTTAACTTGATTGGCAATTTGAAATTGTGTGAGTGTATTAGTAAGCCTGTAATGGGCTGGTGTGCCATCCATTTCCTCCTGCCTTGGCACACAGCAATTCTGGTATTGTTGCCTCCTTCCTTGCCAACCTGAATTCAATAAGCTAACAAGAACTTAATGCATGTCTAAGCATTGTTATACGACAAGAAGCTTCAGCTGTTTACTGCTTAATGTGTTTGCCACTAGGGGGCTCCCCAGTTTGCCAAACCAGCTTTCAAACCACAATTGCATACGCTGATAAAGCGATCACTAACAGGATAGTGAGTCTGTGATGGCCAGCCTGTGATTTTTGTTTTATTATTTTTCTAGTCCTGTGCCTGTACCACAGTAGGTGCATACAGTTTGCAAATTCTCAGCTATTTTCTGAACATGCCTTTTTTGTTTCATGGTTGTAGAAAGATTGATGCAGTTGTCAGCATGACTGCCTTACAGGTGCAAAGTCCTTTTGGAGGTTCAAATCCAAGCTTCGACACTGTTTGGGTCTTGCTTTGTCCACAAGGCTCAAATAAAAGCTCAGCATGGACCCACCATAGACGTAGACAGCTGCATGAGTGTGCACCATCCTTAAACTCAATGTCACCTACTTAGCCTGCAACTGCCCTATACGGAATAAGAAGGCTTACTGATCAGCTGCCAAAAAACAAACCAACCTGAACACGACTGCAGTCCATAACAGCCTTGAGTGGCAGTTAACCTAACCTAACCTAACCTTCTTATGGAAGGAAACTGCAGAAACCAATCCTATGTGGGGGCTTAAATAATGGAGAAATTCAAACAGAGCAGGACTGGTGCGGAATTAGGATCCATCACCCTAAAGCTATGTGGCTGATAATGCTAACCACAATGCCACCCTCTTGAGAAAAATGACATTCAGACAGCAAAGGTTTAATTGTGTTCATATTTCTGTCACAGTGGCATCCTGCGTAAAACTTGTATGTTCTCCCCATGTCTGCATGGGTTTCCTCAGGGTACTTTGGTTTCTTCCCACTGTCCAAAGATGGGCAAATTAGGTGAACTGGTGGTGCTAAATTGGCGTGTGTGTGTGTTCAGCTAGCTTGTTCCTGCCTTGCCCCCTATGCTAGCTGGGATGCCAGCCCCCCAAACCCCAACCCTTGTCTGGGTTAATCGAGATAGAAAACGACATATTTCTCTCACAGATTGGTCAGAGTCGGTGAGTGAGTCAATAGGGTCACTAGTGGTGCTAAACCTGTGACCCTTCAGCTTGACAGTCTTGCACCCTACACATGGAGAGCAGACCCTTCTTTCAAAGTGACCTGCAAAACACATTGACAGAATTATTTGTCTACAGTGGGCTCACTTGTGTTGTAGGTCTCCTTTTAAATGGATGTATTAGCCATTTTTGCCCATCAATCTACACTTCATAATTGACACACTGAAAGCCGGTTTTCAGAAAGGCTTGCAAATTTATTAAGAAGCAAATACTGAAATCTCTGCTACATGTAAGCATTCAGACCCTTGGTTGTGACACTCCAAGTTGGGCTCAAGTGCCTCCTGTTTGCTTTAATTCTTCCTGAGATGTGTCGAAAATTTGATGGGAGTCCACTTTTGGTAAACTGAATTGATTGGTCATCATTTAGCAAGGCACACGTTTACCGGTGTATAGAAGGTCCACAATTCACACTGAATGTTGGGATATATTCAAAACATGAACTCCAAGGGACTCTACGTCTCCATGAGCAAACTGTGGTGAGACAAACCTCAGGGCAATGAGATAAAACCATTTCTAAAACTTGGAGTGTTCCCAGAAGCTTCAAGAATTGTGAAACTGAAGATGTTTGGAGCCACAAAGACTCTTCCTAGTGTTGACTGTGTGGCTAAACTGAGCAACCAGGCAAGCAGGGCTTTGGTGAGGGAGGTGATCAGGAACCCAATGGTCACTCTAACAGAGCTTCAGGAGGTCTCCTGCTGAGATCGGAGAACCTGTCGGAAGGACGACCACATCAGCAGCACTCCATCAATCAGGTGTTTACGGTAGCTTGGCTAGATGGAAGCCACCCTTAAGTAACAGACAGTTTAAAGGACTCTGGGAGCATGAAGAAAAGAGTCTCTGGTCCATTGAGACAACACATTTACTCTTTGGGCAGACCTCCAAGCACTATGTCTGGTGAAGACCAGGTACTGCTCATCACCTGCTTAATACCATCTCTGGTGGTGGCATCATCATTCTATGAGGGTGCAGGAATAGGGAGACTGGTCAGAATTGAAGGAGAGATGAATGCAGCCAAATACAGAAAGGTCCTTTAAGAAAACCTCCTCCAGAGTGCACACCACCTCCAACTGGGGTGACAGTTCACATTTAGGTATAAAAATGACCAGAAGCATACACTCGAGTGGCCTCTGGACAAGTCACTGGCTGTCTATGAGTGGCCCAGATTTAAACCTCATTAAACACCTGTGGTGAGACCTGAAGGTGGCAGTTTAACGATGTGTCCCATCCAATCTAATGGCATTTGAAATGATGTGTCAGGAAGAAAGATGGGGAAACTACCAAAATCCAGGTGTGCAAAGCTTATAGAGACTTAGACAAAAAGATGTAAGTGCATCCAAATGCTCTGTACAAAATACTGAATTAATGGATTCCAGTTATTTATTTATTTAAATAAATTTGAAAACCTTTTTAAAACTGTTTTTCTCTTTGACATTATGGATTATTAAGTACAGATTTTGGTCAAAAATAGTAAATGTATCCCTTGAAAGCTAAATCAACAACACAATAAATTGTGCAGAAAATGAATCCATTGTATTTTGCACAGAGAGCCTGCAGTTTTGTGGTTTAAAGTTCAGTGCTTTAGCCAATAGGAGGCCTCAAGGTCTACCAAAGTAGCACAGCATTTCCAAACCCACTTAATCCAATTCTGGGTCATTGGGGACCAGGGTCTGACCGAGCAGCACTGGGCACAAGGCAGGAGACGGCCCTGGCCAGGCTCATGCATACATCCGCACTCACTCTGACCATTTCAGGAATGCTAGTTAACCTAAACTGCATGTCTTCAAAAACCATGAGAGGGAAAATGAAGGAAAACCCCAGCATGTAGCGCACTGTTACTCACTGTTTCATCAGCCCACTGTCCTTAAGCATTTAATCTCTTTAATATCATTCAGGGTCATGGCCCATCCAGGCAGAACTCTGCTCTCTGGATGTGGGACGAGGCTCTCACATGGACCACTTGCATGCAGTAAGCACCCAGGTTCCCTCACCTCTGCTTTTCATACTCTAATGATTTCATTATTTTCAAATTAGAGTAACTAAAAAACCCTTGCCACTGAAAATGTTCAAGATGAGTCCACCAGTCAATCAGCATTTTGAATGTACCCCTTTGTATTTTACACTTTGATTCCTGGGCCATGCTATATATTAAAGTGACTTTAAGACCACAAAGGAGCAGCTCTTTCAACATTTCTGCAAAGTGAGCACTAGATTGAGAAGGGCATAGCTGCAGCTTGCAATACCTATGACATAGATCAGGTAATGCCCACAACGTCAGTCACAAAATGCCCATTGACTCGGATAACCTTCCCACATCCCTGATCTTAACCATAGTGTAACAGGGCCCTAATGCTAATCATAGTCTAACTTGATGGGTGTTACGTGACTAACGTTGAGGGCGTTTCATGACGTTGGGGCATTACAAGACTGACCTCATAGGTACTGTTGTCTGCAATTACACTCTGTTGACTAGATCAGCAAACCTTGTTATCTGCAGTGCATCGCTTTAGCCACTAGGGGGCCACACCACCCAAAAGATCCAACTAGACAGAGAGGTTCATTGAGTCATTGTCACTTACAGAGTTCAGTTATTACTTGAATGTGCTAATCAACAGGCTACACTCTATATTAGTAAAGTATGAGACCTAAAAACTGAAGGCAATCCATCCGTCCATCACACACTGGGTCTTAAAATGGTCATTGTGTGGATAACAGTACAATTTCTTAGTTAATACGTTTTTGGGCATGGCTGGTCCATTTTAGGTGAGATTTGTACAAACCCACCCCAGGGTGAAGGTTCTCTTGTTGTGCAAGAGAGGCATGGCTTAAGTAAAGTTACGAGAGCAGGCATACCACAGACTAACGCTGGTGACTCAAAGACTACACTCATGTTGTGGAGAGTATACTATATGGCCAAAGGTTGGTGGACACCACATCTATATGTACTTGTTGGACATTTAAATCCAAAACCATTGATGTTTAATATGGAGTTGGTCACCTCTATAACAGGGAAGGCGTTCCACAGGGTTTGGAATGTTATCCATTTGAATTTGTGCCCGTTAAGCCCGAAGAGTATTTGTGAGGTCAAGTGCTGATGTTGGACGAGAAGACCTGGCACATGATTGGTGTTCCAAATAATCTCAGAGGTGGTCAGTAGGGGTCAGGTCAGGGCTTTGTGCAGGCCACTTGAGTTCCTCCATGTCTTTATGGGACTGGCTTTGTGCACAGGGGCTCAGTCATCCTGGCACATACAAGGGCCTTCAACAAACTGTTGCCACCAAGCTGGTAAGCACACAATTGTGTAAAATGTCTTTGTATGCTGTAGTGTTAGAAATACCCTTTATCAAAACCAATAGGCCTCCCTCAGACCCTGACAGATAGCCCATTATGTGTCCTCTACCAAACTCTACAGAAGGCTATGCAGTCCAGAAGTAGCATCCATCAAACCCAGATTCATCCATTAGACTGCCAGATAATGAAGCATGATTCTTCACTCCACATGTTGTCACAGATCCAGACTCCAATGGCGGCATGCTTTACACCACTCTAGTCAATGCTTGCCATTGTGCATAGTTATTTTAGGCTTGGGTGCAGCTGCTCAACCATGAAAACCCATTCCATGAAGTCCGCGACACACAATTCTTGTGCCAGTGTTACTTCCAGAGGCAGTTTGGAGCTCTGTTGTGAGTGATGCCACAGAGGATTGACCAGTTTTATGCACTCAGAAACCCCACTCTGCGAGTCTGCATGGTCTGCCTCTTCACAGCTGAGTTTCTGTTGCTCGTCAATGTTTTCACTTCATAATAATGGCACTTAGAATTGAACAGGGTAGATCTAGCAGAGTAGAAATTTAATGTATTGACCTGTGGCAAAGCTGGCATCTTATGAAAGGGACACATTTAAAGTCACTGAGAGCTTCATTCTGCTGCCAATGTTTGACAATGGAGGATGCATGGCTGTGTGCTTGTGCTTATGCACCTGTTAACAATGAAGCGCCCAACTCAGTCATTTAGAGGGGTGTCAAAATACTTTTGGCCATATAGAGTATAAGGAAAAATTTCTGGCAAGTCAAACACTTAGCAATAATGGAGAGGCTAATATTTATAAATTTATTAAATAATAGAAAATACTCAAGTGCCAAAGGTCTTCCCTTTGATGCATCAGAGCCCCTACTTGCAAATGTGTTTGATTCTATAACATTCATCCATCCATCCATTTTCTAACCCGCTGAATCCGAATACAGGGTCACGTGGGTCTGCTGGAGCCAATCCCAGCCAACACAGGGCACAAGGCAGGAACCAATCCTGGGCAGGGTGCCAACCCACCGCAGTTTATAACATTCAGTCACCTTCATATAGAACCTTTCATAGTAAGCACCATTACCAAGCTGATAATATGACCAGGTCAAGTGTTATGCATGGTGACCACAAGCTGGCCAATATTTGGGCATTGTCTAGGAAAGTGGGGCAACCTCCCCCGTGCTTTTTGTTGATTTGATTGCCCAATTTCTAGTGCTAGTTTGTGTCTGAGTATGTCTTTCAATGATAACCCAATTAAATGTGCAGCTGTTACCGCGCTGGTTTCATGAAAATGAAGATAATTGTTACTTTATTTTCCTTTTATACCAGTGAAATGTTAATCTGTTATAACATATCTTTTAAGCTCTGCCTTTTAACGTATTAATTAACACCTTATTATTACTTCCTTCAAAGTTCTGCAATAGTTGCTGTGAGAAACTAACAATTCATTTTTAGTGCCCATTAAACATCTCTCATCTCATCAGAGGAGAGATATATATATATATATATATATATATATATATATATATATATATATATATATATATATATATATATATATGCAAATGCATTTATAGTAAATAAAAATAGAGCAGGAGCAGAAGGGCAGTTTTCAGTCTGAGAAGACAGAGGCTCCGGTTTTCCGTGAACTTAAACGAGTTTTTATGCAAAATAGAACTCGAGCGCGATTGGCTACTAACGACGTTATGCAAATCAAGTCTCTTCATGGCGACTGATTCCAGAAGTTCTATGGGGACCCACCTGGAGGAGAACTTTTGTGCTGGTGAGGGGCATAGAGGGAGATCATTTGAATAATATATTCGGATCCATTAACCGACACTGGCTGTTAGTAGACGGAGTGAGCGAAGTTAAACCGCAGGCACCCGGGTGCATCACACACACACACACGCATACACACACACACACACACATATCTAAACGCGCGGACAACAGGTAACCGGCTAAAGGAGTGAAACCCAAGAAGTTTGTTAGCTGTCAGTCTCTTTACTTTTTGGAGATAAACATCCCAAGCCTTCGAGTGTGTCTGAAAGACGACAAGTTAACCCAGCGAGGTGAGTGAAATGGTGAAAGAGGAAAAAAGGTGTTTGAGATAGTGGTCACGGGGCGCGGGGGAAGCCGCTACCTTATGAATATTATAGCAGCATTTGCCTGCTGCAAAGTATTTGGCAGTACAATGTATTTAGAATAATAAGATAATTTTCCTGCTGCAACACACAGCGAAGGGCACTGCACAAAGAAGTGACCCTTTAGTAAAATCAGGTGTTTTTATTATTGCAGATATTATTAAGATGAGCGGTGAACCAGTGGAGCAGTCGGAGACCCGACACGAGCACGCAGGTAAGCAGGGAGAGAAGCGCGGCGTGGCGGGGCAAGGCTGGACGCTGATCGGTTTAAATAAGAAAGCGAAAAAATCTACTCGGTGTCAACTGACTGAGTGATGATCATTTTCAAAACTCGGTATGATAGTTGGGCAAAGTTTTATCTTCCTCACAGGAATGTCACGTTTATGTTTGTGCAAATATCGGTGGGTTATTGAAGAACAGTGAATGACTCTCATCAAATATCAACAGCAGTTCATTTATACTACTTTAAAATTAGGTCTTCCCTACATAAATTTAATATCAATATGTTTTCTATTGTAGAACCTTCTCCATTTTCCGTCCATAACTGGACTTGCGTTTAAGATTTTTTTTATGTTTTGCCTAAAGAACAACGAAGGGAGTAGTCGATCGGTGTGTTATAGTTCAGTGAAGTGAAGTTTTATTAAATCGACTGTTAATTTCAAAACATTTGCTTAACATGTATGTATTGATTTCTGTCCTATTTTATTCTGTTCATGATTTTATTGGAAGTATTGCTCAAAGTACTATTCAATACCAGTCCAAAATAAAATGCTTTCGATTGTGTTTTAGCTATCTAAAGACGATTATTATTGTTCATAATAGTAATATTGTGAGATTAATGATCCTCGTAATAGCATCGTGACTTCTCAGTTTTCTTATTCATTAACCTTTTTTACACCGATGTGCTGAAAATGTCGAATATTGTATTGCTAAGGGTGATGTACAGGTTTGAAACTGAGATGAGTCATTTTGAGTAAACCAGAAAGAAAAGGATAAACACGCGTCATATTTCGTTTGTAAGCCCGTTCTTAGAATAAGAAATAACAACTGCATTTCCAGCTGGTCTACAATTCATTTAGTCCTCCATCCATCCATCCGTTTTCCTAAGCACTTATCCTGGGCGGGTAGCGAGGCGGCTGTCTTTATTAAATTCAGTTTGCAGTACCTCTTTAAATTTTGTATTGATATGTTTATTTACATACATTTATTATGTGTTCTTGCAAGAAGTTGTGTGTTTATTATTTGATGTTTTTTTAACTATACTTTGTTTCTGTATGTGTAATTTGCAGAACACTCTGCTCGTTAATGGAGGTACAGTACGCTGTATAAATAACGTTTATGTAAATGTCAGGAATCGATTTTTAACGGACTTGAGTTTTTTACCCTCCAAGTATAAGATGATCTTAACAGAAAAACACTCGTTTTAAAGTAAAATGCTTAGGTAAAGAACTCTTCTTGTGAATAGAAGCCTTAGAAGATCCTTTTTATGTATTATTATTATTATTATTATTATGATTATTATTATTATTATTATTATTATCAGCAGCAGCAACAGCCGCCTCCTCTAACGATGCCTTTTTGGGGGGATTACACAGACTAACTCTGCAGAGATGTGTGACCGCCTTTAGCAAAATGTTTATGTATAAATGTTAACACAATCACCCTTGCGATGGAGCTATATACACATTGTAATTATGTACTTGTGTGTGTGTGTATATATAGATTCTGAGGAAATGAGAGTTAGCTAATCATGGTTATTTATTTAGTTTTGAATGCCGGAATCTTTTCAGATCCGACAAAGTTTTCGTTTGAACATTTTCTCCAGATATGATGCCCTGCCTATTGCACTTTTCTCGTGATGTGCTCGACTGCGGTATACACTCTTAAGAATGAAAGTTCTGTAATGGCATTAGGCTGATTGGCTCCTCGTAGAGCAATCCTTTTTATCCTGGGAAGGGATGAAGCTGGGTCTTTGGGCTTTGAGAAGGTTCCTAATATGTGGAGAAAACAGAAATCACCACGGCTCTGGAATGCCCTACCAGAGAACCTGAGAACACAGCAGGTTCAAAAAACAGTTAAAGACTTTAGGAAAGCATATTAACAAAATTGCCTCTAATTATTGTTTTTTCTTTGTTTTTATCTTGTTGTGTCTTTGTTTCATTTTTTATATAGCACTTTGAGGTTTACTACAAATGTAAAGTGCCTTATAAATAAAATGAATGATTATGAATTATTATTATTATTATAGTAGGATACAGAGCATACCGAATCAAGCAAACGTGAAGGTATGGAGAGTGTGGTTGTGTGTAGCAAGAGTCCCTTTTGAAACCATGAAGCCGTTGGTATTTCAGTTATCGATTTTTTATTTCATACGCTCATCTGTCGGATCTGACACATATCTCAATAAGTAAAGGTTCTTTCTGGACTTTACAGTACACGGTTCCTCAATGGCATCACCCTGGCACTCTTAGAACAAATAGTTCCCTAATGACATTTTATGAGTTGTGTGGTTCTGTTGCTTGATAACGCCATTTCACTCCTGGACGGGTTAATTGCATATGAAGTGGGTTCATTGTGCTTTGCAAATAAAAACAAAAAAACTTTAATATCTAGAATAATGCATAAATATTTAATATATGGTAGACTACTTACCAGGAAACAAACAGATTAAGTACACCTGAATTTAGCCTGTGTTATTGTATGCAGTCTTTTTAAAATCGGGACCCGTTGCTATTTTTCTAATCAGTTAGTTAGTTAGATAGATAGATAGATAGATAGATAGATAGATAGATAGATAGATAGATAGATAGATAGATATGAAAGGCACTATATAATAGATAGATAGATAGATAGATAGATAGATAGATAGATAGATAGATAGATAGATAGATAGATAGATAGATAGATAGATAGATAGATACTTTATTATCATCTATTCGTGGTTATTTACGGAGCCAATTTCAGACCTAAATCAATAAATATTCTTTCTGGAACCGTCATGTGGATTGGTTTCACTTCATCATCGCCCTAAAGAGTCACCAGGGCTCCTTTAATTTTTATGAGTATTCTGGTGTGTCTGTCCCTTCCTGAACGCATTCAGCCTCGTGTTCGATTCTGTAGGAAGATGTACCGGCTACCCATTTGTCTAAGCAAACTTAGAAATGTGTGTGTGTGGCACAGGGCACAAGGCAGGAAACAAA
This sequence comes from Polypterus senegalus, assembly GCF_016835505.1. Taxonomy (NCBI): domain Eukaryota; kingdom Metazoa; phylum Chordata; class Cladistia; order Polypteriformes; family Polypteridae; genus Polypterus; species Polypterus senegalus. The sequence continues at coordinate 169,792,472 of NC_053162.1, forward strand.
CCCCGGGCAGGGCGCCAGTCCACACACACTAGGGACAATTTAGCATCGCTAATGCAGCTAACCTGCATGTCTTTGGACCTTGGGAGGAAATCGAAATACCCGGAGGAAACCCACGTAGACACGGGGAGAACATAAACTCCACGCAGGGTTGACCTGCGGGAAGCGAACCCGGGTCTCCTAAATGGGTTACCGTGCCGCCCTTACGTAGTCTCTGACAAGAATTAACAGTTTTTTGTTCATGTTTAGCGATACCTAACTTTTGTCCTAAAAAATTAGAAGTCAAATTAATCCGTTATGAACTGGGAACTGGTGGCCACTGCCCTGAAATACAGGCGGCAATTGGCTGCGTCTACTATATGAATGGCTTAAAGGCAAAATAAGTGAATTCGTGCCACTCCTTGTTCATTTCCTGATTTCTGATTAAGTAATTCATTTCTTGATTATTCAGATCGTGTTAGGAAGTGCTGTATTTGTTTAAAGTCATTGCTATATTTTGAATGAAAACATTTTGGCGCACGTTCTTTGAATCGTGCATTTGATCAAATATCCGAATATGTCGGTGGCCTTTCCCTTTACTTGCTCACGGTGTTTGAATGCCCCAATCTCTGGTGGCTTTTCACGGAAAGCTATTTTATCCGACAGTAATCTGTCACGGGCTCTCGTAGCGCATTCTGAAAACAAGTCGAAAGGCTCACTTTGGTGTGTTGACTCCATGTTGACTTATGGGTGTTCCGTTTACAACGCTGGCGCCCGCCATTGTGGAGTTCTTCACGCGTTTAAACCAACTGTCTCATTTAAAAACCTGGGGCGCTGAACCGGATATTCCAGTGCAAGATCCCTTTTGAAAAGTATTGATTCGATGTGGGATGTTACCTGTAATATATTATCTTTATGTCATAAGTTTTACTTGGCCACTATTATATTTCACTCGTGTATTTTCTGTTACCAGTTTGAAATAGCGAATAGTTCTTTTGTTTTCTTCAGTAGAATTCACAGTTGGGCAAACTGGAACTGAATTTGAGAGATGCCTCCTGAAAAGGAGAACTTGGAGTTCCTCTGTTTGCTTAGCCTGAATTGTTTTGAAAAGGCAGTGAAGAGCGGGTGGAGAGAAATATCACTATAAAAATAGAAACTCGTGCTCTTTAGTAGTATTTTTTTCTCGCTATCGCTCCTTTTAGTGATACTTCAAACGGTCTCCTCAAGAACGACTACAGCCATACGAGCCTTCTGTCCCGATTTAATACATTTACGTGCACTCCACACTTGGATTGGGTGCAAAATGTGCAGGTGGTAATCCAGATAATGCGTCATCAGGGATCACCGAGGCTCATATGACGTTGATCTGAATTTCTAGAGTATGCACAAACCAGTGTGTTTCTTTGTGCCGATCCCAAGCCCGGATAAATGGGGAGGGTTACATCAGGAAGGGCATCCGGTGTAAAATTTTGCCAAATCAGTTGACAGATGATCCGCTGTGGCAACCCCTGAAGGGAGCAGCCGAAAGAAGAAGAAGAATTGGGAGAGTATCTGTCAGCTCCAGAAAACCGAATCAGTTTTTTTTGTAAAATAAACCCAAATTTAAGACAATTATCGACAGTACGGTGTATACGTAAAACTAAATGACAATGTAGGCGAGCCACTTTCACCTGGGGGATACAGATACGAAACCCAGCCTCCTCATAAGACCACACAATCGATCGTGCAGACTACTACTACTACTATCTGTTGCGATAGAAAAATCCACACCAAAAAAAGGTCTCGCTGCCCTTCTACACCAACACGATTTAACCGTTAAGGTATCGATCAGTGCCACAGAAAAAAGTGACCATGGCCCAAAGGACCCGTTAGCTTAAGATCTATAGTATTTAGATAGATATCACATTATTTGTTTCCAGGGGGAGACTTGACTTTCTGAAACTCAATAAATACTGCAACAAACAGCAACACAAACTCCCAGGCACACACCATGGTAACTAAAACTAAATAGATAACAGCAGTCCTGCATTTACTTGAGCTTTAATAACCCAATTATTCACAGAAAACAGGTTTTAAAAATGGCATGCAAATTCCTATTCCTATTTCGGTTAAAGAAACCTGGTTTAAAGGGCCAGACTGCTCCGCGAATAACCCCACTTTTCTTGTCCATGCAAACTTTTAAAGAGTTAAGGTTAAGGCTTTCGTGGTCTGCGCATGTCCGCTGCAATCAGTCAGCCTGTGCGTGTCTTGGCGTCGCGCGCGCGCGCTTTCAGCAGCCACAGGTGGAAACGTCCACAAGATAAACTTCGTGAGGAAAATGATCAGACGATCGCATTATTCCTTATCAGTCTCAGTATTTTAGAGAACTTGCAGGGCTACATTCGGCAGCGCAAGAGCAATGTGTGTTTTTGGGTTGTGTGGTTCCTTGTACAACCATTTCTTGACAAAGCAGTATTTCATTCAGAGAAGGGTTCTTTGCATATGAAGCTGGTGTGGTAGGCTGCCTAACAGGACACTAATTCAGAAAATCTTTTGCCTGTGTTAATTTTTACACGCAGCTAGTTAGTTTCCAAAACCTATGAGAAAATTGGCAACATTTTTTAAAATCGCCACCAACACCCCAAAGCCCCCCGCATAAGCGTTGTGCTTAATCCCAATGAGTCAGAGTTGGATTTATCAACAGGTTTATGTCCAAATAAACGTAATTTGTAGATCGCCTATACGCTATAAGAAAATGTCAAAGTGGCTCTTCATAGTGATGCCATAGGCAGGGGTAATCAGCGCCGCTCCTGGAGGTCTGCACTGGTAATGACCCTGGTATTGAATCCTATGACTTTTGTGCTTTCGTTCTTCTGAGAAAAAATCTTTATCAAGTTGTAGAGTTTTCATTTTCCGAGAACATCATCCATTTGTGGTCCAGAGGAGATTTGTACAACTCAGTCTGTCCCTTCCCTCGCATATTTCTAAAGATTCGTTTAACATAGATACTTCATGATTCACATACACAGGTTTAAATGGAAGCATGTCATCTGAAGACCTGGGGGCTCCTTTGTCATTTGCACCTCATTATTAACTGATATCTGATTTAGAAAATGTGCAACAATTAAAACCTTAATGCAGATGTTTAAAACTAAAATGAACAATTAAGGATTTAGAATCATAATAAATGAGTTAGCTAAAACTAAGCCCAGCAAACATATCACTTTCATAATAAATGAAAAGGTTCTAATTAAAAACTTGAGTCGGTTTGTGTGTTCGAGTTTCAGTCCACCAAGATCTCTTCCTTCAACCACCACCCAGGTCATATCGCACCCAGCCCCTGTTCCTCCAGTAAATAAGAATCAATTCAGAATCATAACAAATGAATTAACTGAAACTAAGCCTAAGAAAACATATTGCTTTAGTAGGGAAAAACGAGTTCTGATTAAAAATGTGATTAAAGCAAAAACCTGTAGCCATTGCGGACCTCCGAGATCAGAGTTGAGTACCCTTGTCATAGGAAAAACATCCACATGAAGCTTCAAGAAAGAAGCTTTATTTATTTAGATCGACAACAGATTCCATTAATAGCCATGCAGAGATGATAACAGATTTGTGAAATACCAGCGAGTTCCTGATTTTTGGAGGACCCTCACCACATATGGTAGCACCGGCGAAGTTTGAGTGTTCTTGATATGTCATATCTTGTTGGCTAGCCTACTACACATTTAAGATTTCTGTTTTATTCACCTATTAGGACCCTTTTCGAAGCCAAATGAGCCAATTTCATATTCAAAGAACCCTTAGAATGAAGTAGTTCTTGGTATACAGGGAACCACACAATCCAGTAAAATGCCATTGTAGAACCATAACTTTAAGAATGCCATCCATGAGTCTTTGAAAACCGGCACACCAAGTAGCACCAAATTAATCACCCAAGTCACAAGCCAGTCCACTGCTGCAAAAGACGACCATCAGTTTCATGAGTTAAGTTAATTTATCCATCATTGCTTAATTAGCGGTCTCATTAAAATATGTACCCAGTTTGCATTTGTTTGTATAGGTTGGTGTGATGAAATGAACAAATAAAAGATAACTCTAGTAAAAATGGCAAAACGCATTGCTTCTGTCGCTTCCAGGGCTGGGTCTTCCCATCCTACCCATTCAGTTAGGTGAGGCCTCTGCCGCTCCTGACAGTTTTTAAAGAGGATTTATAAACCAAATAAATAAATTAATTAGATGAAACCAAAATTATGCATGAAGATGTTTGTGTTTAGGATGCTGGACCCATGAGACAGGATCACCATACCCACTATGCCTGCATGCAAAGAGCTTCTTTGAAAAGATCATGTAATACTATGAGAAATGGACTGCTATTACAATTATCTGTTATAAACGTGGACCCTTATTATCTTGTCTTTTCACCTGTACCGTTTGCTATATTTGTACATTTGCTTAGATAAACTTCATTTGTTCTCAGGGGGAAATTTTGGATTTTTACAGAAGCTGTTTAAATAAACACATACATAAATATGTAGATAAATAAATAAATAGATATGCATACCAGAATGACTAAAAGAAAGTAAACTTCTGACTTGGCAGTCACATTGAGACATTATGCAGGTGTATTGCCATTTGACTTTAAAGGAGCCCTCCCATAGCATTTCTTCTGAGTAATTGGTTGGCTGAAAGTCCTCAGTGTTGGTGTGTCACAGAGAGAGGATGTGCGCCATTGTTCAGAATGGCACTCCATTTTGTTTTAATTCTCTCCTCTAATACTTCCAAGGGCTCCAGAATGCATACCATAACTGAGCTTGCCCCTTTAATTTGCTTGTTGATTCAATGGGTCTCTCTTGAAGTGATGTTAAAAACCCACCACACCACAGCGTTGAATATCACATTGGCCATCACAGAGCTATAGAAGATGTGAAGGACGTCACTTCCAACATTAAAGGAACACATCCAACATAAAAAAAATAAATAAATGTGTTGAAAGTGGCGCAGTGGCACAGTGGTAGCACTGCTGCCTCACAGATAGGAGACCTGGGTTCACTTCCTGGGTCTTTCCTGCATGGAGTTTGCATGTTCTCCCCGTGTCTGCGTGGGTTTCCTCCCACAGTCCAAAAACATGAAGGTTAGGTATGTTGGCGATCCTAAATTGTCCCTGGTGTGTGTGCCCTGCCTGGGGTTTGTTTCCTGCCTTGCGCCTTGTGTTGGCTGGGATTGGCTCCAGCGGACCCCTGTGACCCTGTAGTTAGGATATAGTGGGATGGATGGACGGATAAAGCGTTATCCTTGTTTTTTGACTGCTCAGTTACTTGCACTCTTTACAAATATACACGGCCGAGTTTGCTGAAAAGCATGGCAGTGTTAAGGACACCCTGAACTCCAATCTTGATGATTATTAATTCACAAATGTTTCCCAAATTAAACCATTGTAACTTAAGTAACATATTCAGTCTTTGTAATCTACATGCTCACCAACCCACTTGTTCATTGCTGAGCGGTTCTTCAACTGTCTACTTTTTGCACCAAGCTTGTCTACAGACAGAGCTCATTGAATTCAGGTCAGGTCAGATTGGGAGCATGCACTGATACAGCATTTTGCTGCACCCACCACATGACGAAACAGCTTGAGATCCTGGTAAGCAACCCCCAAAGGCAGAAATGGTGTCCAGTCCAACCCTCCAGAAATGACCATCTACCTGCCAAAGCCAGGTGTTATGTGGGCGTCCCCTTGGCCTGATCCAGCCACTCGACAATGAGTGTCCTATGAGCCTTATCACCCTCGGGGAATTGCACCACATGTCCATAGTGCCGTAACAGATGCTCCCTCACAATAATGCAGATAATGTGCCTCATTTGGGACACCATGAGCAACCACTCATTGGACACAAAGTCAAACCAGCGGTACCCGAGGATTCTCTGAAAAGACAGAGTTGAAAGAGTCCAGTCTTTGTCTCAAGTGAATGGATAGAGTTCATGTCTCGCAACTATATACCAAAACAAGAAGCACCAGGACTCCAAAACTTGGACCTTCGTCCTTTGAATTCACGTCATTTTAGTTCCCTGGAAATTTTTTCTTCATCTTTCCTACTAAGCTATTACATCATCGGTGCTTCTGGAAGTAGAATACTAAGAGTCCTGCTTAATAAGCAGAAATTAAAATGATATCATATAGTTAACAGCTGGTAACTAACTGCCCACCTGGTGGCCCAAGAGCAATTTAATGCAGCACATTAGCAAACCCATAGTGTGGTGAAATGCAGCATTGTTCGTAATGAAAGAAAATTCATTTCTGCTGTCTTATTTATTCAACGACTAGTGTCAGATTTTCACCTCAGTGGTGTTGTGCTGTGCTGGATGTGTGTGTAATGCTACATATCCCTGGTGCTCAAGCAGCCGTACCCCTGCCCGGTGAAGATGAAGAAGAAGTGATGGAGGCTTGAAATGTTGAAACTCTTAATTTTAGAGCAGAAGGTCCATAACAGGTTGATGCTGAAGTTGGACAGGTCATTATCAATTATTATTTCTACGTGATTGTTTTGTCTACTTCATTGGTTTATAATTGAGAGTAAGTGTTTGCAGTCCATTACTGGTATTTCTTGGATTCAGTTATTTCCTATATTCCTCCCCTGGAATAATGTTTCTCAGCCCACTTGTGACCAACTTTATGCCATGTAAGTGTCTTTACGGTCCACCAAGGTGAATTTAGTGTTAACGTCAGAGTGCTTTATGAAGTCTTGGTGAATCGAGCACAATCGTCGGAGTGACCCACCACAACCCACTGCCATTATATAACAATAGGAAACTCGCAACCCACCAGCAGCAGCCCACGACACTGCTGTAGGTAAAGGGCAGTAATATTGTTCCTTGACCCATACAAGTGCATTTTCTTTTAAGAACACAGACATTAGTCTCCATTTTCACCTTTTGTTCACTCTACCCTGGCGTTTTTAACCTCAAAAACGGAGACTTTTGAAAGTGTTCTCCAGAGCTGTACAGTATATTTCTGAAATGCCAGTCCAGAGTTCTCGTGTGGGGGAAAATGGGAAGTTCTGAAGTCTATTTGCCCTCTGATTGGTTCTTGCTTAGTACATGGCACTTCCATGATTGGATCCTGTTTTATACATTTTCTCATCCTCTTTGTTCGCCTTATACTTGTGCATTACTCTCATCATCAGTCCAGACAATACAATCTGTTTTTTTTTTTTTTATTTGGGTTACTCTTATTCACCATTGCTGTTCTTCTGTCTGTAAATGTAAGCTGCAAACTAATGCCTAACATGGAGGACACTTCCCTGTCCTGTTTGTGCCCAGTGTTGAGAAACGGCTTCTTTACATGTATTTTCAGTCATTTTAGTGAGGAGGGAGATAGGGTTGCCAGATTAGAAAATTACAAATATGGGACATTGTTAAAATCTCTCTCTATATTACTATACATATAAATGTATACAGACCCCCCACACACCCAGACCAATATATTATATAAAAGTAGAGACATAAGTTAAAAACATAAAGCAAGGATTTTAATGGGTGGTTCTCAACCTGTGGGGTGGACCCCCTAGGGGGGCACGAAGTAACAAAATGGGGGACACGAAGATGTGAAAAAAAGAAAATAAGAATCAAAAATATGAAAAAAACATCTGTTGAAACCAAAGCAAATTAACTTAAACTACATTCTGATACTAGAACAATAAATATAGAGTTAGATAAATGTCGATACAAGTTAAGTAGGTATAACAAAAGTAAAATCATTTGAAAATGATTTACTGAAAGTGAAATCACATACACCACAGTTTGCTTCAAAACAGCTTCTGCCTTGTTTGATAAATGTCCATTCGCCGGAATATTCATCACGAAATTTACACTTACGTTTTGGCATCTTCGGATGGATGGATGGATTAGTTTTTAAGTGGGCCGTGGCGAGTAGTAACAGCACACTTTGGTGACAGTCGCTGTATGTTGCAATGCTGATCCAGGACTGCACAGCAGCGCGGCTGGAGAGTTAAACGGTGAGAGTGTCGCCGTCCTCAGCCAACCAGAGCAACTGAACAAGCTGCAAACAGGCAGCAAACACGAGCTTCCTCGTTACATTTGGATTATTTTCATCGAGAGAATCTGAGAAAAGAAAGTATGATTACTTATAAAGTTACAACTAAGTACTGTAAGAAGATAGTAAAAATACATTTTTATTACGAATTTTGAAAATGAAATAAATATGGGACATTTGGGTGTCCCTGAAAGGTCAGTACGGGACAGGGGACAGAATGATCAAATATGGGACATGTCTTGTATATAAGGGACGTCTGGCAACCCTAAGAAGATCCTTTCATAAGCAATTTGAAAATGATGGTGTGGATGGATGTCTTTTTGTTTTGTTTAAAAACTCCATTTTTAAATGAACATTTGGTAGTGTGGATGTGGCCTTCATAAATAACAAGACCCTTCTTTAGAAACAGCATGATTTTCCTCAGCTGCATATAGATGTTATTTAAATTTACTTCAGAAATAGTACATGTTTCATTTTGTCTCTGTTTTATACACTTTTGTGACATCACATTATGATGTTATGGTGGCGCAGTGGGTAGCGCTGCTGCCGTGCAGTTAGAAGACCCGGGTTCACTTCCCGGGTCCTCCCTGTGTGGAGTTTGCATGTTGTCTGCGTGGGTTTCCTCCCAAAGACATGCAGGTTAGGTGCATTGGCAATCCTAAATTGTGCTTGGGCTGTGTGTGTGTGTGCCCTGCGGTGGGCTGGGGTTTGTTTCCTGTCTTGCGCCCTGGGATTGGCTCCAGCAGACCCTGTGACACTGTAGTTAGGATATAATGGGTTGAATAATGGATGGATTATGATTTTATGATGTCATGTTCAGTTTATAATGCTTTTTAATACCACCAAAGGGCCAAAAATAACACCTAATAATGACAGCACCATATTGTGCATTGATTGAACATTAGAGCGAACATTAATTTTATTTTAATTCTTTTCATTTTTATTACTATTTAATTTAATATTGTTTCTTTGTATCAGTATACTGCTGCTGGATTATGTGAATTTCCCCTTGGGATTAATAAAGTATCTATCTATCTATCTATCTATCGATTGCTTTTCTGCTGATTTGATGATATTTTTTTATTAAATGGCGGGTTTAGAGAAAAATACTCATAAACTGTCCAAGTTAGGACGGATTTGAGGGATTACTCCAAAAGGCAGTTTGTATGTAATCTCTGAACTGCAGTCCAAAATTGAACGCACCGCTTCATCAAAAGGAAATTTCCTTTACCTGGACGAGATGTCTTCTTATTTCTTTCCTCAGGAATAATAGGACAGGCCTGGGAGTTTTTAGTCACACCAAAGTTGATACTGTATACCTGTAGAGCACGCTATAAAATCCACAGTTTAGTATCTGCAAGTTGTCATTATTTGGGACAGTCATGTTCAGTACTACTACTGCTTAATAAACCACAGGGTTGTGAGAGTGAAGAATTGGGTGCAAGGCAGGAAATCGCCATGGACGGTGCACTTTAGTCCATCGCAGGGCACATTGAGGCTCACATTTGATTGAAGGCCTTTAGGAATGCAGGAGGTAAAGCTAATGTGACATGAGAATGACAGTTGTGTTTGAAAGTTTGTGAACCCTTTAGAATTTTCTGTATTTCTGCATAAATATGACCTAAAACATCATCAGATTTTCACTCAAGTCCTAAAAGTAGATAAAGAGAAACCAGTTAAACAAATGAGACAAAAATATTATGCTTGGTCATTTATTTATTAAGGAAAATGATCGAATAGTACATATTTGTGAGTGGTAAAAGTATGTGAACCTTTGCTTTCAGTATCTGGTGTGACCCCCCTTTGCAGCAATAACTGCAACTAAACGTTTCCGGTAACTTCTAATCATTCCTGCACACCAGCTTGGAGGAGTTTTAGTCCAATCCTCCATACAGAACAGCTTCAACTCTGGGATGTTGGTGGGTTTCCTCACATGAACTGCTCGCTTCAAGTCCTTCCACAACATTTCGATTGGATTAAGGTCAGGACTTTGACTTGGCCATTCCAAAACATTAACTTTATTCTTCTTTAGCCATTCTTTGGTAGAACAACTTGTGTGCTTAGGGTTGTTGTCTTGCTGCATGACCCACCTTCTCTTGAGATTCAGTTCATGGACAGATGTCCTGACATTTTTCTTTAGAATCCTCTGATATAATTCAGAATTTATTGTTCCATCAATGAAGGCAAGCCATCCTGGCCCAGATGCAGCAAAACAGGCCCAAACCATGATACTACCACCACCATGTTTCACAGATGGGATAAGGTTCTTACGCTGAAATGCTGTGTTTTCCTTTCTCCAGACATAACATATTTCATTTAAACCAAAAAGTTCTATTTTGGTCTCATCCGTCCTCAAAACATTCTTCCAATAGCCTTCTGGTTTGTCCACGTGATCTTTAGCAAACTGCAGACAAGCAGCAATTGTTTTTTTTTTGGAGAGCAGAGGCTTTCTCCTTGCAACCCTGCCATGCACACCATTGTTGTTCAGTGTTCTCCTGATGGTGGACTAATGAACATGAACATTAGCCAACGTGAGAGATGCCTTTAGTTGCTTAGAAGTTACCCTGGGGTCCTTTGTGACCTCACCGACTATTACATGCCTTGTTCTTGGAGTGATCTTTGTTGGTCGACCACTCCTGGTCTTGAATATCCTCCATTTGTACACAATCTGTCTGACTGTGGATTGGTGGAGTCCAAACTCTTTAGAGATGGTTTAGTAACCTTTTCCAGCCTGATGAGCATCATCAACTCTTTTTGTGAGGTCCTCAGAAATCTCCTTTGTTCGTACCATGATACACTTCCACAAACATGTGTTGTGAAGAGCAGCCTTTGATAGATTCCTGTTCTTTAAATAACACAGGGTGCCCACTCACACTTGATTGGCATCCCCTTGATTGACAACACCAGACACCTGACACCTCACCTTCAAACTAACTGATCATCCTAGAGGTTCACATACTTTTGCCACTCACAAATATGTAATATTCAATCATTTTCCTCAATAAATAAATGACCAAGTATAATATTTTTCTCTCATTTGTTTAACTGGTTTCTCTTTATCTACATTTAGGACTTGAGTGAATATCTGATGATGTTTTAGGTCATATTTATGCAGAAATATAGAAAATTCTAAAGGGTTGACAAACTTTCAAGCACCACTGTACATGGAAACTTCACACAGGCACAAGGATATTAGAACCATGAGGCGGCAGCACTACTCCTGGACACAAAGAGCTCTTTGATAAGGCCGTGTAACATTAGGATGTATTATGCATCATTATGCATATGAATTCATTAGCTGGAATTAGTGAAGGTCTTCCTTAACTGTTTCCCACTGTGGAACATAAAAATAAATGTGCAAATGAGATGGGTCAATTTTGACATAATAAGAATGGTCTGCTGTTGACTTGTCTTTCCAAAGGACGTCCTTTCTCAATCCCAATTGATAAGAGTCACCAGGAATGCAGGCAATGTCTCCTTGCTTTCCAGACTTCCCGCTCTGAAGGTTTTTGAATGCGTGAAGAATTAACGTGGATAGTTAGATGGGGAATATCTCCAGCCATATTAACTGTCTAATGCAGCAAGTCTTCCTGAGTGTGTGGCCTTTTACAATTTCTCCTGATAGCTATGCAAGTTGCATTGCAGTGATACTATCGCTTGTGCCAGGCATTCAGTTGGTACTCTTACAGAAACCAAACACATCTCTGCAGATCAACCTGAAAGTCAATAGTAGCAAGCCTGATAGCCGAGGTTAATAGTTTTGTTACTTTAATCAGCTGCAGTAAAAGGAGGACAATAAAGCAGGAGAGAATTCTGGGCTTCTTTGTCCAGAGATGAGGCTTTGTCAGATATTCAACATGTGGAGAAGGAAGTGAGGGAGGAAAGCCCCACAACTAAGTTCTGAAGGTATGAAAAAAGGGGGAAACAATGGAAGAACCTGGAGTGGGCTGGCACCCTGCCCGGGGTTTATTTCCTGCCTTGCGCCCTGTGTTGGCTGGGATTGGCTCCAGCAGATCCCCGTGACCCTGTAGTTAGGATATAGCAGGTTGGATAATGGATGGATGGATGGACAATGGAAAAACACAAAGTCTGAGACTAGTGTATGAAGTGCATAAAATAGCCCTTCAGGTCTGAAGAAGAAGAAGAAGAAATGGTTATTAACACAGCACATCTAAAACATGATCGCAGAAATGCATGGTGCAAGAAAAAGTGCAATAAATAAACAAATCCAATGTGTACCAAGTTTCATTCTGATATTCTAGCAAAAGGCAATTTTAACAAAGGCAAACCTTTATAAATAAGTTGACAGAAATGTTAATACTTCATGTTTCTATGGATAAGCCAGTTATTTTATCCATATTATCATATTTAATTTTTAAACTTCTTAATTTTAAGTGCAATGCATTGATACGAATTACAACAATTTGCATTTTAAACAGATTTTGTAAATTAGCTAGTTGAATAAGCCCTTTTTGTTTTGGCCTTTCAAATAAAATGTAGCCAAGATTAACTTTAAAGCTCATTTCTATTTATTAATTCTGGATTGTATTAGAACGGGAAATATTATACTGGGACAGAAAGATTAGTGATTTTAAAGATTTTAACTTAATTTCGAGGTTTACTTGCCTGAATTGTTTATGTGCCCATCCAGTAAGTGCTTATCTGAAAGATATAATTTTGACTAAAAGTATTTTGCACATTTAAATATGCTTCAGTGGGTTGCGTGTGAGCATCTGACTGTTACTCTATGTGTATGTGTATGTATTTAGCTGTAGGAAGAAGAAGATTGTGGGTTAATTCAGTTGCTGTTTCATTAACATTGTTTTCTTCTAAAGTCTTGAGGTGATTCTTTGTGTAAAATATAAAAAACAGGATACTAGGAAGGGGGCAAATACTTTTTCACAGCATCTTGAGCCTGCAGAAGGGGTTTTTTTTTGTTTTTGTTTTTGTATTTTTGTTTAATTTCTATCCTCTGTTATCGTTTCTAACTCTAAATTAGAAATTTGTGTCTCATGTATTATTCTGTTAGTTGGTATTTAATGTTTATATACGATTGCATTCAGTGCTATGATTTTCTGTGGTTTTATTCTTATTTTGTTCTTATCAAATATTTGTGAAGCAGTCTAAACATGGGAAAGGCGATATATAAATAAATTTGACCCTCCGTGTGTGTCTGTGTGTGTATGTATGTAAAAAAAAGTGTATTTATGTATGTGTGGTTGTGAATTTGATTTATTCGTCTGCATACCTGATTACTGACTGATGTAGAGGTTTCAGTATTTATGTACATTTTTGTTTACGCAAAGGAGCTACAAATTGTTTCTTCGTGTACCCATTTCTTTTTATTGATGCATATTTTTCAACATTCCTTTTTAACATTAGTTTCCTGTATTTCTGATTATATCTAATTTTATTTACTGTTCGTGTTCTCCATTTTGTTGGTAACCCTGGTGTCCCAGATTTTAGCACCACAAGACGTCAAGCACATGAGTAGGTTCAGTAAGTACAATGCCAGATCAGTCGTTGTCTGTGTCTGATTTGCATGTTCTCCACTTTCTAGTTTTGTTCTTGGTGGCGAGTACACGGGTCTCATGCCACACGCATGTTCAGGAGGGATAGTTCTTCATTGGCCCCTTTTGTGTCGATTTGTCAGATATGCACTGCCTTACCACTGAGGAATACACGGGTTTAAAGGAAATGGACAGAAGCAACGCCGGATTTCAGCACAGGCTAAAGGTGCCCTGAAATTATTCAAGGTGTATTCAACAGTTTATTTGTTTTTTCAAAGAAACATTCATGACGCGCTAGTCTCACTTTCGCGCACGCGCACCGTCATCCCGCATTTACGCGCCTCTAGAGATGGAGGGCGGCTCTTGGAAAACGGGTGGTAATGGAAAGAGAAAAATATGTGATGAAGAAAGCGATTTTGTCTTGTTCTAATGACAGTCTTCTACAATGACCAGTGACAGCATTATATATTGCAGGGCCGGATTAACACCATTAGAGGCTCTAAGCACTTTGGTGCCCCCGTATATATGAGCAGCACTCACGCTCAGTGGACAACTGAACGGGACAGCCGACATGACCAAGACAAGAACGACCACGTGAGCCTCGGTGTACCGTGTGGCAGTTTCCAGATTCTAATTTGGTCGTATTCCCAAAGATCACTACATATCATTAGCCTCTATTATTACTATTTTATTATTTTTATTATTGTGTTAATTTCTATATATACAGTAGGTATATATATTTTTGTCATTTAATGTGGGAGCCATTTTTTAACCCGGTTCAGCTGCACCATTTTCAGTTTTGCACCATATGGTCCATTGCAAATACGGCAATGGAAATTTTCGGTAGTGCCCCCACTTCCCTTGATGCTCTAAGCACGTGCATGTTTTGCTTAATGGTTAATCCAACCATCCTATAGTGACAGTGAAGCAGATGAAGTTGGTGATTTTGAATAAACGGTCAATTCTGACGGCACTTCTGAACTGTGTGACAAGAGCTCTGGGAAGAGCTGCCGAGGATCCCTTACTGAGTTCCAACCTGTTTGTTCATAAGTGGCGGCATGTTAGCTGTAATTGTGAGTACGTAAAGCCAACACACGCACACGGCAATCCATCCCGCACCGCTCACCGAAAACAAATTTCAGGTGCTCACGTGGTCTGTTTTTTCAGTTATGACGAATTGTTTTGTTGTCTTTCTTTGTATTTATTATAGTAAGTGAAAAGCCTGAAATTGATACGTCCTGGTCGACAAAAAACTCTTTTAATGCCTAATGGACTGCAGATTACGAGTACAAAACATTTGCGATTTGTTGACGACAGCTGACCTGCCACTTCGCACAAAACTGAGAAATCGTTTATGAAAATAAAATCGTTCTTTGCGCTTTACATGCTGGAAGTGTATGGTTTTGTCTGACAACGACGCGATAAAAACATACTGGACCTCGTATGTGTGCTGTTATTTACACACACACACACACACACACACACACACACATATATATATATATATATATATATATATATATATATATATATATATATATATATATATATATATATATATATATATATTTGTGTATATATTTTTGGTTTTGCCAAAAAATGTTTCAGGTCAATCAAAAAAAAAGTTAATACAGCTAAGATTTGAGTTATGTCAGCTTCTATTAAAATTACATAGATCAAGGACACTTCAATGAGTAAGGTGAGTTAGCCTTTCCTTTACATTTTAAATTATTTTTAATTATCATACAGAGTAGGATTAATCATTAAGCAAAATACGCACTTAGGGCATTAAGGGAAAGGGTACAAAACAGAAATTTTCCATTGCCGGATTTTCCATGGACCACATGGTGGAAAACTGCAAATGGAGCAGCTGAACTAGGTTCCACAAAAAGGGGCTCCCACATTAAATTACAAAAATTATATATAAATACAAATAATAATAATAATATGAATGGTAATAATAGAGGTTAGTGTTATATATTAATATTGGGAATACAACAAATTAGAATCCGGTAACTGCCACACGGTCCACCGAGGTTCACATGATCGTTCTTGTCTTGGTCATGACGGCTGTCCCATTCATTCGTCCACTGAGGATGAGTACAGCTCATATGTATGGGGGCAGCAAAATCTTTTAAATGCTTAGAGCCTCTAAAGGTCTTAATCCTGCCTTGCACAGGTTTAGTAAGGACCGACTCGGGTGATTTTTGGGGGTGCGGATTTGGTTTGACTAGGTTCGGGGTGCAGTGCCGGCAAATGTTCGTTTATGCATTGTTACTTTATTTAGCTAACCTGTTGTTTGGATTGGCTTATTTGTTTATTTATTGACGGATAATTTATTTACATAAAAATTTATTCAACGAAATTTATAAATCAAAAATGCGAACGGAGATGAACAGCATAGATTAGAGTCAGTCTGAACCAAAGTCCGTCAATGCGAGCGCATGCGTGTGTTGTTATTCCAGGAAACGCGTCAACGGCGGTCCAAAAGTGCAACGCGCCGTCTTTTTTGGGGTTTCCTCCTTTTTCAGGACGATCAAATCCCGTAAAGCGCTGCCTAGCGAATGTGATTATTTGAGGAGCCTGATGAAATTCGAACTTTTCGCGTCAACTCATCTCATAGCCCCAACGACCCACGAATTAGGTCTAAAGGCTGCAGATGGTACATGCATGGACGCTCTTGAGCATTCCAATCAGCTTGAGAAGTTCCTATGCATGTTAGTTTGCGAATTCTTTAATCCAGATGTTTCGAAGCCTTCCTGATGGCCTTGCGAAGCAGGATAATTGAGACCGCCAGGTACCGTGTACCAGGGTAAGCGGTTTGTTTAGTTCGCTCCACGAGCCTCCAACTCCGCCGTCGGCTCCACCTGACACCTGTCCTGCAGAAAGGTCCCAGTTGAAGAGCAGCGTCTCGGGGGCCGCAGAAGAGCGTTTCCTTGGAAACCAGCCCCAGCCTATTTGCATGAGCAGATCATTTCCATACTGGAAGTGAAGCCCTGAAAGGTAGATTTTCATAATGTAGGACAGCAGACCTGGGGCGAGCGAGCAAGAGACAGGGGTCGAAATTTGCATTTCAAATTAGGATGATGCGAGGAGCTTAATCTATCCCAACAAAGGCATGTTTTCCCGTTGTTGCTTTTTTTTTTTTTCTTTGTGACACTTAAAGTTTTAAAAATAAGGCCCATTGTAGACATTTACCAGACGGGTTGTTAATCGGATTTTTTTATGCCCCCTACATTTGAAAGCTCCCCACCTTTACAAAAGCCATCCCTAACTTACAAACTGGCAACTGCACACCATTATTTAATATTAAGACAAGAGATCTCAATTTTGAAATGTTTTAATTCTGGTTTGGCTTGTAGCACGCATTCAGAAAGCATTTAGACCCCTTAGTTGTTTTCACACATTTTGTTATGTTGCAGCCTTATCCCAAACTGTTCATTTTTCGCACCACATCAATTAATACTCAATACCACAGAATAACAAAGTAAAAATGGGATTTTTACCATTTTTTGCTATTTTGTTCAAAATTAAAAACTGAAATATCCCAATTATAAGTACTCAGACCCCTTTCTCTGCTCTTATTTGAAGCCCCTTTGGCAGTGATTCCAGTCTGGAGTCTTCTTTGGTTTGACACCAGCAAGCTTCTCAACCCTGGATTTGTGGATTTTCTGCCATTCTTTGCTACATACCCCTCAAATTCTTGTCAGTGTGGATGGAGAGTGACCTTCGGTGGACAGCTATTTCCAGGCATCTTCAGAGATGTTTGATTGGGCTCTGACTGGGCAACTTGAGGGCATTCATTGAGCTGACCCTAAGCCAATCCTGTGTTGTCTTTGCTTTGTCCGGTTTAAGGTGAACCTTCAGCCCAGACTGATGTCCAGGGTGCTCTGGGGCAGCTTTTCATTTGAAATAACCCTGTGCTTTGCTCCATGCAGCTTTCTCATGGACCCTGACTAGTCTCCCAAGTCCTTGTCACTGAAAAATCAACCCCACAGTATGATGTGGCCACCACCATGCTTCACTGTTGGAATGGTATTTCACGGGTGATGAGCAGTGCCTGGTTTCCTCCAGATGTGATGCTTAAAGTTGAAGCCAGATGGTTCAATCTTGGTTTCATCAGACCAGAGAATCATGTTTCTCTTAGCCTGTGAGTCCATTAGGTGCCTTTTTACAAACTCAAGAGCTGTCTGGCCACTCTGCCATAAAGCCCAGATTGGTGGAGCATTGCAGTGGTGGTTGTCTTTTTGGAAGTTTCTCCTGTCTCCACACAGATAGCTCTCTAGAGCTCAGCCTTAGTGACCATCAGGTTCTTGGTCACTACTCTTACCAAGGCCCTGGTTTGGTCAGTTGTTCCAAACCTATTTCATATAAACATTATGAAGGCCACTGAGCTCTTGGGAACCTTCAATGCTGAAGACTTTTTTTTTTTTTTATTCTTCTCCAGATCTGTGTGTCGAGACAATCCTGTCTCTCAGTTCTGTAGGCAGTTCCTTCAACTTTGAGTTTTTGCTCAATCCTCTGTAGACAAGTGTCTGTCTTTCCTAATCCAGGCCAGTCATCTGAATTGACCACAGGTGGGCTCAGACATCTCTATGATGATCAACAGAATGGAATGCATCTGAGCCAAGTGTCATAGAAAAGGGTCTGAATTTTTGTGTCAGTATGAGATTTCAGTTTTTATTTTTATTAAATTTGCAAAACTTCTTAAAATCCTCTTTTCATTTTGCCATTCTGGGTTACTGAGAGTTTGATGAGTGGAACAAATTAATTTAAATGATTTTAGCATACAGGTGCCATGTGGAAAAATGTGGAAAAAAAGTGAGGGGGTTTAAATATTTTCCAACTGCACCGTATATTAAGAAGCATGTGAAGATGCATACTGTAGTCTTTAATCGCCGGGAGCGTGTTTTCTTGAATTTATTCATTCATTTTTGAACTTTCTTAATCCAGTTCACAATAGAGTGAGGCAGACTCTGCACATGGAGGACACCAGTCCATTTCTGGGCCACCTCACAGGCACACTGACGTTCCAACCAGGGACCATGTAGATCTGCAAATCTACTCAATGCTGTACGTTTTAAGGATGTGGGAAGAAAACCGCAGAAGTCAAACCCATGCAGACATAAGTAGAATGTGCAGCATGTCCTCACACACATCATTTGAATCTAGCAAACAGCAGCATTAACGTCTGTGCCATCATTCATCCCTCAGTGTGTTTATTTTATTGTAATAATTATAACTGTCAAGCAAACTAAAATCAAAAGTAGACATAAACAGGTGCCACTCATTCGGTGCCCGTCATGCCCGTGTGATCAGTGACATGCACCTACTATTAAGCTTTGTTTGATTTACATATTTATCACTAATACGTCATCTTTTTGCAAATAAAGTCTAGGAAATCAAATTGTTCAGAAAATAACAGCCCTTGGATATTATAGGGCATAACAAAGTCCAAAAACTGGTAAACAAATATAAAGTCATCTCAGATAAAGGAGCACTGGAATCGTTGGGTGGAAGGGCCCTTTTAATCTGATTGGCCATCCCAGCAGTGACTCAACTGTAAAACGACCAATAGGAGAGAGACGGCTTGTTGGCCGAGGTCTCCACGACTCTGAGTGTGTTTGGCTTGTCTGACTCCTTTTCTACAATCTGACTGTAGTTCTGCAATTATCTGATGGGCAAATATTGTTGTTTTCATTTTATGTTCATTACTTTTTATTCTGTTTTTCCGTGCATTTTAAATACATCTGTATCCTCATACTGTATGTGATGGCTCTATATTTCGT
Source organism: Polypterus senegalus (assembly GCF_016835505.1). NCBI lineage: Eukaryota > Metazoa > Chordata > Cladistia > Polypteriformes > Polypteridae > Polypterus > Polypterus senegalus. Next base: position 169,811,779 of record NC_053162.1, read on the forward strand.
GAGTGGTGTATTCTATCCTTGCATTTAGCTTTGTGTATGCACTTGGTGAGGAGTGCTGTACGAGAACAAAGTTCTTTGTATTGTTGTATTGTATTTCTCAGGTGGCCATTGGCCGTCAGCTCTGTGCAGAAGATTACTTGTGTTCTGTTTTGTGTTTTGTATTTACAACATTATGTTGACACCCATTGCATGGCCGACCTACCTGGAAATGGGTTCTCTCTTTCAATTGCCTTTTCCAAAATTTCTGTCATTTTTGTCCTACAAGGTTTTTAGGGAGCTTTTTTTTCTTGACTTCTTAGAGAGGGCCTGTTAATACCAATTGAGGCATTCCTTGTGTGATTTTTGGTTATGCAAGGAATATATTGTTGTTATTATATTACACGGGACTTTGCACCAAGTCTATTAAAGAAACGGTTTACTTTGAAAAATCAGCAGAAACAGTGCCACAGAAATAAAGGAAGGTAAGAAACTGTGCTTGCCTTATAGGTACTGGGAGGACAAGTCGCTGATGGATGTTGTGGCCCGGTGCAGGAATGACAGGTTGCAGCAACTGAGAATAGTTGGGACACCAACTGGGTCATCCTGTTCAATATAACAGTCCAATGCAAATAACTGCCTTTCTGCCTTTAATATGCAGCCCTGTCAGGGCAAAAAAAAGAACATACAACGGGCTCTATATAGGGTCCTACACAGGAGCGGTCTGTTCAGCTTGAAAAGACATCTCCTTCTGGGCAGCTGGGCTTCTAGCATTATGCAAGGAGGTCCTCGGACGCCTCTGCGTGACAATGTCTTTCCTCTCCTTAAGGCTGTTCAAACAGCTCTTTAAAGTGTGAAATTATATAACAGTGTTTTGTGTTGTTTTTTTCCCCCAATGTAATCTACTCAAACTAAATGCACTTAGAGAAGCTCAGAATTGTATAGAACTATCCATCTATCCATTATCCAACCCGCTATATCCTAACTACAGGGTCACGGCGGTCTGCTGGAGCCAATCCCAGCCAACACAGGGTGCAAGGCAGGAGACACACTCTGGACAGGGTGCCAGCCCACTGTAGCACACACACACACACACACTAGGGACAATTTAGGATCGCCAATGCACCTAACATGCATGTCTTTGGACTGTGGGAGGAAAGCCACGCAGACACGGGGAGAACATGCAAACTCTACACAGGGACGCGAACCTGGGTCTCCTAACTGAGAGGCATTGATGGATCTAATGAATACAAATCTTTTGAATAAATGCTGTAAAACTTCTTCCAGAAAGAGTCAATATCCACAAGCTAACATTTTCTTAGTCTTATTTTTTTTTTGATTACTGAAGCCCCGATATTGAATGTGTTTCTTATGATCCACCAGTTTTTTTCAGTGGATTCAAAAAGTACACAGGCTCCATAATTTTCTTCCCACTTTTGTGTGTTGCAGATTTCATTTTAAATGGGCAATTTAATGCCCATCAGTCTGCTCTTAATAGCCCATAATGACAAAGTGAAAACATCATTCTCAGAAAGGTTAGCAAAGTTATTAAAAATCAAACTGAAACCCCTCCTTCATTCAGGTACTTTGTAAAAGTAGCAATTTTCAGAGCAAGTCTTCTTAAGGAAGTCTCTACAAGCTTTGCACACCTGGATTTGAGCAGTTTTTCCCATTCTTCCTGGCAGATTCTGTCAAACTCCATTTAAATTGAATAGGATGGTAAACTACCATCTTTAGGTCTCCCCACCGATGTTCACTGGGATGTACGTCTGCATGTTGGATGAGCTACTCAAGGACACTCAGAGACATGTCCTGAAGCCACGCCAGAGGTATCCTGGCCATAAGCTTTGAGTCATGGTTATTGTCCCAGTCTGAGATGGTGTGCATTCAGCAGCAGGTGCTCTTCAAGACATCTCTGTGTTTGCCTCAGTTCTGACCTGTCTCCCTGTTCCTTTAGTTCCATAGTATGAAGGTGCCACCACCAGGCTTCTTCCTAGGGATGGTATTAGGCAGGTGATAAGCAGTGCCTGGTCTTCACTAGACATAGTGCTTGGAGATCGGACTAAAGAGTTCCCTTTTTCTCTCATCAAACCAGAGAATCCTTCTCCACAGCTTGAGTCCTTCAACATGTCAAATGCCTTTTACTCTACTTCTGTCTTGCCACTTTACCATAAACACCTGGTTGACAGAGTGCTGCTGTGCTGCCTACCCTTCTGACAGGTTCTCCTATCTTTGCAGAGGACATCTGAAGCTCTTGTACAATGACCATTGTGTTGTTGATCACCTTCCTGACCAAGACCCTTCTTGCCCGGTTATTTAGTTTAGGTGGAGAGCCAACTGCTAAATCTACAGTAGGATGAGTCCTGGTGGTTTCAAACATCTTCTGTTACACAGTGCTCCTGGGAACACTCAGAGCTTTAGAAATGGTTTGATCCCCTTGGCCTGAAATATAACTTCTCACAGTCTGATCATGGACACCTTGAACTTTATGACTTGGTTTTTGTCTTGATGTGCAGTGTGAATTGTGGACACGTGTGTATTTTTAAATGATGTCCAATCAGTTCAGTTTACCTCAGGTGGACTCCACTCAAGTTCTAGACACGTCTCAAGGACAATTTAAGCGAACAGGATGGAGCTGAGCACAATTTGGGGTTTGACAGTAATGGGTATATTGGATATTTAGAGCATGAGAGATTCCAGTCTGTGATGTTTAATAAATCTGCAAACCTTTGTGAAGACATATCTTCTCTTTGTTATTATGCGTTATTAAGTGTAGACTGATGAACAAAAATGGAAAAAACAAAGTGTGCAGAAGGTGAAGGGGTCTCAATACTTTCTGAATTCACAGTAACCACAGGTCCTTTAGATATATGAATTTGATTTTAACTGGAAAAAAGCCAGACAAAATGACACCTTTTATTGGCTAACTGAAAAAATTACAATATGCAAGCTTTCGAGGCAACTCAGGCCCCTTCTTCAGGCAAGATGTCAAGAAGAAGGGGCCTGAGTTGCCTCGAAAGCTTGCATATTGTATTTTTTTTAGTTAGCCAATAAAAGGTGTCATTTTGCTTGGCTTTTCTCCACATTCATAATGGCTAACACGGTACAACACCCTAGTACTACATTTTAACTGGGAAAAATACAGTATTACAATACTGCAAAGAGAAAATTGTGTATGCAGTACAGCCGTTGTAGACCGGTAGATAAAAGTATTGAGTGGGTTGCTTTGCAAAACATTTTTTCTGTACTTTTTATTGTCCCAAAATAAGCAATGAATATTTAAAAGCCAGCCTGGAGCTACACTGCAATGTGTGTTCAAATGTGTAGTATTGGAGAGATCAGGTAGCTGGCTAATTTTTTTAAAATTTTTATTTCTTTTCCCAGACAATGAACGAAATGGCTTGGATTTCTCAAGGCCGGTAAGTAACTTAAAAGTCAAAGTTAACATCTGAAATCTGTGAAGGAAGTGAGGAGCAGACTAATCAGAAATGAAGCATATGGCCTGTAGGGGGCATTGCAGACAATCAAACCCCAGACACAATTTCACCACAGCAATCCTGAATTCAAATAAACTTATTTTTACTTTATCAAAGTACCTTCATACGCAATACAATACAATGCACAATTCCTTTATCTCTTCCATCCTTGCTTCCTTTCTTCTTCCAAGCATTGTCTTCGTGCTCTGAATTCCCAGAGTGAGGTTTGATGGCTACCGTAATCCTGGACCAGGGAGCACTTCCAGTACCACAGCATTGAATGAAGGCAGAAGCCCCCCCAACCCCCCCAAAAATGCCTTCTATAGGCAGCTCCCTCTGGTGGCACTCGGGAAACGCCAAAGGGCTGTCCAACAGGACTACAATTCCCAGGTTGCTTTGCAGGTGTGCACATGGGTGATCTGACGAAAGCTGAGAAACCTGAATCTGCCAGTCCATAAAACATCTGGGTAGTGTTCCCAAAATGAAGAAAAACAACAATATTGGACATGTATGATAACACAATAAGGGCACTAAAAGTCAAAGAAGATGTTTAATTGACAGAAACGCTTGAGTTCTCATTAAAGATAAAATTGGATGGAGACAAAATAGGCCTCTTCCAGTTTGAGACCCCAAATTATCTGTTGGCTTGCTTTTTCATTTCATCATGGTTTGTCTGCTGGTAAAGGACAAAAAAGGATCAATTTAAAGGTTATGAATTCTTAAAAAACAAGTCTGTTAAAGTTTAGGTAAAAGACGTCTGTCCTCTTTGCAGTGGGTACTAGCTGAACTGACGGGAAAGACAACTGGCATCCAGTTGGCATCCCTGTACTAGAGTTATATACGACCACTTCTCAGGATGGCAAGCCGTCTGACCGGGCAGTGTGATCAGAGGCTCGGATTGCCACCTCTGTAAAGAAGAGCTGCTTTATGTTCCAATCTAACGACCGTGTCTGTCAGTTCCTAGGAGTGTTGCAATGTCTTGTTTGATTATGTACAGTATTTCATTTCATTTACTCTTTTCTTTATTTTTACATTAGGTACCCCATACATTTTTGAATTAGCACAAGCCTTTTGACTTTATAATTGTACCAGCTTTCTCTCACCTGCACAGATTTTTGTATTGTAATACCATCTTTGAAATATCAGGATCAAAATTGCATTCACCTTCTCTGAGGCAGTCTATATAGTGCCGCATGGATTAATTTAAATTGAAGTCATATTGCATTTTAAGTATGATGTGTAAAGTGAAGTCTCAATGGGTGTACGCCATTTGTTGAAAGAACCAGTTGAACAACAAGAGGAAATTGGATGTGTGGAAACACTGTGTCATTTTGAGTAGTGGAAGAAAAATAAAACATAGTGGTTTATGTTGTTGTACTTGTTATTTTTTTTTTTACCTTTTTAGTATATTTTATAAAGGTCATGGGCATATAAAGTGGTGTATGATGTCACGATGATCATTTAGCCCATAAGGTCAAGCTAGTTTTTTAGGAGGTGTTCTGAATTTTGCTTACATAATGGAAAGAGCAAGTAAAGGAAATTCGGTTCCTAAACAATTGAATTTATAGCAATAGTTTCAGGCTCTGACCAGGTGTTTGACGTGGAGATTTGTTGTTTTGTTTTCCATTAGCTTGTTGTTTCCATGTCTCTGATTTTTAATTGTGTGATTCTTGCTTACATCTCTCTGCTCTCATTGGGTTGCTTTTACAGTGTCCGTCACTCTGATTTTCCTTTCTGTCTTTATCCTTGCATGAATCGATCAGAATGGTCACAACAGGCTTCTGATTCAGAAGTTCACAGAGTCGAGCAGCATTAGATACAATAAGAGTGGAACTTTAATGTGGGAAGTCATCACTTTAAGTCAGAAGGGTCTCCAACTCCAGTCCTGGAGAGCCATGGTCAAGTCAAGTCAAGTCAACTTTATTTATAAAGCACTTTACTTACAACAGCCGCTGACCAAAGTGCTGAACATTGGCTAAAATAAATTTAAACAAAACAAACTAATAAATAAGTAGATAAAATACAATCAAATAAAACAAATTAAAACATAGTAAAAACAACTAAACAGAGTTAACACAGAGTAAAATCAACTGCCCACACAGGATCAAACGACAAACCAAAAAGATAGGTCTTAAGAGCAGACTTAAAAATGGGCAGTGAGGAGGCCTGCCTAATGTGGATCGGCAGTGAATTCCAGAGCCTTGGAGCCACAACGGAAAAAGCCCTATCCCCCCTGAGCTTTCGCTGAGTCCCAGGAACATCCAGAAGCAGCTGACCAGCTGATCTGAGTGAGCGGGAAGGAGAGTGCATATGCAGCAGCTCAGCGAGGTAGGGCGGAGCAAGACCATTTAAGGACTTAAAAACAAATAAAAGAATCTTAAAATGAACTCTAAACTGAACAGGCAGCCAGTGCAGTGAGGATAAAATAGGTGTGATGTGCTCATTCTTTCGCGTGCCAGTTAAAAGGCGTGCAGCATTTTGCACCAGCTGCAGCCGAGACAGGGTGGACTGGCTAACACCAACATACAACGAATTACAATAATCCAATCGGGTTGTAATGAAGGCGTGGATTACTGTTATAAATTGATCTTTGGAAAGAATGTTTTTTATTTTCGCCAAACGTCTTAGCTGAAAAAAAACAGATTTCACCACCGCACTGATCTGACCATCCAGTCTAAGATTCTCATCTATCCTAAAACCCAAATTTGTAATGACAGGCGTACCATATTGTGCAAGGGGACCCAAATCCACAGGAGCAGATCCATGGTGGTTACAGCTTTTCATTCTAACCCTTTCCTTAATTAGTGAACCGATGTTGCTGCTATATAACTCTTTGCATTAATTTCAATTGATCCACAACTTAAAATTATTTATTTTTTCCTTAATTAGCAACCAAACAATATCCATCGATTATCCAACCCACTATATCCTAACACAGGGTCACGCTGGAGCCAAGGCAGGAACAAATCTCAGGCAGGGCACGCACACACTGGGGACAATTTAGGATCACCAATGTGCCTAACCTGCATGTCTTTGGACTGTGGGAGGAAACACGGGGAGAACATGCAAACTCCACGCAGGGAGGACCTGGGAAGCGAACTCCAGGTCTCTTTATTGCGAGGCAGCAGTGCTACCACTGCACCACCGTGCCGCCCACCAAACAATATTAAGATACAAGATGTACCAACACATAAACAACAACCTGCATCCATCACATAGTAATTGAAGATAAAGAAAGGTGAATTCCTCAGTAATGTTGATCTGCTCAGATCCACAAAACATTTTGACAGCGCTCTTAAAAAAGAAAACCAAAACAGTTTTGGAAATGTCTGCCGTGGCAGAATGTGCGCCATATGGAAGTAAATAACGGGTTTAATTAGCAAATTAAGAAATTGAATGACGTGATGTTGGTTGGAGTTTGAGGCCCCAGTTAGTCATCTGTTGGCTCACTTCACATCAAATTTATGTTTAGGTGTTGTTTAAGGAAAAAAGAATCAATTCAGTGTCCAGAGTCTAAAGAAAAGCCAATTAAAATAAAGGGAATTAGTTCATTAGCAGCAAAAACTGGTCACTAATTAAGAAAACAGTTAGAATGAAAACTAACTATCCACAGTAGCTCTCCAGGACTGGAGATGGAGACCCCTGGTTTAAACACATCATAGGACAGGTGCTATAGCAATAATATTTATGGATTATTATTATCATGATTGGCCATTCCTGTTGATGAACAATTGTTTCTAATTTCAGTTTTTTTCAGAGACTCCCCATAGGTCAGTGCGCACTTGTCATCTCAGATGGTTGCTCCCATGGTGCCCATTAGAATTGCTAGGCTTCTCATCTAGCTGAAGAATGGCCCCTAGGGTCTCTGTTAGCCACTTTCTCACACATCTTTGTGTTGTGCAATAAAAGATGGCATATTACTGTAGCACTGCTTCATGGAAGTGAGAGACTGACAGTGAAATCAGAATGCGTGACCGTGTTTGTTCTCTGCAGGTGTAGTTCCAATAGACTGGATATGGTTGAGAGCTGCTTCATCACATCCTTCAGTTGTGTACAATGAGGCTGAATGGGTGAATTCTGGGTGTGTCCGCTCCTGTTCCCTGTCTTTATTTGCGCCAGGACACAACAGGAAGTGGCTCCGGAGCTCGGAGTGTTGGGGGTGTTAGAATTTGCATAGTGCAAAGGAGCAGGCAATGTGAGCACCTGCATGCTGTCGGACTGGTTTTAAGGTCAGGTGTTGCGCTTTGAGGAGTACTTAAAGTCTGCATTGCTGCAGGCATACGGTTTAGTCACAGCCTTAACCCCAGCACAATTTAATGTTCACCAGTCTTGTCCAGACTGGATCATTCCTCTTGGCATAGTTATTTTTATCTGCATTATTTATGATTGTCAATATCAATAGTCATATAAAATGTAAATTATCTCGCCCACAATACTGAGTGGTTTTATGTTGACTCATTTGCTACCTTCTCCTTTACAAAAAAATATCTGTGGTGTGGCCAAGTATAACTCTGGAATGTAATAGCTAATGAAGCTGATACCCCCTCTGGGTTCCATTGACTGGCACAAAGTTCTTCACTGCATGGCAACACCTCCATCCAGTTCCTAAAGCAAAAGTGAGCCCACGTGGGAGCGTCCCATAACATGAAACTCTTCTCAAGCCAATAACTACACTGGGGTTCAACCAGGGACTTGCATGATCTTCACTAGGAGCCAAAACTTTAGATTCATCTTTCCTTCTAAAGATTCACTCATCACAGTCTGGAGTTTTTGATACCTAATCTGAAGGAATATTTCAGAGCTGCCGGTGTGTGTTGACTTAGCTGCACCAGCAGGGTGGGGTGGTTAGTGGTTTGTTTTAGAGGAAATGATACCAAGATTTGCAGATTAGCGACTTTGTGTCTCTTTGTGAAAATCAATTTGGATATCAGCTTTCCGGCCTTACTTTCTCTGTCGGTTCCAAGGCTCCGCTTGTACGGGGAGGCCACACTGGTCATTCACCTTACAATCTCTCCAATGTTTCAGATCAAGACCGAGGACATCTGTGATTCTCCCCAATCCATTTCCAACCACAAGATCTGCCATGTGTCTCCTAGCCCTTCACTGCCTGGGGTAAGCTGAGTGTGGTGCCATTTCTCTGCTCCTCTTTACTATCCTATGTAAGGTGGGCTTCTGAATGATTTGCCACTGTTTTGTCTCTCTCTCTTTATTTACATGTCTCTCTGTCTCTGTTTAAGGAAATTCAGCCTCTTCACCAATTGGTTCTGGTTCCTGGCCCTCACTTGCAATCAGCCTCCCAGTTCCTGATTTCACAACCTCAACCAGGTCATCAAGGTATGGAGAGGTTCCTTTGATTGACCTTTCTTTCAGAAGTAAACTGATGATGAACTGTCATTTCTATGTCCTGAGCAAGGATGAGGTCTGCATACAGTAGACCTAAATCCTGACTGCCCCCTGATTTTGGCAAGTGGAAAAATGTCAACAACTGGTTACTTATCTGTCCACTTTTTTCCCACCCACTTATAATTTTTTTTTGTTCTTCTTGCCTTTCAGCTTTGCTACAGTCCAATCTCTTGCCACTTACCTCCCAGCCACAAGGAACGCTGCTCCCACACCAACCTGGATTAGGCCTGACAGCACAGGTAAGAGCCCCATACTTGCTGCCAACTTCTTCTCAGATTTTAAGAGGGAAGATTCATTGGCCGTGTCTTTGTGACTTCTTGCAAGCAGCATACTTGAAACCAGTAGGATCCCAATTGTAGTTCAGGCTATGAGCAAGAGCCTTATCACTTCCCAGTAAGGCTCTGTAGTGAAGGATCGCTAGGCTGAAAGTAGTGGGAGAGAGCCTGCTGTTGCCTAATAGGACCCCCATGTAGTGACAGGTAGAGATCATAAACCCACCGGCTCCCTTATAGCTCAGCTGGGTAGGCTAGTGCTTCTCGATTACAGGGCCTCGTGCTTGTATCCAGCTTCACCAGGTAAGGACGTAAAATGGACCGAGATACGGCCCTTAGTGATTTCTTACGCATGACACATCCTGGTATTTATTTTTTTTCTCTTCTGTTTATATAATTGCTGCACCTCCCAGTTTGCTGCCATTCTCCTTACCCTCCTTGCAGTGCTTCTTTCCATTAATTTCTCAGTTGAGCTAGTAATTCCTATTATCACCTCTCATATTCACCCCTTTTTCCCCCCAAGGTTTTTCTAGCATTTCCTTTCCTCCCAGTACAGACACTTGTTTTAAGGGTGGCCATTAATTTCTGTCCCACCCCGCCCAATTAAGTTCTGTCTACCATACTATTGAACCAATGTAGATGATTGCCTCTACACCACTTCTCAGTTTAGAAGCCAGCATCCTTTCCCATCTGTTCATTTCCATAACCTACTTAAACCAATACGGGCCAGACTCTGTGCGGGCAGAATTGGCTGCTATGAAGGAAGTCTGTCTTTTAAATGTATTCACAGTGACATTCGCAATTGGCCAATTCAGTCTCCAATCAGCTAAGCCCACACATTCAGTGTGTTTTACAAAACCAGGACCAGGTGAGTAACCCGATTAAGGCAGAAACCTGCTGCCCAAAAAAGCCCCGTTTACATGCACAAGTTCACTTATGGAGTTGGGTAAAACACTCCAATGTCGTTAAACTGGACAAAAAAGGGTTAAACGTCATCATTGGCCACCATGAGGCCAAAAGTGAACGTGGAGCCTGTGTCTCCTGAGCAGTGCAGGAAAGGTTACTTTTAAAACTTACAGTAGTGATATTACTCATTACATAACCAAAAAAAGTAACACATTATGTTATATATAGTAGATACTTATTACAAAATGCAATGTGCTACAGACAGTGCTTTACTTTTTATTTTTTTGCATGAAGAGCTGCACATTTGACTTCCCAGCATCGTAAGCCTATATATGAAACTGACCAGAAACTGTCAAAACGTCATTTTCTTGTGTTTTATAAATACCATTAGTCCTGCATATGCTACGAAGTAAATCGCATCCATCCCCTTATTACATCCTCGACCTGAGACCCCAATGATATTGCGGTATGAACACTGGCCGCCACATCACCTGATCACGCTTTTTCAACATATCTGCAGCAAATAGCGGGATGACCACTAAACTGACGCTTTTCTTGTAGGTTTATGTTACTGGATTGCGCGCGGCTCACTCTTCTGCTTGGCTGTTTGATGGGATGCTGCAGAGGAGCAACATTCCCGTATGTGTGCTACTTGACTTGTACCCAGTGCTGCTGGGATAATAACACAAGTTAAAAAAAATAAGTACAGAGTTAGGTTGCTAGTTACATCAAAAAGTAACTGGACTATGTAACTGACGTTACTTTTATCATGTTACCTCCAACACTTCTCCGAGATTGTACTGCTGAGCATAGCACAATAAGTTCATCTTACTAACTTACATTTAGCAATTTCTGAAATCTTGAGACACAGATTTTCAACTAGGACAAGGAATAATGCAATCACTTGAATATTAGCCTCAGGAAATTTATCTTGTGGACGCCTCCACCATTTTCTGCTCGTGGGTGCAGGAAGCAAGTGCAAAGCTAACGGAGTGCAACAGACATGCGCAGACTGCAAAATCCTTATCTGTAACCCGGTTAAGGGTTTATATGGCCACATAACCAGGTTACTTTGTGAGAAATCTACGTGGAAAAACCTGATTTCTCAGAGACCGATATCCCAGTTTTTATAACCGTGATTCTATGAATAAAGTGCAGTTATAGGCACTCATTGCTATAACTCGAGAGGGCATAGCAGATGAGAGAACAATTTTAAAGTTGAGAGCCAAGAAAGGGACCATAGTAAAAAAAAATATGGAATAGTTTCAAGTTCAAGTTCAAAGTTTATCGTCATGTGCACGGTAAGGAAACACGTTTCCTTGTGCAATGAAATTCTTTCTTTGCTGTCCACACCAAATGACAAAACCAACGTATAAAGATAAACATAAAAAATAAGTAGCAGATAGATAATAAGTAACAGAGGCAGCATAAAATATAAAAAGAGAATAGAAATATAAAGTGTAATGTGCAGGTAGGTGTGTGACGGACAAGTCAAATACAGTTGTGTGAGGGAGATGGAATGAGGTGAACCATGGTTATAAACTCCAGTCTGTTATTTAAGAGTTCTTTAGCCTGGAAGTCCTGTATTTCATATTTCTATACCTCCTGCCTGAGGGCAGAAGTGTGAACAGTTCGTGTTGGGGATGAGTCGAGGCCGTTCTCCTGCAGACTCTGCAGTTGTAGATGCTCTGCAGAGAGGGCAGTGGGCTCCTGGTGATCTTCTCAGCAGTCTTTACCACTCTCTCTGCAGGCGTTTGTGGTCCTTAGCAGTAGTGTTGCCGTACAACATGGTGATGCAGCAGGTCAAGATGCTCTCAACAATGCAGCTGTAAAAGTTGCTGAGAATCTTAGTCGACATACTAAACTTCCTCAACCTCATCAGAAAGTACAGCCACCGTTGAGCCCTCTTGACCAGCTGTGTGGTGTTAAGTGTCCAAGTGAGGTCTTCACTGATGTAGACGCCCAGGTATTTAATGCTGCTCATCCTCTCCACTTCAAGCCCTCAGACGAACAGTGGCCAATGAGGTCTCCATTCCTTCCTCATGTCCACTATCATCTCCTTTGTCTTGTCTGTGTTGAAGGTGAGGTTGTTGTCCTCACACCTTGATCCCAGACTGTTCACCTCCTTCCTGTAGGCTGCCTCATCCCCATCAGTGATGCGTCCAATCACTGCGGTGTCATCTGCAAACTTTAGGATGATGTTATCTTTGTGGGAGGTGACACAGTCGTGAAGGAACAGGGTGTAGAGGATGGGGCTGAGGACACATCCCTGTGGGGTGCCTGTGTTTGTGATAATGGTGGATGAAGTCCTATTACCAATCCTGACAGACTGGGGCCTGCCAGTCAGAAGGTCTAGGAGCCAGTCACAGAGGTTGGGGTGCAGGCCAAGTGCAGATTGTTTATGGGTGAGTTTATGGAGGATAACCATGTTAAAGGCAGAGCTGTAGTCAACAAAGAGCATCCTGATGTAGAAGTCTTTGTTCTCCAGATGGAAGAGGGAATAATGTAGTGTGGCCACAATGGCATCTGAGGTGGACCTGTTGGGCCAGTAGGTCTACTGCTGGGGGTCCAGAGTGTCCTGTATGCTGCTCTGAATGTGGGCCAGCACCACTCTCTCAAAACACTTCATGATGATTGGAGTGAGTGCTATCAGCCTGTAATCATTCAGGCAGGTGGATGGGCTTTTTTTAGCAAGGGGGACAATGATCGTGGTCTTAAAGCAGGATGAAACAATGCGCTGACTGAGGGAAAGGTTGAAGATGGAGTAGAGAACATCAGCCAACTCGTTGGCACATGCTCAGAGAGCCCGCCTAGGGATGTTGTCTGGTCCAGCTGCCTTAAGGGGGTTGATCTTCCTTAGTGCTTTGTGTACCTGACCTGAAGAGACCATTATGGGTTATGTTGTCCAGGTGTGTGTGTGCCTCCATTCTGTGCTGTTGTTGGATGTCTCAAAGCGGGTGTAGAAAATGTTGAGAGCTGTCTGTGGAGCTGATTGTGCTGATGGTGGTCCTGTAGTCTGTGATGTGCTGTAGGACCTGCCACATACGTCCAGAATTAGCAGTAGAATAGAAGCCCTCCAGCTTCTCTTTGTACTGCCTCTTGGCTGCTGTGATGGCTTTTCTTAGTCCGTACTTCGCAGCTTTTCAAGATTGTACACCAAAAGTCAAACCAATCTTACGTTAAACCCAAAATAGAACCCAGAAAACGTATGTGCAAAACAGAAAGATTCTTTAACAGGCACTCAGTAATTGTTTATCTCAGATATTAAGAAGTGGCTGTGCAGGACTTTATACCATCTCAATGATGACATCATGTGTTGCCCACTTCTGGGTCCTTTTAGGGACACATTGTGGTAATTGTGCTTCAAAATGGCTGCATCCTTGAAAACAAAATGGTGCCAGAAAATAATGCCATAATATCTAAAGTATAAGAAAACTCAACTGAAATAAAAAACTAATGCTGGAAGTGAAACCAGCACCTCAAAAACTACAACTGTCCCAAAGTAGTGTAGAAATATTACTAAGCAAGAGAGTGAACATTTAAAGCCAAAGTGAACTGTTCACAAAGTGAATTCTTCTCCTCCAAGGAGAGCGGAAGACCTTACAGACTCTACACAGACACTAGCCGATCTGGAAACTGTGTCCAGGCTTGGCTTCTGATGAGGTGGGATCGCTAACCAGTATGTGGCAGAAATGAGGCAGTGTTGGTTAAAAATGGATCAAGAGATGATTGATAAACCTTAGATCCAGTCAAAGTCAATACTGGGAAATCTCAGAATCAGACATAACAAATTTGACAAACGAGATGAGGCAATTCGGTCCATCAGGCCCGGTTGTTCAGTTGATAGCTAAGTTATCCCAATTTCTCATCCAGATCCTTCTTAAAGGTTGTCAAGGTTTCTGCTTTAATTCCATGTCCCAGTAGTTTGTTCCAGATTCCCACAAATCTTTGAGTAAAGAAGTGCTTCCTGGCTTCAGTCCTAAATTTCCTTTCATTTAATTTCCATTTATGTGATTCACCGTTAAGCTGAAATAATTCTGCTGGATCTACTTCATCAATGCCTTTGAGAATTTTGAAGATCTGATTTAGGCCCCCCTTGCAGCGCCCTCTGCTTGAGACTAAATAGGTTTAATTCAGGAGTATTTCATAATACGCCATGTGCTTAAGTCCTGGGTTGCACAAGTGCTGTATGTTTTTCTTGTCTCCAAAATGTTGAATTAAAATCAAAGGATTGACAAGTCTTTTAACCAAAACAAATCACACCAGGACTGCACACAAATCTTTTTAGAATTCATCCACAATCTCGGATGCTATCAAGCAATGTAGAGTTGGCTTTTAGAGTGTGGCACCAGTGAGTCGCACATGCAACCTCTGGACACCATACCCCTAGCGACTGTGTGATGCATCGTGGTAATGAGAACACAAAGAAATGAAACAGTGGACTGGTAGGACAAAAACGTGATGATCAAAATGATCAGCTTAAGTCCAGAGGCAGTAAACTGTAAAAAAAAAAGTAATAATAATTATACCTGGAGAATCCTTGATGTACAAAACCTTCAAAATTATCAAATATACCTGACATAAAAATTTTGTTAGTATCGTAACAAATGCTACTCCAGTAAAAATTCTCTTACTACCATTTCAGTCAGTATCCAGTCCTTCGTCTCCCAGTTTAGTCACTGGTTTGTAAGTGAGGTCCTGTTTCTTATTCTTGCAGTTCAGTACATCCTCCAGTTCCCATCTTGTCCCCAAGTTGGATGTCCCTTGTTGGGTGGCTGTCTGTTAGTCTTTCGCTGAAAGCTGCAGGCAGGAGCCAGCACATTATTCATTCTCACACTGGTGGCCATGCAGAAACCTCTCGCTTGTTTGAACTCTGCCAGAATGTCTTTTTATGTGTGTGGCTGTGTGTGAGATCCTCAAGCTGTTTACCTATTGCATAGGCTTTTCAAACATGGCTGCTGTGTACACATGCATACTGATACCTTCAGGGGGCTCACACAACATGCGTGGGAAAATGTGAAGGTCTATACATCCAGAAGGTCATTCCAGGCTTTCTGGTTGGTAGACAACCTTAATTTTAATGTGCCTGAGCTCTGGGTTGCCCCATTTTAGTGTCTTATTAATATGTTTTTCATCCTGTCAGTTATAACAGATAAAATGGGAACAAACTGAGAATAGGGGCTATCCATGTGTACCTATTAGTCAGCTACCTGTAAAGAGGTTTGTTAGTGGCACGTGGCACTACAAATGCACTGTAGTCAACACCTGTTCTAAAGTTTTACCCAGAAATCAAATACTCATCCAAATATAGAAATTAAACACCAAGATACTTAAAGAAAGGTGAAGGTCCTTTTGGGAAGTGGGAAGACCCCTATTAATTTAGATTATCATACAGGTGTCACAAGAACCCATCAGCATCTCCTGTTTACACTGCACAAAGCGACAGAGTGATGGCTCTCATGATCATCTTGGGATAATCCTTGAGCCTCACAGAACTCTTTTTGATGCAATCTTAGGTAGGAGTGGCGAAATGCAAAGATGTAGAAGGAGTTGGACAAGGGCCACAGATCTTCTACCCGGTTGGCAACTTCAGAACTACAAAGGATAGGCACGTTGAATCCTCTGGCTTTTCTACAACCCTTTCCTGTGATCCTCTAGGCTTGTAGGAATAATCACACCTAACATAATATTTGGTCAATATAGAACAACACCTGGAGATGAGCTAGCCAGTGGCAAAACTAGCTAGAAGAACAGGAGAACATCAAGCAACACAGCCTTGCCCTCAAGTAGGTAACCATCTCCCCTCCCACAAGGAAACTGTTATGTTAAATTATTATCTTCATCACAGATACTCCCTTATGACAGTAAGCTCAACTCAGAGCAGAATTAATAATTTATATAATAAATAGTAATATTCAGACCTCTGATCCACGATGAAGGATGGTTGATGTGCAAGTCACTCCTCCGAGGTTGCTGCCATTTTTGTTGTACTGATCAATCAGCCCGTGCAATGTCCTTCATCACCATCTGATGCCACCATGGTTCTTTTCATGACAGACATACTACATGCTCGTGTGGCTACTCTTCTTTTGTCAGCCTTGTGTGTCCATGTAAAGGACCTAAAGCTCCATAGCCTATACCTCTATCTCTTTGGTCGCATATGACATTTTGTTTTGCTCAGAGTGTATGATTTGCATTTGCAA
This sequence comes from Polypterus senegalus, assembly GCF_016835505.1. Classification (NCBI taxonomy): domain Eukaryota; kingdom Metazoa; phylum Chordata; class Cladistia; order Polypteriformes; family Polypteridae; genus Polypterus; species Polypterus senegalus. Next base: position 169,828,015 of record NC_053162.1, read on the forward strand.
TTAAAATGATCAGTCAGCTTGTGCAACATAGTTTATTCTCAGTTCCTGTCAGCCAGGATGCTGTCACTTGCCATGAGAAGGACTTGAAGTCCAATTTTCTGCCCACATTCAATTCTTGTGCCATGTTACGTGTATCATGTTATAATATCTAGGTTAAGACCACAATCAAGGTTCAAGGCCCAGTGGTTCACAAGCTTTGGTGCATCAGACAGGCAGTCTTTAGCATTTGTGATATATAGTAACAAAAAAACATGGGCTCAGCAAAAGAGTGCTGGGAGGTCAACCGAGAGACCCATTTAATAAGGTCAAAAAATTCAAGCAAATGAAAAGGGTCACAAAGCTGCAAAATACAGCAGTGCTGCCTAAGGGTAAGTAGAGAGTGCCTAGAGGGTCATGTTGGTCTCCTGGCTCAAAGTAAACACTGACTTCCAGTAGCTGTGGTCCTTTTACATGTTCTGTACAGAATGTGATGGGAGACTGTGGTAGAGATAGAAGTGTATTCATGGCTGTTCTGGTCCTGAAGCTTCTGGACTGTGGACAGAGAGGAAAAATGCTTTAATGCTGGTGCCACCTCTTGGTTCGGAGTGGTAGTGCTTACCTTTAGCTCCAAAGATAACTCCAACTAACCGGAATTGACCCTGGAGTAGGAATGATGGTGCTGTGGTTGGCACTCTAGAATCTGCTTTCAAATCAAAGCCTGATCACCCTCTGAGTGGGTTTTGTGAATTTTTCCCTTTTATTCATGGATTTTCTTGTGGTGTTCTTTCTCATGGGTTTTCTTGTGATGTTCTTCTTACATGTTGGCCCAGTGTGGATGGGTGGGTGGGTGAACGTGTGTTTGTGTGTACGTGAGTGTAATTTTCAATAAACTGGTATACCATCAAGTAGGTGAAGAGCTGGAATACCCTCTGGCCACAAGCATATATTGGAATAAGTGGTCATGCAGAAGGAATGAATTGATCTTAGCCCGCTTTGCTATCCAGTGTTGGTTTCTGCCTTGCACACAATATCGTTGAAATAGACTCCCACCATAACACCAGCATATTTTAGAATTAGCAAGTATGGAGAATGAATGAATTGATAGTAAACGGCCCCGACATCCAAATAGTTTCTGTTTTGGATCCATTGTTACAAACAAATAGCTGTAATGAGTGAATGAGTCTATCCTGGGATATGTGAACATGGAGTCTGAATGAATACATTCAGGACTTGATGCTGGACTGCCTTGCCATGCAGGGCTGGGTTTTGCCTTGCACCAAATTTTACCAAAGTAGTTTCCAGCCCTCATTACCCCCATGTATTGGGAAAAGTAGACATGGACAATAGATTGATAATGGACTGGCATCCTAAGCAGTATTGATTGGTGCCTGATTTGGACCTGATGCCATGGAAATGCACACCAGCCTCACTGAGCCTCTAATAGAAAAGTTCAGAAAGTATGTGGATAGTTCATTGAATTAATGTTGCATTATGTTAACTTAGGTTTGAATAAACATTTCATGAAAACAAATAGCAGTAAAGAATAGTTCAGAAGTTTAATCAAATGGTGTCTTATTTGTATTGGACAACAATTCCTTGTCACTCGCTAATTTTTTGTAGACCTGAGATGAACTGTAAATGAATTGATCATTCCTCACATTGCTGGGCCGAAGGGTCAGGACCCCTTGAGTATCCCTTTAGGGGGCACCATTGTCACCTAACTTTGCAATTTACCAACCCACTCACTCCAGTTTTTAACTGGTAAAAACACAGTAAGTGCTAAATTCACTTTGTAGGTGATCTCCACCGCCATTTTCTCATTAAGGGAGTCATTTCCCAAGTGACTTTGAAAGCATTTGTTGTTCTCCAGTGTTTTGATATTTTGTTGTGTGTGTTTTTTTTCTATTTTAATATTTATACCTTGAGGACAGATGACTTTTACTTAGAATTGTTTGTCATCTTTTTACATATATAATGGTTTTAAAGAGTATGCGGATCCTGCCACATTTTACACACTTTACTGTCTTTTACATTTGATTTTCAATTAATAAATTTGCCATTTTATATGAAGGAGAGATTTTGGCTATTAATAAATTTGCAAACTATTCTGAACACATGTTTTCACTTTGTGATGATGAGTTATTGGTTGTAAATTGATGGGCAAAAATAACAAATGTATTCATTTAAAATGAAATCTCCAACACATTGTGTCTGGATGCTTTGGGCCTACTCTAAATGAGTGCTGTATTTAATAAATTATTCTGTCACCTGTGAAAATAATCTGCTTCACTTTCCTCAGACTGTGGGCCGGTCAGGCCTGACGGGGACATCGTTAGATGGCCACTTGGAAATGCCTCCTCACCTGACAGTCCCCAAGCACTTGGGCATACCGACTCAGCCAGAGGAGCCGAGTGACTTAGAGGAGTTGGAGCAGTTTGCCAAAGCATTTAAGCAACGGCGGATCAAGCTGGGCTTCACACAGGTATTTCTTCTATTTTGTTTTATAACTAGGTAAGCCATGACCAAAAAATAAATGAAGTTCTTCTTTCCTTCTTAAGTCTATCCATTTTCTTAATTTACTTTCACAGCCATACCTTTTCTCTTTTAAGTTTACATTGTCAAATCCATTTTGGGCCATGGTGGGCCTATTCCAGTGGTACTGAACACAAAGTATGGTCCATCATGGTCCATCATAGTGCCAGCTGTAGTATGGACGCAATTCTAGGCGTGTATTTTTGTGTGATTTTGGGTTCTTATATAGGCCTACTGTATATAGAATCTTACCCTGATGTTTATCATGCACTTTAAATTGAAATTTGAAAAGTCTGAATTAGCATAAGCCACTCTAATTCTGTATGTTCATTAAAAATGTGAGGATTTACTTCATGAGGTCATATATTTGAATAGTAAAATGTACGCTTCAGATTAAATGTTTAAAGTCATTTGTCTCCCTCTGATAGAGGTCCATAGAGAGCTAAATACTTAACAAATGATCACGACATTTAATAACATCATCTTCATAATCACTGATCCTAGACATAGGCTAAAATGATACCCCACTTGCTTACCAACCATTCACTGGTTAAGAGTTCTGTCTTCACTTCAAAAGTGTGGCCAAACAACAGTTTCCTGCTTATGGACTATTTTCATTTATTTAACAATATATTAGCAAAATACATGCTTTTTGCTCATTCGGCACATGCAACGGCATGACATGACATGTGAAACTTCAGTAATGTGAGATTTTTTTATGAACACTTTTATGCTGTTTACTACTGTCCTGTATCGGTCACCGCTGGCTCGTGTTCTATCAGAGACTGCATATGCAGAGGGGCTGAAATGGAGCAAGAGACCTCCTGATTGTCAAAGGCCCAATTAGTGGCTTCAGGTGACAAACGTCTCTTTTGGCTCAATGGTCTAAGGTGGCTTTTTTTCCTCACTACTCACATGGGATCTGTTCCCCAAGGGAAGAGATGCCAGTTACATGAGTGGCATGACTCAGATTTGTCAAGGAAAAGCAGTGTGAGAAGAACTTCTCCACAAAGGGCAATATTATGTGAGGAGAGAGTGTTGCAGTACCAATACTTGAAGATGTTTTAGAGACTCTCGATGGATGGACAACCTTGTTGGGCGGAATGGCTTATTCTTATCACAGGTTCTAATAGTATCGTCACATGTGCAGCATGCAGTGTAGAAGACTCAAACAAGTCCACTGCAAAGATGAGACAACCATGTAGTCAGAAGCCCAATTAGTCATTTGAGCCAACTGTGTTCTCTTGAAAATTGACTAGATGGTTGCTCTCCACATTCTGCTTGGTGTACAAGCACAAGTGGGGCCATGTGGTTATTGGAGAGGTGTCTGAGTGAAGACAACCCAGCTGCACATTGTGATGGAACAAATTAAGATAAAGTCTGTCTGTCAGTAAGAATCCACTTATGAAGAATCCATATCAGTGCTAGGAAGAGGAACTCAATGGGTTCAACTAGAGAATGGTCACTGCTTTGGCTGAAGAAGATCACAAAAATAAGACTCAAATAAAGGCTTCCCTTGCCTGGGAGAGAAGGTAGCTTGGATCTAGTAAGAATGAACCAGTCCAAACGACTCACTTGATTGGCACATACCGTTTTTGTTTTGTATAAAGGTTGGTCACCAAGCCCATGGGGCCAAGCTGTTCCTCTACACTCTAGACCTTTTCCATCATTCATCTCATTTTAATTCCTTATATCTCTCTCTCTCTCTCTCGCCTATCCAGGGAGACGTTGGCTTGGCCATGGGGAAACTGTACGGCAATGACTTCAGCCAGACGACCATCTCGCGGTTTGAGGCTTTGAATCTGAGCTTCAAGAACATGTGCAAGCTGAAACCACTGCTGGAGAAATGGCTGAGTGATGCAGGTGAACAAAAAAAGGAAGAGTGTAAAACCACTGCCTCTCTCGCTGCCCTCAACCCCTTAGTCTGAGCAAGTGTCTTTTTCTTCTCTTCAGAGAACTCTCCCTCAGATGCCATGAGCAGCAATTCTGCTATGCCACCATTGATTGAGGGCTTTGGGCGAAAGCGCAAAAAGAGAACGAGCATTGAGACCAACATCCGACTTACCCTGGAGAAGCGCTTCCAAGATGTAAGCATGAACTTAGACTTCCCAAAAGCCAATTACTTCTTGTGACAACCGAAACAGGACACTTAATGTTAGGACGAGCCACTAGTTACACACCCGGATAGATAGAAAACACTGTATTTGTACCAAGGGTGAAATTTGTCTTCTTACAGAAGCACAAGAAATCTAGAAGTATTATAACAAACAGCCAAAACCACCCTCTGAAACACACAGAAAAAAACCCAAAAATGACACAATTTGTGATTCACAAAATATAAGAGAGCAGTCACAGCGCGGCATTCTAAGGACGCATTACAAGGGTATTTTGACACACCTCTGCTGAATAATTCATTGCTTAAAGGTCTTTATGTTTCATGTGTCAGAGGTGAGGGTTTGTAGGATCATCATGGCTGTCCATGTTGTCTTCATTCTCTCCTCCTCTGCTATGTCCAGCGAGTCATCCCATAACTGAGCCTGCCTTTTTAAAGGGCTTGGTGGTTTGGTTGGCCTCTCTTGAAATGATGCTCACCACATCACACTGGCTATCACAGATTTCAAGAACATTCTAAAAACAGGGGTGGCCAATGTCAGTCCTGGAGGGCCATACTGGCTACAGGTTTTCATTCCAACCCAATTGCTTAATTAGAAACCAATCCTTGCCAATCTCAGACCTTATTTAATTCTATGGCTTGTTAGTCTGCGCAATGTAAAGTTCTTATATTGTAGATTTTTTTCCTTTACAAAGATATCTTACAAATCATTTGGAGCCTAAAACGTATAAATATCAGTCTGTCAGATTTTTCTATGAAGCTTTTTATTGAATCAAACAGTGCACAATGAACATACACAGATGTAAATGGAAACAAGCTAGATGGAGAACTACTGGCTGCTTTGTCATTTACATTGTATTGCTAATAAGGTGCCATTAAAACACTGAATGCAGCAGTTTAAGACTGAAATAAGCAATTAAGGATGGGAAACCTTAACATACAAAGCCACTAAAATGAAGCATCAAAATGTCACTTAAGCAATATGTGCTTCATCAGCAATAATTGGCTTCTCATTAAGAAGCTGGGTTGGAACAAAAACCCGCAGCCACTGCGGTGCGGCCCTCCAGGACTGACATTGCCCACCCCGTTCTAGAACATGCACATTAAAGGAACGTAGTCTCCTCAGAAAGAGAGTCTGCTCTGTCTTTTTTCTTCTGTGTTACAAGACCTGTTCAGCCTTTCATTGATGTGGACCCCAACTACTTGCAGCAGTGCACCACCTCTACAACTTGAATAGTGACTTGAGTGTAGATGCTGTTTGGTGCCGTGAAAGTCAATAAGCAGTTCCTTGTTTTCGCTGATGTTGCGTTGCAGGCAATTCTCAAAGTTCTCCTATTTTCTATCTCAAACCCCCCCTTGTCAACAAACCCCATTAATGGAGAATCATCTGAGAATTTATGGAAGTGCCATGACCTGGTTTTATATTTGTAGTCCTAGGCGTGCAACTTGAACATGAAAGGAGACAGGACTGTTCCTTGTGGTGCTCCAGTGCTGCTCACTGTTCTTGCACCTCTCAGATGGCATACAAATAGTCCCTTATGCAGGACACCACAAGCTCATCCACCTTCATATCCGTGAGCTTACACCTTAACAGGCATGGCTGGATGGTTTTGGAGAAATCAAAAAACATAATCCTTACAGTGCCACCAGCTGGGAGGAAGCGTCATGGAGCACACAGAAAATTGAATCTTCCACTGCAGTTTTTGCCCATTAGATACATTGCAGTGGGTGCAAGTGGTCTTCCACAGGAAGACTCGCATAGCCAGGGACCAGCCTCTCAAAGATCTTCATGCTGTTGGCCACTGGTCTGTAATCGCTAGGTGAAATGGCATCTGCCTTTGTTGGAACTGAAACAGTGGAGAGTGCCAGGATGTCAATGTGCCAAACCTGCATGTACAAATGCAAATCTCTCGTGGAGGAGTTGTGCTGTTTGAGACTTTGGCAGAGGTGGGTGCTGCCCGTTTAGCAAACAGAACCCTGATTTTGCATGAGATTAATATTTCACTTGATACCATCCAGCCCATTTTAGTTTGCCATATTGTACAGATATTTGCACCATGGTAGGCCAGCCATTGGCTGGCTGTGGACAGTAAACTTCACCATTCCCTCTCTGACATTTGGTGCTACACCTTGAAATAGTAACATAGTCATTTAGTAGCAGGCATGGTAGCCACATTGGCTTTATAGGAGCTGGAAACTCAGTGGTGAGGTTTAGCAGCAAATGGAGCTTTTGGATTTTTTATTGAATTTCTATTTTTCTTTTTCTCCAGAACCCAAAGCCAAGCTCGGAGGAGATCACATTGATTGCAGAGCAGCTATCCATGGAGAAAGAGGTGGTACGGGTTTGGTTCTGCAACAGACGGCAAAAGGAAAAGCGAATCTGCTGCCCTATTTCATCCCCTGTGAAGCCCCCTATCTACAATTCCAGGCTGGTAAGCAGATACTTCGGTTACGATGGGTTCAAAGCCATGCTGTTTTTTATTTATTTTTTTAACAAAGACATTATGGCCCATTGGTGGTGAGAGTTTCTGGTTTAAATTACCTCCACCATCTCCCTGACCTTAAGTGACTCACCGAACAAGTGCAGAAACACAACAGTACAATTTGTTAGTCACTTTGGTAAGCAATGTGGCCCCCTAGTGGCTAACATATTAGACACGCTTAAAGAATACTTCACCCAAAAATATTTTGTTGCCCCATGTAGTTTGTAGTGATGGCTAAGAAAAAATTTGAAAAGTTTTCATGAAGAATGAAAGAAAAACATCTGTGGTAAATTGGAACCCAATGGCACCCCATGCGGTACAACAGCAAACAATGTGAAAAATGTCCATGGAAATAAGAAAATTTCACGTTAATGATGTTCCATAATCGACGTGTCCAGTCATATGATCACAACACATGCAATTATCCATGGAAAATGCAGTGTACATTGTAAATGGACAAACACATTCCCATTATTCTGTGCTTCTGAATTGAGGACAGGCCTCTTGACCAATGAATTGAGTGGAGAGTATACTCAGTACGTGAGCAGGAGTGACCTGTTATTCAGAAATGATGACAGTTTGCTTCTGATGAAGAACTGGTGGATATTAAAATTCCCTTAAGATATCAAAAGCTGACACTGAAAAAAAACTTGTCTCGTGTAAAACGTTGCTATCTTTGGCGAGGTATTTGTTAGGAAATGTCCAAATGTCTGCGTCTGCTAAATTTCAGTTGCCAGCATGCCTTTTGAATCGGCACCACTAGTTGACTGGAAAAAAAACACCAGTGGTCACTGATGTCTTCCAAGACTGAAGTTCAGAACTTCATCTCCACTGTATGTTCTTGTGTTTATCTCTCTATTATAAAAAAAAAAAATCTTGGAAAGGAAAAGCAGGGTGACGAGACGTGATCTTCTCAGAAGTTCTCGGAAGAAACACTTAAAAGACCCGCGAGACACAAACAATATCAGATAAGAGCACGGCCAGCAAAACACTCAGTCGTGTAAAGGAACACAGCACACACAGATCCTGTGCTCTCAGCACATATAAAGCATATAAGGACAATACGTTTGAGATGAAACATCAACGACTAAGCAAAGAAGAAAGAGTAGTGCGGAGAAAAGAAACCCAAACGCGTTGGAGAGAAAAAAAAGGCAGATAAGAGATTATGAAAGCAGTGGGATTCGAAAGGCTCAAACAAATGATGACGCGATACACATGCAGAGAAAGGTAAAGAATATGAAAGCAGTAAAAATCAAAAGTGTTGTAGCGTCCCAGCCAGGTTGAATCTTTTTTTGTTTTAAGTGACTGTTTGGTCCGATTGAGGGAGGGCAGAGTTCAGCACGGAAGACTGATCGCGGGGTATTGATTGATGCGGTAAGGCGGGGGGGTGAGACCCGGGGGAAGAGGGTTTGGAGAGGGTGCTAGAAAGTTGTGTTTGGGGTTACAAAGTCACCGATTGTTCAAGTAAAACTTTTGTGACACTTTATTACGTCAGTCGCTACCGTATCAAAAAAAAGATAGAAAAGATTGCATTAGCGCAAACAAAAGGAAATTAATCATCAGGACCAGGTGTAACTGAAAAAACAGCAGGACAAAGCGAGGTCAGAAATTAAAGGCAAAGAGCAGAAAACAAAGTCTTTTCGCCTTCGCATCATTCAATGCACAAAACATAGATTTACGCAATAATAGAGTATACGCTATGAGAATCTGTGGTCCCGCAACAGTTAAAGCAACGACAAGTTGAATTTCAAATAAAACACAATTCGGTCACGTGTATATTTATAATCACGGAGAAGCGATGCAAATTTTAACAGGCGACAAGAAAGGTAATGTATATATTCCGCGAATAACATTACACACCAAAGGAGATCGTGATATGCCATTCGTTTTAAAATGTTTACAGTGTCCCGTTAGAATAGCTTTTGCTCTGACAATTAACAAATCACAGGGACAAACATTAGAAAAAGTCGGATTATTTATTAGAGAAACAGAAACAATTTTCAATCACGGGCAGTTATACGTTGCGTTGTCAAAATGTGTCTCCAGAAACGGAATCAAAATTCAATGCGATCTTGAAGAAAATGTAATTCCAAATATTGTTTTTAATGAAGCTTTAAAGTAAAAGTGCAGATAATGAAAATGAAACAATTCCAAAGAAAAAACAAAGCTTTTAAAATTGTATATCCGATTAACCAAACACAGGGGTTGGCAAGCGAAGCAAGCAGGGGCCAGAGCCCCCTAGTCTTTATTATTATTATTTTTTTAAACAGAGAGCACAAAGTCAGAAGGGGTGCAAAGTTTCTGGTCCTACAGAACAGAACATTTTCAAGCTGCTTAAATCTAAACGCTCTACAGCTGAGGTTTTCACTCCAGGGTCTGCTCTCTCTTTACAGAAGAAACATAAGAAATCTGACAAATGAAATGAAACAGTTTAGTCCATCAAGTTCCTGTGTTTAGCAAATAGCGAAGCTGTCCCAGTACCTCATCCAGATTCTTCTTAAAGGTTGTCAACGTTTCTGCTTCAACGCCATGTCGTAGTAGTTTGATCCAGAGTCAAACAACTCTTTGTGTAAAGAAGCGCCTCCTGGCTTCAGTTTTAAATGCACTATCCCTTCATTTCCACTGATGTCCTCAAGTACGTGATTCATCCTTCAGCTGAAAGGGTTTTGCTGGATCTGCTTTATCAATGCCTTTTGAGGTTTTTAAATACCTGGATGAGGTCTCCATGTAGCCTTCTCTGCTCAGACTAAACAGGTTTAATTCTCTGAGTCTGTCCCAGACGGACATGTCCTTAAGTCCTGAGATGCTCCTGGTTGTTCTCTTCTGCACAGCTTCAAGTGTTGTTATGTCTTTCTTCTAATGTGATGACCAGAACTGCACACAGGACTCCAGTTGCGATCTATACCAGTGCATTATATAGTGCAAACATAGCGTCCCCTGACTTATATTCAACATTGTTCAACCTAACATTTTATTTGCCTTTGTAATCGCTTCTGCATGTTGTTTATGTGATGAAAATGTATTAAGATCCTTTTCAGAGGACAGTGTCTATCCATTTGTATTTATAACTGATGCTCCTTTTGCCCAGAGTAGAATTTTGCACTTTTCTGCATTAAACTGCATTTTCCAAGTGATCACCCAGTTCTGTAGGTTGACCAGGTAATTTAGAATTTTTGTTGCTGCCTCCTTAGTGTCTGCCATCCCTCCAATTTTAGTATCATCTGTGAATTTCACAAGTTTATTAACTATGCTGTAATGGAGTCAATGTCATTAATATAAATCTGAAAAACTAACAGACACAGGACAGACCCCTGAGGCACTCCACTGATGATCTCGCTCCATGTGGGGCATTCTCCCCTTATCTATACCCTGTGCCTTGTGCCGGTTAACCAAGCAGAGATCCAGTTTTGTATGTTGCCTCTGAGGCCTCCAGCTTTTACGGTAGTCTGTTGAACTCCAGCTGCTCAGAAGCCCTGACATTTAGCACTTGATTCACCCCGACTCCACCCGTCTTACTGCTCTTTTCTTTCTTCTCCTTTACTGCAGGTTCCCACACCGGGGTCTTTCAGCCCACTGCCCATCCCACAAGTGCACAGCAGCACCCTAACTGCAGGTAACCCTTTGACCAGTCATTTTTTATCTTCTGATCCAAATAATCACTTCTCTTACCAGGTTGCCTAATTCAGGTTTGTGGGGAGTCACTGGTAACAGCATTGAGCATGTGGTGGGCACACCAGTCTGTGACAGGGCACACTCAAGCACAGCTACATTCACTCGTACAAAGCCAGGTCAGCCACATTAAATACTGTGCTCAAGTGACAGAATGGCACAGCTGGTGCTGTTACATATTGAAAATTTGGTCACCGTTTTATATATGGCACTGTGGGTAAATGGTATGCCACCTGCCATGTTTCTGTGAGTGCTCTCAAACTGTCTGGTTACTGAATATAGCCCAAAGAGAAACCACCAGGTTTAAATTAGCACATGAATTGTATATATGGAAGTAATGTTTGTGTAAGTGCAGTTAAGAAAAAAAGAAAGGCTGAAGACCTTACCTTGTCAGATGTTTTATTTGTATCAAAGAAAAACCATCAGGTACACGATAGCTGGACCTCTCCACACACATCTCTGTTCTGTCACTTGAGCACCCCCAAAACTATCAGCCAAGCAAAATTCAAACAGGAAAGAGCAATCCATTAATCCATCTATCTTCTTAACCAGCTTATCCAAGTCAACGGTGCGGGTAAGATGGGGGCTATCCTAGCAATCATTGGGTACACACACACAGGAAAACCTGAACTTTACATGGTGTAAGAAAAATCACAGACAACTGTGAAGTGTTGGGGCACTCAAAGGTAAACCCAGCATAATATAAACAAAACGCAGGTTGTAAATGCATAGAAATAACAGAAAAACATCATTGCAGATGCAAGTCTCCAAATCGACTGTTTCAAGATGGTGGAGCTTCCGCTGAGAAGGATAAGAGTGTCTAGCTACAGAACTCCGGTTGTCACCTTACATTATACGCCACTGAGTGATAACACTGGGTTACACTATGGTTAAGGTTAAGGTTTGGGAGCGGGGTACATGACGCATACGCACGTGACAAAAACTTGGCAATCCAATTGGCTGTCAAGCGGAGCTACTGACTCGCAGCAGCTGGATCCATCTCGATAAGAACTTCTGATAGGAAGAGGCACAACCAGGCAGGTGGACGCCAGAAGTGAATTCAAGGGTGGCAAAGCCATCAATGGTCAATGAGGGAGGAAGAGATAAGGTATTAGTCAACACTGCCCTCTCAGCCTTGCTTTTTATGTTGTTGCTGATATGGGTACCTTTGTTTTCTTTTTTTGTCATCCTTCAATCGGATGAAACAAGTTAGGAAAACGTATGAATCAAAAATGTTAAAACTTGCTTATTTAAATAACATTCTACCCTAACCATCCGTGAATTCACGCTTGCAGTTCCTGGAGATAACTTACGTTTTACTGAGGGCTTTTACTGCCAACAAGGTTTAAGAGTTATAGTGCTCGGCTGTACGGAGAAATATTTCTGACAAAATTAAATACGAAAATAGATAAAAGTACTGTAACATATAACAATAAACATGAAATTTGAGTATAAATAAAATACACGTGCACAAATATTTTGTTGCTTTTTTCTTTGTGAATTTAATAATTTCCTCGTCTGTTTATTTCAGCGACACGCACGCAACATAAAACAAGCCCAGAAATGAGAACTGTCACTTTAACTTGTCATAGATGAAAGGATGGGATCAAGCGAGTACGGCGCGCTATAGTTAGATCCCTCTCTGATTTGATTGGCGTTCGGCTGCCAAGTGGACTTAAACCTTCAGCCATCAAGTGCCGTACTTACAGCAGACACTGCTGATGCGAATTCAGAGCTTCTCGAGTTAAAGCACCCGCTTCGTGCTGTAACTCGGCCCAACGTTTTCTTGCACTCGTGAAAGCCACAACTTTGAGCTGCGCTTTGCTTGACTTAGAAATAACTTTGACTCCGAGGCATGCGCACACTGCGACTGTGCCTCCTCAATTCGCGTAAAAATAAAAGTGCTGAAGAAGGGTTGCCAATACTGAGTTTTTAAACCCAGATGGGGGAGAATCGATCCCTACTTGGACTTGTGTTTATATATATATGTCTGCTGGAGCCAATCCTAGCCAACACAGGGTTAAAGGCAGGGCGACAACCCACCGCATATATATATATATATATATATATATATATATATATATATATATATATATATATATATTCGTTTGATTGTATTGTAGTGAAAAGTCAATCAAAATGACACCTTTTATTGGTTAACTAAAAAGACAGTAACAGCGCAAGTCGGCACCGAAGATGCGGTCACGTCATTTGCTGGCAGCAGCGTCTCTCTTGTCCATCACCTAAGTATCGCTTGACGCGCCCATTCTCTAACTTCGACAAGACAGAGCATCCCACTCACAGGCAACAGTTAGGTTGTTATTAATTGCAGGGTGCGAGCGTGCGCGCTCCCATGTTTCAATTTAGTCGTACATTTGCAGTTCTGTATTGCAATTTGCATCCTTTATTAACTAAGATGAGTGAAGAGTCGCGGAAGGACAAAAAATAAAAACATATATATTCATTTAAAAATGAATAACTGGCTGCAGAAACTTGAATTTAAAAGCTGGCTAAAAAGAACATCACTAATGGAAATAATAAATAGGTAAAAAAAAATAGTTTGGATTAAAAGTATTTTATTGAGTTTTGTTATCTTTTGTGTGTGCGTGTGTGTAGAATTTGGGTTTATTTAAGCAACGGATCTTTTCTTGGTTAACCCCATTGGCAACACCATGCTAAAGTGGTTCTTCAGAGCGATGCCATAAGGGCAGGGTTCCTCAATTGCATCCTGGGGGCCACAGTGCCTCCAACGTTCAGCTTCAACCAATTTCTTAATTAGATCCCATTTATTTATTACTAAAGCAATCTGTTTTTGGTCTTAGTTTTAGCTAACTGGGATGTTACAATTCAAAACCTTTAATTGCCTGTTTTGGTTTTAAACCATTTCATTTTTACATTTGCCTGTTGGTAATGAGGTGTAAATGACAAATGAATCACTATTTCTTAATGTGCTGTCATTTAAAAGAGTCACAAAGTATCTGATGTGTTAATGCAAGTTTAGAAATAAATTAGATAAAAGGACCAGAGGGTACAAATCTGAGCTGATCCACCAAACACATGGATAATGTTCTCAGACAATGAAAAGCTACAGTGTAATAAAGGTTCATCTTGGAAGAATGAAAGTACTAAGAATTAAATACCAAGTCTCACTATCAGCAAGGACTGACTTCGAATTAGGAAACTGGTTTGAATAAAAACCTGCAGCCACTGTGCCAACCCCAGAGGCATATTTGAGAACCCCTGCCATAGGGAAACAATTTTTTGTTTGCAAACATGCCATCTACATGAAGGTTCCAGAACAACACAACAACAACAACATTTATTTATATAGCACATTTTCATACAAACAGTAGCTCAAAGTGCTTTACATATTAAAGAATAGAAAAATGAAAGACATAATTATAAAAAATAAATCAACATTAACATCGAATAAGAGTAAGGTTCAATGGCCAGGGGGGACAGAAAAACAAAAACTCCAGACGGCTGGAGAAAAAATAAAATCTGTAGGGATTCCAGACCATGATACCGCCCAGTCCCCTCTGGGCATTCTACCTAACATAAATGAAACAGTCCTCTTTGGATTTAGGATTTAGGATTCTCACGGAAAGAACCTTTAATTCCATTACAGCCTCCATAAACAACCATTAATAGATAAAAGATTTGTAGAAGCAATGGGGTCCTGATTTTATAAGGACACAAACACATATTAAGTTCACTTTTTCTTTAATATCCTACTAAATAGTCTACTATACATTAAAGACCACCCTTTCAAAGTCCAAATAACCAATTTCATATTGCAAAGAACCCTTCACAGAATGAAATGGCGCTTTGTCATACTATGACTCAACGAGAAACTACACAACTCAGTAAAGCGCCATTAAAGAACCGTTATTTCTAAGAGTGCGCCTGCGATTCACCAATCAAAACGCATTACTCGCTAGATCCCGCCCTCTCAACTTTGACAAGTGAAGACAGTTTCCATTTCGCAGTTCATTTTGCGCGTGTCGTCAATGAAAGACAAACGCAACAAAATCCCTTTTATTTATGCACACACATCATTGTGTTTGTATATACAGTTACGTTTCATATGTATTTACGTATTTATTTAATTTTAGCTAAATATTCCTCTATACACTGCAACTCTTTGAACAGTGTTTTGTTATTCTGACACACTTCTCTCTGTCGATTACTTGCTCAGTGTCGTCCAGCTCGTCTCCGGGCAGTCCCAACAGAGAGTCTTCGCCTTCAGGTATCTCGTCCAGCAGTTCACTGTCTTCACAGTCCCTTAACACTGCAGGGTAAGTCAAATATGGCCATTAATCCGCTTATGCTGTAATCGCACCCTAACTGTTTGTCCAGACAGCCGTGTCCATTCACCTATTCACCTCTGCTTTGTATTTTAGGTCCTGGTATCGGACGTGGAATCACCCTTCATATCTTCACTAAAGCGCCTCAGCAGCATTTTATCTCCTCCTGACCAACAGCGCCCTCTACTGAAGTCGCTGGATCCTCGCGTTGTTTATAGGGAAAGAGACCGCTGAAGACGGACTGAGCTGCGCGCACTGAAGGGCGATCGGCGCGGGTATTGGGTTGGAACATAACAGTGAAAATGTGATGTTTTTAATTTATTTAGTTGCAAGCGGCGCTAGATGTGAGGGCTGGTTGCTATCAAAATGTCATTCTGTTTGTGTAAACATTTTTGTTTTCTTTATCCAGCTGTCACATACTGAGCCCCCAAGTATGCGAGTACACACTGTGGCACACACTAATTTTATTAAATAACAATAATAAGTGAGATTCACTTACCGCACCAGATGAGCGTACTCTATGCATTTTTGAATTAACTGGAATGTTTACAGCCGTTGCTATGAAGGAAAATTTTAGCCCGGTCAGAGGCAGCCGCGTATCTCAAAGCCACTTCCTCTCCTTGAAGTGCACCCATGGCTTGGACTTTCAACGTGATTCAGATGACTTCAACATGTTAGATGCTTTGTATGTTCCAGGTGTAACGTGGATCTCCTTTTCCAGTCATTTCTAGGCAAACCACCTGTGATGACCATTAGCCAAAGTGCCTCAAGGACTTCACCATTTAATAAGTGCCTAACCAGTGGGTTACAAATTCTCAGATATTCCACTTCAGTGTGTGCTACTGCTGCCCAACCCTTTGTATATATGAGTAGTTTTAAGGGAAAACTGTCCCTCCATAGTTTGCAGGATATCTTGGAGACCACTGGGTACTCTTAATTTGTTTGTGTGTGTATGTGATGAAGAGAATATGACCTCATAACACTTTGAAATGAAGGTGGGGTGGAGGGTGGGTGGGTTCAGGGATTGTGGCTTTTATTTTTCTATACTGTTCACTGTATTTGATAAGTTTTGCATTCTGAAGCAAGAGGCCACAGTCCAAAGGGGTTCCTCTGACATCATATGTGGGTTGGGGTAATGGGCTAGGAGGAGTTCAGCTGTCCCTCTTATTTAAATGTAAATGCTTAATAAATATAAAGTGTTCATAAGGACATTTTTGTTTCATTCCAAGAGATGTTCACTTTCTTCATAAGCGTTTTTCTCTCCGCTCTTCCTTAATACAGAGATTTGAGGTGCTGTGGCTGCACTTGATGGTTTTGTTCTACACATTCTAATGGATGAGCTTGTCCAGCAGCAGCAGGTTTTTACTCATTGGTTTAAACACTCCACTTTAAGATTTAAACCAGCATTTTTAATTATACTGATCTGCAAAAAAAAAAAAAGGTTTTCTTTTGCCTGCATCAAAACTTTCAGGTGTACTTCATGATCTGAGAGTGCTGAATCCAAATCTGGTAATAGAATTGCTCTATCACAGTAGTTTATTACCCCAAGGCCCCCAGAGAACCACATGAATATGTGAGAGACCTCTAAATGATATCCTTCAGCTGCCGTCTTGACAAAGGTACACATTTTTTAACTTTCATTCATAAACAAAATTATACTTTCTGCTAGCGCTGATACATTGCTGGCATTTAAAATAGCTAGTATGATTTTTATTAAATAATTATTTTAGTAGTGCACACATAACAAAGAATAGTTCATTTCATTAGGGTAAATAATAACCAGTGGTTACCAAAATGCAGAATTTGTCACTGCAGGTATTTTCAATAACAACACAGGTTGCTCACCTCCCACTTGGTTTAAATAATAATTTTATTATTAATTCAAAAAGTAATATGTATTTCTGAAAATAATAAATCAAAAGTAATTTTTAAACTGCAGAGTTAATTGCTGCAGGCATTTTTTCATAACGTATTACAGAAGCTAGTTTGTTTTCCTCTAGATTCAGCACTGGAGTGTTTCCGTCTGTGGCAGCCACATTTAACACGAATGGATATTCAAAGGTGTTTTCGCTCCCCATGCAACAAAATAGGTGAGCCGGGAAAACAAAAGCATTCCATAGGTTAGGTTAGCCTTTATTGTCGCTCTTAAGAGAAAATTTGCCTTGGACATTTAGGAGAACTCCTGTGTCCCAGTTACATATTTATCACTTACATTAATAGATTACACAGAATATTACAAGTCAAGTCAAGTTGGGGAGCATGCACTGGTATACAGCATTGCCGCACCCACTACACAACGAAACAACTCGGGATCCCGGTTTGCAACCCCCCAGGCAGACACGCAGTCCAGTCCCACCCTCCAGAAATGACCTTCTATCTGCCACAGCCAGATTTTACGTGGGCGACCCCTTGGCCTGGTCCAGCCACTCAGGTCCCCAACAATGAGGACCTTATGAGCCGGATCACCCTCAGGGAAACGCGCCACATAGCCATAGTGCCGTAACTGACGCTCCCTCACAATGCAGGTAATGTGCTTCATTCAGAACTCCATGAGCAACCGCTCATTCGACACAAAGTCAAACCAATGGTACCCAAGGATTTTTCAGAGAGACACAGTACCAAAGGAGTCCAGTCTTCATCTCAGGTCACTGGATAGTGTCCATGTCTCGCAACCATATAGCAAGACAGAAAGCACCAGGACTATAAAGACTTGGACCTTAGTCCTTTATCATAGATATCAGGAGCACCTCACATCCCTTTCCAGCGACCTCATGACCCCCCATGCTCTCCCAATCCATCTACTGACTTCATAGGAAGAGTCACCAGAGACATGAATGTCACTGCCAAGGTAAGTAAACCCCTAAAACAAGGTCAACACTCTCTCCGCAGACAAACACACTGCTGATGGCCATGCCCAAGAGGTCATTAAAGGCCTGGATCTTTGGTTTTATCAGGACACTTGCAAGCCCAGACACTCAGACTCCTCACTCAGTCTCTCGAGTACCACGATCAGAGCCTCCATTGACTCCAGGAAGATCACAGCATCGTCAGCAGTCAAGATCCATGAATCTTTCTTCACCAACAGATGTCCCACAGCCACTGAACCCCATGATCTTGTCCAACACCCAGTCCATACAAGCATTGAACAGAGTAGGAGCAGAACACACCCCTGAGGAACCCCAGAATCAACTGGGAAAAATGTCCTGCCTCCACTCTGCACAGCACTCACAGTACCAATGTACAGGCCAGCCATGATATCCAGCAACCTCGAGGGGATCCCGCAAACCCTCAGGATCTCCTACAGGGCAGCTCGATCAACTGAGTCGAACGCTTTGTGAAAATCAACAAAGGTTGCAAAGAAACTCTGCTGATATTCGCGTTTGCGCTCCATGAGAACCCTCAGTGCCAGGATGCGGTCGATGGTAGGCTTCTTAGGCGTAAAACCAGACTATTCCTGTTGCTGGTAGGTGAGCAAGTGATCACAGATCCTTTTGAGGACGACCCTAGCAAGAACCTTACCCGGCACCAAGAGCAGTGTTATCCCCCTGTAGTTGTTGCAATCCAGGCAATCACCCTTCCCTTTCCAGATAGGGACGACAAGTCCCATTTTCCAGTCAGTTGGGATGATGCCAGTCTCCCAAATGGAAGCAAAGATTGCTTGCAATGCCAGGAGGACAGCCTTACCACCAGCCTGGAGAAGTTCACCCTGGATACCACAGATCCCTGCAGCCTTTCCCCCCCTCAGATGGTTCACCACCTGTGCAATCTCAATGAGACTGGGGGGTTCACAGCTAATCAGAGCCTCAAGAACCGAGGACCCAGAGATATCCCAAGTCCTAGCCAGAGGATCAGCTTTGAACAACTGCTCAAAATAGCCAGCCCAGTGGGTCACAACTGCAATGTCATCCGTAAAGACCGTTCCATCAGCTGCCCTGGCTGCCACTCTCCGAGGAACAGATTTAGATGTGCAAATGCTTCGATTCCTCTGTAAGCCGGACATGGGTCACTAGACCACAGATGGTGTGTCACTTGCTCACAGATTCCTCTTACAAACGCCTCTTTATCTGCCCTCAGAGCCCTCACAGCCGTCCTTCTCAGTTCCCGGTACAAACCAGAGTTGCCACTGAGCTGTGCGCTGCGACTCCTCTCGATGATATCCAGGGTGCCCTGCGAGATGAAACAACTCCTTCTGGGAAAACCCAGTAACACCAACACAACCCTCAGCAACCTTCAGGGTCTTGTCATGGAAGGTCTCCCACATCACATTAGGATCAGCAGTCATATCCAAATCTGAGAGTTCCTCACACAAACTGCATGCAAACTCATTAGAAACAGCCTGGTCTTGGAGTCTTGCCAAGTCCAGGCTCATTTTCCTAGTATGTGGTAACCTACTGGACCTACGCTGGATCCTAAGAGTAGCAGCATCAAGTCTGTGGTCAGAATACACAAACTGGGCACTTCTGTAGACCCTGCAGTTTTGCAAGAGCCTCCAGCGTCTGCCCACGAGGATGTGATCGATCTCCTTCACTGCACCACCAGTATTGGAGTACCAAGTCCAACGATGCAGTTCAGGGCACTGGAACCAGGATCCAGTGATTCGCAACCCCTGACCTTTTGCAAAGTCAAGGAACATGGAGCCACTTTCACCATGGTCACCAGACCCATGGGGACCAAAACAATCCTCATAGCCAGCCCTGTCAGTGCCTGTGGTTGCATTGAAGTCACCCATGACCAGAGGAGTATCACCCTGTGGGCACCCATCAACCGCCGAGCGAAGCTGTGAATAAAATGTCTCCTGAGCCGAGACATCACTGACCGCAATCGGAGCATACATTGAGACAACAGACAAGGCACCCAGGGAGTGCCGTAATCTGAGTCCCATAATACACTCTTTGAAAGGAGTGACATCGAACACCATTGGAAAAAGCCAATCCGCTACAGCAACAGCTACTCCCTGAGTATGACAGCCATCAGTCCGACCAGACCAATAAAAGGTGTATCCACCTACAGAGATCTGGCCAGTCCCCGGTCTACGCACTTCAGAGAGTGCTGCCACTGAAATGCTCCTCCGACAGCAGAGGAAGATGATTATCATGCCGGAGAGACAAGACGTTCCATGCGCCCACCCGTATGGGCCGCCTCAAATTGGGACCTGAGTGCTGCTGTGCAGCGGGCTTCACCTCAGAACCACACTAGTTCCGATTCCCAACAGACTCGACCCTGTTGGCTCTCCAATGGTTTTGACTCTTCCGGGGATGGGGCTCCCGAGGGTTTTCCCCCATCCCCTTCATGATGCGAGCAGCCTTCCAATGGGCGGCTGCAGCAGAGCTACTCCTGCGGAGAGCAAAAAGGAGTCCTTTCTGTGGTCTCAGAGTTTTGTGAAGTTTTTTTTACAGTGGCTGGAGTGCCAATCATGCCACCAACCCCCATGATTTCCCTGCAAGTTGCAGAACCACTTGCAGGGCCGGATGCAGTTTAACGTCATACACAGGACATAAAATATTACACAAATAAAAAAATAAAAACTCCTCTCTTATTGTTTAATAATTTAATTGACTGTGAAACTAATTAAAATGTATACCATGTAGGAAGGTGACAGCAGTGACATAAACCGAGGAAGAACACCTGCATGCCTTTAAAAATGAGTACAGTGGTGGTAGAATCAGGTGTGGAGTCAAGCTACACTACTGGTCAAAAGTTTTACAACAGCTCAGTTTTTTTCAGCTTTTATGAAAATGCATGCAGTTAAATTTTAATGTTTCATGAAAGCAAGGCATAAAACAAATAAACAATAACAAATAAAAAAAAAAAAAGTCAATGAGTCACTAACAAAGTACAAAGGTTTATTCCAATTTTTGATTCATCAAAGTAGCCTGCACTTTTTGCTGATATAACAGCCAAACTGTGGTAACTCTTTTAATTCAGAATGCCAGTCACTCTGTTAATGTTGGCAGGAAAATGACCCCAGATAACCAGCTGTCAAACATGGAGGAAGAAGTGTGGTGTCACACATTGAGGAACCATCATCATCGCCAACTCGACGGGGTACAAACACCCTGCATGATGAACTGAAGAGTTCATATTGTGATTCATTGATCCATAAGACGTTCTACAGTAGTCTACAGAGGGAATTTCAAGGCCCTATTTTGTCATTTAAGAAATGGCTTTCTTACTGCCACTCACCTTGTCAAACCTGCAGCACAAAGTCTCCTCTTCACAGTACAAACTGCCACTTGCTTTATGTCGACCTGCTCTGTTAGGTTGTGCTTGAAGCTGCTGTGCTGTGAGGCGCCTATCAGGTGACCCTCAGGAACTTGTCTTCTGATTGGCTGGTGACTTTGGCTCTGTCAGGTCTCCTCCTATCAGAGTTTCTTCCAGTTTCCAATTGACTTTGGACTGTGTAGGACACCACTGGACTCACTGACTAACTTTTTTTTTATTGCAATTTCTCCAAATGAAAGGCCTACACTTCTAAGGGTAGTAATACTCTCTCCGATTTATTTGTTAAATGCTGTTTTCTTGCCATTATCACTGGACTGTTGTCCAAGTAGTACTTCAGTGCCAACTCCTGTCCTGGAGGACCACCATGGCTGAGTTTTAGCAGTTAAGTGCTCCACCGTATTAGCCAGCCTAACACAGCGTGAAAATGATCTAAAAAACTGTACGTAGTAAAATGAAAAATAAAACTCGAAAAGTATTCAATAACTACAAAAATACCCCACAACAAGGGTAACATCATTCAAAATTATTAAAATAAATGCACAAACATCCTTCTATATAAAAGCCATCGGGATTGTCCTTCCATCCTGTGAGTGCTACGCAGGCGTGGAGTTTCACACACGCCCTGTCCATTTTGCAATGCACGATGGGATTTGTAGTTTCGTTTTTCCAGGTAAAAGATGATTTTTTACTCCAGACTGTGCGATATCTTCTTCTGCTTTCTTACTATATAAAAGCGGTGGGGATTGTCCTTCAGTCCTGTGAGTGGAAAGCGTAGCGCTATTCCGCTTATCACAGACTTACTACTTGCAGCTTCTGGTACGAAGCGACATGATGTGAGCAGAGTTCTGGTGCTCCCATCGTTCCCTTGCTTTTGTGTGCGATGCGCTGGAAAAATAGCCAAAATTATGTCTCTGGAAATAATTAATGTTGATGGAGTACAAATGCCTCACCGCGTAGTAAATATCAGGGGGGTTCAAAATGGTGACCCCAATATAGAAAAAAAAGTTTAAATTTCATCACAAAAATAACAGAAACTACAAGTATTAAAGTAATACCGCTCAAATGCAATATAACCAAATTAATGAGTTTGTATAAAATATCAAATTGATCTACATATTGAATTGCCTTAAGAAGTGGTCAACTTAAAAGTCGGTCGCTTTAAAAGGCCGGTCAGCCTAGTTTTTTAATAAACCTCTAACTATAACAAATACAGTCTATAAGAATTGATCTGCCCTGCGGTGGGCTGGCACCCTGCCCGGGGTTTGTTTCCTGCCTTGTGCCCTGTGTTGGCTGGGATTGGCTCCAGCAGACCCTTGTGACCCTGTAGTTAGGATATAGTGGGTTGGATAATGGATGGATGGATATTAGCTGGAGAAAAGATCAAAGAAATTTGATCTTTTCTATATTTTTTTGTTTTATAGCTGTAGCAAAGGACAACTGTATCTGTAATGTGTTCAGGACGTATAGTGTTCACTCTGGAGTGCCAGTCAGGTCACTGGTAAATGATGTAGAGAATTCCACAAGGCAGTGCACAATGAAATTGCCTGATTTATTTGAAGATATACACCTGTATTTGAATAGGTACATATGTGTGTGTGGTCTCTGGTCATTAAGAGATAGATAGATAGATAGATAGATAGATAGATAGATAGATAGATAGATAGATAGATAGATAGATAGATAGATAGATAGATAGATAGATAGATAGATAGATAGATAGATAGATAGATAGATAGATAGATAGATAGATACTTTATTAATCCCAAGGGGAAATTCACATAATCCAGCAGCAGCATACTGATCAAAAACAATATTAAATTAAAGAATAATAAAAATGCAGGAAAAAACAGACAATAACTTTGTATAATGTTAACATTAATGTTTACCTCCCCCCCAGGCGTAATTGAGGAGTGGCGTAGTGTGGGGTCTCCTCAGTCTGTCGGTGGAGCAGGACGGTGACTGCAGTCTGTCGCTGAAGCTGCTCCTCGGTCTGGAGATGATCCTGTTCAGTGGATGTAGTAGATTCTTCATGATTGACAGGAGTCTGCTCAGTGCCCGTCGCTCTGCCACAGATGTCAAACTGTCCAGCTACACAGCCTACAATAGAGCCTGCCTTCCTCACCAGTTTGTCCAGGTGTGAGGCATCCCTCTTCTTTATGCTGCCTCCCCAGCACATCACCGTGTAGAAGAGGGCACTCGCCATAACCATCTGATAGAACATCTGCAGCATCTTATTGCAGATATTGAAGAACGCCAGTCTTCTAAGGAAGTATAGTTGGCTCTGTCCTCTCTTGCACAGAGCATCAGTGTTGGCAGTCCAGTCCAATTTGTTATCCAGCTGCACTCCCAGGTATTTATAGGTCTGCACCCTCTGCACACAGTCACCTCTGATGATCACGGGGTCCATGAGGGGCCTGGGCCTTCTAAAATCCACCACCAGGTCCTTGGTTTTGGTGGTGTTGAGTTGCAGGTGGTTTGAGTCGCACCATTTAACAAAGTCCTTGATTAGTTTCCTGTACTCCTCCTCCTGCCCCCTCCTGATGCAGCCCACAATAGCAGTGTCATCAGCGAACGTTTGCACGTGGCAGGACTCTGAGTCATATTGGAAGTCTGATGTATGTTGGCTGAACAGGACCGGAGAAAGTACAGTCCCCTGCGGCGCTCCTGTGCTGCTGACCACAATGTCAGACCTGCAGTTCCCAAGATGCACATATTGAGGTCTGTCTGTAAGATAGTCCACAATCCATGCCACCAGGTGTGAATCTACTCCCATCTCTGTCAGCTTGTCCCTAAGGAGCAGAGGTTGGATGGTGTTGAAGCCACACACTTCTTATTAATTCAGGACACTACTGACTCTTAGTTATTACAAAATATTTTTCTATGTGGAAATGACTACTGTAGTACACATGCATCTCTTTCACTTTTTGAACATCCCATAATATGTTCTCTCGTGCATGCTGGGAGGTGCACCTTGAAATGTGAGCCATGTCTCTTAATTTAAATGCTGTCTCTCTAATGGTCGCTGCTGGAAATGTATGCTGTGTTTTTTCATATTTTATTAATTTTTTTATTTGTTATTGCATGTAAAATATTCTACTGTATAGATCTACACAAGCCCTTGATGGTGCCATACACTTCACCAGTGACAGAGAAAAGGCTTTGAACTGGGAAGGGCAAGTAAGCAAACTACACCATCACCACCACCACCTGCTAAATTTATACAGTGGGTTGATCACATGTCTTCATAAGAAATTAAGAAATGAGAGGAGACCAGTCAGTCCATCAAGCTTGTTTGTTTAGCCAATAGCTAAGCTGTCCCAATATCCCATCCCAATTCTTCTAAAAGGTTGTAAGAACATACATTTGATCAGCAAGAGGAGACCGTTCAGCTAATGTGTTGTTCGTTTGTTCAGGTAATACCTAAAATGTCCCAATATTTAATCGAGATTCTTCTTAAAGGTTATAAGAACATAAAGTTGACAAATGAGAAGAGACCATTCAATTCTTCAAGGTCGATGGATTTGAGTGGTGGGTGTTGGTAGCTGTTGGTATAATTACTGACTCCCTCTGAACTGCAAATGAAATGTACCGCTGAGTACTTGTGAGATTTAATTGTATTTCTAGCATGTTCTTGTCGCTTGAATGCATAGCCCAGATAGAGCCTTGGTGGGGGGATTGGCTCGGCCACAGTCTCTGGAGCATGAGGCACTTAAGTTACCGAAACGGCACACCTCCATGTCCATAGCGCTTGGATTTGGAAAGGGAAGGAGTGCTAGTCACTTGAGTTTCATAAATGGTGCTCCACAGTGTCCATAGCATGCATTCAGTATTATTAGACTTTGAGTGAGGAGCATCTGCCCCTAGAGTTAAGGTGGCCACAGCTCAGTGGGAAGGGGGTTTCCAGATCGCACACCACTTCATTTTGATAAATGGGGACATTTTGTGTCGATTGCGCACATTCAATTTTATTAGATTTTAAAGAAAATGGACCTGCACTTGCTGGTCAAGGCCAATATGAAGCACCTGGGTTGTCCTCATTGACTGGAGCATGTGCCCCTTGAGTTCCCAAAACAGCGTCTTTTGGTGTCTATATCAAAGTGGGGAGCGGGATTACGGTTTGCACCCCTTTGTGTCCATAGCGCTTACTTTCAGAAAGGTCTAGAGCATGCACACTCAAACCCCGATTGAATTTGATAAACGCTTCTCATAGGTGTCCATTGTGCGCATTCAGTATTATTAGACAGTATTATTGGACTGGAGCACGTGCCCCTGGAGATCAGAAAAAAAGGCACCCCTCGGGGTCCATGGTGCAGTGGCTCCAGATCTCGCGCCGCTTCAGTGTCATAAACGGCCCCCCCTCAGTGTCCAGAGCAGGTGCCCCTTAACTTCCATAAACGGCGCCTCTGGGATGACTGCGCCTTTAGCGGACGCCTAATGTGTTGTCTGACTGTGCAGCCCCAGCTCTAGACCAAAATGGTAAGGGGGGGCTGAATATTTCTGGCAGGGTGAGAGTTGTGAAATATCCACCAATTAACAGTATATCCGACAACGTGGGTGGGGTGGAGGTAAATGACCCACTGGATCCGTGCTGTTTGCTAAATTACAGTTATTATGAAATAAAGCAATCTCTTTTTTTTTTTTTTTTTGGAGATGCGGAGATAAGCTTCAGTAGAATTCTACGACCATTCATTACCAGCAGATGGTGGTGTTTTCTGTTATCTGGCGATCGTAACGTCAGTCCTCCAGCAGCAGATGACGCTGCTTTGGCTGTTGCTAAGGGTACCGGGCTGCGAGGATCATTCTTTTCCACTGGAGGGCGTATGTGAACAAACGCTGGGAAGCTAAGCTATGGCTTCGCAGCGCTGCAGGCCGGTAACAAAAAGTGCAGAATATGGGCCGAGTCTCTGAGCTCTGAGCTGCCGGAGAGAACGCGAGAAGTGGATTCGTGCTCTGATACGGGTAAGTGCTTCAGTCGTACGCTCGCGACGATTTAATTTCTTTCATTCTGTGGAATCAGCGGTGCACACAATGCCAATCGCAGAGCAAGCGGCGTGCTGCACTGGCTGTGAAAGCGCATCCCATCAAGTGAGTAATGACAGGGTCCTAAAAAAACAAGGATCACATCCAATAGGGCAGGGATTTCGCTGCACTGGAGTCGGAGGCTGAACTAGAACAAGACTTGCAGGGGACGTGGCCGGGACGCCAGCCCGATGATGAGTACCCTTAAATCGGCTCATCCTGACTCGCAAAACGGGTAAATATGGACTGCATGGGGCAACCCAGACAACGCGGCAAAGTGTGCAACCACCTTATGGGTCCAAATGTGGAGCCTGGATCCGTAATGTTCCTGGCAGTGGAGCTGGCAGCTGTGTTCTGGGATTGGGGAAACTGTGTGGCAATTGAGAGATTAGGGACTTTTCTCAAAATAGAGCTAAAGGTCTTGAAAGTGCCTTGGAAACACACACACATTGAGCCAGACTCATTGTGATGTTCCATAATAAAGTTAATAATACCTGGAAAAATTAGATTGTCGCCACACAAGTGACCCATCTAAAGCAAGTCCTTCAGGCCAGCTGCTACAAAAAGATAATCTGATGGGATCAGAGTTAACCACTTGAGCATTGGCTCTATGGCTTTGTGACCTGGAGTGACATTGAAGTGATTATCTTGTGCAGCTTGAGAAGCAGAGATCACATGGCACAAATAATGTAAACTGGGGTGGTGGGCACATGATTGGCATCAGGAAGCAGAAGGATGATGCAGTGCCTGGGGGCTTTGATCAGAATAAGAGGATCTTGCACTGGCATGGAGGAATATGAGGGTGAGAGGCTGAGGTAACTGTCCATATGCAATCGGAGATCCATTAACTGAAAGAGGGGAATGTAGAGCACATGGGGATGAAAAGGAAAGGCATCTGCCCCTCATACTGGTTATATGGTGGCTGAGAGGAATCTCACACATGGGATGAAGCATAAGCAGCGTCTCCCATATTCATACAGTGCTTTTAGTTGCATTTGTTTAGCAATTCTCAAGACAGTGCAGAGCCACTAAAGCCACCACCAATGTGCAGCATCCACCCGGATGATTTGACGGCAGTCATTCTTGTGCCAGTATATTCACCAAACATTTTCCGTTAGCAAGTGAAGGCATGAGAAAGATATTGTCATTAAGGAACAGAGGATCATTAGGGGGCCAAAAAGACCAGGTCATGGTGGACAAATTTAGCCAGGACATCAGGGTACACCATAATCTTTTCAAAGGATGCCCAGAGCTTTTTATGACTATGGAGATCAAGACCTCAGTTTTACAACTCATCCAAATGACAGCACCAGTGTTTATAGCACAGTGTCCCTGTCATTACACTGGGGCTTTGGGATCCGTACACAGATCACCACCACCACGTCTTCCTTGTTGGGAGAATTTTACACATTTTTCATATACAGTACAGTTGGTGATCAAACCCCCAGTGCCCATGGTCTTGTACTCGGGCAAATAGCATAGGCAGCATCTCTCACACTGATACAATATTTATTATGAATATTGGGAATGGGGGAATTTCACTCCAGAAGTACTAGGTATAGGAAATTCATCACACACAAGACACTTGGTGCCCATAATCAGAATTAAGTGATCTTGTAAATGATGAGGAACACGTGGCATGCTAGTATCCTGCTCATCTTTCATGATCAGAATGAAGGGGCTTCACATAAGGAGTGAAGTGTGCACCCATTAAGGTGCCCGCGGTCCAAATGAAGTTCTCAAATGCTTGTGTGTGGATCACATAGAAATTTAGGGAAATGTAATATTGCACACACAATTGGTTCTGTGCTGGCATCCACCCATAATTGAAATGTGGGGATTTTTTGCCCAGGTGTGATGGGCATAGACAACACCTCGCATACAATTGGTGAAACAAGGCCGATGCTCTCAAGCCGAATAACACAATCTGACATTTGAGATATGGCATAAGCTACACATCACATGCAGATTTACTTCCCATGACTTGAGTGGAGGGATTTCTCAAAAAGGAGTAATGGGCATAGGCATTCCAACCCATACAAATAGTGATCTAAAAGCTCACTCAGTGATCTTATGCTTGTGTGTGGAGTACAAGGGGATGAAAGGGTGATTCATAATCTGACGATAGGAGTGTCACACTGGAGCTATGTGCATAAGCAGCACATTAGTGACTCAGCATTCAGCACCCATGATCTGAGTGAAAGGCATCTCATGCTGAGGTGATCAGTGGTTGTCAGTGCCCGTGGCATCTCCATCCATCCACCTGTTTATCCTGTGGTTTGCTCCAACAAGCTTTAGGTATAAGGCAGGAATGACTGCCGGACAAGGTGCCAGCCCGTCACCAGGTGAACACACACACATATCTGGGCCAATTTGTCATTGCAGATCCACCTAACCTGCATGTCTCTGGACTGAGGGAGGAGACCCCTGTGAATTCAGAGAGAACCGAAGACTTGAACCCTGTGCCACCATACCCTATGGCAGCATACCAAACAGAATTGGCCGTATAGCAGTTACCCATAATTTTAAGGTCACCCTTGGGAGCAAGAGGAATAGGTAGTGTAGCTAATAAAGGCTTCTATAGATTTATTTTTATGTCTTCGCCATGGAAGTAATTTCAAGTTATTTCACCTTTGCAGAAAGCTGATTCAGCCATTCGTCAACAGCATATAAAACTGATGATGCAGCAGGCCGCACATCATGTTCAGGCCCTCAGCTTTAGTAAAGGCCTGCT
This sequence comes from Polypterus senegalus, assembly GCF_016835505.1. NCBI lineage: Eukaryota > Metazoa > Chordata > Cladistia > Polypteriformes > Polypteridae > Polypterus > Polypterus senegalus. The sequence goes on from NC_053162.1 coordinate 169,857,073, forward strand.
TCGACACAACATGTTGCACACATTCATTGTCATTTGAATCTTTGATGGCTTTTCCTGGGTCTCATAATCATGCTGGTGTTAAGGGTGCACCAAGCAAGCACAGGGATACACCCAAGGAGCGGGTGCTGGGCCCTCTCCTCCTCTTTCTATACACCTCGTCACTAGCCCCCGTCATCCTGCCTTGTCGTTTCTCTTATCAGTGCAATGCTGATGATGTGCAGCAGTACCTGCCGTTCCAACCAGAGGACCAAATGGTCTCAGGTAGAATCTTGGCATGTCTCACTAATACTGAAACCTGGATGAAGGAACACCATCTCATGCTCAACCTGGCAATGACAGACCTTCTTGTTATCCCAATTCTTCCAACGATTAAGCGCCCCCTTTCTCTTAAGACAGACTTATTGCTAACACCTGCCTGTTCTGTGTGTGACTGTGGGCTGGTGATCGATGACCAGCTGTCCCTCACGTCTCCTAGTCTTGTAGATTCACTCCTTACAATATCCACAGATTCAGACTGTACTCCTGGTCCAGGCTTTGGTCTGATCTCATCGGGACTACTTTAACTCACTTCTGGCAGGATTTCCCTAATGTGCTATCGGGCCACTGTAGATGGTACAGAATGCAGTGGCCCGTCTTGTATTTAACCAGTTGAGGTGGGCACATGTAACTCTTCTCTTCAGTTCTCTACATTGTTTCCCTTCAGCAGCACACATTAAGTTCAAATCTGTGATGATTGCCTACTTATTATGATCAGCACGGGTACCAGCATGTGTCACCAAGCCACTGCAGATGATTCAAAATGCAGCAGCACATTCTGTGTTCAACCAGCCGAGGCGGGCACGTGACACTCCACTTTTCAGGTCACTCCACTGGCTCCCTGTGGCAGCACACATTAAGTTCAAATCCTTGATGTTTGCTTACAGCAGTGGTTCTCAACCTGTGGGACGGGCTCCGCTAGGGGGGCACGAAGATGTGAAAAAAGAAAACAAGAATCAAAAATATGAAAAAACATCTGTTGAAACCAAAACAAATTAACTTAAACTACATTCTGATACTAGAAAAATAAATCTAGAGTTAGATAAATGTCGATAAAAGTTAAGTAGGTATAATAAAATATGCATCTACTGTACATTTCAAAAAAATGTTAGGGGGGTCACGATTAAAACTGTTGTGAAAACTCGGATCGCAAATACTTAAAAGTTGAGAAACGCTGGCTTACAGTGTAGTCATTTGGTCAGCGCCTATGTATACGTAGACACTTAATGTTCCTTCTCGACCACTCAGGTCTGCTAATGAATAGCATCTGGAGATGCCACCTCAGCGTGACATCAAATCTCAATCCAGACTCTTCTTGCGTAGCTCCTGGCAGGTGGAATGAGCTGCCCACCTCACTTTGAAGTTCTCACTCCCTCAGTGTGTTTAAGAAGTGTTTGAAGACCCTCTGGTTCTGTAAATTTCTCTCTAACTGATCACTTAGGTTTTGTAATCTAGGACTTGCAACTCGCTTGCATTTTGTTCTGAGCTTTTCACTTGAGATGGTCAACTTCTTTACGTTGTCCTGTCACACTGGTTCCATTGCTGTCCCCAAGACTGTCATTTACTCAGTTATGCTGACCGCTTTGGATAAAAGTGTCTGCTAGGGAAATAAATGTACATGTTTGACTGCTTCAGTAGAAATATGGAGACAGAATGGCCTATTCAACTCAACAAGCTCAGACACCCTGTTCACTGAGATTGTCCAAATGATGTCAGTCTTTATGCTTATGGTTACAAACTGATGGTGATAAGATTATGTTATTGACATTTTTCATTCCTATGTTCAGGTTAGGTCAGTTAGTTATTCCTTTCCGATCTGTTGAGAACATAGGCCAGGCACTGTAAGTTTCCATCTCTCTCTATCTTGAGCTATCTGCTTTACCTCACCGATGGTCTTGAGTTCTAACTGTAGGGTTCTTCTTCATGTCAGGACTGGTCTTCCTCCTTTATCTTTTCCCTGGGGGTCATGACTTCTTTGTCTGCTCCCTGCATACAGTGTACAGGCCCCACTTCCATTTCCTTGTCTGGATTGTACTGATGATTGTCTGCTGCTGAGTTCTCCACCAGAGCTCCTGGTTTGAAATCCGTTGTGGCCACCTAAGGTGCAGGATAAGTCGTAGGGCAGGTGTTGATAAAGACTTATAGGTTGTGGTCAAGATGCTTGGTATGTCTCCAGGTCCCTGCCCCATTGAGTAACATGGACTTAACATTTGTGTTAAAAACCCTCAACTTGGTATGAAGACTTAAGGTTCTTATTGCTCCACACTGGTTTCAGGGCGACAGTGGCTTGGCATGCTTCAGTGCTCCGGGAGTTCACATCTTTGTCTGGCCATCCTGTTTTGCTAACCTCACTGCCCAAGTATGTGAAGCAATTCACGTCTTCTTTGGCCTGTCCATTGATGGTGAGTGGAGCTTTCTGAGTGGCGTTATTGTCCTGAGGGCATGATAACACTGTATAGTCTGTTGGTCTTTGCCTGGATGTGCTGGTGGGTTTGCAACAACAGTCCAAGGTCATCAGCGAAGTCCAGGTCCTCCAGCTTCCATGCCAGGGTCCACTGTGTGCCCCTAGGCTGGCCCATGGTTGTTCTCATCATCCAATCAATCACGAGCCAGAAGAGGATTGGTGATGGGAGGCAGATCATCATTGTGGATGACTTGACTACTGATGTATTTGTAGAGGCTCTTTCTAAGGTTGATTAGAGATTTCAAATAAGTCAGTTGTTGCTGAGTGTGTGAGCATGCCAGATGACAGACTGGTGCCCCCTCTAGGCCTGCCAGGATAGTCTTCATCCTCTCAAGAACCTGCAGTGAGTTAAGTGGGGTTGAGAGTATATGTGTGCATGTTGTGATATACAGTATTCAACTCAGATACTTGTTTCTTGACAGCTATTGAGCTTTCAGTTTGCAACGTCAGAATTTATAATTAGTCTTGTCAAAATTCCTATAATAGGTTCTTGTGTTTTTACAAGTTGTATTAGAATTTCAAATTTGGTCAATTATATTTTGACAAGTTAAAGTGGCATTTTAATGATCAAAAACTGTATTAATTCAGACGCAGTTAACCTAAGCTGTCAAAATGTAATTATCGCTCTTTGAAGGATCCACAAAAGTCCATGAGGAAGTTGTTATGTTTTTCCTAGTTAAAACTGGAATTACTGTTATCTGCATTTCACGTCTGACTGTTCAACATAGAAATATAAATCTTATGCCCCTGGTCTCTGTTCTGAATAGTCAAAATAAAATTGTAGATTCTGAAAATGAGAATTGGCACAAGATTTTGAACGATAAAATGGTTTTCTTTGTGCCAGCCAATGGTCTGATGAGACCAAAATTGGCTTTTTTGGCGTTCAGATTAAACCCTATGCTTGAACACTGCACTTTATCAAAAACACAGCATCCCCACTGTGGAAAATGGTGGTGGCAGCAGCATCATGATGTGGATATGCTTGTCTGCAGCAGGCCCTGGAAGATCTGTGAGGTTAAACTGAATACAGGAAAATAATGAGACATCCTGGGGTGGAATTGGCCTGATGGAGTCTGCAAGGAACCTGCAACTTGGGAGAAGGTTTGTTTTTCATCAAGACAACAAACCCAAGCATAAAGTCAAAGCTACACAGGAATGACTTCAAAACAGCAACGTGAATGTCCTGGAGTGGCCGAGTTAGCATCCACATCTCACTTCAATTGAGAATTTGTGGCTGGACGTGACAAAGGCTGTTCACCCTCATTCGTCGTGATATCTGACTGGGCTGAGCAGTTTTGTGAAGAAGACTTTGTGAACAACTTGCAGGGCTGATTGAGAGAGGAAGGCCTCAGCACCCAGACTCAAGGCTGTCATGGCTGCTTTCTACTTAATACTGACTTGATGGTGGGGGGTGAATACTTTTGCCATCACTTATTTTGTGTTTTACATTTGTGATAAGTTTAGACCACTTTGCAGTGATTTGTGATATTAAAGGGTCTTTTTCTGCTGGATACTGTCAAAAAAGCCAAATTAAACCCACTGTGATTCAATGTTGTATAACACTAAACTTTGAAACCTTTCAAGGTTTGGGGTTTAAGGGTTGCTTTTTATACACACCATACAGACACCATAAGAACTGGTGTTGTTACATGGTGGCTTTTTCCATTTTGGCAACTGTTGGTGTTGAAAACTGATCATTTTTGCTTCTTTTCTTTGCTAGTTTATGGATTTCATTTGCAACTGTATGATGCCCACATGTCCTTTAGCGTTTTTAACAAGCAAACAAGCACAAGAGCAGAATTATGACTTGACCAAGCAGGTCAGTAGTGGTAGTAATCTAAACTTTCTGAAGCAACAAAGAGCAGCTCAAAGAAACAGCCTGGTGAGCGGCCATCCCTGACGTATTAGTGATGGGCTGATGCGGAAGAGCAGCTGCCTGTGGAGCTGTCAGGTATTACTGAGAGGCGCCAGGCCAGAAAACATCCATGTGGATAGGTTGTTTGGCAGCTGCGTAAAAGTAAAGTAAATAGTAAGAAAAAAAAAAAAAAACAAATCATGTGCTTGTGATCTAGAGCATTTGAAGTGTCCAGTTGACTTGGCATGCTCTTCTGAAAATGCAGCATTTACAGATATCGAGACCCAGGGAAGGTCAATATATTATGTGTTATGAAGTAGGTGAGAGAGAAAAAAATCCCACCAATTCTACACAGTGCATACGGAGGGGCATTGACTGTGCTCGCATACCCCCAGGTGGCCCAGGCTGTCTTTATTTCTAATTTTCTTGCTTCTTTCTTCAGAGTAGAGATGACATCACTAATTCTACAGGTGGCCTGTAGCCTGATTGGCTGGATCTCCACCTATACAACACTCTGCCACATCAATGAGCACCGGGGCTACGAATGGAACTGCCGCCTAGTAACACTGCTGCATGGGCTACTGGTGGTCAGCATGACAGCCTACGTTGGCTTTGTTGATGGACCTTGGCCTTTCACGGATCCAGGTGGGGCTTCTAGACTACTGGCAGATGGTCCTGTTTATTTTTGTTCAACATTTGTTTATTATGTTGTGCCTTGTCTGTCTGTCTATCTATTATATAGTGCCTTTCATATCTATCTATCTATCTATCTATCTATCTATTATATAGTGTCTTTCACATATATCTATCTAATTATGCAATTTTCATAACGCTATAACTTAAGTTTATTACATAGAGAATTCACAAAAAATTATTTTTGTTGCCAATAGATGGCAGCAACTGCCCTGCATTCCAAAATGGCAGAGAGACTGCTCTCAGTCGAACAGCGGGTGCAATGTGTTTGCCATTTCATAATTATATAATTAGATCTGGACCACCCTGTATAGTGTCTTTCATATATCTATCTATCTTCCTATCTATCTATCATTCTGTCTGTCTATTATATAGTGACTTTCCCAACTATTATATAGAGCTATTCACATCTATCTATCTATCTATCTATCTATCATATAGTGCCTTTCATATCTATCTATCTATCTATTATATAGTGCCTTTCACATCTATCTATCTATCTATCTATCTATCTATCTATCTATTATATAGTGCCTTTCACATCTATCTATCTATCTATTATATAGTGCCTTTCACATCTATCTATCTATTATATAGTGCCTTTCACATCTATCTATCTATCTATCTATCTATCTATCTATCTATCTATCTATCTATCTATTATATAGTGCCTTTCACATCTATCTATCTATTATATAGTGCCTTTCATATCTATCTATCTATCTATTATATAGTGCCTTTCACATCTATCTATCTATCTATCTATAATATGGTGCCTTTCATATCTATCTATCTATCTATCTGTCATATAGTGCATTTTCAACTGCAGTGGTTTTTGAAGGTATACATTTATTTTGAAATCTGTGAACCTTTGTCAGTCAATACCATTTGCCACTGCATCCACAGATGGCTTTACTGTGCAAAGCAGAAGCCATACATGACCACCGTCCAGAAACATTGCAGACTCCTCTGGGCTTGATCTCATCTGAGATGGAAAGTAACACAATGGAATAGAGTTTTGTGGTCCAACAAGTCTACCTTTCAAATAGTGTATTGAAAATAATATTCTCTGGGCTAAGAGGAAAAGGACCATCCAAACTGTTATCAGTATCAGGTCCAAAAACCATTTTGTGGGGTTTGTCAGTGCCCATGGTGTGGGTAAATTGCACATCTGTGAGGGTACCATTAATGTAGGAAGGTGTGTACAAATTTTGGGGCAACACAGGCTACCATCCAGATGACATCTTTTCCAGAGATATCTCTGTATTTTCTATAAAATCCACATTCTGCCAGGATTACAAGTGCATGGCTATGTAGGCAGAGAGTGCGGGTACTCGATTGGCCTGCCTGCAGTCCAACTGAGAATGTGTGGCACATTATGAAGCATAAAATTAAGAAAAGACGTTCCAAGTACAAGTGTGCAGCTGGAGACCTGCATAATGGATGAATGGGGGAAAATTTAGCTTTGCTAAACTTAACTAATGTTTGACTTCAGTGCTGGAAATTTGTCACAGTCGTATCATTTGACATGCCCTGTGAAAGTTTGTTGTTGTAATCTACCTTCATCCTCAGCAGCTGCAGTCATCAAGACTGATATCCCCTCTGACCAGAAGTCATGTAATGTGACTTCACCCTAGTGAAACTGTCTGTTCAAAGCCATAAGTGGTGATTGCAAAGGGTGGGCACGGTGGCTCATGGTTACTTCACGGATCCACCATCCTTGCATCAATTCCCACACCTGTGTGCCATCTGCGTGGAGACATGCTCTCCTCTTGTTTGTGTGGGTTTTCTTCCCACATCTCCACTGTTGTATGTGTTATGCCTGTGTCACAATAGATGACTTTTCCAGCGATTTATTTCAGTCGTTGCCTTCACTTACATAATCTGAGCTAATCAGAGGCAGTCATCGGCACTCGCCCGTTAAGATGATCACCTAATGTGACATACCCAATGACTGAAACCAACTGGAATCAAGCATGTATGCTGTATACTCAGGAGAGCAGACAACCAATGAACACTCTTCCGGAAGAACAATGCGTAGTACTGTATGTAGCAACAGGGAACACACATCATGCTTTGAACCTCACAAATAATAGTGAAGCTCGTCTGTCTGATGTCTCGTATTTTACATACCATAACAGAATGGAAACAAATAATTAAAGGGCGCAGAGATTGCTGCTGAATTCAGTGCAGCTGTTAGCCCTTCATGACAGCACCACTCGCGCAGGCAGAACACTACTGGCTCTTAGAAAAGGGGGGCGAGCATGACTGCCCTAGAAGATTGGCACTCAGTTGATAAATGTGACTTGGGCTGTGATTTTCAGTCATTCAATCTGATGTGGTGCAGTGAAGCGAGTGACAAATCTGACATCGGCTTTTGGTAAACTGGTGACTTGAAATTGCCTCCATGTTACACGTATGTGTGTGAGCATGCCCAGTGATGGGTTTGCATGTTGCCAAGGGTTGGTTCCTGCCATGCACCCAAAGCTTCTTGGATATCCTCCATAGTCCCAACCCTGAACTGGACTAATTGTGTTTGAAAATGTGGTGTCAGTCTGATCAGCACCTCCAGGTCATGGTTGTCAGCCAGAACAGGGTGGAATACACTCTCCAGGTTGGGGAGAAGGTGTTCCAGGTCTTGCTGCCTTCTCCTCTCACTTGTGAACAAGAGATCAACAGATGAATTAGAGTGGCATCAGCAGTTATGTGGATATTGTACCCTTCAGTCAAGGTGAAGAGAGAGCTAAGTTAAAAGGCAAAGCACTCGAATTACCGGTTGATCTACATTTCAACCCTCACCTATGAGCACAAGCTTTGGGTAGTGACTGAAAGAGCCAGATCACAAGTAGGGAGTGAGGGTGAGGAGTGCAGATATTCAAGAAGAACTCGGAGCAGCATCCACATTGAAAGGAGCCATTTAAGGTGCTATCTATCTATTATATAGTGCCTTTCACATATCTATCTATCTATTATATAGTGCCTTTCATATCTATCTATCTGTCTATCTATCCTATATACTGCCTTTCACATCTGTCTATCATATAGTGTCTTTCATATCTATCTATCTTATATAGTGCCTTTCACATCTATCTATTATATAGTGCCTTTCACATCTATCTATCTTATACAGTGACCTTCACATCTTCACCTTCACAGTGACCTTCACATCTACACTACACATCTATCATAGCAAGCCTTCCAAGTCCTGAACTCAGGTGTGATACACCACAGTTAGGTTATTTTTTAAAAAGGGGGCAATTACTTTTTCACACAGGGCCATGTAGGTTTGGATTTTTTTTTCTCCCTAAATAATAAAAACCATCATTTAAAAACTGCATTTTGTGTTTACTTGTGTTATATTTGACTAATGGTTAAATGTGTTTGATGATCAGAAACATTTTGTGTGACAAACATGCAAAAGTATAAGAAATCAGGAAGGGGGCAAATAGTTTTTCACACCACTGTATCTATCAAATAGTACATTTCATATCTATTTATCTGTCTTATATAGTGCCTTTCACATCTATCTATATCTATTATATAGTGCCTTTCATATCTATTTATCTTATATAGTGCCTTTCACATCTATCTATATCTATTATATAGTGTCTTTCACATCAATCTATCTATCTATCATTATATAGTGCCTTTCATATCTATCTATCTGTGACATACTGGAGAGATTATGTCTTTGGTTTATACCTTGTTGCCCACCAGGAGGAGGTGGCAGGGAAAAGGGATGCCTGTCCATCTTTGCTTAGATTGCTGTCCCCATAACCCTGACCAGATAAGAGGTTAAAAAAAACAGATGAATGGATGGATAGCTCTGTCAGGTTATGAAAAAGCAGCTTGCCCCATTTTGTTAGTAGGTATTGATCACACTGCTGTAATAAGTCACCTTGTTATAAACCCCATCTTCCTGCGACCTACAAAGGTATGTTTTTTTTTTATTCCTAAACATTAGGACCCAAAGCTCAGACAGGGCACTAGTCCTACACATATACATGGAATACCCATAGACACACAGACCCGGGGACAATTCTCCACAGACATTAGCTGAACGGGAGTTTGATAAGAGAATATAAAGGGATCTGGGTGTGAGGTTTAAAAATGGATTGGGGCATAGCTGTAGGCCAGTGAGGAGAGTGTAGAGATGCGTTGGACTTGGCATCAAGACAGTAGCTGGCAGACGCACGTTCTGTCCTGTAATGTTGGTCCACATTTGTTGCTGAAGATGTTAACAGAGCTGCATTTTTAACTCGTGTAAATTTTTGTGTCCTGCAGGTTCTCCCAACAGCCCCCTACAAGTGCAGGTGCTATGCTTGAGCCTGGGCTACTTCATCTTCGACATGTGCTGGTGTATCTACTTCCAGACAGAGGGGCTGGTGATGTTGGCTCACCACACCATGAGCATCTTTGGCATTGTACTGGCCCTGGCACTAGAGGAGTCCGCCATTGAAGTTAACGCTGTTCTCTTTGGCAGCGAGATCACCAACCCACTACTGCAGGCGCGCTGGTTCCTTCGCAGCGTGGGTCGTTACGACTCTTTGATTGGAGATCTGGTGGACGCTGCCTTTGTGTTGCTCTTTGCAGGCATGCGGATTGGCGTGGGTGCCAGAATGCTGTACTGTGAGCTGGCATCACCCCGTCCCCGTCTGGTGGTCAAAATCTGTGGTGTGGCTATGTACGTCCTCTCCTGGGTGTTTATGGTGAGCATTGGACGCTTTGCCTGGAAGAAGAGCAGTCAAAAGTACAGGAAGTGGCAAGAGCGCAGGAAGGTGGCTGATGTCCACGTGGTGGCCAATGGCAATGCTAAGAAAGTGGACTGAAAGAGAGGCAGCCATAGTTGGCTTAATTAGCACAATAGAGCAGAGAAGGGGAAAGAGACATTTGCACTAAACTGACACTTCAAGCCTGGAGTAGAAGTAAACTGACTAGTCTACAGCGGACGGAGGCGTTGATTCATAACTCGACAGGCGGGGGGTTTGTCCCTCACGTCAAGAGTAGGATGGGATAGAGTGGAAATGGGAGATTTTTCATATTTATTTATTTATTTATTTAAACGTGTGTAGCAGTTTACAGATTGGATAGGATGGTGTTAAAATGGTGTGCTGTCACCTGTCCTGTGGGAACACTGTCACATGGCCTTTGCGGGACAGTTTACTTGAACCAGATATGGGCTTCTGGAACACTCCATCTGTGGAAGGTGGGGACTGGATAAGTGGCATGTCTTAGTGGGTCGTCCTGTTCTGGCCGGGTGGTCCTGACTCTGTATGCATTTGGCTGATTGATGCACTGGGGACGGGGAACATCAGGTAAAGTTTAATAATTGTGCAAAACATCCAAAATGTTTTATAATGTACTCTTTATTTATTTGTACAAATCTATTTGATGTACCAATGAGGCAGGCTGAGTGTTAAATACATTTCAACGCTTTCTTCTATGGTCCTTCACAGACTTTCTCTGGATCATCCAGTCAGAGCTGGGAGGCTAAGAGGCTTCATTTATTTGTGTAGGCTGCTCTCCATTAAAATAATGAAGCGTAATGATCGAAAAGATGGGGTTTTTAGGAACCGAGTTTGAAATTTACTGTGGGAGGCTATGTCATGCCCGGGTGTCCCGCAGGACCCTCGACTGTTTGACCACTTTAAGCACAATTCAGCTGAGCCCATCCACATTTTTACATCACTGACCTTATGTTAGGGGCCTTCTAGAGATACTGGGAGACATTTGAGCTTCTAACACAGTGATTATTAAAATGTTTTTTGATCCCTTTTAAAGGTTTCTGTGTACATTTATTTTTCTACATCTCCTGGTATGTTTAAGTGAAGCATCTATATATATATAATTCACTAAGGCAAGACAACCATGGAAAGCACGCCGGAAGGGGCGTGGATTCACTAAGCCGCCGACAAGTGAGACACCTATGGTGCACGCAGAAAGGAGCCACGCCCACCAACTCCAAGACCATTGGCTACGACGACAACTCATAGAGCCACGCCCACCAACTCAGGCGCAATGACACAGAAAAACCGGCGTCATTTATATTCGTCTGTCGTAGAGGTCACTTGCAACTCCGACCCACGCTGACTGTTCATAGAGGCCTGTTTCTCGCGGAGGTGAATCGCCATATGCGGCGTGTAAAACGGTTTGCGAGGGGTATCCCATGGGATCCTTAAAACGTTCCTTTACAACTGAGGTTAAAACCCAATGAAGTGAGTAGTCTTTAAAAAACGAGTTTTCGGTTACGACGCACGACCGCGTGACCATAGCAAACTGTTCTACACGCTCCATACAGCAATTCGCATCCGCGACAAACATGCGTCTTCTTAGATGCCCCTGCACTTTGTACACACCCCCCTCGCTACCACCGTGGTCGGGTGTCTTGGTGGATTATATATAGAAAGGCAGCCAAAACCGCACAGAGCAATGAAACGTCTACGTGAGTCACAGGTGCATCTGGACTGTACAACGACGACAACGACTCCAGTGACGAGTTGGAGGTGGGCACATGAGCAGGCAGTGCATACTGAACGAGAAATCAGCAGACTGGCATGACGGAGGCAGCGGAGTGGACGTCCTTCTCCTCTCCTCCCGTTCCACCCTGAGCGCCGCACGGACGATTGTGTGTTGGTTCGTTCCGTGCATTGGTTAAAACCCAATGAAGGAAGCAGTCTTTAAAAACCAATAAGCCCTGTGCCTCTGTTTCATTACCGTCTCACCTGCTTCACCAATGCAGGCCCCGCAACAGGCGATCTGGCGGCGTCATTCCCATGACCCGCCGGGCAGACAACCGGGTAACCAAAGTCTTTGGGTTCAGGGGGGAGTATGGTTACAAAGCTGAAACTTAAAGGAATTGACAGAAGGGCACCACCAGGTGAGGAGCCTTTCGCTTCATTTGACTCAACACAGGAAACCTCACCCGGCCCGGACATGGACAGGATTGACAGATTGATAGCTCTTTCTCGATTCTGTGGGTGGTGGTGCATGGCAGTTCTTAGTTGGTGGAGCGATTTGGCTGGTTATTTCCAAAACGAACAAGACTCCCGCCTGCTAAATAGTTACACGACCCAACAGCGGTCGGCGTCCAAATTCTTAGAGGGACAACTGGCTTTCAGCCACGTGAGATTGAGCATTAACAGGTCTGTGATGCACTTGTATGTCCGGTACTGCACGCGCGCTACACTGAATGGATCAACGTGTGTCTACCCGGCGCGGGGAGGCGTGGGTAAGCCGTTGAACCCCATTCGTGATGGAGACCATGGCTTGCAATTGTTCCCCACGAACGAGAAATTCCCAGTACGTGTGGGTCAAACGCTCGCACTGATTACGTCCCTGCCCTTTGTAAGGCCCCCCATGGTCGGGTGACTTGGTGGATTATATATAAAAAGCAGCCGGAACCGCAAAGAACAATGAAAAATCAACGTGGAAACCGACTGAGGCGGTGTTTGGAAAATTAACAGTCAACGTGACTCACAGGTGCGTGTGGACTGTACACAGACGAAAGCGACTCAGGTAGGGAGTTGGGGGCGGGCACATAAGCGGGCAGTGCGTACTGAACGAGCGCCGTTCAACCCCGTCCTTCGCTTTGGAAGGAGAAAGCGCGACGGCGCTCCTCCGGTTTTCAGTCACGGACAATTGTATGTTGGTTCGTAGCGTGCATTGTTGCAATGTTACTTTTCTTGGTGGTTTATTAAATTACGGATTTTTCAAATGTTTATTTTTTCCTCTGTGCTTAAAAATCATTTAAAAGCGGCCTGATTATGCGGCGTATGCTACGCCACGGTTTGGCTAGTTTATTATAAAACACTTGTAACTCACAACTGAACTCAAAATTGTCAACATGTGTATGTGTGTGTAAGAGAGTTGCCCAACGGTGGGCATTAACACTGTTTTTAGGAATCCCATACCAAATGGCATATAACAAAGGCATACGGATTGCATTAACACTGAGGTCTGCATTGATTATTTAGGTTTCAACTGAAGTGCTATTACTACTACTACTAATAATAATATGTTTTATTTGAAACTGGGGCGGAGTGGTGGCTCTGAGGCTAAGGATCTGCACTGGTATCCCGAAGGTTGCCGGTCCAAATCCCCGTCACTGCCAAAAGAGGTCCTACTCTGCTGGGCCTTTGAGCAAGGCCCTTAACCTTCAATTGCTCCAGGGGCGCTGTACAATGGCTGACCCTGCGCTCTGACCAAGTAATTTCCTTTGGGATTAATAAAGTATAATAAAAAAAATATTTATATGGTACTTTTTCCATGCTCAAAGCACATCACAAATATTCTAAAGGGAATAAAAGCACAGAGAAAGATCACATTGGTATCACTGGATACAAGCTAACATCCATCCATCCATCCATCCATTATTCGACCCGCTATATCCGAACACAGGGTCACGGGGGTCTGCTGGAGCCAATCGCACGGCAGGAAACAAACCCCGGGCAGGGCGCCAGCAACATCAAACATTAAACATGAAATTGTGGATTAATAAATGAAACATGAAGCTCTGAATTAGAATAAGAGACAACAAGCAGGAATACTAATAATCTCTCTATTATATAAATAAAAACCTGGGACAAGACGAGATTTTTTGCGAGTCTAAATTCAACCACGCACACAGCCCTCTCACCTCTCATTCGTGTGGATGCTTATGTCAGATTCGGCTCCTGCTCTCCCAGCTCTTATCAAGTTTAAAGTTTTCTTCACCTTAAGTTCCCAATTAAAGAAGGCGTATTATGTCCAAATCTTATTGAAGAATTTCATCACAAAGGGTTTTCAACATAAAAAAAATGAGTACATAGGCAATCCTAGCACCGAGAAACAATGAAGTCAAATGAATTAACGCCAAAAATGTTGAATAGTTACACAGCAAATTGGTTAAATGCGTATCAATAGACAATGCTGAAACAGTTGGTGGTGATGGTGCGGAAGAATATCTACAATCGTTAGCACTATCTGGTCTTCCACCGTATGGATTACTGTAGAAAGAAGGATGTATCCAAGAAAGGTAATGCAGCACATCTTCCACGGAGAACATTAGAATTCGAAAAAGTCGTTTCATTTAATAGAGAGAAAGAAACGATATTCACTCACGTTATATGATCCGTTGTCATAATGAAAGTCCAAACACGGAATCAAACTTCAAAGCGTTTTTGATTAAAATTTGATTCAATAAACTGTTTTTACTGAAGTTTTACAGTAAAAGTGTAAGTTTTTAAAAGTATTTGCGTGTTAATTTCAAAGCCAAACAGAACGAAATCGTGTTACGCAACGAATAACTCTTAACGCAACATGAAACATAATTTACTTTCAAATTATTACGTTTTACTATTTTTTAATATTGTTAATTACTCGCTGTAATGTAAAATAGTTAGTTCTATTATGCATAAGCAACAATTCCCATGAAAATAACAAGCTGTTTAAATTGTACATCCGCATCCCCGTACTTGAGCGGCAGAAACGCCAAGAGGCTAGCGCATAGCACAAGCCCAGGGGTTGGCAAGCAAAGCGAGCATGCAGGGTCCCCTAGTTATTATTAAAAATAATCTTTACATTGTATATGGCATTTTTCTCACTACTTAAAGCACTTCAGTGAGTGTAGCGCCATTCCAGCCACCACCAATGTGTAGCATCCACCCTGATGAGGTGACGGCGATCATTTCTGCACCAGTACACTCACCATACATTAGCGGTTAGGTGGTAAAGTGGTGACAGAGAGAGACAGTTAGAGACAAGGGATGATAAGGGGGCAGAATGGTGGTCAGTTTATCCTGGACATCAGGATACACCCTACTACACTGCTCACAAAAATTAAAGGAACACTTTAAAGAAACACATCAGATACATCAGATCTCAATATGAAGTTGGATATCTATACAAATAACGACAGGGCAATGTCTTAGGAACAAAAGGATGCCAAGTCTTTTAATGGAAATAAAAGTTTTCTGCCTACAGAGGGCTCAATTGTGTAGACACCCTAAAATCAGAGTGAAATGAAGATGTGGCAGGCTAGTCCATTTTTTCAAAAACTTAATTTCTGCTACTCAAAATGCTTTTCAGTATCTTGTGTGGCCCCACAGCTTGTATGCATGCTTGACAACGTCGGGGCATGCTCCTAATGAGACGACGGATGGTGTCTTGTGGCATTTCCTCCCAGATCTGTATGAGGGCATCCCTGAGCTGTTGTACAGTCTGAGGAGCAACCTGGCGCCTAATGGACCGAAACATAATGTCCCACAGATGTTCTATTGGGTTTAAGTCAGGGGATCGTGAAGGCCATTCAATTGTTTCAATTCCTTCATCCTCCAGGTACTGCCTGCATACTCTTGCCACATGAGGCCGGGCATTGTCGTGCATTAGGAGGAAACCAGGACCTACTGCACCAGCGTAGGGTCTGACAATGGGTTCAAGGATTTCATCTCGATACCTTATGGCAGTCAGAGCACCATTTCCTACGCAGTAGATGTCTGTGCGTCCCTCCATGGATATGCCTCCCCAGACCATCACTGACCCACCACCAAACCTGTCATGTTGAACGACGTTGCAGGCAGCATATCGTTCTCCTTGTCTTCTCCAGACTCTTTCACGTCTATCACAGCTGCTCAGGGTGAACCTGCTCGTCTGTAAAAGTACAGGGCCAGTGGCGGACTTGCCAATTCTGGTGTTCTTGAGCAAATGCCAGTCGAGCTCCACGGTGCTGGGCAGTGAGCACAGGGCCCACTACAGGACGTCGGGCCCTCAGGCCATCTTCATGAAGTCTGTTCCTGATTGTTTGGGTAGAGACATTCACACCAGTGGCCCTCTGGAGGTCATTCTGTAGGGCACGAGCAGTGCTCAGCCTGTTCCGCCTTGCACAAAGGAGCAGGTATCGGTCCTGCTGATGGGTTGAGGACCTTCTACGGCCCTGTCCAGCTCTCCGAGAATAACAGCCAGTCTCCTGAAATCTCCTCCATGTTCTGGAGATTGTGCTGGGAGACACATTAAACCTTCTTGCTGCAGCACGTGTGGATGTGCCATCCTGGAGAAGTTGGACAACCTGTGCAACTTCTGTAGGGTTAAAGAATTGCCTCATACTGCCAGTAGAGATGATTACTCAAGCCAAAACTAGCACGAGTGGAAAACCAGCCAAAAAAGATCAAGAGGGAGAAACTTGAAATGACCTCCACATGTAAAACCAGTCCTGTTTTAAAGGGTTTTCTAATTGTTGCCACTTTAGTGCACCTGTCGTTAAGTCCATGAACACCAATACAGCTGAAAGTGATTAACAATGACCTCAGCTGCTTAACCAACCAGAAAATTATCAGACAGGTTTAACTGATTTCATGCCAGGCCCAATAAAAAAAGTGTTCCTTAAATTTTTGTGAGCAGTGTATTTATGATGGGTGCCCAGGGATCTTTTATGACCACAGAGAGTCAGGACCTCGAATTTTACGTCTCACTTGAAGGATGGCTCCATATTTACAGCAGAGCGTCCTCATCACTGCACTGAAGCATCAGGATCCACATTCAGACCACAGGGTAAGCGTCCCCTGTTGGCCTCACCAACACCTTTCTTTCAGCAGCAACCCAAGCTTTTCCTTGATGGTCTCCCATCCAAGTGCTGGCCGAGCATGAATATGTTTAGCTTCAGGTGGATGACCTGTTATGAAGTGCACAAAATTACAAAAAAGAATCATAATATACATTTAAATATTTAATTATTCCTACACTTGGAGTGCTGGCAGTTTAGTAGAGTTGCTCAGGGAAGTGTAGATGGAATTGGTGACCATGATATGACATCCAACACCTTAGCTATCATGGAGCCACACAATGTAATCTAGAGACACTCACTCATTTGTTTTTCCTCGTTCCATCTTTATTTGGGGGCAGTATGGTGGTGCAGTGGGTAGCACTGCTGCCTTGCAGTTAGGAGACCCGGGTTTGCTTCCCAGGTCCTCCCTGAGGGCATGTTCTCCTCGTGTCTGCGTGGGTTTCCTCCCACAGTCCAAAGACATGCAGGTTAGGTGCATTGGCGATTCAAAATTGTCCCTAGTATGTGCCCGGGGTTTGTTTCCTGCCTTGCACCCTGTGTTGGCTGGGATTGACTCCAGCAGACCCCCGTGACCCTGTAGTTAGAATATAGCGGGTCGGATAATGGATGGATGGATCTTTACTTGGTCTCAACTGCAGGATGGCACGAGGAAAAAAGAACTGGACCACCACCACCACCCAGCCCGACGATGGTCATCAAGTGGGGTTCTAAGTGAATCCATGTATTTTTCTGATTTTTTTTTTTTAAGGTCCTTCATGGCAGCACATAAAGATGAAGCTTTTTTGTAAAGCCACATGGACACTCCAGCTTGTGTGTTAAGAGTGGTTCTAAATTTGGTGCATTAAAAGTACATCAAGTTAAATGCTTACAGTTTTTCCCAGTTGCTTTGGTGCATTTCTCACAACAGAATTGCAGTTCTCAAAACTGCTCGTTCAATTCCCACAACCTTTAGTCAGTTGTGCACATCATGACAGCAGTTTCTGGGTGTTTTCGTCATTTTGCAGTTGCTTTAGTTCACTCAGGCAGATGCTTATGTGCAATTCTCAGCTATATCATACATCAGCGGTTGCTTATGTCATGATGATCAAAATGCATTTGCATACAGTCTTACACTCCAGACAAGCTTGTTATTTTTTTCATTGTGTAAGTCATTGCAGTCAAAAGTGTTCAACAAGATATCATTGGCTGTCAAGTGTATCTTATAGGTGTCTACAAAACTTTTTTTTGGTTTGTATTCACAATACTTATGATTCCTGCACCACCTTAAATTGCTCTCAGGTGACACATTATTCGGATGTGAGATCTTCTCAGTTGCTTTGGTGCTGTGAACTTGGCCCGGGCACAGACAGACGGACATCTTGTTTAAAACCACCACACGTATATTAAACACAATATTTACAAGTATTGGTCACTCAGACCCAGTCCAATGGTCACACAGACCTTAGTCACGTGCACAAAACAAACTCCAAACAGTCACAATCCTGGCCACAATGCCTTGTCTTCGGGCCGCCTCCACAGCTCCTCTTGCCTCGTCCTCCTTCCACCCAACTCTAGCCTCGAATGAATGGAGACGGCCCCTTTTATACAAGTCCCGGATGAGCACCAGGTGTTCCCGGCATTCCTCCCTTGGCCACGCCCCAGCGTGCTGCTCTCCGGGCGCCGTCATAAATCTTCCCCCCAGCACTTCCGCCACACCAGTAACAGGTCCCCAAGGCATTGGGGCGCCTCCTGGTGGTGACCACAGGCCCCTACAGGGTAGGACTTCCATGCCCTGTACCCGTGGCCCCCAAAGCAACCCGGAAGGCAACCCCCACGTGATCCAGGGTGGGTGCAGACCCACATCCGGTCCTTCCTGTCGTCCCGGCCGGGTCATGGCCCCTGGCATCCCTGACAGTGCATTTCTCACAACAGACTTAACATTTGCATAACAGCGAGTGCATTTCTCAAATGGCAAACAACATCAAAATACAAATCACATTTCAGTATGTACATATTGTTTTCGATGTTGTCATTTTTTTTCCTTCATTTCATATGTTATGCATAAAGTATTGAAATGCATTTTTTTGCTAGACTCCAAGTGCAGTGCATGGTATGTCACCATATACCTGTGCAATCAATAAAATATTCTTCTTTATTCAATCTCCCACAATCGGTGTTTTGTATTTTTATGTTTCCTGTCCTTGTCATTCAGATGTTTTGTGCATCAGAAAATGTTTAGATTGTGCCAATTGTATATTGATAACATGACTTTACATTTTGGCTGTCATGTCCGTGGACGATGATTCATGGACTTGGCATTTTGATGGCACTGACACATTCAGCGATGTAAACACTTGCTTTTGAGGCATGGATTAAGGATTTTGAAGAGGTTACCACCTGATTTTGCTGGTCATCCATGATGTTTTGCCATTTGCACTAAGTGAGAATTTTTGAGAAATGCACTCGCTGTTATGCAAATGTTAAGTCTGTTGTGAGAAATGCACCAAAGCAACTGAGAAAAACTGTAATAAACCCATGGGGTCCTGAGGGGTCTGCTGCTGGAATCTATTGGGATTTTCAAACCTTTGGAAATGTTTTGAAAATATGCTGAAATAAAAATGATATATTTTGTCCAAATACCATTTTCACTCAAACGTTGCACACATAAAACTGACAGGCAAGATTGTAGTTACAAACTAGCTGGTAGAATACTCAGAATCAGCTCCTCCAAATCTGGGGTCACAGTCTTCATCTGGAAAAGAATGGCTTGTTCACTGCAGGTAAAGGGGAGAGCGGCCGCTGCACATGAAGAAGTTCACATAACTCAGGGGTCTTGTTCACAGGTGGGTGTGGAAGTGATCATTCACTGGTGCAGTGGCAGCAGTTTTACGAATGGTGTGCTGCACCACGGAGGTGAAGCTTTTGCCACAGTAAGCTGTCAGACAAAGCAGTCAGCTTTCTTCACCATCGTCATCTATGGTCACAAGCCCTGGATAGTAAATCAAGGAATGAAACTCTGAGTATAATTAGCCCAGGGTTCCTCAATCACGGTCCTGGAGGGCCACAGTGGTTGCAGGTTTTCCTTCCATCTAGTTTCCTAATTAGAAGACAACGATAAAACTTGGTATGTAACTATTTGGCTTCTTCGTGCTTTCATTCATCCAAGATTACAATATGCAAGCTTTTGAGGCAACTCGGGCCCCTTCTTCAGGCAAGATGTAGATGATTACAATTACTTGCCTGAAGAAGGGGCCTGAGTTGCCTCGAAAGCTTGCATAATGTGATCTTTTTAGTTAGCCAATAAAAGGTGTCATTTTGCTTGGCTTTTCTCTACATTCATAATGGCTAACACGGTACAACACCCTAGTACTACATTCATCCAAGAGAAATTTTAATTGCACGGTAGAGTTTCCTTCTCTAAGAATATTATCCATGTGTTTTGTGGACCAGAACAGATTTAAATATAACGCTCCTTCCAATTTCCCTCTAATTTATTTCTACAAATTTTCTTAACTCAAATACTTTATGGTGCATATGCACCGATTTAAAAGGAAGCATGTTATCTGTCTGGAGGGCCGCACGGTGGCGCAGTGGTAGCGCTGCTGCCTCGCAGTTAGGAGACCCGGGTTCGCTTCCTGGGTCCTCCCTGTGTGGAGTTTGAATGTTCTCCCCGTGTCTGCGTGGGTTTCCTTCCACAATCCAAAGACATGCAGGTTAGGTGGATTGGCGATTCTAAATTGGCGCTCGGGGTGTGTTTGTGTGTGCCCTGCAGTGGGTTGGCACCCTGCCCGGGGTATTGTTTCCTGCCTTGTGCCCTGTGTTGGCTGGGATTGGCTCCAGCAGACCCCCGTGACCCTGTATTCGGATTCAGTGGGTTAGTAAATGGATGGATGGATGTTATCTGGAGAGCTGCTGGTTACCTGACTTTCATTATTAACTAATGTCTAGTTAATAAAAATGGGCAACAATTAAAACTTAAATGCTAAAAACTAAAACTGGCAATTAGTCAGTCAGTCATTTACCAACCCGCTATATCCTAACACAGGGTCACGGGGGTCTGCTGGAGCCAATCCCAGCCAGCACAGGGCACAAGGCAGGAAACAATACCCCGGGCAAGGTGCCAGCCCACCGCAGCATTATTAACTAATGTCTGGTTAATAAAAACGGGCAACGATTAAAACTTAAATGCTAAAAACTAAAACAGGCAATTAGTCAGTCAGTCAGTCATTTACCAACCCGCTATATCCTAACACACGGTCATGGGGGTCTGCTGGAGTCAATCCCAGCCAGCACAGGGCTCAAGGCAGGAACAAACCCCGGGCAAGGTGCCAGCCCACCGCAGCACTATTAACTAATGTCTGGTTAATAAAAACGGGCAACAATTAAAACTTAAATGCTAAAAACTAAAACAGGCAATTAGTCAGTCAGTCAATCATTTACCAACCCGCTATATCCTAACACACGGTCATGGGGGTCTGCTGGAGCCAATCCCAGCCAGCACAGGGCGCAAGGCAGGAAACAATACCCCGGGCAGGGCGCCAGACCACTGCAGATAGGCAATTAAGGGTTCTGAATTGTAACAGGCACGATAACTAAAATTAAGCCCAAATGACATATTACTTTAGTAGTAAATAAATGGGTTCTAAATAAGATATTGGTTTAAGTGGAAACCTGCAGCCACTGTGGACCTCCAGGACTGTAATTGAGGACCTCTGATCTACAATGTAACTACAATTTGCCTTTGATGAATGAAAGCGCTAACAACTCATGCAAATAAATAACAAGTTTCATTACCAGCATAAACTGAGTTCAAATTAGGAAACCTGTTGCCACTGCAGCCCCCCAGGACTGTGAATGAGGACCCCTGAATTAGCTCTGAACGCCGCTCCAGTGCAGGGAGCTCTCAGCGCACACATGTAAGTGGAGTTCTCATCAGGAGGACTTTGACTGCATTTCTCGCAGATCTTAACTTCTCCTTCTAATGTAACTTTCTGTTGTCTTCTCCCTGAAAGGTTACCCATTCAACACAGGTTCACTTTTTCGCCAAATGAAACAGGTTTTCTCTTTTGTATATTTTACCGGTGTTAGAGATTTCATTACAATGTGTAAATTAGAAATCAGCAAGACGTACAGTAGAGCATCTTGTTCAGATCTAAGACGCTCTTCTCTACCCATCCAGGGGGCAGAGAAATGAAAAGAATGAATGCTGAGACATCCAAAAGGTTAGCAGACATTCAGCATGCTTGACTAATTAATGACGTCACTCTGAAAATGCCTGCCAGATTCTCAAGAACTTTTGAGCTGTTCCTCGTAAAATGATTTTTTTTATCTACTTTTAAGTAAAATAAGATATGCTTTTTCCATTGTGTGATCTTAAACGGGTTAAGATTCCTCAAGATTAGCATTTATGACTCAGAAAGCCTGGGATTGCAGCCAGCTTGTCTATTCATGGACATGAAATGGAGGAGGGTGGTATGAGTGTAGGCTGAAGAGGGACAGACGGAGAACCCCTGCCGGTGGGTTATATGTGAAATGAACTTGGGGTTCCTGAGCACATTAAGTGTCAGCAGTGACTCAAAATGCCCACTAGAGTGGGGAAGTCTGTCAAACCCCAACTTGTCATGGAAAGGGCAAATTTATCCATCCATCCATTATCCAACCCGCTATATCCTAACTACAGGGTCATGGGGGTCTGCCGGAGCCAATCCCAGCCAACACAGGGCGCAAGGCAGGAAACAAACCCCAGGCAGCGTGCCAGCCCACCGCAGGGCGAAATTTATAATCTTTATACATAAAAATTTTTATTTTTCAGAAATCCTCTGAGGCACAGAAATAAGCTCTGAGGAGCACAACACGCCAATAGGAGTTGCCTGAAACAACAAGGGCAATCCAAGGCAAACAAAGTCCATCCATCCATTATCCAACCTGCTAAATCCTAATTACAGGGTCACAGGGGTCTGCTGGAACCAATCCCAGCCAACACAGGGTACAAGGCAGAAAACAAACCCTGGGCATGGCACCAGCCCACCGCAAGGCACACACCAACACACCAAGCACAAACTAGGGAAAATTTAGGGTCGCCAATGTACCTAATCTGCATGTCTTTGGACTGTGAGAGTAAACCCATGCAGACACAGGGAGAACATGCAAACTCCACGCAGGGAGGTCCCGGGAAGCAAACCCGAGTCTCCTAGCTGCGAGGCAGCAGTGCTACCCACTGCACCACCTTGCCGCCCCAAGGCAAACAAAGTCTCAAAACATATTTCCAAATAGTCGGAAAACAGAGCACCGAGGTCAAAAATCCAGTAAATAACAAAAGCACAGAAAAATCACAATGAAACTTGCCAGTGCCAGTGCATTCAATGAACTGCAAGGGAGGGGCTGAGGGTTTTCTCAGTCTTTATAGGCCTGAGGGCGGTCCCTCAATGATGAGGGGGAAGTGGCTCCGCCTCTTGGGGAACCACCCACAAATCACACAGAACGTAGTAGTAGTAGTAGTTTATTTATATAGCGCCCTTCACAGACAAGAGGTCACAGAGCGCTGAACAGCAAATACAGAATAAATACAAACACAAAATACAAATAAATAAACAAACTGGAACTATTTAGCACTAATTAAAAGCTTGTTTAAAAAGAAATGTTTTTAGTTGTTTTTTAAAAGAATCAACAGACTCGACTCCACGCAGACAACAAGGCAAGCTGTTCCATAGTCTTGGTGCCACAGACTGAAAGGCACGATCCCCACGGGTTTTTAGCCGAGTGCGTGGGACAACTAAAAGGCCCTGTTGACCAGATCTTACGTGACAGAACAAGCATAACTAAAGAGAAACACAGAATAATGCAGAATAATTAACACCAGTAACACTATTAACACAAACAAAAGAAGCAAAAATAGACAAAAAAAACACATAAAAAAGGAATTTAAAAACCAGCCTGGCTGAAATGTAATGATATGTCACCCTCCCAGTTGTAGTTAGAAGCCCACCCACTGACTTGAGGAGTTTTCTTTAGCTCAGCTGGATACACTGGTGCTGTTCGTTGCCAGCTTCTCCATGTGAGGACGTGAAACAGGGCACCTGAATGATTTTTCACCAGTTACTATTAAAAACAAAATGGATAAATTAGGCAGTAATATCCCATCGGGTCAGACTGAGCTGTTAGACAATTATTGTGAATCAAAGACTGCCCATTAACAAGTGCAGATTTTATTAAAATAAGGTTGGTGCAAAGGGTCATTCAGTGCATTTACATGTACCTTAATTAGAACATTAGAACAATGTCAGAGAGGACAGTCCATTCAGACCTACGAAGCTCACCAGTCCTATCCACTTCATTCTTCAAAAATGACATCAAGTCGAGTTTTGAAAGTCCCTAAAGTCCTGCTGTCTACCACACTACTTGGTGTAAAGAAAAACTTCCTAATGTTTGGGTGAAATTTACCCTTAAAACGTTTCCAACTGTGTCCCCTTGTTCTTGATGAACTCATTTTAAAGTCACAGTCTTGATCCACTGGCCTCATCTATACTAATAAAAGGCAAAGCCCTCACTCACTCACTGACTCACTCACTCACTCACTCATCACTAATTCTCCAACTTCCCGTGTAGGTAGAAGGCTGAAATTTGGCAGGCTCATTCCTTACATCTTACTTACAAAAGTTAAGCAGGTTTCATTTCGAAATTCTACGCGTAACGGTCATAACGGTCAACAACGTCCGCCATGTTGAACTTTCTTACTCATGGCCCCATCTTCACGAAATTTGGTAGGTGGTTTCCCTGCGCTAACCGAAACCAATTTACGTACTTATTTCGGTGGTATAACGCCACTGTCGGCCTCCATATTGAACTTTCCAACGTTACTAACTCTCCAACTTCCCGTGTAGGTAGAAGGCTGAAATTTGGCAGGCTCATTCCTTACAGCTTACTTACAAAAGTTAAGCAGGTTTCATTTCATAATTCTACATGTAACGGTCATAACGGTTGACAACGTTCGCCATGCTGAACTTTCTTATTTATAGCCCCATCTTCACAGAATTTGGTTGGCGGCTTCCCTGCGCTAACCGAAACCAATGTACGTACTTATTTCGGTGGTATGACGCCACTGTCAGCCGCCATATTGAACTTTCCAACGTCACTAATTCTCCAACTTCCCATGTAGGTAGAAGGCTTAAATTTGGTACTTATTTCAGTGGTATGATGCCACTGTTGGCCACCATATTGAACTTTTCAACGGTCTTTGTTACTTATGGGCCCATCTTCAAGAAATTTGGTACGTGGGTTCCCAACGCTAACTGAATCCTACTTATGTACATATATACATCCATAGCCTGCAGCTCGGTCACCGTGTGAGGCGGCGTTGGGTCCCCCATCCCATCGCCTCCCACGTTGTTGGCTGCCTGCCTATATAAGGCCGTCCGTCACTCCAGTCTCTACATTCCCTTCCTTGCTTTGCCACGGGATTCACGTCTCCCTGCTGATAACTACAGCCTTTTTATTTAATCCACGGCTTCTCTGCTGTTTTATTGTTCATTTATTACGATTATAGTTATTGTGTAGGTATTTTAGACTTACTTTACATTGTTCAGGTACCCATTTCCTTTATCATTCCCACCGTACCCCCATTAACATGTCTATAGAGGTGATCACCATCGATCAACGAACTGTCACTTACCGAGTGGTTTCCATGCCCGGAGATGGCACCTACCTTTTCCATTCTCTTTGTTACATATTGCACGGCAATATCAGGCTCACTCTTGATATCCATTGTGTCTTATGTATTGAATGACTGCGACAGGTTCGAGGTGTGGACTGATGACGGTACAGGAGATAATTATACTACACAGGAGCACTAGAAGAGTGAAATGCTTAAGCCCTTCACCTATGCATCTCCATGTGAGTTGATAGCTGCCGCTGAATTGTTCGGTTGTCGCTTTCAAGTGTACCAAAATGGCCAAATATTTTACATCTTTCGACAACCGCCAATGCCTCTTAAACATCTTAGATTGACAGGTGACGATTTCAGTAGTGGACACTTTGATGTTTATGAATGTTTAAACTCTCAAAAGCTGGATGTGATTTTATCGATGAAACCGGTTGTATGCTTACAACGCTTGACAGATGCCGAATGTCACTTCAACACAAGTCCTACAAATACTGTCGTAATTGAAACAAACCATGAAACTCAAACCGATTATGACAGCAGCAATCCAAGCTGTGAGATTTAAGACAAGATTACTGTTCACATGGCCAACTGTACGTTGCATGCTCAAAAGTGAGCTCTGCGCACAGCTTGGTCATATTACAACCGGAGGGCCGAACTCACAATGTGGTATACAAAGAGATCCTTAACAAATAATCATTGGTATATTTTCCCTCAGTTTAAAAAGGTTTAATTTTCTTCTTAATAAAAATTTTAAGGCAGTACTTCGCCGCTGCAAAGCGCGGGTATTTTGCTAGTTCTCTTCATAAAGTTAAACTCTTCAATCATGTCACTACTTAAACAGTAAAGGCTCAGCTCGTTTAATCTTTCCTCATAAATCATCCCCTGTAGCCCTGGAATCAACCTGGTTGTTCTTCTCTGGACTTTTTCCAGTGCTGCTATGTCCTTTGAAATAATGAGACAAAGAGACATTATAGATCTTTGGGAAACCACAAGGGCCAACCATGTATATTCAAATTGAAAAAAAAAAAACAAGTGAAATAGCATGCTTAGAAAAGAAAAACATTAAAACAACTCAAGCCTCCATAAGACTGATCAAGATGGCATTGCTTCTGGTGATAAAGGCCCTGGCCTGGAAAAGGCGGATCTAGGTGTGCGGGGAAACTGGAAGTGACATCAGAGGTGTCATGGATGTCAATCTTCCGGTCTGCACAGAGAGAAAGAGAAAAGGAATTAGTTGACAGCACCCTATGACTTCCCGGAGGAATATTACAATTATGTGAACCCTTAAACCAGGAATCTCCAAACTTTTTTCCCCTGAGATCTATTTTTACAAAATGAAAATGGCCGAGAGCTACTCATGTTTTATAACGTTTATTCTCATAGCTTATTTCAACCCAATAAGCTTGTTTTGCCTGAACATTTACAAAATGTTGGTGTCCACAAATCACATTTTGCATTAAAACATCACAAAAAATATTGAGTTCACCTGCAAGTGCATTTTGTATGTCTGTGTGCATTTTCTAGCGTATCTCACACTATTGAATTAAAACATGAATGCTGTCAAAACAAAGAATGCAATTCCAAATCCACAGATATGACTTATTCATTTGTCATTTTGTTCCATGTCACTGTTACACTTTATTCACATGTCCAATTGCATGTGTGATGTGTTTCTTAGTTAGTCAGATGACTGGCTCTGCATGGAGTCAACAAGAGAGGCAGGTGTCTGGTGGAGTCGAGCCACTTAGGTTCACTCAGATGGAGTCACTGAAATGTTCATCTGTCCGTCTTGTTCTGAACTTTGATTTTCATGTCAGACTCACAGAGGTATGGAGACCCAAACAAAGCAGACATTTTCAGAGCTGCTTGGTGAAGTGTCTTATAGTTATTTGGCTCTATTAAGCTCCAGAAATGCTGAGAATGCTGCTGAGACTTTAACTGCACATTATTTTGAAGGTTTACTAATATATGAAATCCAATATATGTCTGTCTGCTTTTCACGGAAGGACTACTTAACGGGTTTTTTTCTATAATTTGCTTGAACATTCCAGTTGATTTTGTGACTTCTTTCATTTTGCTATGTATCAGAGTTCGCTTGCAGTACGATTTATTTGCGCGAATCTGAGAAACACACAGCGGGTCAGGGTGTCCCTCCTCACTTCCGCTCCAGCCTCGGGGTGTTCCTTAACTCCACTTAGCTAACAAACAAGAGAATTAAACGTTGTTTGATATTTAAAATAAAGTGTTACTTAGGTCATGATGAGTCTGAGTTCGGATATTCTCTTAAGTGTGTGCCACATTGAAAAGATAGATTGCAATTCAGATTGTGGATTGTGATTTTGTGTTAAAAGAGTCGTGATATGATTTTTTGGAAAGATCGCCCACCCCTGATTTGACTGATCAAGTTTTCAAGTTTATGTAGGATTCATTAACCTTTTGGAAAGTCACTTGGAAAGGGGTAGCTCGCAAGTGACGTGTTGGAGACCACTGCCTTAAACTATTCCCTATTTGCACATGTGTTACACCTTTTTGTAGCCTGAAGACCAAAACTGCACCCAGTACTCCAGATGAGGCCTCACCAGTGTGTTGTAAAGCTTGAGCAGAACCTCCTTGGACTTGTACTCCACAGATCGTGCTATATAACCTGACATTCTGTTAGCCTTCCTAGTGCCTTCTGAACACCGTCGGCAAGTTGATAGCTTAGAGTCCACTACAACTCCTAAATCCTTCTCATAAGGTGTACTTTAATAACCCAGTTATTCACAAAAACCTGGTTTCAACACTTAACTTGATGTCATTTTGGAGAAACTAGGTGGGCAGGACTGAGCTGAATGCCTTGTTTTAGTCAAGTGATGACCTGCTGGAATAAACCATGAACGTCTGCCCTGAGATGGAATGGCAGATGTAACTTCTGCCTGGGTTAAACTCAAGTTTAGCTTAGTGTGTATTTTATGAAGGGTGACAAAGTGATTAGCACTCTAGATTCAGCAACCAGTGTTCAAATCTTTGTTATTTAAATTTCTGTGTATCTATATCTATATACAGTATTTACCTGCTGCATCTCCAAAGACATTCTAGCTACCTTAATTAATAACTCCACATTGTCCTGTATGGATATGTGCTTGGGTAGGCACAGATAGATAGATAGGAAAGGCACTATATAATAGATAGATAGATAGATAGATAGATAGATAGATAGATAGATAGATAGATAGATAGATAGATAGATAGATGTGAAAGGCACTATATAATAGATAGATGTGAAAGGCACTATATAATAGATAGATAGATAGATAGATAGATAGATAGATAGATAGATAGATAGATAGATAGATGTGAAAGGCACTATATAATAGATAGATAGATAGATAGATAGATAGATAGATAGATAGATAGATAGATAGATAGATAGATAGATAGATAGATAGATGTGAAAGGCACTATATAATAGACAGATAGATAGATAGGAAGATAGATAGATAGATATATGAAAGCCACTATACAGGGTGGTCCAGATCTAATTATGTAATTATGAAATGGCAAACACATTGCACCCGCTGTTCGACTGAGAGCAGTCTCTTTTCGGGATAAGCTCTACTCCCCACCTCTGAACTGGATTAAGAAAGTTTGAAAATGTTATGTTGTCTTTTATCTGAACAGGACACTTAGTAGTGTCTGCACTTGACAACAGACAAGAGATCAACAAGCTCAGTTCAGAGTTGCCAGTTAACTGAATGTTTATTTCTTTAAGGTTTGGGAGGAGTCCTGAGGAAATGAATATGGCTGCAGAGGTGAGAGAAATGGAAACACCTTATAGAGACTGATGCTCCTGAAGCTCTGAGGCACTAGTACTAACCGCTGTGCCAACAGGCTAAATATTTATTAGAAGATATATCCACCCACACAACATTCCATCAGTTAATTCATATTCATATCCATATTATCAAGTGTATGATTGATACATAAATAAAGAAGAAGGAAGGAAACAACCCTGAACAGAATGCTACTCCATCTTAGGGCCCACTAACAGAAGCCTGATTTAGGTTGGGAGCATTCGCTGATAGTACGTTGCCACACTGACCACATGCCCAGCCACCTGGATTGGGACTCGAATGCAGCAGGGAACACCTCAGCACCACCCTGGAACAGTTTGAGGTTTTTTTTACAGTGGCTGGAGGGCCATTCCTGCCACCAACTCCCAAGTTTTCCCTCTCTATTGGAGGACCTGCGAAGTAATTGCAAGTTAAGGGACTTATTCAAGGGCCCAACGAAGAAGAGTCACTCCTGTCGTTTAAGGGACCAATTAATCTAACGCGCATACTCCTGACATTTTGTGAAGAACATCCATGTTGGCATGGGGTGAATGTGCAGACCCTCTATAGCCTTTTGTTTTTTAAGTGTCCTGAATTAAAACTGTGATTGCCTACTGAAGGAGATGGGAATTGTAATTCTTCACTGTTGAAAGAATGGGAGGGCAATTCATTTGACTCACTTTCAAGGGGAACAGAATGTGATATGGCAGAGACCTTCACTGTTCCCCTTATTTAGATTTTCTTCACACCCTGCCCATGACTCTCAGAATGTGAAATGATCCTGCCAGGCATGTACTGATGGTCTAGATTGGGCCTTTTGATGTATGGCTTGCCCGTAACTGCTGTGCTGTGAGTTACGTTTATCACCTCTGAGCTGGCACAATAGCATTGTGGTTATGGCTCCTCCAAGAAATTGAGCTCACTTCCAAGCCCAGTGTCATATATCACAAACATATTCATCTCACATGAAATTCACTCTCTAAATTGGCCTGGCATGACTTAGAATTACTTCATGGTTGACCTGCAGTGGACTATCATCCTGTCCAGGACTGGTTCCTGCTATGTCCCTGATGATGCCATTTTAAGCTCTTGTGGTTAAAGCACTGCAAGTTAATTCTTCCCTACACCTGACTGTGTTACACTCAGCAAAAATTATGCAACATCACCTTCATTTTTCAGGATGTTGGGGTGGCACTCAGTGTAGCTTCTTCATAGACATTTTGTTCTTTTTATTTATATAACACTCTTCACTGTAGCAGGTTTATGGGTATAATGCAAATTTTAATTTACAAACATAAAACTGCACATTAACTTAAACATACAGAGTTTGTGTTTCCCCACCTATATCTATATATATTGTAGAATAGGACAGGGCATCCCAGCCAGGGAGGAGCATGGTTTCTTACCAGGACAGGAAGCCAGACAGATGGTTTGGCTGGCAGGGCTGGTATAAAATAATGGATGGACCAGCAAATGCTGGGAGTCAGTAGCACTAGTCCTCGCATGGTAACCCAGTTGGGACACTGGCAGAAGTGCTTTGGATAGGAAGTCTGGAAGTATAACCCTGTTGGGGTCTTTACATTCCAATAGAGGGTGCTGACAGGGTAGGCTCTCCCTACATTCATTATGACCAAGAAGTGCTTCCCAGAAGGTGGGAAACGGCCCTGGATGCATTCCCAGGTCCAGCATAAAAGGAAACCTGCTGCCACACATGTACGAATTAGAATCGGGAGGCAGCGGGCAACACTCAACAAAGGAGAGAAGGAGGAATGATTGGTGATTTATTGTTCATTTATTGTATTATTGTGGCTTATGTCTGGAGAGGATTGTAAAAGTGCCTTGGGAGACAACAAAAACTCTTTACTTTATCCTAATAACATGTAGTGTATTGTAGGGTCTATGGTTTCTGGCTCTGTGGTACCCCCAATGGTAAATATATATTACAGTATATATATGCAAAGCCATCTCACTCACTCACACTATTTCCTCACTTACTCAGTATTATTTAGATTAAAAAGGTGAAATTTCACTGGATGGTACATCTATGGCAGTAGATATTCACTTAGAAAGGACGTTTCAATAAATCATTATTTAGGGATTAAAAAAACGCATGATAGAAAAATTAAATGCCCCCAGAATCTTAAAAATACCTTGATAGATTAGAATGAACGTTGGGGACTTTGTAGAAAAGCAAAAAATTAGCTGTCGTGTGCCCTTTAATTTGTTGATATTTGTCATAATGCTCTAACCAGTAGGACATACTAACGCATTGCGTCCCCTGTTTTGTCATTGAGAAATGGGGCGTGTCGGTTTAATGCAAATGAAGGCGGTCTGCGGAAGAAAAGAGAAAGGAGCGAAGTACCGCAAAGTTCACAGAAGACGCATTTAACAAGTGATTGCCAGGCTCCTGGTCTGTGAGGGCAGTCAATTTTGCGCAACTGATCCGATAAGAAAGGTTTTTAATATATTTTCCCGCCTCCCACCCTTCATTTTATCTGAATCCTTGCACAAATATCGAAATGGAGACTACAATTCCCATCAACCAGTGCGCTGCTCCCGGTGATTTCATTCGCGCTCGCAAAGTTTAAAAATACAGAGAGCATCAATAAAAGTGTTTAACTTGTGTTATCCAATACGGAAGGGATAACAATTTTATTGACTCACTGATTTGCAGCGTTTATCTTTGAGCGATGTTTCTCAAACTATATGACCTTGGGGCCCAGTTTTACCTTTTTAAATTCCTTGATGATCCATAAACGACATTTGAATAGGCGGGCGGTCCCCCCTTATTGAACTGAGTGCGATTAGTAGAGCGGAGGTGGGGTCCCCTTATAAATGGGGAAAAACATCTCAAAGCGCAGTTCATCAGTTCGGCGGACTGGTGGTGTGTCACATATGATAATAAATCTACCATAAACTAATCACATTTTTTTTAATCAGGCCTTAGCCTTGCTTTTTTTTTTTTTAACACTAACACTGTTATCTACCTGTATAATCATCATTACGTTCCCGATACAAATCAACCATCAGCATTGAGCGCTTTCTGAAGTAAAAAATAAATTAAAAGACAGAAACACCACTAATTACCCGATGGAGCTAAACCACGATTAAGCAGAATGTAGTTGCGATATGTCCTATAGCGGATGGAGATGCTGTTTTGCAGTATGTGATAAAAACCGAACAGGACGACGCTTTTGAGTGAGTAAAAGTTGTTTTTTTGTTGTTGTTAGTAAACGTTTATTGAAATCCATTGTAAACTGAGTTTTTAATAATTTTAGGTATTGGTGTAAATGGAGAGTCGAGGTTTTTGAAGTTTTAGATTTGAATGAACTAACTTTAAATCACCTTTGTAATATTAATGAACAGCGCTTTAATACAGCGTTCCGCTGCAGTCTTTTTCGCACCAAGACTAGTTACCTAAAGACCAAGGCCTTTAGGTAGCAAGTTCATCAGTAAGCGGCTCAGGTGAACTAATAATATTGGTCCCTAGTAAAATACAAATATTGTATATAGAAAAGCACTTAGTTACATAGTAGGTTCAATGACACAATATGAGGCCGGTTATTTTAGATCATTTCCCGGGCGAAATCGAATAACACATTTGGAAGTGGATAAAAAAAGATTCAGAAGATTGATGGACGTTCATAGCCAAAGTGCAGGCAAATCCAGCTGCGCTGCAGTAACCTGTGAGTGCCACAGAGGGGCACTGTGTCACCAATGTGCCGATTCACCGTGCCGCGTGCAACAGGCTGATGGGAAGGCAGCGTCATGAAAAACAAGCAGCTATTTTAGGAGCTGCCAGCAATTAATGGCTGCAGATTAAGTCACAGGCAAGCCTTTCCAGCACTAAAACTATGACACGATGTGCTGTGATCGTTACAGCCGTCAGTAATCGTCCAGGCTAAACTGAAAGCGTGCTGCAGATCTGGATGACTGCGGGCGCCTCGTGGAATGAGAAAGAGCACACAGTCTGCAGTTAACACCTCGGTGATTAATCCACACCTTTACCCAAATCGACCTTGCTCAATTCCATTTGTGTAGCGCCTTGGGTCAAATCCAAGAAGCAGATGGAAAAAACAAAAAAAAAAACAAGAAGGCCTACATTAAGACAGGGCTGGCAACTCTGGGCCTGGTTATTGCATCAGACAATCTTTTCATTAATGCTTTAATTCTTGTGTTTCATTCAAACCCTTACATCATTACTTGACTTACTGTTTCTGTCCTATTCATGCAAATTTAGGACTGTCTTATGATGTATTCCATCTACCCAACTGGCATCAGATGCCATGGTGACTCAATGGTTAGTGCTGCTGCCTCACAGCTCCAGAGAGTCATGGGTGTGAATTCTGGCCTGGATACTAGTTGTGCGGCGTTTGCACATTTCCCCACTTTGTATCTGTGGACTTTTCTATTTTATCTCCCAAGTCCCCAAGGATATTCAGGTTAGGTTAACTAGTAACACTAAGCAAACCAGTACAGTTATAGAAGGTATAGAAAATTATTTTACCCTGTTAAAATCCTTTGTCACATTAAACCCTGGAAATGAAAATAAATCAACTATAACTACATTGCAGCAGAATGTTGATTATGCAAGGTGCCACCTCAGATAACTTAAAACAGATGGCCGTAGCCATTGCAGATTATACATTATGGATGAAAAAGATTTTGCCAACTTATATGGTACAGTACCATTTTTCAGCCTCATGTCATATATTAGTAGTGTTGAAGTGGTCCTAAAATTTTCACATTGGTATTGATACCAGCTTTTGGACCTCGGTACTGGTGTAGTGAAACCCACCCCGTCTTACTCCAGCCATTGCACCTCACTATGCACTGCTTCCCTCTTGATAGCCGTGAAGTTCTGATCACGTAGAAGCAGTAAATTGTTCCCTGTGAAGTCCTGATCACATTGAATTAATATGCACTAGGTGTACGGCAAAGCTTTTATGAATTATTGTGTGAGAAAAATAGTGTATTGCACATTGTGGAAACCTGGAGCCACCCCGACACAGACAGGCAGAAACACGAGTTCAAGCACTGCACTCATTTATTTACAAGTGGGGAAACACTTTTCACTCCTTCCCTGCAACAGCACACTACAACGCACCAAGCACAATACACAGTTGTTCCTTTTCTTTTCCTTGTTCCACCTCCATGGTCACACTTCGTCCCTCTTCCTCCAGACTCTGGCTACTTGAATGGAGTGAGATGGTTCCATTTATGTTACACCTGGGAGTTTACTTACCTTGGCAGTGACATTCATGTCTCTGGTGACTCTTCCTATGAAGTCAGTAGACATGGGGGGTCATGAGGTTGCTGGAAAGGGGTGTGTGGCACTCCCGATACCTATGCAAAAGGACAAATGTCCAAGTCTTTAGAGTCCTGGTGCTTCCTGTCTTGCTATATGGTTGCGAGACATGGACGCTATCCAGTGACCTGAGATGAAGACTGGACTCCTTCAGTTCTGTGTCTCTCCAGATAATCCTTGGGTAACGTTGGTTTGACTTTGTGTTGCTCATGGAGTCCCGAATGAGACACATTACCTGCATTGTGAGTTAGCGTCAGTTACGGCACTATGGCCATGTGGTGCGTTTCCCCGAGGGTGATCCGGCTTGTAAGATCCTCATTGTTGGGGTGTTGGGGAGCTGAGTGGCTGGACCAGGCCAAGGGGGTCGCCCATGTAACACCTGGCTGTGGCAGATAGAGGGTCATTTCTGGAGGGTGGGACTGGACCGCGTGTCTGCCTGGGGGGTTGCAAACCGGGATCCCAAGTTGTTTCGTCGTATAGCGGGTGCGGAACGCACTGTACCAGTGCATGCTCCCCAACTTGACTTGACTGGGAGTGCTCCAGGTGGCTCATCAGAATTAACTGGAACTACTTCCAGGTATGATGGAAACCCAAAGTAGTGTTCTACAGCTCACCCTGGTGGCCCCCATGGAACCCAACAGGGCTATGCCAAACTCCAACTCCCAGCATGCCCTGCAGGAATCAGTGGTGCCACAGCCGCCCAGGAGGGCTGCCCTCTAACATCCTGGGGAAGGTAGTGATTTGTGGATGCTCTCTCCCCAAGTCCTTGCATCCAGCTGGCGTCCCAGCCGGGTAATGGGCATGGCCACCTGTCACAACATACAGGTTCATCTCTGATAATGTGGAGCCTTGGTAAATCAGGCCACAGATAACCAGAGTTCTACTGTATTGCGTTTGTAAGAATTGCTTATGAATGCTTTGAAATCACTTCCGTTATTTTTTTTTCTGTCTGGTGGCTCCTGACTGACCAGTATGAGAAAACTACCACATATAACATACCATTCGGCATTTTTGCCCACTTCCATCCCCCTCATTTTTGGCCCTCTATACCCAAACAAAACTTCATTTTTGGACCATATTTTGTGTAGGAAAATACATTCCTATGATAAAGAGTAAACCAATAAGTGTCTTCATCACAAATGATCAGACGGACCTGAAGTCGTGCATGCCACATCAACCGACCCCAGGGGTTCACCCCCTCATGGGATACAAGGGATCAAAGCTATTGTATATCTGTGATCAAACTGTGGCGAGGCCTAGATCAGGGCAAGGGGATAAAACCATAAGTAAAGCTCTGAGTGTTTCCAGGAGCACAGTGGTCTCAATAATTGTAAAATAGAAAAAGTTTTGAATCACCTAATTTTGCCCTAGCCACATTTGAGTAAAAGGTATCTGATGGCATTTAAGAACTCTCAGGGCATGAGCACAAAGATTCCCTGGCCTGTCGAGAAAAAATAATTGAACTTTTTGGCTGGTGAAGAATGGTGGTGGCAGCATAATGCTATGGAGGTGCTTCTCAGCAGGAGGGACATGGAGACTGGTCAGAACTGAGGGACGGGTGATTACAGACACATATAGAGAGGTCCTTGAAGGACACCTGCTCCAGCGCGCACGTGACCTCAGACTGGAGCAACGGCTTATCTTTCACCAAACAAGGACCAGAAGCAAGACAATGCTGGAGTGGCTTTGGGACAAATCTCCTTGGGTAGTCCAGCCAATGCCCAGACTTAAACTCTATAGAACATCTGTGGAGAGACCTGAAGTTGGCAGTTTACAGACGCTTCCTATACTATTTAACGGAATTTGAGAGGATGTACCAGGAAAAATGGGTTGAACTGCTCAAATCCAGGAGTCCTTTGTACTTGAGTGGCACTCCATCCAGTGCCAGGGCTTTCTTTATGGCTGATGGTGTCAGGCGAGACTCTAACAGGGACTGTTTTTTGGTTGGTGAATCATTGGTACAGTTCATGTAAATCTTTGGCGGTCTAGGACTACATTTATAGGCAGCCACTAAAGATGCAGGCTTCCGAGAGGATGAATAATCTTCTTCTATAATACGCTACCATGGCTGTTCGTTTGTCTGTCCAGGATTTTAAATCACCTGTAGCTCGCAAACCGTTTCACCTATTGACTTGACATTTGGTACACATAGACTACGTGATGTTTACGTGATGGTTTTTATTACTCATTTTATTTTATTTTATTGTAGAATCAACTCTCGGCAGCACACAGCAGGGGCGACCATCTGGCGCATGCGTATGGGCGCCGTTCTCATTTCCTACCACCTACACTAATCATCCTTGAGACAGACTGAAGACTTAAGTGCCATCTTAAGTGAAAAATTAAAGAAAAAGTACTAAGTAATTGCAACACAAAAACTAACTTAATCAGTTTTAACGCGAAAAAATGCCGATGAAAGAAGAGAAGCAGCGGGCTGCTAGGGTGGAGAAAAGAAGATCTGCTCAGGAAGCAGCAAGCGCATCAACCTCTGAGCAAACAAATGCTAAAAGTACAGAGAAAGAGGATGGAAACTATGAATGCTCAAGTCAAGTGTATCCACTGCATGTTATCGTATGCCGTTAATGGATCACAATAATTCACATCATTCTTGAATTTAAGTTTTTAATTCATTCATTTTTTCCAAACCTGTTTGTTGCAGAACAAAGTTGTGGGGTGCTGGACTTCCCTCGATTATTTGCACAAATCAAGAATTAACTGCGGCCACTAGGGGGCACCACAATGCCCCGGACCCTTGACACAACTACATCTGCACAATCCCCAGTTGTATGGAAGGTTATTTGTGCCAAAATTTAATGTAATCCAATATTTCTACTACATTGCAATGTAATGCATATACATGTTTTTTACTGTGTCAAAATTAAAAATATATCAAGCAAATGATTGATTGCTTTTTAATATGGCAGTCAATATTCATGTCATTTTGAAACATACACAATACAAAGTTGTATTACATTTTAGTTGATGGTTCTTGCCTTGTACCACCCACGTGAATCCAGTTTTACTTTATTTAAAGAAAATAATATTGCATACAATCAAGGCGAACGTATACAGCAAAGACTTTATAAAACTATGAAAACAAAAAATGAAAAAGAAAAAAATATCTAAAAAAGAAAGCAACAAAAGAAAGTTCAAGCCTCATATTTTTATGGCCAATGATTTTATCTCCATCTGCATTGGTAATTTATGTAGAGCATTGCAAACTTCTGGCTTGTGGATTTGTTGAACTAAAATCTTATTAGCCTTCTCTCCATGTTCATAATAATGCTGTTGCAATTTAACGATGATTTGCTCTGTTCCTTTTGTTGTCAAGAGGCTCAATTCTGATTGGAGAGCCTGTCTTTTCCCGTGAAGTGCCTGCTTTTGGAGATCTAGCGTATTCTTGATCTATTCTACAAATTTTGCTGATTAACTCTGATGCCTCCTTGGTCTCACAATTTATTTTTATGGGAAAGATATTAAATAATCTGTTCTCTTAAAAGGCCTTTAGAGTTTTCCAGAGTATTCTTGCAGAAACCTCTGAGGATGCATTTGCCTGTTAAAAAAAAAAAAAAAAATTAATTTGTTTGGAGGTGAATTCTGTAAAGTTCACATCCGCTGATGACAGGGGGTTTACATGCTAGCTATGAAATGAGTGCGTACTGTCTGAAAAATGCTAATTCTTTAATGGCACTTTATGGTTCTTTACTGGGTTGTGTGGTTCCTCATAGAACCATTTCATTCTAGGAAGGGTTCTTTGCATATGAAGTTGGTTCTTTGTGCTTTGAAAAACTTCCTAATATGTCAAAAAAGACTAAATCTTTAATGTATGGTGGAATACAGGACACAAATAGGTTAAAAAAAAAACTGAAATTAGCCTGTGTTACTGGAGTTGGCAGTCCTCTTAAATTCATTACCCATTGGTATTTCATAAATCTGTTACCATCTATCTGTGGCACTGTATGGATCAATTTACAGGTGTAATAAATTAAGGTTCTTTCAGGGACC
The DNA here is from genome assembly GCF_016835505.1 of Polypterus senegalus. Taxonomy (NCBI): domain Eukaryota; kingdom Metazoa; phylum Chordata; class Cladistia; order Polypteriformes; family Polypteridae; genus Polypterus; species Polypterus senegalus. The sequence goes on from NC_053162.1 coordinate 169,895,420, forward strand.
TTCATGTGGATGGGTCTTTTGGGAACCAAAAATGGTTCCCCTATGGTATCGCCCTGTAGAACCACTCTGGCACCTTGATTTTTAAGAGTTTAGGGCAAAGCGATTCAAGCTCAAAGATCTGAGGGGCATGATAAGAAATAACAATAGGGTCATACTTACAGGATTTGATAGTGGACAATAAATTATTATCAATAAAGAAATAATCAATTCTTGAGTACTAGTGTACTGGTGAATAGAAAGAATATGCTGTTAAATTTATATTTAAGTATCTCTATGAGTCTGATAAGTTATGATCAGTTACAAACTATATGATTGTCTTTGTGATATTAGAAGTCATTGCCACGGTAGCTGATGATCCTTCCAAGACAAGACCACAATTCAATTGTGCCAACATGAAATGTACTCAAATGACCAGTCAACATCAAGAGGTGTAGCAACATCAACAGTTATGGACTGAGGTGTCGGCTTCTAAACGCTCCTATATTGTGGTGGCAAGCATAAGTATAGTCAATGTGGAGTGGGAAACCGAAATGACAAAAAAAGTATGTCTCGGGTCTCACTGGAAAAATGTATTCTTATGATAAATTGTCTAAAGTTGTTCTTTTTCTTTTTTTTTTTATACATGTTAAATTCAGCAGTGTGGTTACATTTTGTGGATTGTTAGCAAGGCAAGTCAAGCTTTATTTATAAAGAACATTTACAACAGCCAAAACTGAGCCAAAGACCTGTACAAGAAATGGTAAAAGAAAAAGTTTAAAAAATACATATATATATATATATATATATATATATATATTTTTTTACTTTTATATATACATAAAGGTTTGGGACCCAGTCCCATGTACTGAGGGTCTTGTGGAGAGCAGTCTTGTGAAATTACATAGACTTCCATGAGACATCGTTTGAATAGAACCGGGGATTTTTATACAGTATGTGACAGACAGGAAATGGCAAGGATAATTGACAATAACGTTGAAATGGTGATCCGGTGGTGATAAGAGGGACAAAGACAGAAGTGAGGTCATCTAATGGAGTCGTATCTTCAGCACTCGGAAGAGAACTGTTTCTTGAATGGATTTTGAAAATCTTACATTTTCCTGGAGGGTAAGAGAGAGAGGCATTAGCACTGAACGTCAAATCCCGCTGGTTGTTGTATTCACACTGCGTTGGGCCTGTTGACTGCCCCTTATTTGCACGTGTGTGACAATGTGTGTGTGTGTGTATATGTGTGTATATATATATATATATATATATATATATATTCACAGCGCATCACTTCTTCCACATTTTATTTTACAGCCTTATTCCAAAATGGATTCAATTCATTTTTTTCCTCAGAATTCTACACACAACACCCCATAATGACAACGTGAAAAAAGTTTACTTGAGGTTTTTGCAAATTTATTAAAAATAAAAAACTGAGAAATCACATGTACATAAGTATTCACAGCCTTTGCTCAATACTTTGTCGATGCACCTTTGGCAGCAACAACAGCCTCAAGTCTTTTTCAATATGATGCCACAAGCTTGGCACACCTATCCTTGGCCAGTTTCGCCCATTCCTCTTTGCAGCACCTCTCAAGCTCCATCAGGTTGGATGGGAAGTGTCGGTGCACAGCCATTTTAAGATCTGTCCAGAGATGTTCAATCAGATTCAAGTCTGGGCTCTGGCTGGGCCACTCAAGGACATTCACAGAGTTGTCCAGAAGCCACTCCTTTGATATCTTGGCTGTGTGCTTAGGATCGTTGTCCTGCTGAAAGATGAACCGTCGCCCCAGTCTGAGGTCAAGAGCGCTCTGGAGCAGGTTTTCATCCAGGATGTCTCTGTACATTGCTGCAGTCATCTTTCTCTTTATCCTGACTAGTCTCCCAGTTCCTGCCGCAGAAAAACATCCCCACAGCATGATGCTGCCACCACCATGCTTCACTGTAGGGGTGGTATTGGCCTGGTGGTTTCCTCCAAACGTGATGCCTGGCATTCACACCAAAGAGTTCAATCTTTGTCTCTTCAGACCAGAGAATTTTGTTTCTCATGGTCTGAGAGTCGTTCAGGTGCCTTTTGGCAAACTCCAGGCGGCTGCCATGTGCCTTTTACTAAGGAATGGCTTCCGTCTGGCCACTCTACCATACAGGCCTGATTGGTGGATTTCTGCAGAGATTGTTGTCCTTCTGGAAGGTTCTCCTCTCTCCACAGAGGACCTCTGGAGCTCTGACAGAGTGACCATTGGGTTCTTGGTCACCTCCCTGACTAAGGCCCTTCTCCCCCGATCGCTCAGTTTAGATGGCCGACCAGCTCTAGGAAGAGTCCTGGTGGTTTTGAACTTCTTCCACTTACGGACGATGGAGGCCACTGTGCTCATTGGGACCTTCAAAGCAGCAGAAATTTTTCTGTAACCTTCCCCAGATTTGTGCCTCGAGACAATCCTATCTCGGAGGTCTACAGACAATTCCTTTGACTTCATGCTTGGTTTGTGCTCTGACATAAACTGCCAACTGTGGGACCTTCTATATACAGGTGTGTGCCTTTCCAAATCAGGTCCAATCAACTGAATTTACCACAGGTGGACTCCAATGAAGCTGCAGAAACATCTCAAGGATGATCAGGGGAAACAGGATGCACCTGAGCTCAATTTTGAGCTTCATGGCAAAGGCTGTGAATATATGTACATGTGATTTCTCAATTTTTTTTATTTTTAATAAATTTGCAAAAACCTCAAGTAAACTTTTTTCACGTTGTCATTATAGAGTGTTGTGTGTAGAATTCTGAGGAAAAAAATGAATTGAATCCATTTTGGAATAAGGCTGTAAAATAAAATGTGGAAAAAGTGATGCGCTGTGAATACTTTCCGGATGCACTGTGTGTGTATGTGTATATATATATATATATATATATATATATATATATATACAGTCCTATGAAAACGTTTGGGAACCCCTCTCAGCCTGCATAATAATTGACTCTCCTTTCAACACAAAAGATAACAGTGGTATGTCTTTCATTTCCTAGGAACATCGGAGTGCTGGGGTGTTTTCCAAACAAAGATTTTTAGTGAAGCAGTATTTAGTTGTATGAAATTAAATCAAATGTAAAAAATTGGATCCTCTTGTAATGTTGCTGATTTGACTGCATGTAACTGCTCAATGCTGATTACGTACAACACCAAATTGGTTGGATGAGCTTGTTAAGCCTTGAACTTCATAGACTGGCGTGTAACAATCACGAGAAAATGTATTTAAGGTGGTCAATTGCAAGTTGTGCTTCCCTTTGACTCTCCTCTGAAGAGTGACAGCATGGGATCCTCAAAGCAACTCTCAAAAGATCTGAAAACAAAGATTGTTCAGTCTCATGGTTTGGGAAAGGCTACACAAAGCCATCTCAGAGATGTAAACTGTCAGTTTCAACTGTAAGGAATGGAATCAGGAAATGGAAGGCCACTGGCACAGTTGCTGTTAAACCCAGCAGGTATGGCAAGCCAAGAAAAATACAGGAGCAGCATATGCGCAGGATTGTGAGAATGGTTACAGACAATCCACAGATCACCTCCAAAGACCTACAAGAACATCTTGCTGCAGATTGTGTATCTGTACATCGTTCTACAAATCAGCGCAATTTGCAAAAAGAACATCTGTATTGTAGGGTGATGAGAAAGAAGCCCTTTCTGCACTCACGCCACAAACAGAGCTGCTTGTTGTATCAAATGCTTATTTAGACAAGCCAGATTCATTTTGGAATAAAATGCTTTGAACTGATGAGACAAAAATGGAGTTATTTGGTCAGAACAAAAAGCGCTTTGCATGGTGGAAGAAGAACACCGCATTCCAAGAAAAACACCTGCTACCTACCTTTAGATTTGGTGGAGGTTCCATCATGCTGTGGGGCTATGTGGCCAGTTCAGGGACTGGGGCCCTTGTTAAAGTCGAGGGTCGGATGAATTCAACCCAAATTCAACAAATTTTTCAGGATAATGTTCAAGCATCAGTCACAAAGTTGAAGTTACTCAGGGGTTGGATATTCCAACAAGACAATGACCCAAAACACAGTTCAAAATCTACAAAGGCATTCATTCAGAGGGAGAAGTACAATGTTCTGGAATGGCCGTCACAGTCCCTGACTTGAATATCATCGAACATCTATGGGATGATTTGAAGCAGGCTCTCCATGCTCGGCAGCCATCAAATTGAACTGAACTGGAGAGATTTTGTATGGAAGAATGGTCAGAAATACCTCCATCTAGAATCCAGACACTCATCAAAGGCTATAGGAGGACAGAGTCTAGAGGCTGTTATATTAGCAAAAGGAGGCTCAGCTCAGTATTGATATAATATCTCTATTGGGGTGCCCAAATTTATGCACCTGTCTAATTTTGTTATGATGCATATTGCATATTTTCTGTTAATCCAATAAACTTAATGTCACTGCTGAAATACGCCTGTTTCCATAAAGCATGTCAGATATTAAAAGGACGTTGCTACTTTGAAAGCTCAGCCAATAATAAACAAAAATCCAAAGAATTAAAAAGGGGTTCTCAAACTTTTTCATATGATATACTGTGTACTTTTCTCCATTCTTGTTGGCACATACAAATTAAGAAGCTCAGAGAGGTAAGACAGGGCTTTTCCATTCAAACATTTAAAAACAAGTAAATGAATTTCAAAATCAATTCAGAAGCAGACTGGAAGCCAATGGAGCGAGGTCAGTATTGGTGAACTATGATCACCTTTATGAGAGCCAGTCAATATGCGAGCGGCAGCATTCTGGACTATTTGTAGGAGTCATAACAAGGCCTGATCAACACCTACATACAAAGAAATGCAATGGTCCAAAAGAGATGTCATAAAAGCATGGATGGCTGTTTCAAGATCACTAAAAGAGACATAAACATGAACCTTAGCTAAAAGTCTTAGTTGAAAAAAGCTGAATTTAACCACCGAACTTATCTGTTTGTTGTTTGAATGAGCCATCAAAGATCACGCCTAGGTTCCTAAGTGAAGCTTTATGATATATGGCAAGGTGTCCAAGAGCAAAATCAAAGATGCTCAAAGTTTGAGGTTTTTAACACCGCAGACTTAGTTTTATTATCATTTAGTTTAATAAAATTCATTGCCATCCTGGTTTTAATATCATTCAACAATGCATGGAGGGTCTGTATTGTTTCACTCTGTTTTGATTTTAGTTGCAAATAGATTTGAGGTTCATATCCATAACAGTTAAAGAAGAAGCCATATTGGTTAGGATGGAACTTCACAAGTAAGTGAGACTAAAGAGGATGAAAACTCACCCAAGTGCAAATAAAAACTCCTATTGCTTAGATAAGATTTAAACCATTTAAAGACATTACCATGAATGTCTACATACCCTTTCAAGGTGTTTTTAGCTAAATACTGAATGCAGTGAAACATCTGTTATCGTCTCCAAGCTTGGTTTCTTCATAGCTTTTTATTCCTACCCTCCGTGATAAGAGAGAAGAACATTAAATCATCCTTTACATGTCCAGCTTCCACATGTTCAGTGAGATGACAGGTCCCCTGCCTTATCAACTCCCTTTTTACCTTCCTTTTAAGCAGAACTCGCCCATGATGGGATCGCCTCTTTATCCCCAACTGTTGACTCAGACCCCTGGAGAACATGCAGATGCCACACCGGCAGCAACCAGCTGCGAGATTTGAACTGAAGACACTGAATCAGTGAGGCAGCAGTCATCCCTATTAGCCTACAATGCTGCCTGCCAAGCTTTATTGTTATCAGAATAATAATGATTATAATAACCATAATACTAATGCAGTTAAAGTCTATTGACCAGGCCTACATTTTAATTTTAAAACAAATACATTAAAGCAATGAAACACTTCATTTGGCATAGGCAGGCAGCCTTATGTGCCCAGCAAATCATAAAAGCAAACACAAGTGGAACAAACCACACAAGAGCAGCGCAGGCCTTTGTGGTATTTCACACTGACGAGTAATTCTGAAACTGCAGAGGGTGCAGAACTGGAAACCAACAGGCAGAATAAAGCAAAGGCTCCTGTATACAGCAGGCAGTAGGCCTCAGATGACCAAACTTTACAAGCACCACTTCACACAAAATGCGTTGAGACGGTGGGTCTGACTACCCAACCATGCAGCTGAAGCGGACATCCTGCCTTGGTGAGATGCTGTGGTCTCCGACCCTAAAAAAATGAAGGTCTCCATTTATTTGTGGTGTTTTATTTTGTTCAGACTTGGTCCATTTGGAGGGTGTTTGGTGGATTACTTTGTAGCCCCCAAGAAAATAACATAATAGCTAGGAGCTACTTCAGGCCTGTTGTGGAGCCCTGACTAATTGTACTCCCTGTGTATTTGTTCATACATTTGAGGCTGGTAAGTTTCATTCTGATTTTCTCCAAAAACTATTACAGCCGATTATAATTGTATGTGAGATCATGACGCTGACGTTTGCTCAGTTTCGTCTAAGGCTGGTCATTAACACTTTATTGTTCACGCAGATTCCCGTGACCCTGTAGTTGGCATATAGCTGGTTGGATAATGGATGGATGTTCACGCTGTTGGATGCTCATCAGAAATTTGCTGCTTCACAGAAACCTTTTAGAAAGAAGTGCCATGAAGGTGCACGGCTTGTTGGCTTAGTGCTAAGTGCTGTTACCAGAGGGATCCAGTGTGGCCTAGGTGCACGTTCCATGCCTGGCCGTTGTCCATTTGGAGATTTCATATTCTTCCCATGTCTCTGTGAGTTTTTCCTCCCACATCCTCACAGATAGGCTGATTGAGTCGATGTCATGTTATGTGACTTTGAATTCTTGGGTGTGTCAGACTTAATGGCAGCGGGTTTCACCAGACGGTGTCAGTTTACACAACTCAAAATCACTGGGCACGTCAGATTTAATGACTGTAGGCCGACTTTCTAGGCCAGTCCTGCTTGCTCCTTTTTCTGACAGCCGATGCCATGATGCCTGACGGAACTGATGCTGTATGAAGAATTATAAGGTACAGCGAGGTCAGCTGCAACCTTTGCCCTTTTTTCTTTTGTCCATTCTGTTTTAGTGTGTAAAACTCAAGATGTCAGAGAGAGAAGCTTCTCTACTATTTGTGAGGTTCTTCTCGTCACTGCATTATGTGTTTGCACTTCCAAATGAGTATTCATTAGATGTCAGCTCTCCTGCACTTACGATTAAACTCAAAATCAATCCCGTTTGATTTGTTGGGATGAGTCATTGGGTACAGAAGCACAACTCCTGTCAATGAAGGCTATGAAAATCACTAGAAATGTTGTCTAATGTGACATAGACCTAAGTGATTTCAAAATAGGCATGAGGAGGCCCAGCAACTGCTACCCCATTTAGGTTTGGCTCTTGCCTGGTGGTTCCCACATTCCTGAACTGAATTAAGCCTATTTGACAACGTTATGTCATACCACGAAGAATCTCAAGGAGAGCAGTTAAGCCTTTCTCTCTGTCCCAACCCAATTGCTGACTCTTGGTGGGATGCACTGGCACAAAGCAGAAACCACCCTGGGATGTACCACAGGTCCATCACAGAACACTCAAATAGACTGCCCATTATGTCACAATCATTAGATATTTTCCTCACCGTGCTAATGACTCCTTTACAACATCACACTCATGTAGACACCATAATGATTCATACTGAATTAAACCAACCTCATGCTGTCTTGATTCAGGGAGTTGAACATTTTTTATTTTTCCTTTAGCCCACTTCTCAGTTTTGAAGTCCCATTGTGGAACAGATTCTTATTTTGGCATTTATTTGTAATCCGGACTTCATGTTAAGGGATTAAAATTTATTTTGCATTGTTTCCGGTGCTTTTTGTTGCTACGGTTGTCAAGACGCAATGACGGTTGCCACAGAGTGTGGTCCCAGAGATTGTGTCATTAACGTCATCAATTCAGCACTGTAAAGATCACTGTGTTAAATGCGTCAGCATTCAAGTTTGCAGATGACAACTCAAAAACCCGGTGTGTGTGTGAGTTTGTAGTAGAAGAGCCACGTACACTAGATTTACCAGTTCCTGACTTTCAGCTTCTGTTTCTTGATTTTTTTCTTGGTTAGGACTTCTGGCTTATTTTAATGTCTCCTCTCCTGGTCATTTCCATTAATTCTGTTTGCCTGTGCTAGTTTGAGATAAGTCACATGCAAACCTAAACTGAATCAGTAGGGTTTAGTAATGAATGGACAAAATCAATAGTTAAATTTTATAGCATCCTTCATAGAGACCAGGCAGACACGTTAAATAATGGTGCTTGAAATTAGGTACATTTTTGTCCCCCCAAATTCGCATAATTCTCTAGATGCCTTGGCAGCTTCAAACTCTGTCCTTCAACAGACATTCCGTATGCGACTGGTACCTTAGCATAGCTCCAGAAATTAACAAAGAATTAGCAACAATACACTTTATTGCAGCATAAAGTGGTATAAAATTACATTCCAAGAATCACATTACTACATACACATAAACACAGGACAAGTGCAAGACGAGTAAAGAACTATACTATACTATACTATATAACTCAATAAATAATAGGTAATGAAAACAAAGTAGTAATATAAGTAATAAGTAAACTGCTACAAACACACCTAAGGGGAGAAGGGCAGCACAGCATTCAAAATCTGGACAAATAAGAGACCTGGCCACAGTAATCCGGATGTTATGGTATCTTCTGCTAGGTAGAGAAAAAGAGACCATGGGAAGAGTAAGAGTGGTCCTTCACAATGCTGGAGGATTTGTGGATACAACACTTAGCAAATATGTCATTAATGGAGGGCAGAAAGGCCCCATTGATCTTTTCTGCTATGTGTTCTATCCATTTTAGGACGATATGATCAGAGACACTGCAGTTCCCAAGCCAGACTGTGATGCAGCTGGTCAGAATGCTCTCAGTTGTACCTCTGCAGAATGTAGTGTGAATGGGATTGGTAGGCTTGCCTTGCACTGTTGCTGAGGGAAGTGGAGAAACTGTAGCATCCTTCATAGCTATGGAGATGGTGTTAATTGTTCAAGCAAGATCAACTGCCAGGTGCACAGCAAGGAATTTGGTGATTTTAACCAATTCCACAATAGAGACCTCAATATGCAATGGTGTGTGGACATTCTATTATATATACTGTATATGATCTGCTTCTTGCTACTGAGAGGGCATGGCAGATGTTTGCTGACTGGCCAACCAACCACAAGCATTACCTGGTAGGTGACCACCCAAATATTCAAACCACGATTCAGACCTATGGATATAACACTCCCATCTACACACTGTCAAGTAAGCGAACCAGCAGAACAATTAGATAGATAGATTTGTCCCCAGGGGTAAACTTGACTTTTTACAGGAGCTCTTTAAATGAATAAATACATAAATAGTTAGATATGTTAATAAATAAATAAACACACAGTTCAGTCTGATCACACATCAGAATGACTATAAAGCGACAATAATTCAAAAGAAAGAAAATGTCTTACTTGGCTGCCACAGTTCCAGAGAAACATTATGCAGATGTATTGCTGTTTGTATAAAGGAGCCCCCATTGTGTTTCTTGACACACTTGTGCTGAATAATTTGTTGGCTGAAAATCTTCGGTGTCAATGTGTCGCAGAGAGAGGATGTGTAGCATTGTTCATAATGGCACTCAGTTTTGTTTCAATTGTCTCCTTCGCTACGACCTCCAGGGGGTCCAGAGTGCATCCTATAACTGAGGTTGCCCCTTTAATTAGCTTGCTGATTTGGTGGGCCTCTCTTGAAGTGATGTTACGAGCTCTGCACACCACAGCGTAGGAAATCTCTCTGGCCATCGCAGTGTCATAGAAGAAAGTCATAGAATGGTGAAGAATGTCACTGCCCACATTAAAGGAGCTCAGTCACCTAAGGAAAAAGAGCCTGCTCTGCCCTTTCCTCTTTAGTTTCTTTGTGTTCCGAGACCCGTCCAACCTGTCATTAGTGTGAAACCCAAAGTACTTGTAGTAGTGGACCTCCTCTCATCCACTCCCTGAATAGTGACTGGACACAGAGGCTCTTTGCTGCAGTGAAAGTCAATAACCAGTTCTTTGATTTTTCTGATATTAAAGTGCAGACAATCCTTTCTGCACCAAGAAACAAATTTCACCTGAAACCTGTACTCTGTTTCATCCCCCTTATCAATACCCTTCATGAGTGCAGCATCCGATAAGAATTTCTGCAAGTGACATGACCTGCTGTTATATTTATAGTCTGAAGTGTACAGAGTAAAGAGAAAAGGAGACAGAATTGTTCCTTGTGTTGCTCACAACCGTGTCAGAAACACATAATTAAATATAATTATAGAATTACAAATGAAGCCAGTAGGAATAACATAAAGATGTGAAAAATACCGGCTCAAATTGAAAAAAAATAAACCAGCAATTAAAGAAAACACCCATAAGCATGGACCAACATATAATATCCACTTTGTGGTTTAACGTCCGGTAATTTAGCCACAGCACTATATTCCCAATGTATTACAGTAGAATAGGAACCATCCTCCTTAACTTTTGGGGGTGCGGTGCTGGCAACGTGTGGCACGATATAGGAACCAATCCTGGACTGGACCAGTCCTGTACCAGATACTATCACAGAGTGCTCATTATACCACAGTCATTAGCCATTATCCTCTCTGCCATATTTAATAAAGCGCCCTTTGTGTAGGATCTCAATTTCTGTGACACCACCCTTTATATTCGTAGAAAATAATTTGCTTGTGTGTTCAACAGCAACTTTAGCCACCTACCCATTTATAGAAGAGACGCATCACTGCATGTTTAATGCAGCCCATTAAAGATTTTCATAAGGTGGCTAATGTCCCATCGGGTGAGATGCTGTGTATAGAGGAAGATAAAGCATGATAGTGATGTGTAGCATCAATCAGAAAATATTTCGTTTTTATGCAAGATGGAGAACTGGGAGACAAGAAGGCACTGGAGCACAAAACAAAGGTTATTAACCATGTCACAAAAGAGTTGTGCCTGGAATCAACCGTACTCTGGCAAATTGAAAGAACGCAGTCAAGTAGGAATCTAACATGCTTCGCATGACAGGTCCTCACAATGCTGAACTGGATTAAGAACATTGGTTAATAGATAATGGTGGTGAAAACAAATTACAAGGAAAAGGACATAGGAATATAGTTGACCTCAGCAGATGTGAGTAAAAATCAAAACATCAAAATACTTCAGAAAGAGTAGACTAAAATCAAATTAAAAAGCAGTTACAGTTCCAGATGCTTGGAGCCTTTTTATGTAACACTCAACAGGCTAGGAATAGTGTGGGCATGCAACCAGAGGACAAGAACATGGCAGAAGCATGGCAGATGAAGAAGAAGAATAATGACCTCCCTCCTTCCCTTCTGATGCATTGGAAATTAGAAAGAAAATGATGAAATTCTGGACAATCTACTTAACAGGATGGATGAGATTGTTGGGCTGATTGGCCTGTTCACATCACCATTTTTCTAATGGTTTTTTTGCTCTAAAAGTATGGTTAATGGGATATATGGGCCTCTTTCAATGAAAACTTTAAGAGCTTGCTGGTGACAGCCATGAAAATATCTTTGCTGTGGTAAAGGAATATTCATGAACCTCCCTGCAATGATCTGTTGTTGTGATTCAATTAGGCTTGAGATGTGTGCATGGAGAGAAGCTGTGACAGAATGGAGAAAAACTCCTGTCTCTAATATGGAGACCTAAACTGAACACTGTACTCCAGATGGAGCCTCACTAGTGTGTTATATAACTTAACCATAACCTCCCTTAGCTTGTACTCCACACATTATGATAACCTAACATCCTATTAGCTTTTCTGATCATTTCCGTACACTGCTTTGATGTTGAAAGTGAGAAGTCCACTTTGACTCCTGAGGTCTTCTCTCATATGGTATAGGTTTCAATTTTCTGATCTCGCATTGTTTATTCTTTACTATTATTTTTACTTCCTTACTTTTTACATTTATTTACATTCAATTTCATCTGTCGCAAATCCAATCCAAGCATGTATTCTGTTCAAGTTTCTCTGTAATGATTTAGCTGATTTGACACCGTCTGTCCTTCCACCCAGTTTGGTATCATCTGCAAACGTAACCATCTTACTGATTACATTCTCATCAGATTGTTTATACCTATTAACAAGAGCAGCGGTCCCAGCACTGACCCCTGATGGTTACCACTTTCAACATTGCCTAATTCTATAAAAGTTCCCTCATCATGAGCTCTTCATATCTGCGTGGGTTTTCCTCCCACACCTCATAAGACAAAGTTTACATTAATTTGTAATTTCAAATTAGCCTTAGTGTCGGTTGGCCTAAATAAGGCCTTGTGATGGACTGGTACCCTGTCAAGGACTGCTTCCTGCCTTGCACCCAGTCTTGCCAGGATAGGCTGATGCCCTCTGCAACTTTAAAATGGATAACTTGGGCTGCTACGTCATTAATCTGAGTATTGATTCAGTTTTGTTCAATCCATTTATTTTCCATAGTGTGGAACTGCTCTGCCGTGTCTCAAATGCTTTAGGCCCCTGCGTCAATGACATCCGGTACTAGAAAAGAGTAACTTATAACTACGTTAAAAACTAATCACTTTATACCAAGCAAAGACATACACTTTGTAACTGGCTTGCTGATGATTCATTTTATACGTGTTTTTGTACCTTGTTAGCATAACTTGATTAAAATAATTCTTGTTATATTTGTGTCTATTTGTCTTCTGCTATTACCCTACACCATGTAATCTGCATATTTCCTTTGTGATTAATGAAGTATCTATCTATCTATTATATAGTCCCTTTTATATTATCTGTCTATCTATCTATAGCACCTTTCACATCTATCTATCTATCTATCTATCTATCTATCTATCTATCTATCTATCTATCTATCTATCTATCTATCTATCTAAAACTGCTCAAAAAAATTAAAGGAACACTTTGAAAACACATCAGATCTCAATGGGAAAAAGAAATCCTCCTGGATATCTATACTGATATAGACTGGGTAATGTGTTAGGAACGAAAGGATGCCACATCGTTTGATGGAAATGAAAAAGATTAACCTACAGAGCCCTGAATTCAAAGACGCCCCAAATATCAGAGTGAAAAGATTATGTGGCAGGCTAGTCCATTTTGCCAAAATTTAATTGCAGCAACTCAAAATTGTACGCAGCACTTTGTATGGCCCCTGTGTTCTTGTATACATGCCTGACAACATCGGTGCATGCTTCTAATGAGATGACAGATGGTGTTGTGGGGGATCTCCTCCCAGATCTGGACCAGGGCATCACTGAGCTCCTGGACAGTCTGAGGTGCAACCTGGTGGCATTGGATGGACCAAAACATAATGTCCCAGAGGTGTTCTATTGGATTTAGGTCAGGAAAGTGTGGTGGCCAGTCAATGGTATCAATTCCTTCATCCTCCAGGAACTGCCTGCATACTCTCACCACATGAGGCCAGGAATTGTCGTGCACCAGGAGCCACTGTACCAGCATAGGGTCTGACAATGGGTCCAAGGATTTCATCCTGATACCTAATGGCAGCCAAGGTGCCTTTGTCAAGCCTGTAGCGGTCTGTGTGACCCTCCATGGATATGTCTCCTCAGACAATCATTAACCCACCACCAAACTGCTCATGCTGAATGATGTTACAGGCAGCATAATGTTCTCCATGGCTTCTCCAGACCCTTTCACTTCTGTCACGTGCTCAGGGTGAACCTGCTCTCATCTGTAAAAAGCACAGGGCACCAGTGGTGCATCTGCCAATTCTGGTATTCTATGGCGAATGCCAATCGAGCTGCATGCTGCTGGGCAGTGAGCTCAGGGCCCATTAGAGGACATGGGGCCCTTGGGTCACCCTCATGAAGTCTTTCTGGTTGTTTGGTCAGAGACATTCACACCAGTGGCCTGCTGGAGGTCATTTTGTAGGGCTCTGGCAGTGCTCATCCTGTTCCTCCTTGCCCAAAGGAGCAGATACTGGTCCTGCTGATGGGTTATGGACCTTCTATGGCCCTCTCCAGCTCTCCTAGAGTAACTGCTTGTCTCCTAGAATCTCCTCCATGCCCTTGAGACTGTGCAGGGAGACACAGCAAACCTTCTGGCAATGACACGTATTGATGTGCCATCCTGGAGAAGTTGGACTACCTGTGCAACCTCTGTAGGGTCCAGGTATCGCCTCATGCTACCAGTAGTGACACTGACTGTAGCCAAATGCAAAACTAGTGAAGAAACAGTCAGAAAAGATGAGGAGGGAAAAATGTCAGTGGCCTCCAGCTGTTAAACCATTCCTGTTTTGGGGGTCATCTCATTGTTGCCCCTCTAGTGCATCTGTTGTTAATTTCATTAACACCACAGCAGCTGAAACTGATTAACAACCCCCTCTGCTACTTAACTGACCAGATTAATATCCCATAAGTTTCATTGACTTTATGCTATACTCTGATTAAAAAGTGTTCCTTTAATTCTTTTGAGCAGTATATCTATCTATCAGGGTGTATGTGTGAGTGGGCCGGACTGTGTCCTGTCTGTCACTCAAAGCTACCAGGATAGACCCTGGCCCCCTGCAAATCTGACTTGGATTAAATAGGTTTGAGATAGACTGACTTTTTAGTGACAACATGAGAAAGTACAGTATGGTTCTTTTATTTGTATGAGCTTCACCAAATTACATTCCATGCAACTTTTATTATTATAGCAAAACTCTGATTATTTCCATGAATACACAGGATTTCAGTGAAGATAATATAATTAATGCTAGATAATACTAAAGGGTAATATAAACATCCATCCATTATCCAACCTGCTATATTCTAACTACAGGGTCATGGGGGTCTGCTGGAGCCAATCCCAGCCAACACAGGAAATAAATCCCGGGCAGGGTGCCAGCCAATCGCAGGGCACACACACACACACCAAACACACACTAGGGCCAATTTACCTGCATGTCTTTGGGAGGAAACCCACGCAGACACAGGGAGAACATGCAAACTCCACGCAGGGAGGACCCGGGAAGCGAACCCAGGTCTCCTTAATGTGAGGCAGCAGTGCTACCCACTGTGCCACCGAGCCGCCCATAATATAAACATTCTTTCACAAAAGTATTTTAAGTTAATCTTGCTCAACATTTCCTTTTCACACAATTTTTTTTAAATCATGCTCCAAGTCTCATTAAAAATAAATCTGCCTGCCTGATAACATAATGATGTATAAAATATCATCTGAAGATGCCCTAATGTACACACCCTGCCAGGCTGAGGCAGCAGATCAGACATAGAGGTGACTGCACTTATTTTTCCATTCTGAGCTTCAGTTTCAAAGGCCCCTCTAACCTCGGGGATGAGTAATGCCTTTCCATAAACGTGTCATTGCATCATTTAGCAAGGCTGACTTTTAGGGTTGACCACTGAATTTTGGCAGCATACAGATTCCTTCACATTTCCTCTTGGGGACAAGGAAGAGAAAAGCAAGAAGCAGAATTTCAATATGAAGTGTAAGTGGGCACTCCCTGTGGACAGTTTACAAACTGAATTTGTGAAGAGCTCAGTGGTCTTTAGTATTGTGATATATAAAATATTATCTAATCAGGTGAATTAACATTTAAACCTAAATGTTAATGTTTTATTTGATATAAAAGTACAAATAAGTGTCCAGCTAAACTGAGAGTGAAGAGCAAGGTTTATATGCAATGCAGGTCACGTCTGCAAGCAAGTGAAGTCAGCCGAGGCATCTCTGTTGGATTTGACAATGTTGGCTGTAAAAATAAATTATTAGCTACTGCATCGATTCAACTAACAGCACGTCTGACAAAAATTAAGTAATCCTTTCCAATGCCAGTAAACACCCAACTGGGAACACTGGCCCAACAGCAGCTTTGCTTTTCTCCTTGTCTGCTTGTTGAGCTTTCAGTGAAGCCTCTGCTTCTACAAATGAGAGTATTGGATATAAAAAGGAAATGTTCTGCTTGCATGTTATTAGGAGGAATGAATTCCAAATGTGAATAAAATTAAAAACTGAAAACTCATAAGAGACACCTAAGAGTGAAATGTTTTTTTATTATTATTTATAAAGCACCTCACTCTTCTTAAATATTTATAAGGAAATTATTTTGTGAAGTTTAGGGGGGTTTGGGCATTATTCTCCATATTCTTTAATCCTAGAGCTATAATCATCTAGAATTCTATTACTCGTATGGATGCTACTGAATTCTGAATTTAAAGTATCATTTATCTTTGTAGATATCTTAAACGTTAGATGGTAAATCAAAAAGTAAAGGCAATTTGAAAATTACACAGTAGCTGCAATGGACAGAGGTTGACGTGATACAACACATTTGTCATGGCTTATGGGTAATTCGAACACACACAGCGGACTCTGCCATTTGTCTAGTTTTACAAAAGTGACACTAAAATTCAATTTCCAGGCAATTGTGAAATATGAAACACTCTAAACGTTTCATTTATTAGTTTTAAGGTTTTGGTTTTTTTTTTGAGTGTGTTAAACAAGGAATACTGAATCCTAAAGCCTCACTCACATTTACGTGTTTCCGTGTGATCTTTTCTGCAGCAGTGTAATCCACAGAATCCATTCCACACCAGTGAAATGAATACTATTTATGCTTTCCATTCATGTCACCAAGGAGTACATTTTTGTAAAAATGTGACTGGTTATATATATATATATATATATATATATATATATATATATATATACAGTGGTGTGAAAAACTATTTGCCCCCTTCCTGATTTCTTATTCTTTTGCTTGTTTGTCACACCAAATGTTTCTGATCATCAAACACATTTAACCATTAGTCAAAAAAAACACAATTAAACACAAAATGAAGTTTTTAAATGATGGTTTTTATTATTTAGGGAGAAAAAAAAATCCAAACCTACATGGCCCTGTGTGAAAAAGTAATTGCCCCTGAACCTAATAACTGGTTGGGCCACCCTTAGCAGCAATAACTGCAATCAAGCGTTTGCGATAACTTGCAGTGAGTCTTTACAGCGCTCTGGAGGAATTTTGGCCCATTCATCTTTGCAGAATTGTTGTAATTCAGCTTTATTTGAGGGTTTTCTAGCATGAACCGCCTTTTTAAGGTCATGCCATAGCATCTCAATTGGATTCAGGTCAGGACTTTGACTAGGCCACTCCAAAGTCTTCATTTTGTTTTCTTCAGCCATTCAGAGGTGGATTTGCTGGTGTGTTTTGGGTCATTGTCCTGTTGCAGCACCCAAGATCGCTTCAGCTTGAGTTGACGAACAGATGGCGGACATTCTCCTTCAGGATTTTTGGTAGACAGTAGAATTCATGGTTCCATCTATCACAGCAAGCCTTCCAGGTCCTGAAGCAGCAAAACAACCCCAGACCATCACACTAACACCACCATATTTTACTGTTGGTATGATGTTCTTTTCTGAAATGCTGTGTTCCTTTTACGCCAGATGTAACGGGACATTTGCCTTCCAAAAGTTCAACTTTTGTCTCATCAGTCCACAAGGTATTTTCCCAAAAGTCTTGGCAATCATTGAGATGTTTCTTAGCAAAATTGAGACGAGCCCTAATGTTCTTTTTGCTTAACAGTGGTTTGCGTCTTGGAAATCTGCCATGCAGGCCGTTTTTGCCCAGTCTCTTTCTTATGGTGGAGTCGTGAACACTGACCTTAATTGAGGCAAGTGAGGCCTGCAGTTCTTTAGACGCGTTGTCCTGGGGTCTTTTGTGACCTCTCGGATGTGTCGTCTCTGCGCTCTTGGGGTAATTTTGGTCGGCCGGCCACTCCTGGGAAGGTTCACCACTGTTCCATGTTTTTGCCATTTGTGGATAATGGCTCTCACTGTGGTTCGCTGGAGTCCCAAAGCTTTAGAAATGGCTTTATAACCTTTACCAGACTGATAGATCTCAATTACTTCTGTTCTCATTTGTTCCTGAATTTCTTTGGATCTTGGCATGATGTCTAGCTTTTGAGGTGCTTTTGGTCTACTTCTCTGTGTCAGGCAGCTCCTATTGAAGTGATTGCTTGATTGAAACAAGTGTGGCAGTAATCAGGCCTGGGGGTGGCTACGGAAATTGAACTCAGGTGTGATACACCACAGTTAGGTGATTTTTGAACAAGGGGCAATTACTTTTTCACACAGGGCCATGTAGGTTTGGATTTTTTTTCTCCCTAAATAATAAAAACTGCATTTTGTGTTTACTTGTGTTATATTTGACTAATGGTTAAATGTGTTTGATGATCAGAAACATTTTGTGTGACAAACATGCAAAAGAATAAGAAATCAGGAAGGGGGCAAATAGTTTTTCACATCACTGTGTGTATGTATATATATATATATCTATATATGTATATATAAGCACTTTGAGCTACTGTTTGTATGAAAATGTGCTATATAAATAAATGTTGTTGTTGTTTCCTGAAAGCCATCAATCTTAGTGAATAATGAACATTGTAGGCAAAGAATGAGTGAGATTTACAAGTGCTTAGTTATTTGGCATTTAACAAATAGGTTTAAAGAACTTCTTTGCTGGGCTCCTCAACAGCGTCCATGTCAGAAAAGCAGAGTTTCGATAACATCGATTGCATATATTTCAATGTTCCAAATATATGTTATGTTATCACACTACACCAATATAAATGCACAAAAACACCTAAAACAAAGAAATTTACAATTTGACAAATAGGTAAAATTTTAATGTATTAGTCAAAATCTTTAAATGAGGTCAAAACACCATGCAGTCTCCTTGGAAAAAAAACAAAACAATGGTAAGTAGAGATAGGAAAAGAAAGCAACACATCACAAAAGATGAGTTCAAACAACTTATAAAGGGATTGTCAAAAAACAAACAAATGTTGTTTTCTATGGCTTACGGAGGCCTTGGCCCAAGGACTTGTGCAGGCACTGGAATTGCATCTTCCACATGCCCATAGAGTGCTCTACAACAGTGTGTGTGCTTTCACTCCTCAGCCATGGATTGGCGATTCAACACTATGGATAGCAGGTATTCGTGAAGAGAGCACCCACTCTCTCTTAGTAACCAGCCACCAGCAAACATACCACCCCTTGACACACTCCAGAAATGAACCAGATATAGAAGCATCACGTCTACTCCCAAACCGCTTGGGCACAAAGTCTGCAAAATGTCCCTGATGGTGAGTTACATATCACCTGGACATTTAAGGCTGAGAACCCTTTTCGACAAGTGTAGATGGGATTCAAGTGGCTGGGGGTGTAAAAAAAAAGGGGTGAGTGTTCCATCCACCATACTTAGCCAGGTATGCTTGCAATGGTCACACAATGTCAGTAGTGGGATTTAAACCCATAGCCTCAGGGTTTGTTGCATGCATGGTGTAATAGTAATCCATTCACTGCATGCACAGATTTAGACATGGCAACCTTGCTGAGGCCAAGTGCATCACCAATGCTCTGCAAAAATCCAGCAGTGGTGTAGAAACAGAGGGCTATCAGAAGATGAATAATGTGAAACTTGGGCAGAATTCTGTTATGTTCCTCTTTCAAATTCAACTGCATCAAATGAAGAAGGGTTATTAATTCTCCTCTGTGCAACCTGGGATTTTCTATTAATTGTTGATTACTGAGATAATCCAAGGGGTTCATGCCCTCCTGGCAAACAGCATGTAGGCACATGATTTGGATTCTTGGGAAACTTTATTTCAAATGGCCTCTCTGGTTGAGTTGCATACTTTTCTGGATGGCTGCCATTGTCATTGCTGGTACTAAGAGGCAATTTGCCTTTCCACTTTAAAGGATGTGACTGATTACATAGCGAGTTTGATTAGTCAACTTATCAAACTACAAAGAGCCCATTTTGTGCTAATTTTTATATTCATATTGCAACACTGACATATTATTATTATAGTTAGGATTTTCTCCAAGTTTGTCAGTGTATTTTGTGATCTACTTAGAGTGACTCCTGTCTCTCTTTGGCAGATTTGCAGACAAAAGTCCCAGTAAAGAACAATGTTAAAAATAACAAGTGGGTTGGTTCACCCTGTTAATTTACGATTGAGATTAAGCACTAGTTTTGTTACAAAGGTGTCATACATGAGCATCGGAGGATCTCTTTCCTGGCTAATTCAAGGTATGTGATAACCCCACCAGGACAAGAGGGGGCGCTGTTTCTGTATCGTCTCCTTCTCTGCCCGCAGCTAATAGAATCTGCCCTGTGAGGACAATTAGCTCTGCCCCTTCTGATCCACCTGAGATAAGAAGCCCAAGAGCCTGGGACAAGGCATCTTTTGAGACTGAGACCTTACCGAACCAGAACTCCCCAGGAGATTATTTGTGTTAAAGAAATGGCTATATAGAGCTTTATTATTTGTGTTATTTCTCTGCCCTTGAGGCCACTTTATTTTGTCACCAGAGGGCAGAAGCTTTCAGTTAAAAAAGGAAGAAAAAGGAAATCAAAAGGGATGATCCAGTTAGCGTCTTAACTATTCTTCAGTTGCCATGGTCCATCCTTCCCATGTCTGACCACAAAGAGTTCTGTGAAACATTCAATAATTAACGAAAGATCTTAAATACAAAATTAACGTAGTACTTCGCACCACAAAGCTTTTGGGAGATATTCAGATGAGACTGAAATTACAGAGGTTCAGCAGATCACTATACTAATATTTTATTAGCATTAGAAATGCACCCCATGTCAGTAACCTTTCACAGACTGTGTGTTCACATCTCGGTAAAGATTACAGACCCTTTTATCTTCTGCAAAAAGTCCATAAAAATAATTTCAGGTTAAATTAGTGTTGTGATGTTGTGATGTGGGATTTTGCATATAACTTGATAAATGTTTTGTATGCCTTTATTTATAATTTAGGCAAACCAATGTAATTTAGAGGTATTCATTCATGTTTGCTCCCCCCCCTTTTACGACTGTCTCTTTGTAATTTTATGACAGGATTTGGGGGGATGTCTTAAACCAGTTTTCCCCCACACAAAGCCAGGTTAGCTTAACATATGGTCTTGGGGGGGTGAGGTGTTAAATGTACTATTTCTCCCATTGGTCTGAGATATGGCTGTTTGGAATTGGCTTGTCTCAGAGGCCTTTAAGTACCATGATGTCCTATTGGCTGTAGGGAGTTGGACAGAAAACCTATAAATTTGCTTGCTCAACCACATTCTCTCTCTCTGACCCACATATGATGAAGAAGCATCTCTCTTGCTAACCTGTGATGATGAAGACAACACAATGAAGAGCACAGCTTGGCAGCCATATTGAACAGGCATGTGGCTGAAAGCTGAGCACCAACGATGCCTTAACTAGAGACATTTGAAGTAACTGCAAGTCTGTGTGCCACCTGAATTGCACATCACCATTTTATCAGGTTGTATGGTTGCCAATATTCAAATGTACTTTGCATTTTGTTATTATTTATGAATATTATCAGTAATACATTATTTTATGTGTGACTTAACTCCTGCTTGTCTTTTTACTACATCTATTTGCCTGAGGTTATAGATATAGAAGGGAAGGTGGGGAGAAGTTATATAGAATAATACCTTATATACAGTGGTAAGTCTGTGAGATTAGGTATTCTAAGGCTACATATTAATAATACAATACGGGAAAGTAGAGCAATATACATATATTACTCTACCAAGATAAAACAATTAGTACCATGCAAATCACATTTCAGTAGAATTATATCATTTGAGTGATACAGACAGGACTAGAATTACAGAGGCCCTCCAGCAGTAATTATTACTTTACCGTAACTCTTGCTGTAAAATGACTCCCATACAAATAGGCCTTTAAACGCGCAATACTGTGTTTCCTCCACATGAAAACTAACTGCACAGAAAGTCGCCATGGTCAAGCCTCTCCTCACTCCATCATTACTCAGAGACCACCACATCCTAGTTGAGGATATGCGCACTTTCTCATTAGCGTTCTTTATTTAAATACTAAGTGAGAGGCAGATGCATGAGAAACTAATGAATGATAACGCTTGTGTCAATGCTGGAATTTGTTTCAAGAATGTTTTTTGCAAAGCACTGAGTTTCTCTGTGAATTCAGTTTTGAGCAAATTGTCAATATCTCTGCCTTCTTAAATGTGAAGTCCTTGAAAAACCTAGATACTCATGAGAAACTAAGAAGTTTGACAAATGAGAGGGGACCACTCTGTCCAGCTGTTGATTAACTGGTTAGCTTACAGCTAAGCTGTCCCAATATTTCATCCAGATACTTTTGTAAGAGTTTTCCACTGAATGACTCAAGTAAATTCATTCCCAGTTCCCAGGACTCTCTGTGTGAAGAACAACTTTCTGGTTAAAAGTACTTTCTTTAGTTACCATTAAGTGTCCTTGAGTATGGGCTTCACTACTTATTTGAAAGAATTCTGCTGGATTTAATATCTTTGAGAATTCTGAATAAGGTTCCCACTCATCCTCTTTAGGATAATAGTATAACAAATTTGAGTTTTCTAGTACCATATATCCTTGCATTTAAGTATTCCCGCAGGTTAGTTGGGGGCTTGATTTTACCGTATAATTTCCAGTGCTTTATAATGTCGGTCGTATAAATTGAATGCGGAAAACTCACGCTATTGGTCCAAGAGATTATGATATGCTAACGCCCAGCTGAGAGAGTAAACACAGAGCACACTGCCTTTTTTTCTATGTATCGTGCCTACATGACCACACAGAAATACCCAAACTATTCTGAAGCAACGTTTAAACTGTTTTGTGTTTTTTGAATCTCGCACCCTCATACACCTTTATCGTAAGAGCATCCCTTATCTACGTTGGAGCGTTCAATAAGAAGAAAATATGAAGCTGGTTTG
The DNA here is from genome assembly GCF_016835505.1 of Polypterus senegalus. Lineage (NCBI taxonomy): Eukaryota > Metazoa > Chordata > Cladistia > Polypteriformes > Polypteridae > Polypterus > Polypterus senegalus. The sequence continues at coordinate 169,918,213 of NC_053162.1, forward strand.
AAATTACAAGACATTGAAGTGGTGAAAGAAATTGGTAACTGCGCTGCTGCAACAAAATTCGATGTGTCTGAGAAACTGGTGTGAGTTTGGGGAAAGCAAGAAGATGTAAATAAATAAATTAAGTGTCACATTTTTGAAGTCGGGGTCTGATTTTATGATCGATTTATCTGGTTACAAGACGTGACTTATACGCGAGTATATACGATAATTAGAACTATTCATTTTGTCTTTATTTCTAATCCTATTATATTTTACAGTTGCGTTCATGACATCATCATGGCACCATTTTGTGCATGAAATTTTCAGCAGGCATTGCCATTTTGAGCTTTATTTCACGGTTGAGGTTGTGTTGTTTGTGGCAACAGCATTTGTAGTTGGTTACATGTTTTCACATCATAATTTAAACAGAATTTAAGATGGAGGCACACTAATATGGACATCCAAGATTTGGGTTAAAACTCAACAATCAAACATTCATTGGTAACTGATTAAATATGATGTGAATAAAATAGACAACAAGTTATGAAGAGTTGGCATTTCTAAAGTTACCCCATTTAATATCCTAAAAATTTGGGCAAAAATTGCCAGGTTCAGGGTAGCTGCCTTAAGGTCCATCTCCTTTGGTAGCTGGGTTCAGTCTGAATGGTGACTTCTAGTCAGGTTACCCCTTATATGGCAGGGAGGACAGAAGCAGGGGAGCAACGGTTGTTCTTCCAGATGTAACGTTGGAGGTCTTCCTGTTGGATGTTCCTTCATTCTAGGAGAGGAAGTGGAAGAGCAGTTGGTTCCAGTTGTCACCCCCTTCATCTTTGAGAACCCGTTAGACACTCTTAGTGCTCACATGTCTGACAAGAGAAAGGATATGATGTGCCAAGAATATTTGCTCTCTCCTTCTGACTTCAGTTTTGCATAGTGATTTGAATTTTTATTGATCTTTTCTTCATGTTCATTTTCATGTTTTGATTTCTTGCTCTCCCTCAGACGATTCTGTTGCTCTTGCCAATTCTGTTTTTGACTAACTTTCCCTGTCCCTGTACTCATACCATCAAACCTTTTGGACAAGCAATTCCACATTGGACATAACCCAAACTGGTTTAATTCCCTTAACCAGAACAGAACATGACCTTCAGTTCCAGAATGCTTCACACAGCTTCTAGAGGTGTTATGTCTTTTCTTGAAGCAGGGTGACACAACTGCACAGAATATGTATACAGTCATCATCATCAATTTTGGACCACATTTTAAATAAAATTTAAAAATGAAAGGTTTTGGATAAACACTCTATGACAATGCCAAATACTCACATTTTAAACTTTTTTCCTTCAAAAATCAAATCATCCAAGATTTATTCCTGACTTGTGCCCAGTGTTGAAAGGATAAAGTGTGGCAATCCAAGCTTGCATTTTAATGAATCCATTCTGAGAATGTAAAGTTACACTGTACTACAATTACTAGGCTGTGTGCGTATAAATGGTGGGTGACCTTCATTTCATCCTGCTTATTTGGTGAGATGATGCCTAAATAATCCCTGTATTTCATTCTGTTGTTTTATTCAAATGTAGATGGAATCCACTTCAACATAATAAACAGGCAGTAATTTCCAAATTTGCACCACCCTCTGTGTAAGGAATTGCTACATTGAATGCACCGATGTTGCTCTTCAATTTGGTTCTCATTATTTACACACTTACATTTAATACCTTTGAAAATCCTGAATACGTTTACTTCTTGGCCTTTATTGTTATGAAATAACTGTATGTTTATTAATGTTTTCTGGGATTTAGACATTTTTCATTGGGAAGTTTTTGTTTTTTACTTGTGTTTTGAAACATGAAGGACCAGGGAGTCATAGTGGAGACCGGTTTCAGAATTAGGTGATGTTAAAAGTGGGGTCCTTCAGGGTTCTGTACTGGGGCCGCTGCTCTTTTTTCATATACATAAACAATCACAACACAAATGCAATCAATAAGCGGTTTCAGTTTGCAGATTATACTAGATTAGGTGCAATGATAGACCGTGTGGAATCTGCAAAACTATTACAGAGGGACCTGGATGGCATACTGGCTTGGGCAGATTTGTGGCACCTGAAATGTAATAAAAGTAAATAGTAAAGTATTACACGTAGGAAGTAAAAATGTTAGGTTTGAATACACAAATACAGATATGAAACTTGAAAACACACCTTATGAGAAAGTTTTAGGAGTTGTAGTGGACTTGTGACTATCTACTCCCAGATAGTGGACAGAAGCCATTCAAAAGGCTAACAAAATATCAGGTTATATAGCACGATATGCGGAGAAAAAGTCAAGGCGTAGCTTGGATCATGTGGTAAGTTATGTACCTTAAATTTCTAGTTATTTCCACAGTCTATAGTAGTATCTCTTAACCACTGGGTCGTAAGCAAGTTTTGGGTTGCGGCTTGGAGCCATTCGGTCACAGGTTGCCATTGTTGGTTCACGAGTAAGTTGCTGGTTGCCAGTGGTGGGTCGCCTAAACAATTGACAGCGCTGCACAATAGGTTTCCCCATTTCCAACTGACGTCATTTCATGAAGGGGGATCACCCCCAAAGTTGCCAAATGTTGCTAATAGTTCATCAATTAATTTAAAAAGGCAAAACAGGGTCATGGGACCATAGACATTTAGAAACTCTGGTTTATATGGTGAGATACTACTTGTTAGCTGTCTTTCTTATCCATGTCATGGAAGCGGCTAAAGTAAAATGAAAAGTTCACTTGCAACTTTCCAATAGACCTATTTAATAAATAATTATAATTATGCAGTATATAGAGAGTAGCGTGGTAGACGCAGTGGTAGTGCTGCTACCTCACAGCAATGAGACCAGGGTTCATGTCTTGGGGCCTCCACGCTCTGGTTTCCTCCTACTCATGCTAAATTGCTACTAGTGTGTGTTTGTTGTCAGTGTGTGTGTGTGTGTTTGCCCTGTGATGAACTAACACCCTGTGCAGAGTTTGTTCCTGCCTTGCGCCCAGTGCTAGCTGGCTCGGCTAAGGCTCCAGCACCCCCACAATACTGGTCTATATTAGGAAGGTTAAAAATGAAATGATTATCTATATAAATGATCCCCACCCACAATTACAGCAGCCCATGTGAGCAGAGAGCTGAAAAGACTTCGTGCCAGCAAAGCAGCGGGCCTAGATGGTGTATCGCCATGACTGCTGAAGGCTTGTGCGTTGGAGCTGGGGAGTCCTCTACAGCGCATCTTCAACCTGAGCCTAGAACAGGGGAGAGTCCCAAGGCTTTGGAAAACATCTTGTATCACTCCTGTCCCAAAGGTATCACGTCCTAGTGAGCTGAATGACTTCCGGCCTGTTGCTCTGATGTCACATCTGATGAAGACCATGGAGCGGCTGCTGCTTCACCACCTGAAGCCACAGGTCCGCCACGCCCTCGACCCTCTGCAGTTCGCATACCAGGAGAAGGTGGGAGCGGAGGATGCCATCATCTATATGCTACACCGATCCCTCTCCCACTTGGACAGAGGCAGTGGTGCTGTAAGAACTATGTTTCTGGACTTCTCTAGCGCCTTCAACACCATCCAACCTCTGCTCCTTAGAGACAAGCTGACTGAGATGGGAGTAGACTCACACCTGGTGGCATGGATTGTGGACTATCTTACAGACAGACCTCAATATGTGCGTCTTGGGAACTGCAGGTCTGACATTGTGTGCAGCAATACAGGGGAGCCGCAGGGGACTGTACTTTCTCTGGTCCTGTTCAGCCAACATACATCAGACTTCCAATACAACTCGGAGTCCTGCCACGTGCAAAAGTTCGCTGATGACACTGCTATTGTGGGCTGCATCAGGAGTGGGCAGGAGGAGGAATACAGAAAGTTAATCAAAGACTTTGTTAAATGGTGTGACTCAAACCACTTACATCTTAACACCAGCAAGACCAAGGAGCTGGTGGTGGATTTTAGAAGGCCTAGGCCCCTCATGGACCCTGTGATCATCAGAGGTGACTGTGTGCAGAGGGTGCAGACCTTTAAATATCTGGGAGTGCAGCTGGATGACAAATTGGACTGGACTGTCAATACTGATGCTCTGTGTAAGAAAGGTCAGAGCAGACTATACTTTCTGAGAAGGTTGGCATCCTTCAACATCTGCAGTAAGATGCTGCAGATGTTCTACTAGACGGTTGTGGCGAGTGCCCTCTTCTACGCAGTGGTGTGCTGGGGTGGCAGCATAAAGAAGAAAGACGCCTCACGCCTGGACAAACTTGTTAAGAAGGCAGGCTCTATTGTAGGATTAAAGTTGAACAGTTTAACATCTGTAGCAGAGCGACGGGCATTAAGCAAACTCCTGTCAATCATGAATAATCCACTGCATCCTCTGAACAGGATCATCTCCAAGCAGAGGAGTAGCTTCAGTGACAGACTAAAGAGATTGTTCCTCCCCCACACTATGCGACTCTTCAATTCCACCCGGGGGAGTAAATGCTAACATTAATTTTATTTTAATTTTTTTTCATTTTTATTACTATTTAATTTAATATTGTTTCTTTGTATCAGTATACTGCTGCTGGATTATGTGAATTTCCCCTTGGGATTAATAAAGTATCTATTTATCTATCTATCTGTATCAATTTACATAATACATATACAGTGGTATGCAAACGTTTGGACACCGTTAAAATGTCTGCTACTCCGAATAGTTAAGTGAGTAGCAGATGAACTGATCACCAAAAGTTATAAAGTTAAAGATAACACATTTCTTTAATATTTTAAGCAAAATTACATTTGAATTTCTATCATTTACAGGTGCAAATTACCAAAAAAATTAAAAGGGCCTGAAGCAAAGTTTGGGCACCTGACATGGTCAGTATTTAGTAAGATCTCCTTTGGCAAGTATAACAACTTGTACATTTTTTTCTTCCACAGCCAGGTGCTACATGGGTGTCCCCTTGGCCTGGTCCAGCCACTCGGGTTCTCAACAATGAGGATCCTATGAGCTGGATCACCCTCTGGGAATTGTGTCACATGGCCATAGTGCCGTAACTGATGCTCCCTCACAATGTAAATGGAGGTGATGTGCCTCATTTGGGACTCTGTGATCGACTGCTCATTCTACACTCTGAAGAGACACAGTACTGAAGGAGTCCAGTCTTCTTCTCAGGTCATTGGATAGCGTCCATCTTTCTTAACCATATAGCAAGACAGGAAGCACCAGGACACTAAATACTTGGACCTTCATCCTTTTGCAAAGATATTGGGAACACTACACACCCCTTTCCAGCAACCACATGACCCCCTATACTCTCCCAATTTGTCTACTGACTTCATAGGAAGAGTCACAAGAGACATAAATGTCACTGCCAAGGTATGCAAACCTCTCGACAAGGTCAACGCTATTTCCACAGCCTTAAGAAATGATGTGCATAGAAAATGACCTGAGAAAGGGGCAAACAGTCTCATCCTTTCATCATGACAATACTCCGTGTCACACATTGCTTCCAGTACAACAATTTCTGTCAAATAAAAATATTACGGTGTGTCCACATCCACCTTATTCAACAGATCTGGTACTGTGCAATTTCTGGCTCTTCTCCAAAGTCAAAATGACCATGAAAGGTAAACATTTGAATCAAACCAGGACATCGAGGCAACCACAACAGCAGAACTGAAGATACTCATGAAAGAGCTTCCAAAACTGGACCAGAAAGTGGCACGATCAATGGGATAAGTGTGTTTGAAGAGAGGGGGAGTACTTTGAGGGGGATTAATGGGAATGTATCTTTTACTGTAATAATTTTCTTTTTTTATTATATTTTTCGATGTGTGTGTGTATATATATAAATGTATTGTGATGCCAAAGGGAGCATACAGCCGCCCTAACCCCGACACAGACAGGCAGGGCACATTGTCAAGCAGCACACAGTTTATTTACAAAAAACAGTCCAGCACAAATCTGCAGCATAGTCCCTTTTCCCAGCCAGTCCTTCCACCTCCAGTCCTCCACACGAGTTTTGTCCACTTCCTCCTGACTTAGGCCATTCGATGCTGGTGACTGGCCCCTTTTTATACGGCACCTGGAAGGGTTAGGGACTCCAGGTGCCTAACGTGGTTCTTCCGGCAACCGGAAGTGCTTCCAAATAGGGCCCCACAAATGTCCAGGAGCCCCCTTGTGGTGGCCACAGGCCCCAACAGGGTTAAGCTTCTATCCTCATGATCCGTGGCCCCACTGGAAAACAAGGGAGCTGCCCTATGTCACACCAGGTTAGAAACTGTCCTAGAAGTATTCTATCCCCCATAATAAGGGCCCCGAACATCCGCCACAGTATATTTTATTTATATATAGTCCTTTGCAGAGTGACATCATAACATTTATTTAAATAATCCATAACAGGACTGTCAGATCTGAAGTTGATCTTATTTTGCAGAACATTGGTAGGAAACTTTGTTGGGCTGAAATGGCCTTTTCTTGTCAGAAGTTTTCTAATGTTTTAATGTTCTTATCAATTTAGTTTCATATTCCTTTTTTATCTGGGATTTGATGTGAGACTTGTTGTTTTATTGTTTTGCTATAGTTTTGAACCCTAACAACCCCATCTTGTTTTAAAGTGGTGCCACCATTTCGGTTTGCTGTGACACGATGACTCATTGCTAGGAGGTGCTCTCCTGTAATTCACGTTGTGTAACATCACCTGCGCTAAGGTGTTTAAGCTGGCATCACATATCTCTCGATGTACAAGATATTGCCTTAATATTTTTTCACTTTGACTTTGAGATTTGCTTTACATTTTGACCTTAATGCCCAATGTTTTTGTGTCTCTATCTCTCTTGTTTTGAACTGCGTTTTGTTTTTGGTTAACATCTCATCATCTGATCCACCATTCTCACCTTTGCCTGCCAGTTGTACATCCTGTGCCAGTACAGTGGTGACCAGTGTTGTGGAGTAGTATCGGATGGGTACGTACTGGACAAGTCAGTGTGGACCACATAGTATGTGATAGGTAGATACTGAGGGCGGCATTGTGGCGCAGTGGTAGCACTGCTGCCTCGCAGTTAGGAGACCTGGGTTCGCTTCCCGGGTCCTCCCTGCGTGGAGTTAGCATGTTCTCCCCGTGTCTGCGTAGGTTTCCTCCCACAGTCCAAAGACATGCAGGTTAGGTGGATTGGCGATTCTAAATTTGCCCTAGTGTGTGCTTGGTGTGTGGGTGTGTGTGCCCTGCGGTGGGTTGGCTCTCTGCCCGGGATTGGTTCCTGCCTTGTGCCCTGTGTTGGCTGGGATTGGCTCCAGCAGGCCCCCATGACCCTGTGTTTGGATTCAGCGGGTAGGAAAATGGATGGATGGAGGTAGATACTGAGCAAGTCCGTGTGAACCACATAGTATGTGATGGGTAGGTACTGATCCACATTTCTGATGTTATTATACAAAACCTACTTTACTAATTCCCCTTTGATGAACTGGTATATCCAATGAGGGGTGTTTCCTGCCCTGTGCCTAACATTGCAGAGGTAGACTCCAGTCCTTTCAGCCCTGCTTTGGAAAAAAGAAATTGATGGATGGATGAAGCTTTACATTGTATTAGCTTGTATAATTACTTCTACACACAGCCTGGATAATGAAAACACTATGCCAGTATAAAAACCTCAATCATTTTAAGAAGAAGTGACTGCTGTATTAGTCTTCTCTAAATCCAACCTTGAATATTTAATTTATATTAAAATTATTTGACAATGTTTGCATAAATCATTTGTGACAGTGCAGTACAGTTCCACAGTATGAAAGGAAATGTGCTGAATAAAAATGAATAGATGCTCAGCAAAATAACATAATATAATATTATTCAGCTCACTTAATCCATTTCAAGGTTAGGGGACTACAGCCTGTTTTGGCAGCAGTGAGCACAAGGCAGGAAAAGACTGTAGATGGGACACCAGTCCATCACAGGGGCCCATTCCTATATATATATACACACACCATAGAGGCAAAAACAATTCAGAAAGACCAGTACAGGCTTCAGAACTGAATGCAGAAAAGTGCTACATGTGGGCAAAAGGAACATCAATTATAAATGGAAGATGGGGGATCCTAACCTACAAAAAGCAACCTCTGTAAACGATTTAGGGGTTTATGTTGGTGCAACATTTTCATCACCTAAGAAATGTGCAGAAGTGACTTTAAAAAAGCAAATAAAGTGCTAAGTTTTATCATAAAGCCTACTGAATATTAATCAAGGAATGTTATACTCCACCTATTGAACACACTGCTGAGACCCACATCTGGAGTCTTGTTTCCAGTTCTGGTCACCACACTATAACAAAGACATAGCAGCAGTTGAAGCTGTGCAGAGGAGAGCCATCAGGTGCGTCCCCGGACTTAAGGATATGTCATACACTGACAGACTCTGAGAGTTAAATCTGTTTAGCCTGAGCAGAGGAGACTGTGTGGTGACCTAATCCAGGGTTTCAAAATTCTCAAAGGCATTAACAGTGGAAAAGCGCTGGGCATGGCAAGAATTGCAGAAACTCCTTGCTGGGTTGTAACCAAGAACGCTTGGTCCAGTAGAATTCTTTCATCTTAACAGTTCAACATACTCAAGGACACCTTGGAAATTAAGGGGAAGTACATTTAGGGCTGAAGCCAGACAGCTCTTCATTACAAAAAGAATTGTAAGGGTCTGGAACAAACAATTAAGACATGGAGTTGAAGTAGAAACCTTTATAACCTTTAAAAAGAAATACCTGGATGAGAGATTGAGGCATCTTAGCTATCAAATGAACAAACAAGCTTGATGGACTGAATGGTTTCTTATGGTCTAATTTAAATTTGCCAGTTAATTTAACCTGCACATTGTTAAGGATTTTGTTATACAGGACTCCTGCACTTTAGAGACCATGTGAGTGTCCTAGACTTTTTAAACTCCTGACAATACATACGACAGCACGACCCAGTCTAAATGAGTCACTTCAACACCAGTGCCAGGTTAAAGGAGACCAACAACTCCATTCAAGACATGTCACCACACCTGGACATTCTTCTGTCTGTATTTGTCTTCTGAACCCCCTGTGCATTAGTGCACGCTCATAGTTACATGTGTATATGTTTACATTTGAAAGTTCATGTGTAGCTGTTGTGCGACTGGGGATCTTCTTCTGGACTTGACTGAGGTAAGCGATACAACTTCAGGGTGAGAGGGTGCGCTGTTGCCAGTGGTATCTTGTCTTTCTTCCACAGCTCTGAGAAGATGCCCAGTTAGGGCACCCAAACCCCAACTGTGACATATAGACCAGGCCCAGCAACATCTGGTCGGGATCCCATAAAAAGGGACAGCCATGAAAGGTGGCATTTCATTCAAGAGCTGGGGTCGACCTGTGCGAGATTCAGAACCCTGCAATCATAGCAGAGGACTCTGTGAGGGCCGATGTGGTGGTCAGTTTCTTTTTTTTGTTGTGCCATTGCGCACTGTTTTGCTTTTCTTTTTAAAATAATTAAACAGGGCAACCGGAATGGTACCCTAACAATTCTTGCTACTGTGCTCTGGCTCCCTACCAGGTCACAGTGTAAATTTACACATTTAAATGCAGGGTATGTACAAGATTGGTATGAAGTGACCTTTTGACTCACTTCCACATGTGTGTATCCATCTATCTATGCATTATTAATATGATTAATGGCACAATTGTTAGTTTTTTTTGTCTTTTGGAAGAGAAAACACACACATATGGCAAAGACATGCAGACATAACCAGATGTGCGATTCAAACCCAGGACAATGAATTCATTAAGCAACAGTGCTATTGTGCCACCATACTTGGCAAAAGGCAAAAGTGATTTGCAAGGATTAAAAAAAAAGCACAATTGTAAATGGTATTGATGCTCTTATAATTCACACTGTATATAATGTCAGAGAAGAAACACTCAAGCCAACAGTTCTGTAAAGTGTGGAAGCAGCACAATGGCAGGTACTTCATCAACAAACCAGAAATTGCAGTTGGAAGGGTTCAAGGAGATTAATCAGTGTTTGTTTTCTGTGGCATCATTTGCCTCTTAAGCCTTATAGAAAATGCATTATAATGGGGCAGCATAGTTCACAAGGAATTACAAAATTAATAAATTCATGTACGCCATGCGGTGGGCTGGCGCCCTGCCCGGGATTTGTTTCCTGCCTTGCGCCCTGTGTTGGCTAGGATTGGCTCCAGCAGACCCCCCATGACCCTGTAGTTAAGATATACAGTGGTGTGAAAAACTATTTGCCCCCTTCCTGATTTCTTATTCTTTTGCATGTTTGTCACACAAAATGTTTCTGATCATCAAACACATTTAACCATTAGCCAAATATAACACAAGTAAACACAAAATGCAGTTTTAAATGATGGTTTTATTATTTAGGGAGAAAAAATCCAAACCTACATGGCCCTGTGTGAAAAAGTAATTGCCCCCTGAAACTAATAACTGGTTGGGCCACCCTTAGCAGCAATAACTGCAATCAAGCGTTTGCGATAACTTGCAATGAGTCTTTTACGGCGCTCTGGAGGACTTTTGGCCCACTCATCTTTGCAGAATTGTTGTAATTCAGCTTTATTTGAGGGTTTTCTAGCATGAACCGCCTTTTTAAGGTCATGCCATAGCATCTCAATTGGATTCAGGTCAGGACTTTGACTAGGCCACTCCAAAGTCTTCATTTTGTTTTCTTCAGCCATTCAGAGGTGGATTTGCTGGTGTGTTTTGGGTCATTGTCCTGTTGCAGCACCCAAGATCGCTTCAGCTTGAGTTGACGAACAGATGGCCAGACATTCTCCTTCAGGATTTTTTGGTAGACAGTAGAATTCATGGTTCCATCTATCACAGCAAGCCTTCCAGGTTCTGAAGCAGCAAAACAACACCAGACCATCACACTACCACCACCATATTTTACTGTTGGTATGATGTTCTTTTTCTGAAATGCTGTGTTCCTTTTGCGCCAGATGTAATGGGACATTTGCCTTCCAAAAAGTTCAACTTTTGTCTCATCAGTCCACAAGGTATTTTCCCAAAAGTCTTGACAATCATTGAGATGTTTCTTAACAAAATTGAGACGAGCCCTAATGTTCCCTTTGCTTAACAGTGGTTTGCGTCTTGGAAATCTGCCATGCAGGCCGTTTTTGCCCAGTCTCTTTCTTATGGTGGAGTCGTGAACACTGACCTTAATTGAGGCAAGTGAGGCCTGCAGTTCTTAGACGTTGTCCTGGGGTCTTTGTGACCTCTCGGATGAGTCGTCTCTGCGCTCTTGGGGTAATTTTGGTCGGCCGGCCACTCCTGGGAAGGTTCACCACTGTTCCATGTTTTTGCCATTTGTGGATAATGGCTCTCACTGTGGTTCACTGGAGTCCCAAAGCTTTAGAAATGGCTTTATAACCTTTACCAGACTGAGAGATCTCAATTACTTCTGTTCTCATTTGTTCCTGAATTTCTTTGGATCTTGGTATGATGTCTAGCTTTTGATGTGCTTTTGGTCTACTTCTCTGTGTCAGGCAGCTCCTATTTAAGTGATTTCTTGATTGAAACAGGTGTGGCAGTAATCAGGCCTGGGGGTGGCTACGGAAATTGAACTCAGGTGTGATACACCACAGGTAGGTTAGTTTTTAACAAGGGGGCAATTACTTTTTCACACAGGGCCATGTAGGTTTGGATTTTGTTTCTCCCTAAATAATAAAAACCATCATTTAAAAACTGCATTTTGTGTTTAATTGTGTTTTATTTGACTAATGGTTAAATGTGTTTGATGATCAGAAACATTTTGTGTGACAAACATGCAAAAGAATAAGAAATCAGGAAGGGGGCAAATAGTTTTTCACACCACTGTAGTGGGTTGGATAATGGATGGATGGATAAATCCATGTAACTTTCATTCATTCACTTTCTTTAAGCCAATTATCCAGTTTATCTCTGGGAGTTAAAATTAATACAGCTGCTCTGCATACAAGACAGGAATAAACACCACACAAGCTCTTGTCCTTTCAAGGCACACTCCATTTATAACATCTTCAGTTAATCTACTGTGGCACATCTTTGCAACGTGGGAGAAAGACTGAAGAAAAAACAGGCAGTTATGGGTAAGGTGTGCAAACTCTATACCGGTGATGCCCAGGGTGGACTGCAACTCTGAACAGACTTCCAGATAGAAGTACTTTAAAAGGAAGAGAAAGGCCACAGACAAATAAAACATGAAGATCGGAAATTAAATGCTGAGAGTAAGGAATAAAAAGGCATTCTTAAATGTATTTTTAAATTAGCGCTTTAATTTAAAAAAATAGCAAACGTACCCGGTGTTTCCAGGGTATCCACCTTAATTAAAGAATAACCATGTGGTCTGTGTGTCCCTCTGATTTATATGTCCCTGTCATTTCAAAAGATGTTGAAACATAAGCATTTGTAATTATAAAAAGCCTTGCATTTGTCATTCCAAAAGATGGTACATCAAAAACATTTCTAGTAATAAAATTAAAACATTACAACAATATGGACGATAACAGGCTATTCAGCCCAACAAAGCTCGCCAGTCCTATCCAATTCATTCTTCTAAAAAAAATCAAGTTGAGTTTTGAAGGACCCTAAAGTTCTACTGTGCACCACCCTACTTGGTAACTTATCTATGTGTATGTGGTTCTCTGTATATAGAAAAACTTAATGTTTCTGTGAAATGTATCCTTAACAACTTTTCAACTGTGTCCCTTTGTTCTTTGATAAACTCATTTTGAAGCCACAGTCTCAATCCACTGGACTCATTCCCTTCATCATTTTAAACACTTCAGCCGTGTCTCCTCTTAATCTCCTTTTGCTTAAACTATGGAGTCTCAGCTTTTTCCATCTTTCCTCATAACTCATCTCCTGTAGTCCTGCATTCAGCCTAGTTGCTCTTCTCTGGACTTTTTCAAATGTGGTGTTGCCCTTTTTGTAGCCTATAGACCAAAACTACACTCAGTACTCCAGATAAGGCCTCACCAGTGTGTTATAAAGCTTCAGCGGATCCTCCTTGGACTTGTACTCCATACATCAGGGTGCTATATAACCTCACATTCTATTAGCCTTTTTAGTGACTTCTGAGCATTGTCTGGAGGGTGATAATGTTGAGTCCACTACAACTCCTCCCAAGATGTACTCTCGATTTTCAGACCTCCCTTTGTGTATTCAAATCTAACATTTTTACTTCCTATGTGTAATTCTTTACATTTACTGATATTAAATTGCATCTTCCAGAAATCTGACCAAGCCTGTATGCAGTAGAAGGTCTTGTGTAATGATTCAACAAATTCTAGACACCACTCTTAATGTCAGCCAGTTCTGATAGACTTCCTGTATTGCATTTGTCATTCCATGAGAATTTGCATTACAAACATTTTAGTAATAAAATGATTTGCATTTGTCATTCCAACAGAGGCCACATCACAAACACTTGTAGTAATAAAAAGCCTTGCATTTATCATTCCAATAGATGACACATCACAAACACTTGTAAAAATAAAATACATTTGTTATTCCAACACATGACCCATCACAAACACTAACACTGCTTTTACGAATCCCATACCAAATGGCATTAACACAGACATAGCCATTGCATGGTGCTCTGTAAACATTAATGTTAAGACCTACATTGATTACTTAGATTTCATTTTATATATAATTTATATACAGTATATATATATAAATTGAATGTCTGTTCCCTATACAATCCTACATGCACCCTTTGATCAATCTGGACCATATTTTGCATAGTTACTCTCCAGGACCATACAAACAAGACACAGCACTAGGGAACACAAAATCTTTATCCTGGGGGTTCTAGTGGATTTCCTGTGTGCTACAGCTTGCACACTAGTGTCACCAGCTGGCTCAAACTGAATCCAAACTATCAGACAAAATGGCCAGAGCTTAGCATCACCTAACCACACACCGCTGCCAGCTGCTTCTATCTACTGGTATATATGAAAGAGTATCATATGCTTTTGCAGGGGGGTGTTGGGTGAGGTTGGATCAACAGTGGAAGTGCCAAACAAAACAAAGGAGATTCAAAGGGTGGCTGTTTGGCTCCTGCTTTGTCAGCTTTTCTTAATAATTTAAGCACTTTTAACCGTCCACCTTGAACTAAGAGGGCCAGTGGGACATGACAGCGTTCTTGGTTACAACCCAGCAAGGAGTTACTGCAATTCTTGCCATGCCCAGCGCTTTTCCACTGTTAAACTGACGTGGTCCGGTTTCCCTTCCTCTGCCCATGAAATCTCTCTATAGTGCATTGTTCAACAATGATGCAATCTCACAGTGGAGCATCCATGATCATTTGAAGTTTGCTTTAAATAGATTAATGGTAGAGTGCTGCTGTGCTGTGCGTGTTCAAACTCCTTGTAAGCCATCACAAACGTGTTGTATTGGCTCTTATCAAATCTTATCAATTTTCAAATCGCCTTTTCATTTTGATTTACTCTTGTATTAAAATAAAATGAAAGGAAGTGGGGCAGCACGGTGGCGCAGTGGTAGTGCTGCTGCCTCGCAGTTAGCAGACCTGGGTTCACTTCCCGGATCCTCCCTGCGTGTTCTCCCCGTGTCCGTGTGAGTTTCCTCCGGGTGCTCCGGTTTCCTCCCACAGTCCAAAGACACGCAGGTTAGATGCATTGGTAATCCTAAATTGTCCCTAGTGTGTGCTTGGTGTGTGTCCTGTGTTGTGCTGGCGCCCTGCCCAGGATTTGTTCCTGCCTTGCGCCCTGTGCTGGGTGGAATTGGCTCCAGCAGACCAATGTGATCCCATGTAGCAGGTTGGACACTGACTGACTGATTGACTGAAAGGAAGTGTGTTCCATTAGCAGAAGTTTGTTGCTAATTAAGAAAAAGGTTGGCATGAGGAGGCCCTGCAGGATCTGAGTTTGACACCTCTGAAATACAGGGTCTCATCGTTGAACCAGTAGCCATTTGGCAAGAAACAGACCACTGACATCTCTTGTGAGTTACAGAACAAGAGTTTAAACATTGAAACATTTCTAATGGATGGTCTAGGTCAGGGGTCCTCAATCACGGTCCTGGAGAGCCACAGTGGCTGCAAGTTTTTGCTCCAACCCAGTTGCTTAATAAAAAGCACTTATTGCTAAAGTAACACTTCTGCTTCACTTTAGTGATTTTGAGCCCTTATTGCTTAATTTTGTCTTAAACAGCTATTTGAATTGCCCCTTATTATCAATAACATGCAAATGACAAGAGAGAGCAGCATTTCTCCATTTAGCTTATTTACATTTACACCTGTGTGTATTTATCTGCACTATTGGGTTTAATTAAATACTTGGAAGAAAAATGAAGAGAAAAAAGTGAAGGACTGAGAATTACTCGTCCATTTTAGCCTTCAAATCATTTGCATGATAGAAAGGGAAAGAAAATCTAGGATATGAGAATGACCTGACATAGCAGAGTTCATTTAATTCCATAGCTTGTTAGTGCTTTATTGGCAAGAATTGCTTTCTAATTAAGCAACCAGGTCAGAACAAAAACCTGCAGCCACTGCGGCTCTCCAGGACTGGGATTGAGGACCCCTAGTCTAGGTGATCACTGAACCTTCAGGAAGCTAAATAGTGGCATTTGGAGTGAGTATTAAGTTATAAGTGAATAGTATTAGGTAGTGTATTAAAAATGAGGGCCAGGCCAAAATCCCACTCCTGTCTTCTTAATGTACTGGGAGCTTACTGACTTACAGCCAATTCTCATATTGAAGGAGATTCCATAACTTGATTATGTCCTCCCACTTGGGGATGTATGTCAAAAGTGGCCCCATGATACAGCCCTGTGAGTTTAGACTTGGAATCCTATTTGGAACAAAGACTCACTGAAGCGTAGGAGCAGCAAAACCAGTGGGGGCAAGAAGATGAGAGGAAATCAGCGTGTTTATGTAGAGCAAGCAGGACAGCTGCCTTCACTATTGACAGGGGTCATATAACCCATTGTTTTAGGAAGAGCAAGGTCTTGTTTTGTGTATTGTTCTCTACCCTTATGCCAACCCCCTACCCGAGTACCACACACATTCAAAATGGAGAGAAGAAAAAAAAAAAGCTTTTAACAGAGAAGCTGTTTCTGCACTGACGTGAAAATAAAAAGTAAATGCTGTGATCACAGTATGACTCGATAAAAAATACTGCAAGTATTGTAACCAAGCTATAACTGTTAATGGCATTGACTTCATGGGTGATATTCCCCTTTATTTAAATTATTCTGGAAAAGTGTTTCTTTTTTGTGAACATGGTGCTAATTTAATGCTGAAAAGCAGTGGGAAATATTAGCAAGTATAAAGACCAGAAAATGGATCGGAAAGACTGTTCTCATGAAACCACACAAAATCCACAAGATTACATTAATGGAGAATGAATATGGCATAACATTGTTAAATCTGCTTAATGTAATTCAGAATCGGGGGCCTATGCTGGCAGCACGGGACTTACCAGCAAGGCACTGCCTTGGACTGATTGCAAGGTGACCACAGGGAACACTCATCCACACACACTCATACAAGGCCTGCTTAGAGGAGCCAATAAGCTTAAAGGAATACTCCACCCAAAAATATTTGTTTTTATATTTTACTCACCCCATGTAGTTTGTAGTGATGGCCAAGAAACATTGTTGTTCTCATGTTTTCTTGGAAAATTAACATAACAAAGTTTCTGATAGAGCAAAAGCCAATGTTGACCAATGCTGGACGACAGCAAACAATATTAACAACATCCATGAAAAAAATTCCATACCACATGCACTTCAGAAGAGGTCATCCACTTGAAGCTCCGCATGTTCAGGCCCAGCCGGTACTTGGATGGGAGACCATCTAGGAAAAGCTTAGGTTGCTGCTGGAAGAGGTGTTGGTGAGGCCAGCAGGGGATGCTTACCCTGTGGTCTGAATGTGGATCCCAATGCGTCGGTGCAGTGACAGGGACACTATGCTGTAAATATAGAGCTGTCCTTTAGGTGAGACATCAAATTGAGGTCTGATTCTCTGGGCATCCTTTGTAAAGAGCAGGTTGTATCCTGATGTCCTGGCTAATGACCCACTACAGCCTAGTCATTCTGACCCCTAATTATTCCCTGTCTCTAATTGTCTCTTTCTCTCTCTCACCACTTCAACACCTAACAGCTAATGTGTGGTGAGCATACTGTTGCAAAAATGACTGCCATTGTATCATCCATGTAGATACACCACATTATTGGTGGTTGAAGTGGCTCCCCACTCTCTATGAAAAGAGATTTGAGTAGTGAGAAAAGAATTTATATAAATATAAAGAATTAATATTATCATTTGTTATTCATGTTGCATAATCCACATATCAAGTCATTCAGTCATGTGATCACAGCATGTAAAGCGCATGTATTTTTTGCTAAAATGTTGCTAAACAAATTACTCCGGAAAATGAAAGTAGTTCACAAACCTGAAGCCCCTTCACACAGGGTCATGCTTTTCAATTAAATACAGGGCTGTTGACCAGGAAATGAGGGGGATAGGTGGGTCTCCAACTCAAAAACACCATTCAGGACAACAACCAGAAATCACTGAACCACTAGGGCTGTCTGGAAAACAAACTCATCCTAAAAAAGTGAATTTATTTCACACCGTTTCAAATCCCTTTCTAGTACATACAGCACAGCAGCATTTTGAATGAACTGAAAGCTATAAAGAGAATCATTTTGAGCAGCCTGTAAATAACACTTGGCAGAAGTCCCCTCTGTTACAAATACAGTTTTTGAAAATCTCTGCACACTTGGGAAATTCCTAAAGACTGGAGGCTAGCAAATATCCTGTTATATAAAAAGAGTAACTACAAGCCAATAAACTTAATGTGCATCACGGGTAAATTAATGGAAGAAATTATTAAGGAAAAAGACCAAACAGGACATGTCTAGGACAGGAGTGTTAGCAAATTTTCAACATGGGTTCTGGCAAGGAAGGTCGTGTTTCGCTAAAGTGCTGGAATTCCATGAGGAAGCGACAAAAACATGTGATAAGATGGATGCATATGATATTACTTATCTTGATTTTTAGAAGACCTTTGATAAAGTTGATGTCATTCTACACAACGTTTAGTCTTTGGGTATGTCATACTTGCTGACCACAGTTGCTGATTTCATTGCCGGACTTTATCAGTTTAAATGACTGGAAATTGCTGAGCATGTCAGGTTTGGCAACTATGTGCCGACCTTCCAGCATTGTCTTGCTAACCCCTTTCTCTGACAGCCAATAAAAGGGCTGCTTGATGCAGCTACAGTGTGTTCAGCTGCAATCTCAGCCTGTTGTTGTTTTCTTTTTTTATATTTTGTCATCAAATGAAACATCAAACTCAGACTTCAGATAGACAAACCTCTTTTCTGTATGCGATGTCTGTCATGCTCCTGCATTGCAGGACCACCTTCCCAGCTCATCACAGGCATGGAGCACTGTTGCTAACGGTCTAGTGTTTTCTTTCCTCTGCAGTGGCAAGAAGATGCCCCTTGAGGGCAATTAACCCCACTCCTGCAAATCGAAGAGTTGTAATGCCTCCAGATGTCTGTGTCTCATTTGGTTCCAAACCTAATCAAGGATGGTGCTCCCTGTGACTGACCCACTCTCAAAAACCACCAAATTAGACAAAAAGGCTACATTATTATTATTTCTGTTTTTTGCCTGCTTTTTTACTATATATAGTAAAAGAGACAAGAGGAGACAGCAAAAAGGTTTGGGGTTTCCGGCCCCGTATACTGCAGAAATATCCACAATAATACAATAAACAAGGTCAAAAAATATAAACAAAAAATGTTCATATGCGTGACGCCGAAAATGTCGTCGGAGGCCATTTTATACAGGAGGAGCCGGAAGTGGAGGAATGCTGGGAAGGAACCGTGAGGGAGGATGGGACTGATGACGTCAGTAAAAATGACGGAGGAAGGGCGGAAGTAACGTGCTGTGGGAATGAGGCTTATGGTGGCGGAGCGTCTTTTTTCCTGAAAGAAAGCAAAGGAGAAAGGTTAGTACCCCGCCACTCCGGAGCGTGTTAAGGTCCGTCCGCGGTCTCCTATTCGCACGTGCGTGACACGACCCCCTCCTCAGCCCAAGACCGTCAGGTCGGGCGGACCTAACCGAGAGGTCGTGGATACAAGAGAGGGCATCGGCATTGGCCTGAAGGTTGCCGCGACGATAAGTGACCGTGAACTTATAGGGTTGCAAGTCCAGAAACCACCTGGTGACCCGCGGGTTTGACTCTTTGTGTAGGGACATCCACTGAAGCGCAGCGTGATTGGTCACTAGAGTGAACTCGCGACCCAACTGGTAGTAACGGAGATGGGTTACTGCCCACTTAATGGCCAAGGCTTCCTTCTCTACTGCCACATACCTGGTCTCTCGGTCCAGCAGTTTACGGTTTAAGTACATCACGGGGTGTTCGACACCATCCATGCTTTGGCTCAACACGGCGCCCAGGCCTGTGTCCGAAGCGTCGGTCTGGAGAATAAAAGGGAGCCCAAAATCAGGGGTCCGTAATACAGGTGCCGATATTAGGGCCTTTTTTAGGTCACTGAATGCGTGTTCCACCTTGTCATTCCATACCACGTGCAGGGGAGCGCCCTTCTTTGTTAAATTGGTCAAGGGTGCTGCCCTTTCGGAGAAGCGGGGTACGAACCGGCGGTAGTAGCCTGCCAACCCCAAGAAAGCCTGCACATGTCTCTTGGTATTCGGATGGGGCCATTCCAGGATGTCCTTGATTTTGGAACATTGGGTCTCACCTGTCCATATCCCACAAGGTAGCCTAAATATTTGGCCTCCTTCAAGCCAAAAAAAACACTTACGGGGGTTAATGCGGAGGCCGGCTTTAGCTAGTGTCGCGAGGACAGCAGAGACCTGAAATAGATGCTCCTCCCAGGTGCCGGAATAGATGATAACGTCATCCAGGTAGGCGGCACTATAGGAATGCTGGGGCTTCAGCACTCTATCCACCAGATGTTGAAATGTCGCTGGGGCCCCGTGCTGCCCAAATGGGAGGACCTTGTATTGCCAATGTCCGCTAGTTGTGCTAAAGGCCGTTTTCTCTTTCGCAGATGCCGTTAAGGGAATTTGTCAATACCCTTTCGTCATGTCAAGAGTAGTCAAGTATTGAGCCGTACCCAGCCGTTCGAGTAGGTCATCAATGCGGGGCATCGGGTAGGTGTCGAACTTGGAGACCTGATTCAGACGTCTAAAGTCATTACAGAACCTCCAGGAGCCGTCCGGCTTGGAAACGAGGACGATAGGACTGGACCAAGGACTGTGGCTCTCCTCAATAATGTCCATATCCAACATCCGTTGCACCTCCAGTTCCTCATCAGCGCGTTTTGCCTCCGGGAGTCTATTGGGTCTCTCCCGGACGATTACCCCGGGGTCCGTGACTATGTTGTGCGCAATCAGCGAGGTCCGGCCTGGTGACTCGCTCACTACTTCGGGGACGGCCCAGATTGCCTGGGTTATCTCCTGCCGTTGTAGAGGTGTCAGCTCATCACCGAGGTTAAGGGCAGACGTGCTAGTGAATAGGGAGAGGGATCTACGGGTGTCGGGAGACTCCTCCCGGTCCTTCCAAGGTTTTAATAAATTAACGTGGTAGATCCTCTCACTCAGCCGACGATTAGGTTGTTTAACTAAATAATCGACGAGTCCCTTTCTTTCCTTAACCTCGTATGGCCCCTGCCAGTGAGCTAATAACTTAGAATGGGAGGTAGGAACGAGCACCATCACTCGAACCCCCAGGCGGAACTCCCGGAGGACGGAGTTGCGGTTGTAACACCGGGCCTGCGCTGCCTGTGCACGAGTCATGTGGTCCTTTAGGAGTGGCCTGAATTTAGTGAGCCTGTCGTGCAGTTGCACCACATACTCCAATATATTGGAGGAGGGAAGGGCCACAGCCTCCCAGCCCTCTTTTAGTATGTCCAAAAGTCCACGGGGTTGTCGCCCGTATAATAACTCAAAAGGGGAGAAGCCCGTGGAGGCCTGGGGCACTTCCTGGTAAGCAAAAAGCACGAGCGGTAGGAGCTGGTCCTAGTTCCTGCCATCGCCGTTGACTACCTTGCGGAGCATCTGCTTAAGCGTCTGATTAAAACGCTCTACCAGCCCATCTGTTTGAGGGTGATAGATAGACGTCTTCAGGTGCTTTATTTGCAGTAATCTGGCAACCTCCCTGAACGTATCTGAGGTGAAGGGTGTACCCTGGTCCGTGAAGACTTCTTTGGGTATACCCACTCTAGAAAATAAGTTGACTAATTCCCGTGCGATATTTTTTGTGTTAGCGGAGCGCAGGGGAACCGCCTCTGGGTATTGGGTAGCGTAATCCACCATGACCAATATATATTTATGGCCACGGTTTGAGGGTTCCATGGGTCCTACTAAGTCCACCCCTATTCAGTCAAAGGGAATATCTATCAGGGGTATAGGGACGAGAGGAGCACGGTCCCTCCTAGGAATCTGGTGAATCTGACATTCCGGACAGGATTGGCAGAAACACTGGACCTCCTCATTGATCCCGGGCCAGTAAAAGCGGAGTTTTAACCTTTCTAATGTTTTTTCGGCCCCGAGGTGGGCACCTAGAAGGTGAGCGTGAGCTAGTTCACATACCTCCCACCGGAAGGTACGCGGAACTAGCAACAACTTCCACACCTCGCCCTCGTGGGTCACCACTCGATACAACAGATCATTCTCAAGAACAAAGAAGGGCTCGCGTGGCATGGATCCGTCAGCTTGTGAGCTGCCTGGAAGAACAATCGCATTCCGGGCAAACCGCAGGGAATCGTCATTCCACTGCTCCCTTTTAAATGAGGCAGGCGTGTACTGAAACTGATGGTCCAAGTTGCTCAGGGGGTCTTGTGAGCTGGTCAGCAGAAGCGTTCCCTGGCTCGTCCCTTCTCCGGCGGATAGTTCCGGGTCAGGGTCCGTCGCCGGGGAAGCGTCCCCCAATGTGCCTGCGCCATTAGGGCCTGCCCCAGAACACGGCGTGGAGACTGCGGGAAGGGTGCCTCGTCCCCTCATAACCAGACCCAGTGAGGCTCCGGGAGCGGTGTTTGTCTTACCACACTTTCTGTGTGATCAGTCTTGTCCCAAAATCACTGGATAGGGGGGTTCGGGCAACACCGCGACCATCAAGAAAGATAACTGCCCCTTCCCGGTGATGTAACAGTGAGCGGAACGATATGACTTGGTCTCCCCATGCATGCAAGTGACTTGCAAATGTTGCTTAAGTCACTGTTGCGGTAATACATAACGGCGAGCAACAATGGTAATGTTGCTGCCGGAGTCAAACAGAGCCCACACCGAATTCCCAATTAACAACACCACCCCCGTGTTCGGACTCGCCAGGGGGTGCAACAGAGTACAGTACCTCTCTGCGGTGGCCCAGGTGCAGTCCATCGGTTTCCGAGGTTGTGTT
This sequence comes from Polypterus senegalus, assembly GCF_016835505.1. Classification (NCBI taxonomy): domain Eukaryota; kingdom Metazoa; phylum Chordata; class Cladistia; order Polypteriformes; family Polypteridae; genus Polypterus; species Polypterus senegalus. The sequence goes on from NC_053162.1 coordinate 169,940,594, forward strand.
CAGGGGACAGGTCGGCAGTAGGTGGCCGGTCTCACCGCACTTGTAACAGCGCGGGGAGGCCGGCTTTTCTTTGGATTTCTGCGTCGCTTCCGCAGCGCGTCGAGAGGGCTCGGGGGTGGCAGCCCATCCCTGTCGGTTCCCACGAGCTTGCCTTTCTGACCTCCTATTCGTGCATGCGTGACAATATATATATATATACAGTATATATATATAGTGTACTAGTAAAATACCCGCGCTTCGCAGCGGCGAAGTACTGCCTTAAAATTTTTATTAAGAAGAGAATTAAACCTTTTTAAACTGAGGGAAAATATACCAATAATTATTTGTTAAGGATCTCTTTGTATACCACATTGTCAGTTCGGCCCTCCGGTTGTAATATGACCAAGCTGTGCGCCGAGCTTACTCTTGAGCATGCAACGTACAGTTGGCCATGTGAAAAGTAATCTTGTCTGAAATCTCACAGCTTGGATTGCTGCTGTCATAATCGGTTTGAGTTTCATGGTTTGTTTCAATTATGGCAGTATTTGCAGGACTTGTGTTGAAGAGACATTCGCCATCTGTCAAGCGTTGTAAGTATACAACTGGTTTCACTTCACATCCAGCTTTTGAGAATTTAAACATTCATAAACATCAAAGTGTCCACTACTGAAATCGTTACCTGTGAACATAAGATGTGTAAGAGGCATTGGTGGTTGTCGAAAGATGTAAAATATTTGGCCATTTCGGTACACTTGAAAGCGACAACCGAATAATTCAGCAGCAGCCATCAACTCACATACAGATGCATAAGTGAAGGGTTTAAGCATTTCACTTTTATAGTGCTCCAGTGTAGTATAATTATCTCCTGTACCATCATCAGTCCACACCTTGAACCTGTCTCAGTCATTTGATACATAAGACACAATGTTCCTCCGGATATCAAGAGTGAGCCTGATATGGCCGTGCAATATGTAACAAAGAGAATGGAAAAGTCAAGTGCCATCTCCGGGCATGGAAAGCACTCGGTAAGTGACAGTTCTTTGATCGACGGTGATCACCTCAATAGACATGTTAATGGGGGTACAGTTGGAACGATAAAGGAAATAGGTACCTAAACAATGTACAGTAAGTCTAAAATACCTACACAATAACTCTAATCGTAATAAACGAACAATAAAACAGCGGAGAAGCCGTGGATTAAATAAAAAGGCTGTAGATATCAGCAGGGAGACGTGAATCCCGTGGCGAAGCAAGGAAGGGAATGTAGAGACTGGAGCGACGGACAGCCTTATATAGGCAGACAGCCAACAATGTGGGAGATGTTGGAATGGGGGATCCAACACCTCCTCACACGGCGACCGAGCTGCAGGCTATGGACGTATATATGTACGTAAGCAGGATTCAGTTAGCATTGGGAACCCGCGTACCAAATTTCTTGAAGATGGGCCCATAAGTAACAAAGACTGTTGGAAAGTTCAATATGGCAGCCGACAGTGGCATCATACCACTGAAATAAGTATGTACATTGGTTTTGGTTAGCGCAGGGAAGCCACCTACCAAATTTCGTGAAGATGGGGCCATAAATAAGAAAGTTCAACATGGCTGACATTGTCGACCGTTATGACCGTTACGCATAAAATTTTGAAATGAAACCTGCTTAACTTATGTAAGTAAGCTGTAAGGAATGAGCCTGCCAAATTTCATTGTTCTACCCAAATGGGAAGTTGAAGAATTAGTAACGTTGGAAAGTTCAATATGGCAGCCAACAGTGGTGTCATACCACCAAAATAAGTACGTACATCGGTTTCGGTTACCGCAGGGAAGCCGCCAACCAAATTTCGTGAATATGGGGCCATAAATAAGAAAATTCAACATGGCGGACGTTGTCGACCGTAATGACTGTTATTTGTAGAATTTCGAAATTAAACCTGCTTAACTTTTGTAAGTAAGCTGTAAGGAATAAGCCTGCCAAATTTCAGCCTTCTACCTACACGGGAAGTTGGAGAATTGGTGATGAGTGAGTGAGTGAGTCAGTCAGTGAGGGCTTTGCCTTTTATTAGTATAGATAAATATACTAGCAAAATACCAGCGCTTCGCAGTGGAGAAGTACTGTTATGAGTGTTGCTGTCATATATAAATACTAGCAGAATACCCGCGCTTCGCAGCGGAGAAGTAGTGTGTTAAAGAAGTTATGAAAAAGAAAAGCAAACATTTTAAAAATAACGTAAGATGATTGTTAATGTAATTGTTTTGTCATTGATATGGGTGTTGTTGTCATATCTATATATTTATATATATCTGTGTGTATATTTATATATATCTGTGTGTATATATATATATATATATATATATATATATATATAGCAAAATACCTGCGATTGGCAGCGGAGAAGTAAAAAGAAAAGGAAACATTTTAATAATAACGTAACATAATTGACAATGTAATTGTTTTGTCATTGTCATGAGTGTTGCTGGCATATATATATATATACACACAGACACATATATAAACATATATATACATATATATAAATATAATATATATATATATATATATATACACACACAGTTATATATATACATATACTGTATATATACACACACACATATATACATACTGTATATACACATATACATATCTACATATATATCCACATATATATATATATTAGGGGTGGGACTCATTAAAAAAATTAATCCAATTAATTAGAGGCTGTGTAAGAATTAATCTTGATTAATCGTATGTAATCGCACACGTAAATTTGCCCCAAATCGCAAATGTTTTTTTTTAATTTAAAAGGGTTTTAGTGGGTGACAGAATCAAATAATAGACATGGACATGAATATTGTAAACTGAAGCTGTTTTAATTTCTGAAAAAAGCCTTTAAACTGCATTTGAATTCAAAACAGAAACAAAAATATCATCCCTAGTTAAAATTGGGCAGACTTAAAATAAAGTGGTAGTTTAAGTACTTTAAGTACATTTTCAGAATGGTATTGTCTTTAAATAATAATAACCAAAATTTCAACATAAAGTGCAGTTTTTCTTCTTAAAAAAATAAGTCAGAAACATAAAAGGTAATTTGACCAACTTAATCTTTAAACTCTGAGTAACATTAGCCAAAATTATTTTGTACATTAGGCTAAAACAGTGTGATCATTGAACATTTTGTAATTAGATGTAATTAGAATTACTAACGGTCACGGAAGTCCAATGATCCCCAGTAAGAGCCACAAAGTCCGCTTTCTGTAATGCATCTAATTTTGCTTGCTTTTCAGTGTGCACAAAACCATGCTTTTATCAAGGCTTCACTCGGTAGTCGAAATGATCAGTCGTAGGAACGCGCTTTATTCCGACTCTAACATTTTTGTAGCTGTGATGTGTGCATCAGTGTAATGGATGTACCAGGAAATCATGCATTGACAAAAGTTCCGCTTGCTTGGAATTGAAAGTGTGATTAAATGCGTTATTTTTAGCGCGCTATGGAGTACATGCATGAAGCTTCTCAGCTGTGCTTGTGCTAATAAAGGGAAACATTTTAAAAATAACGTAACATGATTCTGAGTTAACCTAATATTTTTTCATACCAAAACCAAGGAGATGCGAAGGTAAAATGAATCGGTAGCGCGTACATACTCAGTGCATCCCTCTCGAATCGAACCTCAATGTCGGCATTAGAGGCTAAGACTCTACAATTGCGCCACAGCATGTGGCTTGTCTATGCGAGAGTATGTACTGTAGATCGGGGTATATATATACATTTATATATATATACCCGCGTATCGCAGTGGAGAAGTAGAAGTTATGAAAAAGAAAAGGGAACATTTTAAAAATAACGTAACATGATTGTCAATATACAGTAATTGTTTTGTGAGTGTTATTGAATGTTGCTGTCATCAAGGATTTGATTATCATTATTTGTTTCAATCAGGTCGTATTTGTAGGATGTGTTGTGTTCAAGTTACATTCCGTGTTTGTCAATCGCTGTAAAGATAAGAGGTTTCATTCATCGATTAGTTTCTTACTGCATCAATAAACAGCTCGTCTTCCTCTTTATCTGAGATGTGACAAACTGCATGCACGGTTTTTTACACTGTCTTCCTTTAGCGGACATTCACTTTTTCCACCGTGTGCTTTGTTTCCGCAGTAGCTGCACTTATGAATATGATTGTATGTATCAGGCGCGCCATATTTTTTGCTGCCTTCTCAATTGTGTAATTCGGTTTTGTTCAGCACTCTTTGGAACTGTTGCTTTTGTCTGTGCACTGCGCCAGTTCACGGAGCCGCTTGGTGTTCTTGCATCGAAGGTTCCCAGCTGTGCTGGTGCCATCTCGTGTGATGTCCAGCTGTAATGTCAGCTAAGACCCGCACTTAAAAGTTTCTCTCGCAGTTTCAATGAGTTTGTGCCAAACACCACCCTGACCATCTCATCTTCCTCTGCATAAGCACAGTCCTTCACCGTGAATATTTACCGGCAGTGTTTGTATTGGATTGCCGCTGATGGACGGCCTTATATGGGCAGGCACTAAATTACAAACGCTAGTGGCAGCCTGTCTATGAACTTAATTTAATATAAACTTACGGTTCACGCCTGCTTTGTTTCGCAGTAGCTGTACTTATGAATATGCTTGTATGCATCATTTGCTTCATAATGTTTTTCTGCCTTCTCAATTGTGAAATGGCGCTTTGTGCTCATCGCTGTTTGGAGTTCTTCCTTGTTCTCTATGTACTTACGTAGGAGGCGTGATGATGTCACACGAAACTCCCCCACGCCATCTCTAACTCAACTCCATTACATTATATGTAGAAAAATAGGTTCCAGTTATGACCCTTACGCGTAGAATTTCGAAATGAAACCTGCCCAACTTTTGTAAGTAAGCTGTAAGGAATAAGCCTGCCAAATTTCAGCCTTCTACCTACACGGGAAGTTGGAGAATTAGTGATGAGTCAGTGAGTCAGTGAGTGAGTCAGTGAGTGAGTGAGTGAGGGCTTTGCCTTTTATTAGTATATATATATATATATATATATATATATATATATATATATATATATATATAAACACACACACACACACATACAGTATAAACATATATACATATACATATATACATATATATACATATCTACATATACACATCTACATATATATACATATATATATACACATTGTAAGATATGGCCGGCCATGTACCCCGGCCAATACCCCCAAGCCGCCAGGTGGAGCCCTCCTTGCAGCATGGAGGTCCCCAGAAGACCAGCAGGGCATTATGGACCATGTAGTTTTTATGCACCGCCCTGCTGGATGCCATGGGGCCACGAGAGGGAGCTGCAGGGAGGACCGAAGAGTTCTTCATGCCCTATGACCCGGAAGTTCGTCATAGGAAGAGCGACGGCTTCCGGGTGAGAAAAACATCATTTACCCTGACCCGGAAGGAATAAGGACTTGTGGACTGTTGGGAAGGAACACCTCCGGGTCAGGGAATATAAAAGGACTATGGGAGCTCCCAGACGAGGAGCTGAGTTGGGAGGCAGGGTGGCTAAGCGTCTGGGAGTGGAGGATTTGTTATTATTCATTGTTTATTGGAGTATTTGGGAGTAGAGGGTGCTTTGTGCACTTTATTATAAAATAAATATCATCTTTGGACTTTTACCTGGTGTCTGACGTGGTGTCTGAAGGTGCAAGGGTGCGAGAAGCATCTTATTCTGTTACAGTTGGCGTAGTCGGCAGGATTCTCTGGCCGTCAGTTTGGCAGAGGACCTGGAAAAATTTTACTGTGGACAGAATACCCCGGGAAGACAGCGTCACAACACACACAGGAAAATCGCCAGAAACCTCACCTTTTTTCAAGTCTATAATGGGAAAAAAGAAGACAAAACAGGGCAACAGCACCAGCGGAAGTTCCATGTTCGTCATGGCCGACACTCGGGATGAGCGACAGGGCTTACTACGGATCGGGAGAGGACTCCGGACGAAGAAACCTACAACGAGGTATGTGCTGCAAACGTAGATAATTTATTTAAAATTACGCATTTTGTACCATGCACATACCTCGGAAAAGATCATCCGGAAGTTCTGCGGGATGCAGGAGAATCTCCCGAAGACAGTGTGGCGCTTTTGTGCGGGCAGACGGACAACGAAAAGACTTCCGTGATTACGGTGCCGGCAAAGGACACGTGACCCACCCGGAAGATTATGGGAAGGAGAAGGTCCGTGTCCAGCTGTTTATGACTTCGCCCAAGAAAAGACGGACTTGATTTTTCCGAAGGAGAAAGGGGTGATGAGCGAAGCACTGCTCAACCCAAAAGAAGGTAAGGAGGGCCGGGAAATGGCTGGTCGATCTGCCGACAAATTAATAAAGGCAGGTCGCAGTCAACCAAAGATGGCGGCCCGGTCCTCGCCTGTAGAGAACTCCAATTCCCAGAAACCCGTGCGGAACCCGCCAGAACACGTGCCGACAGCGGCGAGTTCATTGGCTCCGGCCGGAAGGTATGGCAAACCAGGAAGTAAGCCAAACCCCGGCCGAATTAACTAATTATTTTGACGTGCGGGAACTCGAAAAATTAATCGAGCCCGTGCGGAGTATTTTGCAGACTCTAGAGGCGATTAAGAAGATCGTTGGAGATCTGGAGCGGGCGGCGGCGCCTTTAAGAAGAGTGCGTGAGTACCTGCGGCGCATTGGACCGAGAGCCTCCCGTGTTATGTGATTTGGCGGTACAGACAGGTAAAGCCGGTACCGTATATAATGAAATAGGGACGCAGAGTGACATGGGCCCGTTTAATCCATAGCGGTGCCAAGTGGATGCGTGCCCTACAAGAGAGGCCGGTACAATAACCGAGTGGCCAGCGGAAGGGCTAATCGATCCGGGGCAGCTACACAGTGCTGACTCCCGGAGCGAGACAGCCCTAAAGATGCCGCCACCGGTAATTTATAAAGTAAAAGGGGTGCAGACAGTAAAGGGTCTCTCTTCATCTAGTAGAGAGACTCAGACTGTGGACAAGCCTCAGATCAAGCAGGAGATCCCGAAAATAAAACGGGGGTCTCCTGACAAAGAAAGAGAGAAAGCACCATTAGAGGCGGCAGGGTTTCACTCCCAGCAAAACAAGGGGCGGACCTAACATTTCCTAATTGTTTTCAGTCCCGCAGGGGGAGAATACCAGGAGGACGGAGGCAGTGCTACGGGTGCCGAAGGTTGGGCCACATTTGGCGATACTGTCCTTGGAGAGAGGGGGACAAGATATCAAACTGGAATAATATTCCCCCTAGGTTCTCCAGGGACCAAGATATTCAGATTAATCAAGGCTCAACCGGAATGTCCTCTTGGAGGAAGACTTCCCTCTCGGGGCAGGCCGCTCCGAATCTTTATAATTCGTCGCTGGGGGGGGAATACTGTAAGATATGGCCGGCCATGTACCCCGGCCAATACCCCAAGCGCCAGGTGGAGCCCTCCTTGCAGCATGGAGGTCCCCAGAAGACCAGCAGGGCATTATGGACCATGTAGTTTTTATGCACCGCCCTGCTGGATGCCATGGGGCCACGAGAGGGAGCTGCAGGGAGGACCGAAGAGCTCTTCATGCCTATGACCCGGAAGTTCGTCATAGGAAGAGCGACGGGCTTCCGGGGTGAGAAAAAACATCATTTACCCTGACCCGGAAGGAATAAGGACTTGTGGACTGTTGGGAAGGAACACCTCCGGGTCAGGGAATATAAAAGGACTATGGGAGCTCCCAGACGAGGAGCTGAGTTGGGAGGCAGGGTGGCTAAGCGTCTGGGAGTGGAGGATTTGTTATTATTCATTGTTTATTGGAGTATTTGGGAGTAGAGGGTGCTTTGTGCACTTTATTATAAAATAAATATCATCTTTGGACTTTTACCTGGTGTCTGACGTGGTGTCTGAAGGTGCAAGGGTGCGAGAAGCATCTTATTCTGTTACAACATACATATATACACACATACCTACACACACACACACACATACATACATACACATAAATATACATATATATACACACATACACATATATATACACATACATACCTACATACACACACACATATATATATATATATATATACACACACAGACACATATATATATACATATATATACAGATCTACATATATACAGTATATATACACACATACATATATATATATATATATATATATATACTGTATATACCAAAATCCTCGCGCTTCGCAGCGATGAAGTACTGTTTTTTAATTTTTATTTAGAAGAAAAGAATACCTTTTTAAACTGATGGAAAATATACCAATAACTATATGTTAAGGATCTCTTTGTATACCACGTTGTCAGTTCAGCCCTCCGGTTGTAATATGACCAAGCTGTGCTAGCTTACTGTTGAGAATGCAACGTATAGTTGTCCAGGAGAAAAGCAATGTTGCCTCAAATCAATGGCAACCTTGAGACTTATTAATTGTCATCACGAATCAGAGCTTTACTGGAAATTGGAGGCATTTGAACTGAAATGGGAGATCAGAGGGTATAACAGTGATACGAGGAATACATTCAGAGTGTGGCGCTCTGCTGTTTTTTTGTGTAGCTGCCTTCACACAGCTTCTCCGCTGCTTTATAAATGAACGCCATATAAGGCCGTCCTTTCTCCTTGCTTCGCGGTTCTGTACTGTTTCATTGTTCGTTTATTACGATTGTTATACAGTAGTTATTGTGTAGCTATTTGAGACTTACTTTACTGTTCAGGTACCCATTTCCTTTATTTACTCCGCAGCTTCTACGCTATTTTTTGTTCGTTTATTACGATTATAGATATTTATTGATTCCCTTCTTTAGCTGACTGCCTGCTCATATAAGGCGCGCCGCTGGTTTTTTGTGAAGCAGCCTTTACACAGCTTCTCCGCTGTTTTATGAACGAACGACATATAAGGCCATCCTTTTTTCTTGCTTCGCCAAGGAAGCTGCCTTTTTATTTAATTCACAGGTTCTCTGCTGTTTTATTGTTCGTTTATTATGATTTTTATAGTTCTCTTTGTATAGCACGTTGTCAGTTCAGCACTCCAGTTGTAATATGACGAAGCTGCGCAAGCTCACTCTTGAGAATGCAACGTATAGTTGTCCAGGAGAAAAGCAATCTTGCCTGAAATCAATGGCAACCTTTTGTAGGGTCTGTCCCTGAGACTTATTACTTGTCATCGCGAAGCAGAGCCTTTGCTGGATTATGTGAATTTCCCCTTGGGATTAATAAAGTATCTTTCTATCTATCAATCTACTGGAAATTGGAGGCATTTGAATTGAAATGGGAGATCAGAGGGTATAATGGGAATGCGAGGAATACATTGAGTGTGGAGAAACTCTGGACACAGAGTGTGTATTAACTTGTGGATTTTTCTGTGAGTATTTGTTGGCAGCGTGACTAAGTTGCTTCCGCAAGACCACGTTAGATGTGGAGCTCAGCTCAGAGCATATTCTTTTCCTACCTTGTCAACTGTGTAATGCGTTTTTTGAACAGGTTTGATGTATGGAAGTGATCAGTCGTACTGCGTTCAGTCAGTTCACGTGAGCTGCTCTCTTGTGTGATGTTGCGATGTCCACGGCTTTATTTAATGTTAGCTAAGACCCGGCACTTAAAAGTTTCTCGCTACAGTGATTTTAACTCCGTTACAAAGTGATCCAAAGTCTCGTTTATACCTTGTGTCTTCTCATTAAACTTGTATCTCGCGAATAAAGTATTTGTCGAAGGCATGACAAACGGCAGCGGGAGCGTGTCTATAAACTTAATTTAAACTTACGGTTTACACCGTGCTTTGTTTCTGCTGTAGCTGCACTTATGAATATGCTTGTATGCGTTTTTTCTTCAGAGCTCTTTGGAGCTCTTCCTTGTTTTCTACGTACTGCGTTCACAGTCAGTTCACATGATAATGTGGGAGGCGTGATGATGTGACATGCAACTCCGCCCCCCACGGCCATCGAGCTGCAGTCCATTACAGTATATGGATAAAAATATGTTCCAGTTATGACCATTACGCATAGAATTTCGAAATGAAACCTGCCCAACTTTTGCAAGTAAGCTGTAAGGAATGAGCCTGCCAAATTTCAGCCTTCTACCTACATGAGAAGTTGGAGAATTAGTGATGAGTGAGTGAGTGAGTGAGTGAGTCAGTCAGTCAGTCAGTGAGTGAGTGAGTCAGTGATGGCTTTGCCTTTTATTAGTATATATATATATATATATATATATATATATACAGTACATATATATATGTATATGTATATATATATACTAGCAAAATACCTGTGCTTCGCAGCGGCGAAGTACTGCCTTAAAATTTTTATTAAGAAGAAAATTAAACCTTTTTAAACTGAGGGAAAATATACCAATAATTATTTGTTAAGGATCTCTTTGTATACCACATTTTGAGTTTGGCCCTCCAGTTCTAATATGACCAAGCTGTGCGCTGAGCTTACTCTTAAGCATGCAACGTACAGTTGGCCATGTGAAAAGTAATCTTGTTTCAAGTCTCACAGCTTGGATTGCTGCTGTCATAATCGGTTTGAGTTTCATGGTTTGTTTTAATTACGACAATATTTGTAGGACTTGTGTTGAAGAGACATTCGGCATCTGTCAAGCATTGTAAGTATACAACCGGTTTCATCGATAACTTCACATCCAGTTTTTGAGAGTTTAAACATTTATAAACATCAAAGTGTCCACTACTGAAATTGTCACCTATCAATCTAAGATGTTTTAGTGTCATTGGCAGTTGTCGAAAGGTGTAAAATATTTGGCCATTTCGGTACACTTGAAAGCGACAACTGAACAATTCAGCGGCAGCTATCAACTCACATGCAGATGCATAGGTGAAGGGCTTAAGCGTTTCAATCTTATAGTGCTCCTGTGTAGTATAATTATCTTCCTTTACTGTCATCAGTCCACACGTTGAACCTGTCCCAGTCATTCAATACATAAGACACAATGTTCCTCCGGATATCAAGAGTGAGCCTGATATTGCCGTTCAATATGTAACAAAGAGAATGGAAAAGGTAGGTACCATCTCGGGGTATGGAAACCACTCGGTAAGTGACAGTTCTTTGATCGATGGTGATCACCTCTATAGACATGTTAATGGGGGTACGGTTGGAATGATAAAGGAAAGGGGTACCTGAACAATGTAAAGTAAGTCTAAAATACCTACACAATAACTACAATCGTAATAAATGAACAATAAAACAGCAGAGAAGCCGTGGATTAAATAAAAAGGCTGTAGTTATCAGCAGGGAGACGTGAATCCCGTGGCGAAGCAAGGAAGGGAATGTAGAGACTGAAGCGACAGACAGCCTTATATAGGCAGGCAGCCAACAACGTGGGAGGCGTTGGGATGGGGGACCCAACGCCATCTCACACGGTGACTGAGCTGCAGGCTATGGATGTATATATGTACATAAGTAGGATTCAGTTAGCGTTGGGAACCCGCGTACCAAATTTCTTGAAGATGGGGCCATAAATAAGAAAGTTCAACATGGCGGACGTTGTCAACTGTTATCGACTGTTATGACCGTTACATGTAGAATTTCGAAATGAAACCTGCTTAACTTTTGCAAGTAAGTTGTAAGTAATAAGCCTGCCGAATTTCAGCCTTCTACCTACACGGGAAGTTGGAGAATAATTGATGAGTCAGTGAGTCAGTCACTCAGTGAGTGAGTGAGGGCTTTGCTTTTTATTAGTATAGATATATTTATGTATATATATATGTATATATATATGTATATATATGTATATATATGTATATATATATATATATATATGTAAATATATATATATGTATATATATATATGTATATTAGTTTGGAATTAAAAGGGGCGACTCAGCTGGCACCCCAACAGTTTTTGGGACTCAACCTGCATTTATTTACATGTCCACAGGTCCAAAACACATGCATGCTTTTTTCCTTATTGCTTCATTGTCCTTTCTCCTGCGTGTTCATTGGTTGTCAGGTCTTGCACATGCTGAACCTGCCTCTAAAATTTAATACAAAATCGAAGTGAGCTGGTCTGAGACTACACAACTATAAGTCACTGGAGTGCACTGTGACTGCCTCCAATATGCTAAGATTGTGTAAATGGAATCTGAGTGTGAAAATCACTGGAAAAGTAATGTAATGTGTCAAGGCCTTTAGGCTCAATATAAAGCAGATAGGGGAGAAAAACAAAGAACTAATAAATACGTTACCAGCATAACACAGTAATAAAAGGTAACGCATAATGCAATACTCGAAGACAAATAATAGGAAAGAAGCAGAATTTACAAAATAATATTTATAAGACAAAGAGAAGATGACAAACAAAGAAGAGATGATTGAACCATAGATGAAACCTTGCCTTTTGCATAATTGCTTCCAAGATGAATCTGATCAGCATCCTACAATGAAGCATGACTTTTAGAGTGGGAGGGTTAGGGTCACCTATGGGGAATGGGTTCAGAACCCATTGCAACCCACTAACTTTATTAACAATAGCAACTCTCAATGCACTGGCAGACCCAGCAGTTGAGAGATGCTACTTTACTGGTCTCTTAGTGAATAGTAGCCAACCCACGGCGTAGCATACGCCACATAATTATGTATTGATGGGTGAACACTTCCTGAAAGACACAGTTGTCCAAATGGGATTGGTCTTGAGGATACAACTGTAGGTGAATAAAAAGATGTAACTCTGGAGAGGGCAACATACAATACGGTGTTTTGCACGCTGCATACAGCGATTCATATTCGCAACAAACTGTTTTAAATGCCGCATACAGTGATTCACATCCGCGACAAACATGAATCTTCTTAGATGGTGCTGTTGCGTCCACCCACGCTCTCGAAGCATACACACCGCCTGGTGCAAGAGCAACCAACAGAGACCCGCCCACCAACTGTAAGACCATGGGACACCCCTCGCAAACTGTTCTACACACTGCATGCAGCGTTTCACATCTGCAACAAACAAACTGTTTAACACACTGCATACAGCGATTCACATCCGCGACATGATTTTTCCTAGATGGTCCTGTTTACATAATGAAGAATAGAAAAATAAAAGACACAGTAAGAAAAGAAAATAACACAGAATAAGAGTAAGGTCCAATGGCCAGGGTGGACAGAAAAAACAAAAAAAAACTCCATACGGCTGGAGACAAAAATAAAATCTGTAGGGATTCCAGACCATTAGACTGCCCAGTCCCCTCTGGGCATTCTACCTAACATAAATGAAACAATCCTCTTTGGATTTAGGGTTCTCATGGAAGGACTTGATGATGATGGTCACATAGACTTCTGGCTTTTAATCCATTCATAATTGTTGGAACATCATTTTAAAGGATTGTTTTAAGGATCCCATGGGATACCCCTCGCAAACTGTTTTACACGCTGCATATAGCGATTCACTTCCGCGAGAAACATGCCTCTATGAACAATCAACATGGCTCAGAGGTGCATGTGGACTCTACAACAGACGAACATAAATGACGCCGTTTTTCCTGTGTCATCGCGTCCGAGTTAGTGGCCGTGGTTCTGCGAGTTGTCGTCGTATCCAATGGTCTTAGAGTTGGTGGGCATGGCTCCTTCCTGCGTGCGCCATGGGCGTCTTACTTGTCGGCAGCTTAGTGAATCCACGCCCCTTCCGGCGTGCTTTCCATGGGTGTCTTGCCTTAGTGAATTATATATATAGATACCCAGTGATGAAATAGTACCCCTTCCAGGGTTGGTTCCAGCCTTATGCACACTGTAGGACAGGCTGGTATCACTCTATACTATACCCCTACTCCTGAAGCTTACATCAACTCCTCTCCACCCTGATCTGAATAATCAGACTAGAAAATAGACTGACATGTGGATGATTTTTTATAATTTTATAACAATCTAGACAAGAACAGGACATTCAACCCAACAACGCTTGTCAGTCCTATCCACTTAATTCTTCTAACAAAACATCAAGTCAAGTTTTGAACAGTCCCTAAAGACCTACAGTCTACTACACTACTTGGTCACTTATTCAGTGTTGTTTATACTTCTCTGTGTGAAGAAAAAATTGTGTTTCTGCAAAATTTACTCTTAACAAGTTTCCAACTGTGTCCCTGTGTTCTTTGATGCATTCATTTTAAAGTCACAGTCTTGATCCACTGCACTAATTTCCTTCATAATTTTAAACACTTCAATCATGTCACCTCTTAATCTCCTTTTTCTTAAACTAAAAAGACTCAGTTCTTTTACTTTTTCCTCATAACTCATCTCCTGTAGCCCTGGAATCATCCTAAGCACTCTTCTCTTGACTTTTTCTAGTGCTTCTATGACATTTTTGTAACATGCAGACTAAAACTACACACAGTACTCCAGATGCATTATGGAGCTTGAGCATAACATTCTTGGACTCTTGGACTCTATGCATCAAGATGCTATATAACCTCACATTCTGCTGGCCTTCTTAATGGCTTCTGAACACTGTCTAACAGTTCACAGTGCTCAGTCCAGTATGACTCCTAAATCCTGCTCATAAGGCATACTTTTGTATTTCAGACCATCGATTGTGTATTCAAACCTTACATTTTTACTTCCTACATGTAATACTTTTCATTTATTTACATTAAATTTCATCTGCCACAAATCTGCCTAAGCCTGCATGCTGTCAAAGTCCCTCTATAATGATTCAATGGATTCAAGATTATCTGCTAATCCACCTAGCTTGATATTATTTGCAAACTTAATCAACTTGTTATTTATATTCCTATCTAAGTCACTTATATATATGTATTAAAAACAGCAGCGGACCAAGCACTAATCCCTGACAAACACCACTCTTAACATCAGCCAATCCTGATAGGATTCCTGGCACCATTACCCTCTGCTTCTTGTGTATGAGCCAATTTTGCACCCATCTACAAACAACATCCCGACCTCCCACTTATTTTAGTCTGATGCCCACCCTCTCATGTAATACCTTATCAAATTTGTTTTAAAACTGGTATAATAATATATAACAATTGATATGATCATGTCAGAGTTAAGGGTTAACACTGTTTGTGGGACACAGACATCTAAAATGATCATACACTAAACACTACAAATAAAACAATATTTCCTTAAAGATGTGACAGTTCCACCCAACACAAGCATCCTACACAAGGAAACAAGTAAAAAAAATCAGCAAATTCAAAGACCTGCAAATTAAAGTGAGTGGGATGTGGAATATGAAAACAAAAGTGGTGCCAATTGTTATTGGAGCCCTGGGACCCATCAAAAAAAGACTTTGAAAATTGTTTAGGACAACTGCCTGGCAGACAATCATCTTATGAACTGCAAAAACTCACCGAGGCTCATGAGAACAGCAGCACGTAAACTAAAAAAAAAGTGGATTAATGCTTAAGAGATTTATTAATTGCCAGGATGCAGTGTAAATAATAGTAATAATAGTCATGGAATTTTTCTAACCTTCTTAATCCCGACCAGGGTTGTTTGTTTTGAGCTGGAGCACAAAGCAGAAACAAGTCCATTAGTCCATCTTAGGGCAAACACATGCCAATTTAGTGCCACCAATTCACCTAACATGGAGGAAACCCACACAGATGTGGGAAGAACATAAACACTCCATGCGGGGAGGACCAGGGATGCAAAGCATGGTCTCCTTACTGCAAGGCAGCAGCACCATCATGCCATCCCCATAATAACAATTATTATTATTGTGAAGAAGAAGATGTAGAGGAAGAAGAAAAAATTTACTATGCCAATGATGTTATTCATAATAATTTATATTAATCAGTCAGTCAGTCATTATCCAACCCGCTATATCGTAACACAGAGTCACGGGGGTCTGCTGGAGCCAACCCCAGCCAACACAGGGTGCAAGGCAGGAACAAATTCTGGGCAGGGCGGCAGCCCACCACAGAATTTATATTAGTATTATCAATAATAAAAAATGTATTAACATAAATTATATCGAAGATCATTATCAAGTCAAGTTTGTTGATGACGCAGCTTTGATGGGCCTGATCTCTAACAACAATGAGCAGGCTAACCTGGATGAAGTGGAGAGTCTGCCATATTGGTGTCAGGCCAACAGCCTTCTACTGAATGTCAACAAGACAAAGGATCTGATTGTGTACTTTGGGAG
This sequence comes from Polypterus senegalus, assembly GCF_016835505.1. Taxonomy (NCBI): domain Eukaryota; kingdom Metazoa; phylum Chordata; class Cladistia; order Polypteriformes; family Polypteridae; genus Polypterus; species Polypterus senegalus. The sequence continues at coordinate 169,956,694 of NC_053162.1, forward strand.
GAAACAGTAAAGGCAATACCAACCTGTCAGAATTAACAGCACACAAGTGGAGAGGGTGAACAGTTTCAGATACCTCGGTGTTCACATCACCGAGGACCTGAGCTGGTCCAAGCACATTAACACCTTGGTGAAGAAGGCATGGCAGCATTTGTACCACCTGAGATGCCCCAGATTTTAGGCTGTCCTAGCAATTCTAAAGAACTTCTGTACATCCACCACTGAAAGTATCCTGACAGGAAGTATCACCGCTCTGTTTGGGAACAGCCCGCAGCAGGACCACATGGCTCTGCGAGAGATGGTGCAATCAGCTGAACATATCTCAGGGTGTGTTAAAAAATAAAGATATATTATTATAAAATAACAGAATGTTCTCAAAGCTACAAATTCAGGGTCAGTAGGGAGGAGTAAATTCCAGCAGCATTGGGTACCAGCCAGGATCGAGCTCTGTAAGCAAAATTCCATCACAGAACCCATTCATGCACACACCAACACTTCTCTCCAGGTAGTCCAGTTTGGTGCTGCATCTCAAAGATGTTTGTGTTATGTTAGTTGACAATTCCAAACTGACCTGCCATGAGCAAGTATGCATATGTGTATAAGTATACCCTACGATGGGCTGGTAATCCCCAGGATAATCCCACTTTGATTTCAGCCTCCTACTTGATACTGCCAGGGCAGGCACCAGTTTTCTACAACCAGTCAGTTGAAAAAAAAAGTAATTAACGGATAGTTTGAAATTAATTAAGAAAAACAATAAACAGAATTGACATTGTGACATAAAAATAAATAATAAAAACATGAAACATTAACGGAGTGACTTTAATTCCTCCAATTCTGGAAATACTGAAATAGTCCATGTAATCACACATTTCAAAAAAAGATAAAAGTCAGCATCAGTTTTGAGACTTAAAAAAAACAGAATGTTAATTAAAAAAGAATAATAACAATAAAGAACTGCATAACATTTAAAAAGAAAATGCTGCGTCAGTATTGTGTCTTTAAAGCAGCTGAAACCCTTTATAAAAACAATAGAAGCTGCGTCAGCATGATGACTTGAAATTGAAAAATAAAAGAAAACCCTGAATCAGCAGTATGACTAAAATATACTTTAAATTGTTAATAATAATAATAATAATAATAATAATAATAATAATAATAATAATGAAGAACTGAATCTGTGTTGTAACTTCAAGGAAATCAGTATTTTTAGAAATATTGGTAACTTTTAGCAAATGTAACTAGTAATGAAGAGGCTGTATGCACTGGTAACTGCAAGCAAAAAAGTGAAGATGTATTATTGTAATATTCTCAAACCCATTTAATCCAGATCAGAGTCAGGGGTACTGCAGTCTATCCTGGCAACACTGGGTGAAAGGCAGTAACCAGCACACACTCACACTGGGCCAATTTGGAATGACCAAGTAACATAACACTCCCATTATTGAGGATGTGGAAGGAAGACCCACACAAACATGAGGAGGCAATGCAAACTCCACACAGACAACACCAGGGCAATGGATTCAAACTCAGGATGCTGGACCTCTGATGCAGCAGCACTGACAACCATGCCACAGTTCCATCCTAATATTATGCTGCTGTTAATAATTTGAACAGGTATTTAAAAAAACTTTGAAATCTATCTTTGCATTTTGATTTTGAAAAAAAAGCTGTCACAAATAACATTATTATTATTCTGTAGATAGAACTTTATTTGTTCTCAGTGTTAAATTTGGCTTTTTACAGAAGCTCAATAGATGCAGTAGATTGATAGATATGATAGGCACTATATGATAGATAGATAGATAGATAGATAGATAGATAGATAGATAGATAGATAGATAGATAGATAGATAGATATAATATAGTCTGAACACACACCCGAATGATTAAAAAGGGAAAAAAATAAAAAGAAAGAAAAACGTCTGACTTTACAGTTAAAGTTACAGTAAGGCACTATACAGGTGAATTGCCGCTGGTATAAAAGAGCACCCGCAACATTTCTTGACACTATCATTATTATTATTTTTATTGTTGTTGTAGACATCATGGTGGCAGAGTGGTTAACAGGTGTTTACAACTCTAGAAACCTGAATTTGATTCTTAAACAGTTCTTAAACAAAATTAATGCTTTCATCAAATATCTGTATGAGCTTACTTCTAGTTTTATTTTATTGATTGATTTTTCCATTTTATGGTAACAATTGCTATGAAGCATTATTAGTATTTTTACATGGTTTTGCTTTTTCTGCCTGTGTACAAGTTTTTCTGGACACTCCATTTTCCTTTTAGTTAGGAGTAGATTTCTTGGTGACTTTGCAGTTGGCTGAATGAGGAGTTTTGTGTAATTGTGCCCACCAATGGATTGGTGCCCCATTCAAGACTGGTCATTGCCATACTGTGGATAGATACAATTTCAGCATGACATAATAATAATAATAATAATAATAATAATAATAATAATACAAAAATCACTTTTTTGAAATGTATATTTCTTTGTGCATACAGTATGTTCTTTCTGTTTATTTTTCTACATTATTTTTCAAGTTTATGTTGCGTAGTTTTTAGCTAGATTTTAAATTTTAGTATAATGTGCTAATAAACAGAATTACCAAATACAGTGATTTTATCAAACCTGCTTAATCCCATTGAAGGTCTTGGGTAATGAAGTCTGATAGTTATGTTATTATTTTTGTGCAAAGTAGCTAATGCCCCTGCCTCACAGATTCAATGTCCAAGGTCTGAATCCCTTACCCGGTCACTGTATATGTGGACTCTGTATGTTTTCCTTTATCATTCTTGATTTTCCTACCATATCCCCAAATTTAAGTACTGTATGTTTGGCACACTTGTCATCCTAAATTTGTCTTGTGATGGACTGTTTCCTTATGCAGGATTTGTTGCTGCCTTGCACCTGATACAATGACAATGGCTCCAACAATCCAGAATTTGATGAAATTTGTATGAAAATTACATATTAATAAATTATTTTATCATTGACATAAACTCAAAAAAGAAAATGCAGCTTTGTTCTTTGACTGAAAAATACTAAAGTATCCCCATATCCATTAAAAGAACCTACATAACCCCATAGCAGGTTCATTGAGGGCTGAGAGCTTATCCTTGACTGAAAAGCAAGAGCCAGTCCTGAACCAGTGCCAGTCCATCAAAGGGTACTCTCATTCATACCAAAAAAAGTTGAAGCAGACAATTAACCAGCATGAATGTATTTGTGATGTGGAAGGAAAACTAGAGAATACTTAGAAAAACCCACATTGATGGATATACAAAACCATTAAATAATAATAAAAATGATGCATCAGCTTTGAGAGTGGATAATGGAAAATCAGTTTAGGAGTAATGATAATAAAAGTTGCAGTACTGCTGTGAAGTAAGAATTCTACATATTACATACACTTGCAGCCACATACAGTATACACTCACTGGCCACTTTATTAGGTACACCCGTTCAACTACTTGTTAATACAAATATCTAATCAGTCAATAATCACATGGCAGCAACTTAATGCATTTTGGCATGCAGACATTGTTGAGACGACCTGCTGAAATTCAAACCAAGAATCAGAATGGGGAAAAAAAGTGATTTAAGTGACTTTGAACGTGGCATGGTTGTTAGTGCCAGACGGGCTAATCTGAGTATTTCAGAAACTGCTGATCTACTGGGATTTTCATGCACAACTTTCGCTAGTGTTTACAGGGAAAATATCTAGTGAGTGGCAATTGTCTCGGAGAAAATGCCTTGTTGATGCGAAAGATCACAGGAAAATGGCTAGACTGGTGTGAGCTGACAGAAAGGCAACAGTAGCTAAAATAAGCACTTGTTACAACCAAAGTATGCTGAAGAGCATCTCTGAACACACAAAATGTCGAACCTAAAAGGAGATGGACTACAGCAGCAGGAGACCACCCAGGGTGCCACTCCTGTCAGCTAAGAACAGGCAGTTGAGGCCACAATTCGCACAGGCTTACCAAAATTGGGAGATATTTTCTTGGAACACGTTTAGCCCATTAGTACCAACTTATATATATATATACACACACACACAAACACTGTATATAAAACATCTACTTGTGTAAGTGTGTGTATCTGTCTGTCTGTCCGATGTAAGAGGTGGAGTCGGGGTAATGGCTCTGCCTCCGAGGAAACAGCCTCTAACACAAGCAAGGCCAGCACATCAGCAAAATTAAACCTCAGAAGAAAGTCAAAATCGCTTAGCGGCTAACATCAGCAAAACATTGGCAAAACATTATCCCTTTTACTTTTCTGCCGATAATGCCCAAGTGATGCAAGCACGTCGGCAAAATGAATCTCGCTAGGAGAGAGATACCCAAAGTAGTTCCTTTCAATTACCTGACATCTCTACATTTCAGTTTTTTTCTGACAATTTCAATAGTTTCTAGGACCCTGGGTTTTTTACAGCATGGGCTTACACACCCTATATATATATATATATATATATATATATATATATATATATATATATACATATATACATATATACATATATATATATACATATATATATATATATATATATATATATATATATATATATATATATATATATATATATACATATATATATATATATATATATATATATACATATATATATACATATATATATATATATATATATATATATATATATATATATATACATATATATATATATATATATACATATATATATATATACATATATATATATATATATATATATATATATATATATATATATACATCCGTCTCCATTATCAAAATCACTTTTCTGGGATGTGTGCGCATTTAAACCTATACATAATGAAGTCTTTGTAGGGACATGAGGACTAAATAAAAAAACTTTGAAAAGTGATGGAAAGAGGTATGGCCTAGTGGTTTAGGAACAGAGGCATATTCCACTGCTTTCCCCCCGAAGAATCCTAAGTACGGATATGTGTTTACTTCAGATCTGATTAACAGCAAAAAATTCCTAGAAGTGGCACTGCCGTGGTGTCTGGAATAAAAGGCACTATATAAGCATTATCGCGTGTAAATGTAAATTGCATAAATGAACAGGCAAGGCTTTGTGAAGGTCCGTCAGGATCACCGAACTGGGAGTCCTTTAACCAGAAATACCGCCGATGGTGCAGCAAAAGAAGGCAGGTCGCAGTAAACAGGAAAGTGGATTTTGTCAGCCGGTTCCCGTCATCACGTGCTTTCTCTTTGGGACGCGGGATTATTTTTTTTTTCTGGTCTGAGCGGAAGTAGACGTGGGAAGCCGAGGCAGTGAAAGGCCCAGGCGGATGGATTGGGAAGGTATCGGTGCTTTTGCTGAAAGTCGGACACAATTTTCCCCAAAACGAGAAATGTGATTTACAGTGAGTGGCTTGCAGAATAGCATTTTATGAAGAAGAACGTGTGAAATGCGAGATAGTGAAATGAGGTGTGCACACGAATCCCGAAGGCCGGCCGAGAGAGAGTAACAGCACTGTGGATTTTAAAAACATCATGGAGACGCGGAGAGACAACAAGTGAGAGGAGCACTTTGGGAGTCTGTTTTTCACCTTTTAGGCTGATTTTTTTTATACTTTTATTGCTTTCCTGGAATACCGAGTTGAACGGCGTTTTAAAATAACGTTTTTTTGATTTATTTTTTAGTACCACTCTAAACTGCACCGTCTTATCGAGAGCCTTCTCCGTCCCTCCCCGGTGGGGGTGAACGAAAAGTTTGTGGAGGAGAGCGAACGAGAACGCGGCGGCGACTCAAAAGGCGCATCAAAGGAGAAGGATCCCCCACAACTAACAAGCGAAAGCACTGCTCATGTTTCCCTATTTAATTTCCACCGGAGTACCGGGAACATTGTGTAGAAGGACAAGAGAGTCTGGAAGATAATTCATATTTTGTTTGTTGGAGGAAGGGGAAAAAAGGGTCGGATTGCGAGAGCTGAGATTTATTTAAATCGACGAACATTCTTTTCAATGGGGACTCATCCCGAAATGGAGTTTGGATACATGCTGTGCGAACGCTTGCTTTAGAATCTTATGAAGAAAGTGGGGTTTCCGTCAAAAAGAAAGAAGAAAAAGAGAGCGCGCGAGAGTCGCGCGCACCCCTGCTCTCACACTCGCGCCCTTGTCTCTGTCTCGCGCGCGCTCTCGCTCAATCCGCAGCCCTCACCCTTGCAAGTTTTCCGTGCGTACACGCGCTCTCCATCAGCTGCCTCCTCCTCCTCTTCGCTAGTCTCCCGGCGTGCACGCGTGCACTCCCTCCCGGATCAGACGGGGCTGCGATGGGAAGTCGCCCTCTGCTTCCATTCTAACAACAAAAGCAGATTGCGGGGGGCATGATGGCCGAAGTCGTTCCCATTTGAAGGGACTGGAGGATCTGCGAGCGACATGCAGTGACCCGGCTGGAGGAGCCGAGCCACGCTGCGCTCACCCTGTCTGCTTGTTTGTTTTTGTTTGTTCTTGGATGCTGCCAAGAAGACAAAATTGACAAAAGGGATTAAACTGCCGGGGCACACAAAAGGCGATTTGTCCCAGAATCTTCACCGATTTTTTTGGGGGGTTTGTTTTAATTTATTTATTTATTTTTTTTCGGAGTGCAACACAGGGAGACCTGGCTCATCCGTTACACGTTGGATGTGCGTGGATAGAAACGAGACCTCCACGTGCAAAAAGCCTTTGCAGTGTTTTTTTAACACAAACTGACTTCTTGTACGGACCTGCGTTGCCAAATCGCTTACATCGCCATCATTTTGAAGGATCTTTTCTAAAAGGCTCAGATTTGCTGTTGGGAAGCCTCCCGCTTTGGATTGTTCGACTTTGGTTATTCTTTTGTGGTGTGGGTGGGAATTTGGGGTTTAAAATGCAAATTGGATAAAAAAGCCCCGAAGTAAAACTAAGAACCAGAGAGAGCCCAATGAGCGGCACACAGTCTACAATCACTGACAGGTACGTGAAACCATAAAATAAGTGGGTGAGGGCAATAGGGGCGTGGTTTGTATGACCCCCAACCATCATTAAGTTATGCTCAGTTTTTGTTATGACGTTAAAAGGAGGCGAATCTGCAGTACTGGTGAGTTTTGGATGTGGATGCCGGCAAGAGCGTGTTGTTGGTAAATCTGTAATTTATGTCTGGCCGTCATGTAGCATGCAGTGAAAGAGAGTCGAGATATGCTAAGAATGCGCGCTCTTGAGTGGTCGCACTGACGCAGATTTGGCGCGGTAGCGCGCACGCAAGCTTTAGTCTCTTATAGGTAAGGGTTTGTGATCAAAATAAAGAGGGGAGATAAGCGTACACGTGTTTGGGAATGTAAATTGTGCTATATATTTGTACGTATGTTTGTATATATGAAGAAATACCGTGTGAATATTAGTCCTGGTTCTTTATGCAGTAAATGGAAGTGTGCTTATTTTGAACCATGTCTGGCTCTGAGTTTCAAACAGGCAGGAATTACATCTGACTGCTTCAGTTAGTCATTTGTTAATGCTGTACCTAATGGATGCCATAATGTTCCATACTGATTATTGTGCAGTATTTTATGATGTTTATAGTGTCATTGCACTATTTGTTTCCATTTTATTTGTAACACTAATTTATTTTATAATATTGGACAAGTACCAGTAGGTTTTTAAATAGGCATAACTTTCCAGACGTGTTGTTGGGTTGAGGCAAATGGAGCAAATTGCAGCATCACTGAGCGCAAGGCAGTAACCAACATTTGATTGAGTGACAATCCATCACAGGGCCCACATGCAGCTTTGGCACTTTGAACAGAGTAAACTTAAATCATGTAGTGAAGCGTAGTTTAGTGTAGTTCAGAGGTAATACAAGAAGAGTGATTCTCTGATGTGAGCTTAAAGATCAGTGTAGTGGAGGCTTACTAAAAGAGCTGAGGTTTAGACTCCAAGACAGATTAAGCCTTTCAACGTCATCTATCTATACATCATTTCCTGGATGGGCAGTGGTTTTACTTTTCAGTGTTCGAAACTGTGAGAATGTGAATGTGGGAGGTTTTCAGTGTTAGTATTTTGGGATAGTACTGCAGGATGTTCTGCTCGACCTCTTCCAAATACAACAGGCAGTGCTGCTTGTCCACTGCTTTTCTGTTTTCCTAGTGCAGATGAACTTTATCCATCATGGGCTTCAGTTTTTTGTAGTGTTAGTACAGACTGATCTGCCACAGCTATGTTTATTGTTTATATCTGTAATCCTTTAGCAGGATCAGGTATACTGTCAGGGTGTATAGTCCTACTGCATTTTTTCTCTTGTTTGTGCTACTTTTTGGCAACACATGCTTTTTTTGACTTGTTGTGCCATAGTAGTGATATTTCTTCTTTTTATGTTCTCTGCCACCTTTTCTGTCTTGTCATTTTGTGTACTTCCTCTTGGTCTCATTTCTACCATCATCATTAATAATTGATCTCATCTTGTTAATTATTGAGCAATTTGCTAGAGAAACAGGTATAACTTGATTCTGAGAAAGTGTTGTTGAGTCCGATACTTAAAGTTAATGTAACAATGTTTATTAAAAGCATGAGTGAAATAATGGGTCTTGAGCATAAATGTAATGTTGGTGGAACATAATGAAGAAATGTAGTTTCCACATAGTGGAAGCCACAAAATACAATCATAAGAAATCTGACAAATGAGAAGCAACCATGCACTTCTTCAAACCCGTTTGAATAGCTAATACCTAAGCTTTCCCAATATCTCATCCAAATTCATCTCAATGGTTGTCAATGTTTCTGTTTCAACTACATGCCTAGGTAGTTTGTTCCAGATTTGCATAACTCTCTGCATAAAGAAGAGCTTCCTGCCTTGTACTAAGTGCACTTTATCATACTTGATGATACCAGTGGAAATTTTGTGATTAATCTTTAAGTTGATAGAATTCTGTTGGATCTGCTTTATCAGTGACCTTGAGGATTTTGAAGACATAAATTATGTCTCCATGCTATCTCCTCTGTTCAAGACTGAACAGGTTTAATTCTTTGATTCTGTCAGAATATGACATGTCCTTAAGTCCTGGTATGCACTTATTTGCTCTCCTTTGCAAAGCTTCAAGTGCTGTGGTGTCTTTCTTGTAGATTGGTGACCAGAACTGCACATAATACTCCATGTGCAGTCTACACTAGTTCAATGTCCCTTGATTTATATTCAATAGTTTTCTGATATAGTCGTACATTTTTTTTTTTTTTGCCTTTTTGATTGTTTCTGCAAATTGCCACATTGCTTAGTCAATGAAAATGACTAACAAACACCCAAGTCATTCTGAGAAGTTGCTTGCTTTAGGACAGTGTCTCCAATCTTGTATTTTATAATTGATGTTCCTTTTGCCCACGTGTGAAATTGTTCACTTTTCCACCTTGAACAGTAATGTTTACCATGAATTGTGCATGCCTCCAGAGGCTTGCCAATCAAGTTGTACAGATCTTTGCCCTCATACTTTTGAATTATAATGGGCACAATGATTTGTGACTGTCAGGGTGGCAACCAAACAAAGCATATATCTGCAGCTATAGGTACAAACCAGGAACCAGTTATGGACAGGATGCCAGGTATTAATGAGGCGTGTTAATTCGCAGACCCTCAACAGTCTTTTCTCGACTTATCACCGCATTTCTCAGTTTTGAAGGAAACCTGTGTAGCCATGTGGAGAACATGCAGACTTGACTGGATGTCTGTGATCTTAATTTTTTTTTTCGACTGATACATTTATTCCCCAAATGAAAGGGTATAACGGTGTAATATGGGAATAGGTATGATCTTACTTGGAAGTGAAGTGTACTGTACCTGTATTAATATTGTCTACATAGAATATCAAGGTCCTGTTCCCTGGTAGCTGCTTTAATAAGTTGTTTTCTTTAATGTGTTATGAGGATGTATGTAGTTTGTTTTTCCAGGATAGCACAGCAGTGGAAATACTGCTCCCCCGTACAGTGACCTGCATCCAAATCAACATTTATGTACTACTGAGTTTTCACATGGCTTTTGTTTTGGGTATTGTGGCTTCGTCCCATGTGATAAAACATGTAAGCTTGGCTTACTTTTAGCTAGTGATTTGTGAAGGTACTGTACAGCATGTGAAAGGCACAGTCCGTGTTTGTTTGGTTACTGCCTTGAATCTAAGGGTGTCATTACACATATTGTTTTCCAGTAAAAGTGTAATTGATAAGCCAATATATTAGACTATGGATCTCCATCACATTGTTCATTCTGCAGCTTTAATGTTATGTCAAGTTTAACATCGTGGTATTTTAAAATGTTAGAGTAATTCGGGTAGGGAGGATAAATTTTTTTTGCATGAGCATTTCAGTCTCCCCAGAACATCCATCCATCCATCCATTTTCTAACCCGCTGAATCCGAACACAGGGTCACGGGGGTCTGCTGGAGCCAATCCCAGCCGGCACAAGGCAGGAACCAATCCTGGGCAGGGTGCCAACCCACTCCCCAGAACATACTTGATTTAATGTTTACTTGAAAACTAGGACTTCTCATTTTTGCCTAACAAGCAAAAAGTGCAGAGTTGGCAGCAGCAACTAATGTTGCCTTTCAACTCATTTTGACATTCAAAACTTTAGAAGTGCTGGTCCTCCAATTTCTAGTGGAACAGTTTCTGGTGGGATATACACAATTCTTGTAGACCTCTTTTACACACTTATTTTGTTACATTTATTACCTGAAATTGGCTTATTGATTCATGTAATTTTTCACCTGTTCCTTGTTCAAACACTTTTTTCTGTTAGAAGGTACAATATATTCAATTTTCTTGGTGTAGTGTATCTTTCAAGTTCCTTGTTATTTCCTTATTATATTTTTACATCTACTTATACAACATTTATTTTGAAAGCAAACCCTATTTATGATTTTTAAATGTGGATGCCTTATGGAATAATCATGTTGTTAATGGAAAAACACTAAGTGTAATTGAATCGTAATGAACACCACCATCATAATGAACACCACCTAAAGTTCTTTTTTATACATTATAGTTCTAACCTGCTTCTTTAAGTGGAGCTAATGATCTTGGCATAACATTAATATCTGAATCTATAATTTTACAGTTGTGCAGCAGGCATTGCACTCTCAAGAACACACCTGCATACTTTTCTAAGTGGTGGATTATTCACCTGATTAAAATGTTTTGTTTACATTGAGACAATAATGGGCTATGACCTCTTTTTGTAAACCACTTAGTCCTCATGGAGTCCTTTATACAGTGTAGCCATTCTTGCAGCCCTAGATGGGCTTTTTTGCCTTGCTGTGGTCTTTCAAGGTAAATGGTGTAGGGATATCAATGTAATTGTGGATACCATTTTGGAGCTTTTCTAACAGGAAATGTGGATAATTTCTAAACAATACGTGAATCATCCTTTAAAGTGTTTTTATTTTTTTTTTTTTTTTTCTCTCTTCAAGGTTTGTTTGGTTATATAAATAATTAACAAAGATCACAGAGCCCAAGGGCTTTTGACTGTGAAATGGAGTGAATCTGAAAAGTTTCCTTAATCTTCTGTGACTTTGCTATATATTTACATTAAGGTAATTATAAGTTAGTGTTTTAAGAGCAGTGACCAAAAGCATCCACATTTTAGTTCTAGTCTTATCTAACTTCTTATGATTTACTTCCCTATCTGAAATGTGTAACATATGCAAATGAATGACAGCTTAGATAGGTGACATTGTGTTTCCTCATGCCATGCAATGTACAGTGTTCCCTAAACAAAAGTAATAGCATGCAAAAAAGAAATTGTATTTCACTTTTACGTAAGGATGTTAGTTTTTGGTTGGCATTGCAGATGTTTTAGCTAGGAGCGATGATTTTTTTTTTTTTTTTTCTCCTCGTCCACTTGTGGTTTAAACCCAATTTTATTTTACGAGTGCCTTTGAGACATTTCCACTGTGACCCTTAGGATATTAAATACAGCATCATTCTGTAACTAGGAATCCTGTAATAACTTACAAGTCATATTTCAGAAATCATTGTTAGGTTATATTGACTTTTCAAAATATTAAGGAGCTCAATTATTGAAATGTTAATGCAATTAATTTCTAACTTGGGCATTGAATTGTAAACTCTAACATGACACCTCTGTTGTTTGTAACGCTGTTAGAAGAATATTATCTTTCCATTCTTCATTGCTCATTTCAGATGTTTTCTTTTAAATCTCCCTCTGTTCACTGCAAAATTTGCTGCATTGAATTGAAGTTTTTTTTTTCTCTTTATTTTAAGGAACAGCTTGTTTTGCATAAGGTTGTGCGACAAATGTATTTATTAATTGATTCTTGTTGGTGCAGGTTTCTGGCATCTTTCAGAAAGGGTAATCAATTAAATCATTAAAGGTTTAAGAAATTCCCCTGCATTTTCTTTTTATCAGGTCACAGCCTTACCAGAATTTAATTCCCCATACAAATGCATACTCTGTTTTCCGGTTTTGTGGCACAGCACACGTGATATCAGATGAAACCAAGATGTAAATGAGCCCAAATAGATTTTCAGGCCAAAAATGCTTCAGAACATGGAAAAGTATTGCTGCAAATGTAAAGAAAGGAAATTCAGGGCACATTGCCAAATTTGAAATGTCCAAGTAATGGCCATTACATGGACATAAAGAGAGGCTTCTTGGGTGTTTAGTTTCCATTCAGAGCAAAAACTGCTAAAAGCTGATAATGTAAACAAATGTTTAAGTTTTTGAAACTTGACAGATTTAAATTTTTAGCATCTCTTCCATTCAAACTTTGTTTTCTACTTCTGTCCCCATAATAGTAGTCTCTTCCAAATCATATATGTATGGTACGTCCTCGGTACATCTGCTTCCATCCTGATATGGTTAAAGTTCTTTAGCAACGTCTATGGTGTCAAGCTAGATGTGTTTTTTTTTTCCCCCCTTCCTCTCTTCACTAGTCCAGTCACATTTCACTTGGATATGCCATTGTTCGTGGCAAAAAATGCTCAGTCATTGTGTACTTTGTAATTTCTAATTTCTTTGGTTATTCAGCGCCTTACATTATTATTGAGAAAACAAAGCAAAAGTGACTATTTTTAGCCCAGCACACACGCATTTTAGATTTATATGAAAAGGTGAACATGACTCAAAAATAGATTGACATATTCTTAGTATAGAAGTTTTTCTTGGCATATACACTTTACTATTTTAGATTAAACCAACTTTTTTATTGGTACCATGTGTCTACTTTTTTAGGTATTCAATTTTCCCCCCATACATGCTTGAAATTGGAGGAAGACTTTTTGTGCACTGTTGGTTAGCCTATTGCAAATGAATGAGCGTGTTTGCGTGAATGTGCCCTGCAGTTTCCTAGCACCACATCCAGGTCTGGGCACCTGTCTTGTGGCCCAGTGCTGCTAAAATATGTTGTTAGGGGCCAAAACACCATAGTTTGATCAACCTGTTAAAATGTATTATAAATAAATAATGTACACACACACAACATATGTATATACATTTTTTTTAAACTTTTTACGTAGAATCAAATTTAAATGTTTAATTTCATTTTTCATATGTGCAGACTGATAAATCTATATGCATTAAAAAAGTAAACTAATTTATTGCCAAAATGGTTTTATGTATGAGGATATTTATCCTTATACATGTATAGATATTGACCTTTGAATAATAAGAAAAACTTGCCTACCACCCCCCTCCCTAACAGAAGCTGCTGCCATGGCATTCCAAATACTGACCAGGTGACAGACTGTCTTCATAATTATTAGTACTTCATCCCCTTGCCTGCTGCAGGGTATGCTGTCTCTAATTAGATTAGAATTCAGCCAGCAATAAACTGCAGAATTAGAGAAAGACACTTAACTGTATTAGTTCTGACAAGCATTGTCTATACTGTGTGGCAATGCAGTTTACAACTTCCTTTTCCACATATTTGTGAGTGCAAAGACAATAATTTGCCATCTTTCTCCTCGTACCTAAGAATCAACTAAAACATTCTTCCTTTAAAGGAATAAGGTGGTTACTTATGTGAGATACCAAGTAGAAATGACAGAGAAATAACTCCACAGAAGTTACTCCTTTATTTATAGTCATGCCTTTATTCACAGAGGTAGCTTTCTTATATACTACATAGTATGTAGTTGTATGTCACTATGTTTTGCTGCTCTCTCTAATATTTGAGGGTCAACTTTGTGGAATTGTGAATGCAGGGGGATTCTGGACACCTGAAAATAAGGTTCTAAGGTTTTTGATAATCTATTTTCGATTCATCCATTTTCCGCCACTTATCCACATCTGAGGGCAGCAGTCTGAGCAAAGATGCCCAGATGTCCCTTTTTCCAGCCACCTCTTCTGTTGGGAGTTGAAGGTGTACGGAGGCGTTCCCAGGCCAGCTGAAAGAGATAATCATCCCTGAAGTGTTCTCCCAATTGGACATGCTTGAAAACACCTCTTCAGGGAGGTGTTCATCTAATGCTTAAATAACCTGAACTGGCTCCATTCAGTGTGGACGAGCAGTGGCCCAGCTTTGAGCTCCTCATCCTATCTCTAAGGCTGAGCCCAGACACTTTGTGAAGGAAGCTCATTTCTACCATTGTATCTGTAAGGTAGTTATTTTGGTCTCTACCCAAAGCTCATGACTATAGGTGAAAGCAGGAACTTAGATTGTCTGATAAATCAAGATTATTGCATTTCAGCTCCGTTCTCTCTCGTCGCCACTACTGCTTCAGTCTTTCTGTTTATCTCCCACTTCCTCATTCTCTCACTCCTGAAACAAGAGCCCAATATGCTTAAACTCCTCCACTTGAGACAGCACCTCATTTCCAGCCTGGAAGGGGCACCCCACCCTTTCCCAACTGAGAATCATGACCTCAGACTTGGAGGCGCTTATCCTCATCCCCTCAGTTCTAGGGACTGAATAGCCCACAGTAGCAGGCCTGGGACTCCATACTTCCAAAGCACCCTCTATACAAGTAGGTCACCTCGAGGGATGTGGTCATATGCCTTTTCCAAGTCCAAAAAACATATGTAGATTGGTTGGATTTTCTTGCTTGAACTCTCCAGAATCCTTGTGATGATAAAATGCTGGTCCATTTTTCCGCAAATGGGGCATAATCCACATTGTTTCTTCTGGATCCAAGGTTCAACCAACAGTCAGGGTCCTCCTTTCCAGAATCCTGGAATAGGCCTTTCTAGGGAGTTTGAGAAGTGTGATCCCCCTAAAATAGGAACACCCCTTCTGGTAGTGCTGGATCAGTACTAAAGTTTTGAGTACCATATCGGTACCAGCTTTCGGACCTCACTAGTGCTACCAATATGGCTCTGAAGGAAATAACTCCAAATCCCCAGTATTATTTCAGCCACCTATTGGGCAGCACTGTGCACTGCTTCCCTCCTTGATATCAATGTAGTCCCAATCATTTTGAAGTAATATGGGTCCCATGTGAATATAGAAATTTCTTGACTGTGAGTTGTTGAGCAGTTTTAGTAATTATTAAATAAGTTTGCAGAAACTGAGCAGTGAGATGTTTTAAAGGATAATGTTTGTGTTTTCAGATGTAATTTGGTCTCTGTGGTCTTCCGGAAACTAGCACTTTCAAGTGTAAAACGTAATGCAGAAAATTGATGGATTTGTTGAAGGAGCACCCTCCCATTGCATATTATAGTAATGGAAAATCTACACACGTTGCAGCCTTGCGCTTTGAGTACTAAACGAGACACCACATCTGACTTTGTGGTGGATGCATCAAATGTTTATTTTGTTGGAAGATTTATGTAATGTGCTGTATGTAGACTGCTAATTGTGTGCTTCTGTTAACCCCTCTGCCAGCTAATCAGATGAGTTGCTTTCTTAAGCAGATCTATTAGTCTGTCTGGTAATCCTGACTTTTGAAAATTAACTTCTAGATTTGCATAGTGTGGTCACAGTGCACCCACAGTAAGGGGATGTGGTTAGTCGTTTGTGGCACACCTCACTAGACTCATTCACTTGTTCATGGCCTTCTGTCTTCTAAGCATTTTATTCATGATAATACTCATAAATGCAGAAGAGGAGAGCCATGTGAAAGCTGCACATTCATTGCCTTGCTTCAGCACAAATGCTTACGACAGCTTTTCGTGACATTGCATGGAAAACAAAACAAGCTGCACTTGGTAGACAGTAGGCCATTTTCTGCTGCAGAACTTAACGCCTAGGAACTTGCAGGGTAGGCTGAAGACCATCATTTAACCATTTTTTCTGTAAAGATGCTTATTTTAGGACGGTCTTGTGACTATGTGAGGGTCTGAACCAGTGCTAATTTTATTTTAGCCATTAATCAATTAATTTCCCTGTTATTGGAGCTGGAATACAAGTGGGTTTTTTACTGTTAGGTTTTAGTGCATTTATTTAAAGGAAAAAAATGTACATAATGAAAGAAAATAGCAGAAAGATAGTTATTGTAATTTTTTTTTAAATTCATCACCTAATTAGGTTTCCATTTTTACAAATACGCATTTTTTTTTTTTTTTTGGTCCAATACAAATCGCTGATATGTTACTGGGTTGACTGATTTTGATACTGATTCAGATTTTTTTTTCCTTTATATTGTTAAGAAAACTTCTCACACTAACCTCCTTCATAGCCCAGATGTAGCCTTATGTTTTATAATAAAGTGGTTGGTTTGGTATTTTATAATTAAACTATAAACCACAGGTGTTACGTGTTCATTTTATTTTAACAAAATGAAATTCTATAGGCTTATTGCTCACTGACCATAAAATACTAAAATAAATTCCCTTAAACTACATATTTTCTTAAGCTAATAAAATATGTACAGAAAATATTAATAATACATATGGCAATAAAGATGCTTCTCATAATTCCAAGCTTATATTGTTTCATTTTTTCAGTAATGTATTTATCTGGAACAAAGCTTAATTTAATAAAAGTAACTTGCACTGTTTCTCTAACTATATATATTTCTCACACATTAATTCAATCAATTGATATTGGCAGTTAAAGACTACTCAATTGTGAATATACGTGCACTTATAGGTTAATCTTTTATATAATCATTAATTGTAGTGTAGCTTTTTTCTGTTAAAAAAAAATATATAGTTTTTTTGTTTGGTGTTTTTTTTCTTTCCCCCCTACTGTAGCAGCTAGACATTCCTAATTCTTGAGGTGTAATTAAAAAAATATGGATTACCACTGTAATTGGGTAGTGCTATTTTTTTTTTCACTTGGACAAGCGGTGTTCATTTTAATTAAAAGACAAAATGAAAAATGTTGGAAATCATTAAAGTATCTTTTCTTGCTGTTTGTCTAATTGCACAGAATGACTTCTCTAATTCCTTTTACTTCCTCTAATTCGTATTACTCCATTTTCTTTAATGTCAAGGCTAATATTCCAGTCTCTGTCCCCCTCTTGCTGGTAAGCCTGCCTTGTTGCTCTCTATTTACAGAAACTTTGCTGCAACAAAATTGTGTGCCAGCTCAACTACCTTAGTACCTTGTGTGAATCAGAACTATAATTAAATTACCATAAAACCTAATAAAACCAGATGCAGAAAAATGTTTTTGTGATTGGCAAATTTATGATCACCATTCGATTGTTTTGTGAGAAATAATCTGAATTAGATTGACGATCGATTGGAGTATCACTACATTATGGGAATCAGATACTCCTGGCTTAGTGCTTGCGATAATCTTTGAAAGATTCAACAGTATTGTGTTAATTTGTTAATTTTAGTCAGACAATGATTTTAATAAATATGGAGTGCAAATTTAATTTTGAGCTTAATTGGGCTATTTATCTAATTTTTCTTCTTTGTTAGTCCTTATCAGTTTAGGGTGATGGTTTCATGTTTTGAAGTGTCACCTAAACTTCTGCATGCACAGTATGAACCTGATTGTAGTTTGCCTTTTCATAATAGCATTCCCTTTGTTAAAAGTAATTGATTCATTCATTCGGAATTAGTTTTAAAAGTTTCCACTCAGCCTCGTTTGCATGGCTGTAGCACTATACCATGAGAAACGCATGGGAGTTGCACAGAGCTGGAGAATGGATTTGTCATCATTCTGGCATTTCAAAGCTGTAAGAGTAATGCATTTTTTTGGTGGAAAATACATGAAAAAGATGTATATGGTACATTATATTCAACATGCCAAACATTGGGGTAATAATGCAGCTTACTATAGAACGGTGCATATAATGTCATTACTTTTATTGTTAATCTTCAGTTCAGTTTTTCCTAATGTTTGAAAATAAGACATTGCATTCTAATGAGCAAAATAAAAATACATTGCATTTCACTTTAATCTAGGTTAATATGCCAGACTCCTGTTGAAACAACATGACACAATTCCAACATTTTTCTGACTTTGTTTCACTTAACCATTTATCTCAAATATGTTGAACAACTTCAGAATACTTCCGTGCTTGTTGATACACAGCATTCAAAATGTTGGCATTTTGAAAGTGTTTTTCATATATGGTTATTATGGAAGTAACCAAGTTTGCGAGTAATGGTTCGGCTATCTGACTTTTTACATAAAATTGTAGCTAATCAATGAAGTTCAGTGGAAACATATTATAAACCTACTAAAAAGTAGTATCTGGAGTGGCAGAGATGGGCTTTAGCATTTAAGGAAAATCTGGTGAGTCACTGGGATACACCACAGAAAAAAAATAGTGTTTATGGAAAAGATGAGGGTGGTAACTATAGGAGCTGTTTTTTTCCACTTTTGCACAAAATTAACAGAAGGGTGTTTAGTTCTTTTTCCTACTATTAATCTATTCATCAATATATTAATTTTTCTGAACTTTCCTAATCCAGTTTTAGGGTCCCTGAATATCAGGTCTCTTTGCTTCTCTCTAAGGTTTTAAGGCTGTTGATCTGTCACAAGCTACATTTGCACATACACTCAGAAGTAAAATGTTTAGAGCTATACCAAGTTTTTTTTTTTTATTCAGTTAAGTGTAAATACAGGTCCAATAGCAAGTGAAAAATAAGTTTGGTATTGATGATGATGAGAAACAGAACAGCTTGATCAAAGACTTGCGTGACCTACACCTGTGTCTCCATCTACAATTTCTACCTTTGCTCAATGATCAACTAACAGATTATATATAATATATTAGCCAAGACTTAATTTTCAAGTGATCTACATTTTAATCTTTTTCACTTGAGGCTTGAATCATGTAGACCAGGTGTCTTCCACTCCGGTACTGGAGGGTTACTGTTGGTGCAGATTTTCATTCTAACCCTTAATTAGTGATTTGTTTGTTTTTTTTTCTTCTGATTAATTCTTTTGCCTTAATTTTATTTATTTTTTTTTTGTTTAAGATTCAGTCCTCTGAATTGCTTCAATTTTTCTTTAAACAGTATCCAAACAGAAATGAATTGTGAAGTGAGCAAACAGATGACTAGCTTAGCTAGGAAGGCAACCTCCAACAAATTTCACTGCAAACAGTTTCTTAAGTAGAAGATGATTCTGGTTGTTATTTAAAACCATTTTTAAATTCCATAGCTTGTTGGTACTCTCATTCTGCAACAGCAGACATTTCCAAAACATTTGATGTTCTTTTTTTCTAAGACCATGGTCCAAATGTTTTGTGGTCCAGAGGAAATCGGCATTACTAAAACCTTCCCCTTTATTTTTAGGTATTGTATGATATTTTTAGATATTGTATACAGGTTGCTAGTGTTTTGATGGCTCGTTTTGTGTTTCATTATTGTTTAATTAAGGAAAAAAGAAATAATTAAGGGTCTGAGTCTTAAATTGCAAGTCAATTACAAATGAAGAAAGAGTTAATTAGCAGCAATAACTGCCAACTCCTTAAGAACAGGGTTAGATTGAAATCATGGAGTCACAATAGCTGCCCCAGAACTGAAGTTGGAGGCCTCCAATTTTGACAATGTGATATGACTCCGAGAACAGTTTGTGTATATTTCTTGTAAGTGTAAGACACAGGAACTTTTACATAGACTGTAGCACTTCAGTTGAAATGAATATGTAATTTAGTGTTAGGAAATGACAGATGTGTTTGCCTGAAAGTTATTTTTGTTTTCACATGTATTATGTTCTAAAGATCACAGGTTTGCTAGGCTTTCGCCTCCTAATGCATTCAGATCTTCAACTGATTGTGATGTTGCAACCTGTGTTCTTGACTTAAAGTACTACACAAAACCTTTAATAGCTCCAGTGTTGCAGGTATGTTTTAGTTCACCTGGTGTTTCAGCTAATTGGTGGTACCACGGTACGGTGTAAGATTTGAACTGATACAGAATGAACTGGTTTAAAATATATGCAAACTAACAGATATATTCATTGTTGCTGCATATCACCCTCTAAATTCAGGAGCTTTGAGGGTTGTGCTTTGCTTAAATGAAGGGAATGAAGTGGTTTGTTAGGTGCTTTCAACACAGACTGTATATCATAATCACAGATATTTGTGCCAATGGGTCATGATGCTAAAACATCCCCTTAGTGATCTATTCCAGTTAAATTCTGAACATGTATTTTAAGTTGATGAGAAGACCAGGATATAGAATGGAATGAATGTGGTAGCTAATGAGGAACTTGATTATTTGTCTTCTGCACAATATTAGATAGTGGGGAGAAGTTACATGACTTAGAATTCCATCACTAACTGGAAATGTGCCTTTTAGATAGTATCATAATCAGCCTTTGAAGTCATTGTCTCAGTATACTGTGATTGTTATCAGCAACCAGATTAAATAACCTACATTTTCTCCTACTTCATTACAAATATGCACATTCTCAGAGAAAAGGCTGATTAGTGGAATTGGGTGAAGCCTTGTTTTTATTTCAATTTAATGCTAGTTTTTTTTCCCTCTTCATTAAAAAAATATGCATTAACACAACATAACCCTATAAAAATGCAGGTACCATTATTTGAAGATAATCCATGAAACACCACTCTACATGCACTTGACTTGGAGAGCTCATCTGAATGGGTTCTTCTGGCTTCTTTGTATAGTTTTAATGGTACTGTTTTTACTTATTGATTTGATGAAGTTTGTATTAAAACAAGCTGATTAAACTGCCTTCTGTTCTTTCTGAAATTATTTGTATGTCCAAGTGTTCCCTCAGCATTTTGCTGCAAAAAGTGTTTAAAAAATGTTGTCTCATATTGATGTTATTACTTTGAATTCACAGTAGACAACAACAAATTTATTAATTTGTCAATAATTCTCAGTCTTAAAGAAGTACATGTGTATTTGATCCAATCCTATTATTCACTGCTTATGATTTAGTCAAAGTCTTAGTGCTTGCTAATTTTCCAATTACTTGCTGTGTATACTAAAATTAACAAAATACATCTGTGGTCACAATTTATTTTCTCTCCCTAGGGCGGGGAAAGTTCCCGTTTAGAACGTGAAAAGAACTTCTGTAGGGTTTACTGAAGGTTATAGGACTGCGTCAAACATTTATACATTCTTCTTTCTTTTTCATTTATTCAAAACTTATTTTCCTGCAGGTGCATGATCATTGGGCTAAGAAGCCAAGGTTTTTTTTAATAGTGTCAGCTCAGTTTGCTGGTAATGTTGCAGATTTTACATAAATTGCAGCATGTTTGAGTTGCTTCAGCAAGTTTGTTGGTGCTTCACTTTTATTACTTTTTGGTGTAGCCCTCTGTGCTTCTGAAGTTTTGAACAGGCCTTATTTGAGACAAGCACAAATTTTTCTTTTGGCTCTTTTATTTGAAACTGGAAGCAAATCAGGATAGGTTAAAGGAGCAAATTGTTTATAGATGAAGGCCGACAGAAGCAGAAATGATCTCACTACCCTTGCAATATACTGAAGGTTCCCCCAATATAAGGTTGGGGACTTTTTAAGTAAATGTCATTGAGGTGAACGTCCCACACCTAATTAAGAAACCCTTTTAGGGAAAGTCAAATCCTTTAAAGACAGCTGTGTTGGAAGTTTAATAATAAGTTCTTGCTGAAATACTTCAGGCTAACTACCATAATTACATCTTGGAAAATTTGTCCGTTTTCTGGTTATAGCAATGCTTATTTATCTTCTATATATTCTTTAATATGTCCCATGCATATTCTCTATTGGTGGACCAGTAATTGTTCTTATCACCTCCTGCTTGTTTGAAGACTGGATATACTGACATGGAAGGTTATTAATGTGTAATGACATTTTGTTATCATACGGATTATGACAGGCAGCCATGGTTCCCTCATCTAAGGTAATTAACACTTGCGTAGTTCTCTGCTGGTGCCATGTATGTTGGGGTTGATGACGTTGGATGTATCTTCTTATTCTGGTCAGTTCGTGTTGATGCAGGCAGATGATGTCTTTTAGAAATATTGTAGTGAGATGCTGTTGAGATAATGGACAGCTTCTTGGGTAAGCACACCATTTTTTTTTTTTTTTAAATGCTGTGGCTGTGTATTTTCATGGTCACTGTCTTTGTTTAGGATTAAATTGAAAAAATCAGAAAGACAATGGCAGTGATGAATGTTAGGATCTGTGCTAAGTTTATGCCTTGGATCTATGATACTCTGTTAAATTTTTAAAGGAGCGGGTGGACTGACTTAGTTATCTGGTGGTGGAATCTGTATATAAATCACATGGCCAATGGTGACAATGTGAAAAATATTTGGAATTACATATTAATGTGCTCAAACACACTGATAGCACAGTTGAGACCAGATTTGGAAAACTGTGAACATTTCTGGTCTCTGCATCAGGTGTTAGATAGATATATCAGCACTGGAAGCACTTCAGTAGTGAGCTTAGCAAGAACATTACTTATCTAAAAGGCATAACTTACAATGACAGGTTAAATAGACTTAACCACTTAAGGTTTGAATAGAAAACAGAAATTGTGAAGGGTTAGTTCAGTTTTTGAAGTGAACAGAAATTAAAAGGCATCAGTAAAGTTGATGCTGCAGAAATTATCCAAGGAAATAGTACCTCATGTGCTTTGAATGGAAATTTAAGAAAGTGCACTCAAATTCATGATGTAATATTAAGGGAACTTAGCAAAGTTCACAACAGTTAGCTGTAAAATATCTTGTGATCTTTTATATTTCTGAAGATATGTGCACATTTGTTGCACTATGCAGTGAACAATTAAACAATGATTTTCGAATTGATTCGAAAAACCAACTTTATTGATATTTTGAACTTCACTTTTTTATGTCAAGTTTATATATGGAGTATTGGGTCTTAGGAAAGGGGGTCTCAGGCAGTGTTGTGTGGTAAGAGGTGAGGAATTTGCTTTCAGCATGTCATGGTTAAAATGGGTATGGGAGTAAGTAAGCAAAGATCACTTTTCCAAGCACATTTACTACCTAGTTGTTGCTAAAGCATAGTGTTTCAAAAGATATGCAGCTCTGTTTTTGTGTTTAGAACCCAAAGCAAGCAAGCAAGATTTCATTTTTTCAAGTTAATGTTTGTTACCATGTTATTTAATATAATGCATCTAATAAACCATGTTGTGTAGACTTCTATATTATATATAATTTCCCTGAAAGAAAAGAGCAAAAATGGAGCATTTTCAAAAACAGAGGACTTGGTTTTGACTTTTTTTTTTTTTTAAACCATTTATGTTTTTTTTCATATCGCTAGTAATATCTTAACTGTAATGTTTTGAAGTGCTTGTATTACCATATAGCTGGGTACACAACATATACCCCAGGGACCTTTCATTAATCCCTGCTCTCAGCTTCATATTGAGATCTATTGCTATGACACATACATGTTGTATGTGACATTTTAAAAGGGAAACTGACTTCTGTAACTGAAAAAATAAGAACCTGATCATGCTCAATAGTTGTGTATTAAATCAGTAATATTCACCAGCAGTTAATTGTGCTTGCTTGTGTCAGGCATTGATTTGATACATCATCATCATTGTGTCAGGCATTGATTTGGTACAAAATTATAGAAGATGCCTATTCAAACATTGAGCATTTACTTACTTTTTATAAAAGAAAAAAAAATTGTTCCTTCATGAAATAGATGGGAAGTTATTGTCTATTCCCTAAGCACTTTGTACAAAGCAAGATTATACAGTACTGCTCATCACAGGGGCGACACCCATTTGCATTAGACATTTAGTGTGAATTGTGCAATATGGCGTAGTGGTGAAAGGAATGAACTTAACTGACAAAATGACAGAGCTGGTGGATTATTTCCCCAACTCCACTTCATTTTCTTTTAACCAGCCTGTATCCAAAATAAAACAAAGCTGTAAACCGATAGGTTCATATATTATTTATACTCAGTAAAATTATTTTAGTTAAACATCTTGCATCATAAAATTAGTGTACAACTAATTTTTAATCTCTATTTTTTCAGGTTATATTTTGAAAGGCTCAAAAGCTATCATCAAAGCTAAAAATAATTTCAGTAGACAAAAATGAAACGTTCAAAATGTTAAATGACTTCAGTGCCATGGCCTTGCATGAAGTAAATTTATAAGCATTCAATTAGTTTGTTGGTTTTGTAAATTGCTCTCAGTTGAGTGCAAGTTTGGAGCACTGACACAGATTTCCAGCTGTAAAGCAATAAAACCATACATGAATGGACAAATTAGGATGATCATACAGTAAAACAGTAAATTTCAATCCAATCAAAATAAATTGTGACTATAGAAGTATATGTTTAAGATTATTGAGATATTGTCATCCAATGGTCCAGGAAAGGAAAATTAAAACGAAGAAATTGACAGATGAAACACTTATTTAATGCATCACACTTGGCTTTTTAGACCAGCCACACTACAGAGGAATGTGGTTTTAGTTTCTTTTGTCCTCTTTGAGCACTTGTACTATTACTCATAGCCAACTCATCTGCTTTGAACAGCACTCTTTTTTAGCCCATTTTACATGATTACTGTTTTAGTTTTCAATTAGTATTTTAACTTGTTAAGAAAAATGACTTTAGACAGAATGGCCTAAGGCAACCATTCATTTTTACATTATATGATGTGCTGCTGCTCATCTTTGCCTTTTTGTAAGGGTTTGTTCTTACCTGTTTTATGCATTTTTTAAATTCAAACAGATGTAGAGGATACCTGAGGATATTTTACATTTTTAAAGTTTATTCTCATTTTGAGCCTTTTTATGGAGGATGAAATATTTCATGGTATAGTAGTGAAACATAAAGAAACAGTCTAAGATCAGACAAGTAGAGTTTGGTAAATATTTTAAATATCTTGTTTACAATCAAAACTAAACTTCATTGAAAATATAGAAGTAGTCTACAAAACACCTAAATGGTTCCTTACCTTAAAAACACTGATGTTCTTTAATGTTACTTAATAAAATATTTTATGGTGGGCTTCTATTGATGTGAGGTTTTTTTTCTTTTAAGCAAAAGTTTTAAAAATACATTTTTATCTAGAAGCAATTTGTCTAAAATGAAGTGACTCCGGTTGCCATGGTAATTCCCAGTAACACAAGAGCAAGTTATCTCCTTAGATTTTGCTTCTTCACAAGTGTCTTCTGTAGTGATACTAATAGGTTTTTAGGTTAGGTTTTGTTCATTAGGCTTGAACCTGACACAGGTGCAAACAGTGGCATCTCTGCATTAAAGGCAGGTGGGGCAGTGGCCTCATTGTACAAAAATTGAAGTATTTGAATTCACCTCAATATCCTAACGTATTATAAAATGTTTATGGCAATCTAGTTTTCCATGATATGTTCAGCACAATTTCTTATTCGCAAAATTAATTTTTGTTTTGAGTATGTTACTGATATGTGTGTGTACATGGAATTTGAGGCTTTGAAGGCTGGAGGAAGCCCTTTTAAGTAACTCATTGACGATTTTTTTTTTTTTTTTGTGCATTTTAAAGGTTGCGTGAACTGTATGTGAAATTTTGGAGGTGTCCTTCATTGTTTTCACAAACCATCTTGATTATTTATTTCAAAATTATGTTTATAGGTCTTCATTTTGTGTGTGTTTTATGGCATTATTCCACTGACAATTTATCGTCAATGGTGCTGGTAGCCTAATACATTAGAACCCACAGAGTCTTACCCTTGTTCCCTCATGGTATGTTTACTGGATGTAAAGGAGTCTCCTCCTTTTACTGACCCCCTCCCCCATGCCACTCCCATCTTCCATGCTTCCTTCAGTGAGGTTCCAATGACTTTTTTTTTTCTCTACTTCATTCACTGCCTGTACATTTACATTCACATGTTCAGTGTCGGTCAGAGGCAACACCATCTATATTCGTATTAACCCATCTTTGTAAGCTTATCTGAGCCATGATCCTTAATAAGACTTGCTAGAAGCAATTTACCTAGCCTAAAAATTTTAAGCAAAGGAGTGGGACTCCTTAATGGTGCCCTTTAAATGCTTGATCATTTCTCACTTTCATTCTGTCTGTCGCACACACACCCATCATTTGTATTTATAATGGATCTCCATCATTTTTGGTAACTTCTTTCTCTAGTTCTCCAGCAGAGTTATATACTGAATGTAGTGGAAAATGTAGAATCCCAAGAAATATACATAAAGTACAAGGGGCTGGGATTTTCATAGAGCTCTGTCCACTGACATGTTAAAATGACTTTTTAAGCAACTTTACCATCATTAAACGGCATAATATTTAAAGTAATAAATAACAATAAAATAAATAATAGTGCAACTTCCAGTAATAATACTGTAACTTCAAGGCTTCAAGCCCAGGTTCATTACACAGTATTCACCAAATAAAATAAAAAAGCAAGTACAACTTGGTGATGACATCTTTACCAACTGAACCATCATTAAGGCAAATTGTATTAATATGGTCCTTGCTTTAAGCTAGGCCAGCAGGAATGCACGGTGCACTGGCTCCCTGGCTATCTTTGTGAGACAGGTGCTCAGGGATGATCGTTGCAGTGATATGTAATATGGTTTGTACCGCATATCTTCGTTAGTGTCGGTCATCCCAGACGAACGTTTCCATGGGTGCATCAGCTGATCCTGGTACCTCACTTTTGTTTTCCATCCACGTCTCCAGATCAATTGCATCAAAATTAGAGTCTGACAATTCAGAGTCCGATTCAGCGATAATATGCAAAAAGTCATCCACGGATTATTTTGCTTTCAGCATTCACATTGGTATCTCTGCACATGCCATTTTAGAAGCTGTTTGCTCTTTGTTACTCATGCACATGCAGGGAATCGAGGTCAAATTGACAAAGCTAACTTTCCTTCTAGCAAAAGCGTATCGAAAAGCACTGTAACAGCAAGATCACTGATCATCTCTATCGATCGCTAGCGAGACTGAGGCATCTCACAATGTGGGAGTTTTCAGCAACATATAGTACTGCATCGCTCGGATCCCTCGACCCACAGAAATGTTTGTTTGCCTTGCCAACTTGAAAATTTATATTTTGCACAATTTTATATAAATTATCATCTCACTTTCGACATTGTAACTTTGAAAAATCTAAGTTGAATCATCGTAAGTAGGGGACTACCTGTACTGACTGATAATAGAGATAATAGAAAACTGATTATACACACATTCATTGTACATTTCTTATTGTTATGGTATGTTTTTACTTCCATTACTAAAAAATAGCTTATTATTTTAATAACTATTTCAAAACTTGCTGTGTGAAGCCTGTGTCTAAAGCATGTTTGCAGCTAAGGTGGTACAGCAGATTGCTCGTGTTGCCTCCTCCGGCGACAACTTTAGCTCAACAGCATTTGCAATAAATAAGTGTTTGGTCCACATCCGACTTTATAAAACCAAAGTATCTCCAGACTAACAGACATGGCTCCTTTTTTCGGCAAAAGTTCTTCTGTGTCATCATGGTCAACTTTATCGTCTGCTTCAGTTTCGGAATGCTCCCTGTCCATTTTCACCGCTCAGTACCTCCACTAACACATGTACTCCATTGCATGCGTGTTTAGCGGTGTAGCAGTGATAAAGGTCCCCCCTTAAACAGTTTCCCGCTGCGCTACATTCCAAATGTTGTTAAGGCTATTTAAACCGGTGTTGTGGTATAAGAAAAATCCATATCATAACAAAAATAAAAAACAATATTCAGTATGAACCGGTATACCGCCCAGCACTACTAGGTAGGTATGCATGTATGCAACTGCTACCTCCTGTCCCCTTTTCAGCCCAAAGTGCTGCCAGGATTCAGCAAAAATAGTTTTGCAGTGCTGTGTCAACTAATGTGTTGAAATCCTATAGAAGTGTTATGTTTTGTCAATAAATTCCTATAACCAGTCAATATCTATCTGTCTGGGGAAATTTACTGGTTGTTTTTTTTTTTTTTTTTTTTTTGAAAATTAAGATTTATTTAACACTTTATTGTTCAAATTTTTTTTTTCTTGATGGGCTAACATTTACATATTAGCTTGGAATCAAGGACCATCTGTCTTTATTTCTCCATTTACAGAGAATAACAGAGAGATGGTCTATAACCCTACAGTGTCCAATCTGCACTCATGAGGAGCTGCACCACCATATATTTTTCCATGGTCTGGAGTTGGGATTTGACCAAACCACACCCTATTAACCGTGTGTGCTCAAGCCTTGCTATAGACTACAAAATACTATTACTGTTTTCTGGTGGGACGTAGCTCACTGTTTTCATCTGGAGTTGGCTTATGGGTCATTAGTTTTGTCTTCCTGAAATGTACAGTATGCCCCAAACTCTTTTATAATCTGCCAGTTTCCATGTCTCCAACTGTTTCTGATATTTTTCTTCTAAGTGCTTACTTTATGTATGGTATTCCAACAGTGAAAAAGCCTATAACTTGAGGGTTAGGTATTCCTAATACTGAATTAATCAATTCATTTTAATTCTTAGTGCCCCAAAGTTTCAGAACACTTAGAGATCAGTCAGTTTAAACTTGTGGCTGAGTCATAAAGCATGGGTACTCAACTGCGGCCCTTGTGGTCCGCATTTGCTGCAGATTTTTGCTTTAACCAAATTTTAATTAGAACCCTTTCGCGTACTTATAAATCAGTGTTTTTTGGGCTTAGTTTTAGTTACATTTTTTTGTTCTGGTTTAGAAGTTAATGCTGCTCTGCAAAACTAAAATAGGCAATTAAGGTTTTAATTGTTGCTTTCATAACCAGTCATCATTTATTAATGAGGTGCAAATGACAAAGAAGCTACCAGCGTTCCAGTTAATATGCCTTTGTTTAATCCCGTGTATGTGCTTTATTAAGTATCTGTTAATAAAATGTTTACAAAAAAGAGACAGAGAAGGGAATGATCAAAAGATACAAATTTGTTCTGGACCACAAAACATATGGATAATGATCCCAGAAAAGGAAAAATATACAAATGTGGAAATATTTTCTTGGAAGAATGAAAGCATAAACTAGCCATATAATTAAATAGCAAGTTTCATTTTCTCCTAGACCTGGCTTCTAATTACGAAACTTGCTGGAATAAAAGACTGCACCCACTGCAGACCTTCAGGATGGGAACTGAGTAGCCCTGTTTTATAAGGTTCAATGTTTCTCTTGACTCCGGGATTGTCGTCTTTATCTATATTTTCTCTAAAGAAGTTACATCTAGACACCTGGGTGATTTTTTTTTTTTTTCTACAGTTCCTCAATTTTGAAGTTACTTCAAAAATGCTGTCATTTACAGTGAAGAGTTTTAATTCACAAGGATCAGATCGTGGAGGACTTTTTTATTTTTAATTAAACTATGAGCCCAGCATAATTTTGACCTTTCTCTGTTAACAGTACTGAATAATCAGATGACTGCAGGTTTTTCAGATATCTTTGTGTTGTACTGCTGTGGGTGGGGGCTGCATTTGACACTTATAAGCTAGTTTGTTCTGGTTGTGAGAATGGACAGTAGTTATAGATGTTAGATGTCCATGTCTTGTATGAGTACAAGGCAGAAATTTTCTGGCATCTTTTTTTAAAGCACTTGCTAACATTGAAAAGGTTGGATTACCCAAATGAAAGACATGCAGTTTATTTACAGCCACTGGTTTCTATTACAGATGCATAGTGAGTACACACATTAATGGTGATAGTTGCTGCTAATGGGGCTTCCATCTAGATTACTTCTCCTCCTGAAATTAGTTAAAATCACACCAGTATGATTTGTGTACCTTGATCATTGTATGTTACACAATCTGTTTTAACTTTCCATCTCGTATCACATATCTTTCTCCAGTTGCTTTAGGTTTTTGCCACATACTTAAGGACTTTCTCTCAGGGTCTACCATTAGAGATCCTTTGGTGGTAAAATCAAGTCACACTTAACAAAAAACACCTTTTGAGTCTTTCATTTTGCTGATTTACTCATATACCTTTGTCTAAATAACTCTCTTGTGTTGATCCTGATATTTCTGTACTTCAAAATAGTCAGTAGTCCCTCGTGTCCTATCATTTCACATTTACCTGTTTTATTCTTCATATATTCAATCATCTTGTGCTGAATTTTGTCCAGCAGGTTTAAGACTAGAACCTTCTGCAGTGGATTATTCTTTGAAACACACTACAGTGTTTCTCCATCATTGAAATTAGTGAACATGCTACCTTTACCCAGTAATCCATAGGTGCTAACTTGGGCTCTGCTTTTTTGCGGTGCTGCAAAATGATTCTCACCTTGTGCTACACATGTGACATAATAGGTGACTTGTAATCAATGTGAAAACTGAAGCAATCTTGTTATGCACTGTGATTCACTTAAGGTAACTGAACCAAGCTACTGAGGAGTGCTGAGATTTTAGGAACTGCAGACCTTAAATGTGACACGCCTTCCAATTTAAAACTCTGTGCGAGTTGTTTTGAGAGATAAATCTGACACTGCTTTTAGGTAATGCCATGATCAAGGCAAAGCAAATACATTATTGCAATTCTTACCCCTTTGAATAATTATAACTTACAATGTAGAACCATGAGTTTCCAGCTTTGAGGCAGTAGAACTACACCTTGAGCCTCCATGTTATCTGCCAAATAGCATTTTCTAAGTTTATTTTTTTAAAGGCGAAATTTATGCCTTTAAATTAAACCAATTTGTTGTTGTTCTGATGATCAGCTATAGTTGTTTATTTCTGATATTTTGTTTTGATTTCTACTCGGGGTTATTGTCTTCCATGCTGTAAATTTCTTAAACTGTGGCTTTTGATGATGATTTGTTGATGGTTTATCAAAATGTAAATTTCCAGCTCAACATGGCAGTGACAGACATTCTTGTTATCCTAGACCTTCCATCTATTTAGCACTCCAGCTCTGTTCAGCTTGACTCATTACCACTAACATAAACATATCCATACATAGCCTTGGGGTGGTGATAGATGACCAGCTGTCTTTCTACCGACTATGATGAAACTGTCTCCTAGTCATGCAAATTGTATCTGTATAAGAAGAGGCTTCTTTTGGTAGAGCACACAAAACAAATCATGGCCCAGGCTTTGATTTTGTCACATCTGGACTACTGCAACTCTCTGCTGGCAGGAATACTGGCATATGTCACCAAGTCTTCCAAGGTGTGCTCATATTGCTCCTCTTTTCAGATCACTACCCTGGATCTTTGTAGCAGAATATATAACGTTTGGGTCCTTGATGCTTGTTTACAAAGTAGTCTACATTTTAGAACCTATAGATGGAGACTCTTGTGAGGTCCAATGCTGCTTCTCTACCACTCGGGTCTATTGATGAATGGTACCTGGTGATGCCACCTCTTCATTGAATCCAGACTCTTCATGTGTAGCTCTTAACTGGTGGAATGTGCTGCCCAGCTCCACTGGAAATTCTGACTCCCTCAGTGTATTTTAAGAGGCATTTGAGGATTCTCTTGTTTGATGAATTTCTATCCAACTGGCTGTTAGGTTTTGTAACTGAGAAAGTGCAACTTGCCTGCATTTTGTCCTGAGCTCGTCACTGGAAGTGATCAATCTTATAACCTTGTCCTGTCACACTTGTTCCCAAACTATCCCCCAGTCTGATGTTTTCTCAATCATATTGACCTCTTTTGTAAGTTGCTTTGAATGAAAGTATTTGCTAAGCAAATAAATAAAAATAAAAAAATAGAAATGTTTGTTCTGTACAAAATGAAAAAAATGTCCCTGGCAAATGGTTTAGACACATGAGTAGGGTAAAAGGGTTAGTATTTTGCGGGAATGTTATGTTATGAAGTAAATGGCCAGCTTCTTTCAAAGGATATTAAACTGGCTATTTGAAAAAAGGAATCAAGCCTCAAAAATGTTGTTTTATGGTTTTGATCAGGTAAATTAGCATGGGTTTGATCAGGTAAATTAGCATGGGTTTGAGGACCTTGCCATCATTTTTCAGAAAACAGTAAGTTTCTGAAACAAGTTAGAGGATATTATGTTTTAAAATATGTTTCATTGATTGTACAGCATGGTATTAGAAACAAAGTACTGTATATGATTAGACAATCCAATTTAGTTTCATCTTGAACCAGCACTTGATTTACGAAGTAATTGAAACTGAAGTCGACACCACGGTACTAAGCTAGTGACGAGTTGGGAACCTTCTGCTGATCTAAGATGAGTACAGAGAAGGCTGTTGTGACAGTGTGCATTAGTGCCGGCTTTTGTTTGATGACTATTTACATATCTGCATGTTACATTGTTCATTAAAAAAATTGCAAGTGTTATACCTGTATACTAAATTAAAAAAAAAAAATCTACTCTACAACAGGTAATTTAACTTCATTAAAGAAATGCATTGATTCATTGACCCTAACACTCATCAAATCTTTTTTTCTTTTTCCCATTACAGGGTCATTGTGAATCAGCGATTATCCTGACGTGTTTAGGTGTAAGACAGAAAACATTCATATACTAGCCAATCAATAGTCAAACATGCCTTCACATAAGCTTCTGCTGGACCAGGCTAGACCTAGTAGTTAACTTGAACATGTATGTGAGAGAAAACTGGAGTACCCACACAGCAACAGAGCTGAGTATAGGATCCTAGATCTCGAAGGAAACAAACACAAACCACAGTGCCACTTTGCTAGGAGGTGCAAGAAGACATTTATTTATTTATTTATTTATTTATTTGTTAAATGTCACCCTTTGTCGGTAAAAACACATTTAACTTCATGAAAAGCCTGCAAGAATATTGTGGTCAGAAAAGTATCATTATGACCAGAGTTATTTCATTGTGTCAAGTCACAGGATGTTTATATTTAAAAAAGACACACAAGACCAAAGCTGCTTCTTTTAGTCCTAAATTGGTCACAGTTCATTTTTTTTCCCAAAAAGTGTTGACTCTTCTGTTACTGTATGCTTATCATCAGTCAGAAATGTGTGTTGTTTAGGTTCATACTTTTAGTCACTAAATAATCCTGTCACAATTAATCTCATTTAGCTGGATTTTTATTATATTTTAATTGTGCTTGCTTGCAAAACAAGAACAAGGGTCCCAGTGCTCTTTTGAAATTAATAAAGTGTGAGAACAAAGGTCCCAGTGCTCTTTTGAAATTAATAAAGTATGATGGCATTTCATTCTATATTGATTTCTCAAGTATTACTTAGTAGTCATTAGTAAAACTATATGGTACAGTTGTCTTACATCTATCCATCCATCCATCCATCCATTATCCAACCTACTATATCCTAACTACAGGGTCACGAGGGTCTGCTGGAGCCAATCCCAGCCAACACAGGGCGCAAGGCAGGAAACAAACCCCGGGCAGGGTGCCAGCAGCCTCTTATTTATTTGCTTGTTTATTTTTATTTTATTTATTAATTAATCCAACTAACCACAACAGGATCTTCAGGTCCTAGAATATTTTCAGGCCAACTGGTATTGGAGTATTAAGGGGTTATTCCACAAAGCAAGTTTATGAAATTGAGACTTAAAATAAGTGTATCTTATAATCGGGATTCATTTGGTTTAATTAATATAAAGTGTTTTTCATTAATTCAGAATGGGTTTAGGCAGTCTAGAATTTTTCATTCGCTCGAGATATGTAAACATCCCAAAAAACGATTGTGGAGATCATCTGTTATAGCTCAGAAAGACTCAGAGGAGGCTGTAACATCTATAGAGTGCCTCTAAATTTAACAGTGAACTTGATGGTATGAATAGTGTCTTATAGGCTGGATTTCTTTTTATTTTATTGAACATATAGTAACATGCAGTGGAGCCAGTGGTGGTCTTCATCAGCTAAAGAAGAAATAATAAGTACAGTACAGTTGAACATGCACATGAATGTGATTTTTTTGAAGGACTGTCTTGTATAATAAGTCTATAGAAAAATGTACAGTTTACAGCATCTGCCACTAATGAGCCTGTCAGTGCTGTTTTTCATTCATGAGTACAGCCTGTTAATTGCACAACTGTTCTTAATTCTTATCCTTATTTTCTTAATTGCACAACTATCATGATGGTCAAGAACTGTCTTAATCTACAACATACTTCTACAAGACTCCCAACACACAGATACCTTTTCAAAAGGTTTCTGTATTATCTAATAATGTAGAGAAATTAAACAGCAAAATGATTGGCATTGGTTGGGAATTTGTTGTGAAGTGTTGACTTTGCAATGCATAGCTTCACATAATTGCATATACTTTAATGTTCATTTTTTTACAAGCCAGTATTTATCATGGTATCACCAGAAAATACCAAGGCATCTGTCTTTCCCATTACCACTGTTTTCAGTGTTGGTATTGGTTGTGAAATCCAAGCTACCTCATCTATCAGAATTTCAAGAAATGGGTAATCTATGTTTGGTCCTAAGTAGTCTCTGTGAACAAACTGACTTTTTATATATTGAATCTAATCACAAATATCTGTATGCATTTATTGGGATGAAAACCAGACCGTAATTGTCAATTTTTTTAATGAATATTTCTATTTTACTGGCGCATGCTCTATTATAAAACATTTTGCCTTTTGAATAACCCTCTAGTGAAAAGAGAAAATATGGACAATTAAAAAGAATAATGGAGAGGTCATGTACAGTTAATCATTAATCAACGTGCAAAAAATGCCATATCATAACCATCACAAATAACAAGGAGCTGCATTCATTTTTGCTGGAGGGCTAAAAGCTCTGTGTAGTATGGGCCGTCTTACTTTAATAAAACTTTCAAGGAATGATGCCCAATGTGGTTAAATCTAAAGTGTGTTGGAAGTGTCTTTTTCTTTTTCTCCCTTGTACATAACTATGAACTTCTGAAGCCACAACACTAACTAAAAGCCGACTTTAGTTACCTCAGTTACTAATTGAGACTTGCTATAATCCATTTTATTGGAACCAAAAATGTCCGAAATAAGTTCAGGTTGTTGAATTAAATGATGCTTACATACTTTAATTGCTTTGTGGAATACCCCCCAAGTCTCAAGGACTTTTACACACACCAAACACATTTCCTGCACAATGTTCACATTGAGCTTACTACAACAAATCCTTTTCAATAAACAATGTCATATTGTAAGGTGACAACAAATAATTTAAAGTGATTTTGAATCATATTTTTGATACAACACTAACATGCTTTAAGTAAGTTTCTAAGAACTTGGGTCTTCTCTTCAGTTCCAAGCTCTGAAATGCTTACATTTATATCAATAGATTATATGTTATTTTCTTTTTTTAGCCCATTTTTTTCAATAGTGTGGTTGAAAGTGATTTACAGATATTAAAATAAAATTTTCAATTATAAAAGCAAGGAGCCGTTAGAAAAATAAAAGGTAGAAACAGAAAAATCACTAAAAGAGATGAATGCAGTTTAAATTATAATTCTTATAATTATTATAATTCTGTCAAAAGTCAGTTTCTGACTTTATAACATTTTCTATGGTCAGATGGCAATGTAGGACAGGAAAGAAAAACAGAAGCTACAGCTGGCACCGAAGCTGAAGGAAATAAACCTTTAAGGAATCCAAGGCCAAAAGACCAGAGAGCCACCACAGGATGCTGGAGGAGAAAACAAACAGAAAAGAATGACAAGAAGTGATTAATAACTGGAAAAATTATATATTAATAATTAGGGACTATCTGACAGTTGTTTGAAAACAGACATAGCAGCCACAATGACCAGAAGCAAAGTATTTGATTATGCAGTATTAATTTTAATCTTTTACAATAGATGTACTATGAGCTCTGCAGGAAAGATTTTTTAACCAGCATTGCTTAAGTTTGTCTTGTTCACGTAAGACTGCTGATTAATATAACCCATTCAGTGTGTCATTTTGCTCTTCTCCTTCAACACAATGTTCATTAATAGTGGTCACTGAATGGTGGCTTATTGAGTTAGTTACTTACATTGTAATTTTTAACTCTTAGCCTTTCTTGCGAAATATTCAGGCAAAATAATTGGAACCTCTTATTTTTATTGTGCACTTGTTTAGGATATTGTTCCACTGTAGGATACACTTTGACAGAAATGTTATATCAGCTGTCTCCATATTTCAAAAACACATTCCAATCTTCTTTAACTTATTTTGTTTTCAGGTTGTAATAGACATTAGGTATCTTGTCCTTCACATACTGTATCTCTGTGTAGTCAATACCTATCAGTCCTTTCAGCTGGTATATCATAAATATCTTCTGGCCGATCGTTGTTTTCCTGTATGCAACCTAGAAATTTGTGTAAAATCTAATTTCCTTACCTTTCAGCAGTTTCTGTTGCCAAAATGGTAGTGCCTAGTTTTAATAACATTATGGGTATTACAGTATATCTAGATTTTACCAACTAATTTACTCTTGGGTGATCTCAGAGGATGATGGAAAAAGCATAGTTCAAATGGATTTTTATATATGTAATTAAACGTAATCAATAAAAAACAATCTTCCTTATTTTGTGCAAAGGTTATCCCAGTTCAACTAAAAATGGTCCCTTATGCACAAACATCTCTTTTAAAACTGTAAAAGGTACAGTCTTCACTAGGTCATATGTACTATGAGTGATATATACTCATACATTTTTGATTGAACATCCTTGCATTCCTTATGATAGTGCTAGAACTAAAACCACTCCCAACACTTTAATGGCAGTTTTTGCAGTAACACCATATGGGATGACATTATTCAAGAGAAAATGTAATGTGGCATTAGATTTATTGTTATGCTGCCATTTTTGTGTTCTATGCCTGTTGGCCCATCTAGTAGTCTCAAACAGTCTTTCAGCTTGAAAAGTTTTCAGGGGACAGATAAAGTTTTCCTGAGCCTGAGAATGACCTCCAGTGCATCCGGAAAGTATTCACAGCGCATCACTTTTTCCACATTTTGTTATGTTACAGCCTTATTCCAAAATGGGTTAAATTCATTTTTTTCCTCAGAATTCTACACACAACACCCGATAATGACAATGTGAAAAAAGTTTACTTGAGGTTTTTGCAAATTTATTAAAAATAAATGTACATGTACATAAGTATTCACAGCCCTTGCTATGAAGCTCAAAATTGAGCTCAGGTGTATCCTGTTTCCCCTGATCATCCTTGAGATGTTTCTGCAGCTTAATTGGAGTCCACCTGTGGTAAATTCAGTTGATTGGACATGATTTGAAAGGCACACACCTTTCCATATAAGGTCCCACAGTTGGCAGTTCATGTCAGAGCACAAACCAAGCATGAAGTCAAAGGAATTGTCTGTAGACCTCCGAGACAGGATTGTCTCGAGGCACAAATCTGGGGAAGGTTACAGAAAAATATCTGCTGCTTTGAATGTCCCAATGAGCACAGTGGC
Source organism: Polypterus senegalus (assembly GCF_016835505.1). Lineage (NCBI taxonomy): Eukaryota > Metazoa > Chordata > Cladistia > Polypteriformes > Polypteridae > Polypterus > Polypterus senegalus. The sequence continues at coordinate 169,994,283 of NC_053162.1, forward strand.
CTCCAACATCCGTAAGTGGAAGAGGTTCAAAACCATCAGGACTCTTCCTAGAGCTGGCCGGCCCTCTAAACTGAGCGATCGGAGGAGAAGGGGAGGTGACCAAGAACCTGATGGTCACTCTGTCAGAGCTCCAGAGGTCCTCTGTGGAGAGAGAAGAACCTTCCAGAAGGACAGCCATCTCTGCAGGACAACGACTCTAATCACACAGCCAAGATCTCAAAGGAGTGGCTTCAGGACAACTCTGTGAATGTCCTTGAGTGGCCCAGCCAGAGCCTAGACTTGAATCTGATTGAACATCTCCGGAGAGATCTTAAAATGGCTGTGCACCGACGCTTCCCATCCAACCTGATGGAGCTTGAGAGGTGCTGCAAATAGGAATGGGCGAAACTGGCCAAGGATAGGTGTGCCAAGCTTGTGGCATCATATTCAAAAAGACTTGAGGCTGTTATTGCTGCCAAAGGTGCATTGACAAAGTATTGAGCAAAGGCTGTGAATACTTATGTACATGTGCTTTCTCAGTTTTTTTTATTTTTAATAAATTTGCAAAAACCTTATGTAAACTTTTTTCACGTTGTCATTATGGGGTGTTGTGTGTAGAATTCTGAGGAAAAAATGAATTTAATCCATTTTGGAATAAGGCTGTAACATAACAAAATGTGGAAAAAGTGATGCGCTGTGAATACCTTCCGGATGTACTGTATGCATGTGCAGAGTAGTATGTTGTGGGATTTGCACAAATAAAATTAATGTGTGCTGTGGTATTCGACAACATAAAATTTTGCTCATGTTATGCCCATGCAAGACATGCTTCATAACTCAAATATTAACAATGACCATTTCACAAATAAAATTTGAATTAGGCTTTAAGTTGTTACTAGAGTCATAAACCCTTTTCTACACTTTCATTTGTAAAGTGTTTTAACCTTCTTTGTCACTGTTTGGTATTGCATTATCCCTGTGAGCATGAAGTAAGTAAGAGTTGTATATTCTTCAGAGCTTATAAAATAATTGGTTGCCATTATAAAAAAACAAAATAAATATTGAATGTGCTGTAACTTTTATTTGTAATTGTGGTGGCACTGGAGGGGTAGGCCCAGAATACTTTATGCAGTGTAACTCATTTTATTGGCTTTCAGTGAAGACATTTTACTATTGACATGGCCGTGGCTGCTGTTTGACATATCTACAGGGTGGTCCAGATCTAATTATGCAGATCCAGATCGTCTGGATAACTTTGATTTATACAGGGACGATTCCAGTTCAGTGCGAAGACAATTCTCCATGTCATCAGTTCACACACTTCTTGATGGTTTTGGATTTTTTGGGTGATTTTCTGTGTAATAAACTTAATAAGTTATAGCGTAATGAAAATTGCATAATTAGATCTGGACCACCCTAGAGGTTTAGTAGCAGGGTAACCGAATTATCACCACTTGTACGGATCCTTTCATTCCACATTCCTGTAGTTTGTAGGAATTAACCCAGGTAGGCATTCAGCATGCTTCCCAATCTACTAAATCACTTCAAATGTTTCCTTGCACCTCAGTTCCGGGTTTAAACGAGCAGCTGTCTCAGGAATAGTTAAGTATGAATTCACAATAAACAACTTTTTCAAGAGTTTTCAATGCTAGCTTTCATATATATAATCTTGAGAAAACTGCACCATGTCACCATTTACCTCTGGTTGTGTACTGTGTAACACTTCCAGTGATTCAATCATTGATCTGTAAATCTCTCTGCAGCTTATTAAGGCAAAATCGAGCTGGGTTGTTTTAACTTTTTTCTTGGAGCAAGATGTAAATTGTAGATTAGGGCCCTTGTGTCTTTGAGAGTCAGCAGCTATTTAGCACTCCGTCGTTAAGTATGATGCCCACAAACTGATAAGAACAATGGAGACTGCAAGGAAAGAAGTAAAGTGAACGTTTTGCACCATGAAATTGGAGGATAGGCTTGTCAAACTCTGGAGCCATAGTTTGTCTGTCTGTCTGTGTTGTATTTATCCTACTACATGGGAGTACAGGCTAAAGAAATGTGGCAACTAGTTTTCTTTTTATCCATGGTTGTTTACTTTTATTCAGTTCCTTTTGTTCTTGTGTTTCACATTTTTTGTTCAAGTTTATGTCCAAATTCACATTTTTCATTATGTGTACATAACACAATGAAATGGTTACTTGCTTGTCTTCTTGGCTGGTGACAGTAATACAATACCATCTGAAACTAACACAAAAAATAAACCGCGTGCATAGAATGCAACATACATACAATTGATAGTTGTATGTACTTTAAGAACACATACAGTATTAATTACTACAACTACCTTTTCATTAAGTATAACCAGCTTCTTGGTTTTGCTGACATTAAGGGTGAGTAAAAATGAGATGGCCTTGCATTAGTACAATATCTGTAATCTTGATGAAAAGGTGTGACTGCGAGTGAATCATATTATTTGACACCCTTGAAGTTAATGAGATTCAGAAACTGCAGTGATTAAATTCGGCATGCTCTCCTACTAGAAATTGTATATAATCCTGTTGTGTGTTGCTGGTCTCACCTATGTTGTTTGAAGTTTCATGTAGCAGCTCCCTAGCTTCTCCACATGTGGGCTTCCACATGCCCCTTGCTCTTCTAACACAAAACAATGAGGCACCTCAAGCAGTGTTTATTACTTGCCTCTCTGTCCACTAGTATAATCTCTGCTTATGAGCATTTTAATTAGGGGTATTATTAAATGATTAAAAATCCACAACTGACACAGTGGATCTACAGGAGCTGATTCAGTGCTGCTGCAAACCCCATTACTCTCTTTTCTATGGTCTTCAGACTTAATTATAAATCATATTATTTATGCTTAATTATTCTCAGCTAAGGCAGCAGTGGTTTTCTCCTTTGCTACAGAATCTGTTTGTTACATTATAAAATCACATGGATTAATATGTAGTGGGAACAAATATATAGAACAAATTAAAACTTGTTAGCCAGTCCCTTCTGAAAGTTACTGGATACACAGGTGTGTAGTAGCCATGTTGACTTGGTGTACCCCAACCTCCCCCACCCCGTTCTGCTGTGAGAGCCTCTTTTGTGAGGGTAGCAGGCAAGCACCCTTTGGCCACTCCATATGAACAATGGACTCTGTGAGTTCTTGAGAGGCGCCGACTCTCAGTGGTTCTCAAGGGCTGCTTTCCATGGCTTTTACTAAAAGCTGTAAATGTTTCCAGTGTGTCTGAGTTTGGTGGTGGTGATGGGGGGAGAGTTGAGGAAGCATGATGACAGCTTTCCTGAACGCTGTTTATAAAATGACTCCTTTTATTACAGACTGCAAATATAGGGTGTGTGATAACATTCGTTTTGGTCTGTGCCTGAAACTTTAAATTAAAATGATGAGAAGCCTAAAGTTGTGTGTGTTTTTGTTTGTTTTTTAATAGGTGGGATTTTTTGACATAGGAATCTGCTGTGACTGTTGAATAATTCCTAATGTGAATTATCATGTGCCATTCTACCTTTTTTTTATTAACTTTAGGGAGGAAGTGTTGTCATTTTATTACACAAAAACAGTCATGATCAGAAACATATTGATAACTGCTATTTACAAATTCTACAGTTTTTACAACTTGTGCATATTTTGTAATTGTGTAGAAAATTTTCAGTACTGCTAAAACGTTGTCATGCTTAACATGTACGAACTAGCATCATTTCCACTGGCTACTTTGAATTCATGGTAAATGTCTTCTCAGTGAGTGGTTTACTATAGGAAAAACATTGTCATCTAGATAACATAAGAGGCCTTTTGTGGTTGCCACTGACATCCTAGCTTTATTTCACTGAGCTCTGTAGTCTGGTGCCCATAGATTTGACTTGGTAAGTGTGCTGCACAAAAAGATACAGTGGGCTGTGGGGGATTTGTATAAGAAACCTGATCTATCCTGGTATTAGGGTTTCTTTGGTAGGTCATCAATTCATCAATTTCAATTCTAGTGGTATACTTGCATCCTCATTAATTTTTCTGAAAGCATTTTGATTGAATAATTTGCACGGCTGAGATCTCCCAACTTTTCTGCTTTCTTGTGGATGGAGGTGCTGTGTGTTGTGATATGTATTCGACATTTGTGGTGAGATTTACATTGTTCACTACTACGCATATACAGTACATATTTTAACTCTTGAGCCATAGCAATATGAGAAATGAGTGACAAAGCTATGCCAACTGCTAAAAAGTCAAAGCTCAGAAGTGAATTATATGTGGCGCCCAGCCCATTTCAGAAAAGCATGCCACAGGGTTTGGCCAGGTGTCACTTGCAAGTGCATTGTGAGATTGCAGTGGATTCAGTATATGGTGATGGTGACTTTTGTGGATATGTGTACAAAACACTGCTATTATAACCCTTGATTTATTGATTCACTATATTGCAGATATACACTACATTAAAGTGGGGCCCAGTTATGCTAGCACCCAGAATTATATAGTACAGTGTTTCTTAAACTATGGGTCTCAATCCAAATTGGTTGATAGGATGCCATATGACTGTGTAGTACAATTAGCCAAGGTTATCCAAGTGTGAATTCTGTGTCTTGTTTGTTTGTTTGTTACGCCAGTATGTGAGACACTGCCATTGACACAGAGAAGTTTTTATTTTTTGGCATGAAAACCATAGGTGTTCTCTACCTCTCATCTTACAACCTATTAAACACTTTGACAGATTGAGATTGACAGCAAAAGACAGGTATAAGAGAAAATGAAATGACAGACAAGCTTTTGAGGTAAAGAGACTGTTTAACTAGATTTAAATGTCAAAATGAAAATAATGGATGTGGCACTGGAATGTGTCGATTTTCAGGGTGTTATAAAGGGTGAGTGAATTGGGTGAGAGTATACGTTAAGTGCTTTGGTAGTGCTGTTGCCTGCTAAATGCAGTTTCTGGGCTCATGAACAACTACTCTGTGGCTCATTGCATGTTTGCCATTATGGCATACATCTAATCTATACGTATAAAACATTTCCAAAGAAGACTTTGCTTTAAGTTTAACATGCCTCTGTGAGAAAGAAGTCCTTCCTTTTTCACTATTTTAAAGTGGTTCAGTAAATGTCCATGTACTGGTAGTGTGACGGATATGTTTGTTTGACTACTGAGAAGTCGTTAGAACACCAGAAAATGTCAAAAGGGTGTTACAAGCAGTAGACACTGTATCAATCAGTAGAGTTAAACATTTCTAATTGGTCTTTACGTCGAAATCTTCAGCAAGTTTAATCCAGTTACACTAATTAAATACAAATAGTCCTGCATTTTTTTGAATAAATATGCTTTTTGTGAACTTATTTAGAAACTAGACATTAAGCGCGTTACAATAACGGGTGCTAGAACAGTAGTGCATAAACATTAGTATGAACAGTCTATATTAAATGGCAAGGGACCTTGTATGTGGCTGTAATATGCGTCACTGTATTGTGTGCCTTTTAATTTTCTCTCTAAGTAATACTGGTTTGTATTTCCGTAAAATGCCTGTAATTTGTCTGACAGTAATACAGTGGAACCTCTGTTCATGACCATAATTCGTTCCAAAACTCTGGTTGTAACACGATTTGGTCGTGAACCGAAGTAATTTACCCCATAGGATTGTATGTAAATACAATTAATCCGTTCCAGACCATGTGAACTGTATGTAAATATATATTTTTTAAGTTTTTAAGCACAAATATAGTTAATCATACCATCGAATGCACAGTGTAATAGTAAACTAAATGTAAAAACATTGAATAACACTAAGAAAACCTTGAACAACAGAGAAAACTAACACTGCAAGAGTTTGCGCTATAGCGCTATGACCTGCTTGCTAATTTTTAATTAGTTTTAAGCACAGGGAAAAAAATGAACATTTGAAAAATCTGTAATTAAATAAACAACCAAGAAAAGTAACATTGCAACAATGCACACGTGTGCCTGTTTGTTTGTATGTGTGTGTCTGTCTCTCTCACGGGCCTACGTGTGTGTGTGTCTGTCTCTCGCGTGTTTGTGTGTCTCTTAAGCGCGTGCCTCTGTGTATGTGTGTGTCTCTCTCGCCTGTGTGTGTGTCTGTCTGTCTATCTCTCTGTCTCTCACGGGCGCGCCTGTGTGTGTGTGTGTGTGTGTGTCTGTCTCGCGTGCGCCTGTGTCTGTCTGTCTGTCTGTCTTGCGCATATTTGCAAGTTATCTTACCAGCATATGAAGGCTCTTAATAAGCCACATTGCTTACACAGGTGGAGTGGTGGCTCTGAGGCTAGGATCTGCACTGGCAATCAGAAGGTTGCTGGTTCAAATCCTGTAAATGCCAAAAGGGACTCTGCTCTGTTGGGCCCTGGAGCAAGGCCCTTAACCTGCAATTGCTGACCGCTTTGAGTAGTGAGAAAAGCACTATATAAATACAAAGAATTATTATTATTGCAGAGAAAAAACTATTTTACTGATGTTTTATAAGTGTTGGGACCAAAAGAAGCCTTTCTGAAGGTCTTTTTACACAGCAGTATATGAGTAATATTTCAGTACCTAAAGTGCTAACATTTACTGTAAGTGACGTTTCATAGTATCCTTTTAAAAAGTACCATATTCTTGCACATCATCCCACAATTATTTCCTCTCAGCATTACTAAAGGTTACACTAAGCTTTTCCACTGGCTGTGATATACCTCTGGGATCCTTTCCTGTTTTAAATGATAATTGTTTTAAGTTCAGGCCCCAAGTGCTCCCTGTTTGGAGTTTGTATATTCTCCCTGTTTATTTTAGGTGCTCTGGTTTCCTCCCACAGTTCAAAGACATCCCTGGCACTTGTGTGCGTTATCCTTGTGATAGGCTGCTGACCTTGTGCCTGATGTTTGCTGGGATAAACTCATGCAGCCCCATGGCCTTGCTCAGCATAAGAAGATTTGGAAAATGGAGAGATGGGGTATTGTTTTAACAATGTTTATTTCCCACTTTTCATTTTTTTTAGTAATAGCTATGCTTGAGTGGAAGCAAAAAAATGCATTTCTCCACATTTATTTCTCAGTGACTCTGCTATCATCTTCTTCCTCGATCCCGGTAACCCCAGAACAGATTTTTTTTAATTTGGCTCCTCATTTGAAATATTTAAGAGGCCCTGATATAGAAGATATTGTTAAAGCACAGGATATGGGTCCTTGGATATTGTGAGCAATGGCTAAGAATTTGTGGCAAAGTGAAATAATAAATAAACGCAAGTTATTCACAGGAAAAGAGAATGTAACAAAGGATGGCTTTGAAACTCTCTGGATGTCTCTTATTGCCTCTAATGGGACATTTTTGGGAAACTGGAAGTTCATTTGGAAGGCACACTGGAAGTTGTTGTCTAAATTGTAATTTCGTTTGAAAGGGAGCCCATAAGTGGGGTCTTCCTTGGAAAACAGTGATGAGATGTGTGCCTTAAATGGAACATCACTGGGAGTGAGCAATTTAAATAGAACACAACATAGCAACACTGAAATTTGGTGGTAGATTTTTTGGCCTCATGGCAACTAATTGGGATTATTTGGTCTTACTAAAATATTAGACTACTTTGGTTTATTATATTTTTGCTGAAACTGGTATTTTAGTCCAGTGGTTTATTTTCTCAGTCCTTGACCAATTTCTCAGTAGATGAAAGAATTTTGCTGTTATAAAATAGTAAAATGAATGTTTTCATCCTTAATTTTGATATTTAATGTCTTCTGTTAAAGTACTTGGAAATGTCATATTTGAGGCCTTCCATCCAAACCTGCTTATCTGGATTCGAGTCATGGGGAAGCTGGAGGCAATCCCAGCAAGCACTGGGAACAATACAGGAACAATCCCTTGGACAGGGTGCCGGTCCATCACAAATTGAACACACACATGCACATGAGAGAGGCCAATTTAGTATTGCCAGTCTACCTAACCAATGGATGGTAACTGATATTCTGCAGAGAGATGCCATGTTGGCTTTAAATCTGTTACTAATTGTACTTCTCGGCACTAATTAATTTGGGTTTGTGAGCTTCTCTATATATTCTCCGAAGTCAACTCTGATCACTGTTCATCTGCGCTCTCCAGTGTCAGTTTGTAGCTCCTACTGAGATGGCCACCCAGGCTCTTATTTTGTCATTTTTAAGCGGTGTTCCCTTGTATGCAAGTTAAATATAATGTTGCTGGCAGGCTGCTAGTGTGTTGTGAAAGGCACTCATTATTCGCTTACCACTCTTTTTACGCTTTGTTTAACATTTCAGCTGCTGAATGTTGGTAGATACTCACATCTTTATCACATCTCCCACCCCCCAGGATCTTAATTTGCTTTTACCGGGTGTACACTGGGTGATTTTATTTATTTATTTATTTAAACCACGGTCAAGCAACTACTCACACTTCATGATACAATACAATACAATACAGTTTATTTTTGTATAGCCCAAAATCACACAGGAAGTGCCGCAATGGGCTTTAACAGGCCCTGCCTTTTGACAGCCCCCCAGCCTTGACTCTCTGAGAAGACAAGGAAAAACTCCCAATAAAAACCTTGTAGGGAAAAATGGAAGAAACCTCGGGAAAGGCAGTTCAAAGAGAGACCCCTTTCCAGGTAAGTTGGGCGCGCAGTGGGTGTCAAAAGTAGGGGGTCAATACAATACAATGCACAGAACAGAACAATTCCTTAATACAGCATAATAATAAAAAATTTTAGAAGTACGGTTTAACAGTAGATGATATGACATAATTAGGTTTGGATATTTTTTAGAGTCCTGGAGACCTCATCCATCTAGCTGCCTCCCCATTTGGCCATGCCACGGCTGAAACGTTGCTCCGATGATAGATGCACCGATCGCATATGTGCTCAAACTGTACAAACGTGTTAGTTCCGATTGAAATGCCACCACTTGGGTATTCAAGCTATTTGTGTACAAGGCCTCAACGGACTGTTTTACCCATTCAAAGAAATGTGATGACCACAGGCTTCTCTAAGTGTCAACAAAGAAAAACGCTGTGTTCTTGAATCTAACTGTTTTGTGCTGTAGAAGTACGAAGGAAAAAAAAAAGACATAAGATTGTTACGGCATGGACAGTACTTACTCTTTGTCTGTTTTACAGAGAGAATTTGAGGTAAATAGTTTGTGTAATTTACCAATGTGTGTGTTTATTTCGGGTTCATCCACTAAATGTTTTCTAAAATTCTTTTGTCATTGGCTGTGTAATTGCATATGTGTTGCTATATGATATTTATATTTTTTTTATCAGAAGTGTGAAAATGAGCATGGCAATAGAAATACTGAATGTCCAATATACTGAGATCAATGCACAATTTTAGTGTGATATCAGAAAATTGGATTGTGAGACTGCTCACACTACATGATAGCTGACTGTATTTTCTGATATGACAGAAAAAAGATGCAAATTGGGCATCACATCCCCTCTTGTACTGCACATGAAATGATAGCCACTGAAGCTGATATTCGAGCTGACTCAGAAAATCAGTCAGTGACTGCGAGTCCAACTTAAAACTGTGCCAGAATCGTACAGGGTATCTGGCCCTAGACAAATTTTACATTAAGTATTAATGTTCCATTTTTTATTTATGGAGGGCGACTAAGAATTGATTTCTGCAAATCTTCGTTGAACTTGTACTTAATGTGTAATACTCTGTAAATGAATATTATAATTAAATTGACTTACTGAGCAACAAAAGCAGTTGTAATAGTGTAGAGAATGTTGTCATAGGCGTATAGAATTCTATGATAAATGTTATCCTTCACAAAAGAGAGAGAGAGAGAGGTTAGGAGCACACACTGATGCAGCACATTGCAGCACCCACAAAATTACAAAGCCAACTCAGGTTCCCAGATTAGGATCCGAGTGCAGCCATGCAACACCTCAGTACCACACTAGTTCAGATGGAATGGAACTAGTGTGAGGTTTTTTTATGGTGGCTGGACTGCCAATTCTGCCGCCAACCGCCAGGTTTTTCCCTACAGGTTGGAGGGCCTACATGCAGGGCTGGATGCATATTAACATCATACCCAGGATGGAGCAATTGCAGGTTAAGGGCCTTGCTCAAGAGCCCAACGAAGTAGATTCACTATTGGCATTTACAGGATTTGAACCGGCAACTTTCTGATTGCCATTGTAAATCCCTAGCCTTAGAGCCACCACTCTACCCAAAAGAGAGGCACGTTATAATTTATTACATGTTCATTTAGTGCTGGTGAGTGGTGGACATCATAACTGTGTGCATAGACCAGATGATAACTGTTAATATCCATAGGTTCATGCAGATTACCCATAGTGAGCAAAATATATACATTCATTTTTCTGTACTAATCTATGAACCTGTAGTCCAGGGGTGTCCAGCTCCAGTCCTGGTGGGCCGTAGTGGCTGCATGTTTTCATTCTGACTCTTTCTCTAATCAGCAAGCAGTTTTCACTGCTAATTAACTCCTTTTCCTGTTTAAGGATTCAGTCCTTTGAATTGATTTGCTTCTTCATTAAATGGCAGCCAAACAGAAATGAGATGTGAAATGAGCCGACAGATGACCAGCTAAATTGAAATGTCAAACTCCAACCAGTTTCTTAATGAGAAGCCAATTCTTGCTGTTAATTAAAGCCATAATTGAATATCATGACTTGTTGCTGCTCTCATTCTACCACAGTGGACTGTTGATTTTCTGTTTTTTCTAGGACCACCATCAAGATGTTTTGATGACCTGAGCAGACCAATATGACCAAGACCTTCACCTTTCTTTATTTTCAGTTTAGCTTGTCATGTAGAAGCTTGGTTTGTGTCTCATTATTGTTTGCCTGCTCATTAATGTAAAAGAAACAACTATGGGGTTTGAGTCATGTCAATTAAAACTAAGGCAAAACAAGGTAATCGGCCCCCAAAATGACTCATTAATTAAGAAGATGGTTAAAATGAAAACCTGCAGCCACTGTGTCCCACCAGGACTGGAACTGGACACCCCTGTGTAGCCTATCATTTTAGCTTGGTCTTTGTACATTTCAATGCAATCATTTTGTGCAGAAACAGACTAGTCTAAATGGGGGTCTGGGTTTAAGTCATTTTTGCCAGAAGTATACTTTCATAACCCTTCTTAAGCCATATGATTTAGAGATTTTACAGACATTTTAATGTGTATCAACTGCTCACAGTGCTCGACTTTCATGAGACAGTGGTGCTAATTAAGCAGTGATATCTTGTCTAGTATGTTCTTCCTTGATCCAGCATGAGAAGTGTCTTCTGATGACTAGTGATATGTGTCTTTCAGCATGAAAAACAGTATTTTGCAAACAATTCTAGACATGTCATCAACATTCCAGGCTGACTTGCATTATCAGAGGTACCATCTTTATTTCAGTTTTGTGTTATTTTTTATTTTTGTAACTTTGTCTACAACAGTTACAGTCATTGTACATAAAGAATTTAAAAAAATATACCCAGTTCTTTTCCTTAAAAGCTAGTTATAATAGCTTTATTCAGCTTTGATTGAAATGCTTTAATTTCTGTGTCCTTATCACATTGTGGCACACCTGTCGAACTTGTGAATGCATTAGTCACTTCTAGCCTTATTAGAGCTGGGAAGAGAGAACTGCTTTTAATCTTTCCTGGCACCTGAAAGCACAGGCAGGGCTCAGGTCATGTTTACATTGTCTGATCTTGCTCCCAGTAATTTGTGGGCACGCCTTGATGGAGTTTTTTCCACCTCTTTAAAAGTCTCGGCACTGCCTTAATGGTGCTGTGAAGTAAATGGTTGTCTGTGTGATCTGGCAATGGGGGAGGGGTGGCCCTTACTTAAATGGCAGGTTCTGCCTGTTGATGGGGGAGTTGTGTGTGGAGTGGAGAGGGGATACGATAGGAGCGGCAAGTTTCTCTTTTGAGAGTTTGCTTGTGCCTGAGTCACTGTGTATATCCCAGCCGCTGATGATTAAGCCCAGAGGTATGAGGAGCTGCTGGTTTTTAATCCAATACCCTTACAGAGAGGCAGGGAGGGAAAGAGCGCGAGAGAGAGAGAGAGAGAGCGCTTAGCAAAGAGAAATATTTTTCCCTTCCTTCATCTAAACTGAAAGCTTTCTGCTGATCATTGACGTTTGGCTTTCTCTCATTTGTAATACTTCAAGCCACTGCTGCTTTAATTTTTTTTTTTTGGACTAGATAGGTATAGTGCTTTGCAATGGGTTATATCCTAAATGATACTGGAACCTATGGGAGACTGCTGCATGAGTAAGAAAAGGAACATTAATGTGGTTTAATATGCTGAAGCTAAGTATGTTTCAGCCCAGCATAATACTTGGATGGGAGACCATCTAGGAAAAAGTAAGAGTTGTTGCTAAAGGAGGTGTTGGTGAGGCCAGCAGGGGGTTCTTACCCCGTAATGTATTTGTTGATCCCAATGTCCCAGTGCATTGATAGTGAAGCTGTGCTTCAAAAGCGGCACTATCCTTCGGATGAGACCTAAAACAGTTCCTTATTCTCATTGGTCATAAAAGATGCCTGAGCATCTTTTGTAAAGAGTAGGGTGTTCCCCAATGTCCTGGCAAAAATTGCCTATTTCGACCTGGTCAGTCTGGCCTTCTGATCATCACCTGTCTAATTTTGCTAACTACATCTCTCAGCCCTTCGCCATCTAATAACTAATGTGCAGTGAGTATACTGGTGCATAATGACTGCCGTTGCATCATGAAGATGGAAACTGTACATTGTGGTGGTTAAAATGGCTTTACCTTCTCTATGTAAAGCACTTTGATTGTTTTGAAAAGCACTTCATAAATGCAATGTCTTGATCGTCATCTTCTTAATTTAGAAGTTCTGCTCCAGGATGTATAAGCTCTCATTCGCTCTAGTATGTAAAGACTTTGTCTCAGGTCACTGACAAAAGAAAAGATCTAGTGCTTAATTGAAGTAATGCTCTAGATTTAATACAGTCACTTCATTTGAGACATCATTGGAATAAAGTCTTGCTTTTTGGATGTTTTTGGGGGATAAAAAACTCTATGTTTAGGACACCAGTCCATTGGTGGATGCATTTATTGACCTGCACTTGTGTCATTACAAACAAGCAGCTTTAATAGCACCTTTCTGAGGTAAAGACCAGTTCATGAGCAGTACAGAGCTACCATACACTTAAACTTCCAGTGAGTCAGATGGGAGATTTGATATGGCTATTGTATAGTTTGAAGTCCATTTTCATACCCAGCAAGACACCCACTGTCAGCTTAACAGCTTAGTTTATTTAAAACCAATGGAAACATTTGAAGAACATGAGAACTCAGTGAATCACAATTGTTTTTCAGCAGTACCACTTTGTGTGTCTTTGCTGTACGAAATAAAAAAAGAAAAGAAAATGAGGCTAAATGGTCATAAGCTAAATGTTAGGTTTTACTTACTTGACCTCCAAAGGTCATGCGAAAAGACAATTTCCCCTTGGGGATTAATACAGTGCATCAAAAATGATTATTTTCTGTAAATTGGTTAAAGCCATTGTTGTTCATGTTGACAACTTGGAATAGCTTGACACATTCCTTGATCCTGTGAAAAACCTTGTAAGTAGAGTTTTCCTCTTTTGGTTAATTTCTAAGTGACATTGATTCAAAATTATTCTTTAAAAATATATTGAGTGTTTAAGGGCCTTTCTAATTTAAACTATGTAAGACAAATACATTCAAGGCTTTCCAGTTACTTTCTAGTAGATGATTTTGTTTTATTATGAAAACATTACTTGTGCATTTGGATAGGTCTTTGTATTTGTGGGGGTTATTTGTGAGTTGTACCAGTGAAAACTGAACTCTGTAAATATCATGGTTCTCGCGTAAATATTTAATTTTAAATGTTTTTCAGGGTTGTGAATCAAAGTAGTGTACAGTATTTAAAAGAGCTCAACAAGATCTTTTATGTCATGTAAAAGAGGTTTAGAGTATGTTTGTATTCATAGATACATTTAAATTATCAGTTTTTAGTAACTCTACATAATTGTATATATTTTTTATATTTTTAAAAACAAAAGAAGAATTAAAAATGTAACTTCACACTCCTAAGAATTACAAATATAATTTAAATGAGCAGGGAAATAAATTCTGTACCACAGGAAGTTGAATGTGTGGTGTAGGAATTTCTGTTCCTGCAGATGAAAGATCATTTGAAGCCGAGATTTCCAGTTGTGGGGTTGGAGTACAGTATTTTTATGTTGCAAAAACATGATAGTAGGTTGATTTTTCAAAAAAAAAAAAAAAACTTTATTCAAGGAAGCCGTGTAAGGTGTCCTTGAGATTCTCCTTGAATCTCATTGCTTGAATTAGGTTTTCATCATTTTCAAAGAAGTTTGCAAGATGTTTGTTGTCACATATTGCTCACTAGGTTTTTCCAAACCAAGCTGACGCTTTTAGGTGGGATGGGGGGGGTCTGAGGAAGTGACATCAACTTGTGAACTGCTTTCCGCAAATACAGAACTAATTATTTTGCATGTTTAGTAAACATGGGAAATAAACAGTACATCTCATGGTATGTCTTGGTGTTGGACAAAAGAATTTCTAAGATTTCAGACTGAATACAAGTATACCCTGGGAACTATACAAATTTTAACATGGTTGTTACTGTTCCAATGAGGCCTAGGATGAATCTCATAATAAACCAAACACATTGGCCTTGCTAGGGTGTGCTAGTATCTTGTGCAGGATTTTCCAGTGTAGCACAAACCGCAGAATTGTCATGCTCCCTTGTTTTCAATAAGTGTTCTTCTAATCAGGCCACTCCAATAAATACTGTATGTTCTGTGTTTTCCCTGTAATGTCCTAGCATAACAGTTATATAGTTAACACTATTAAGGCCCATGCAGCCTTTATTATTACATCTATTGTTAAAGTCACACATTTCTGGGAACAATACACAAAAACATATGCAGTAAGCTACAGTAGGATAAAAATACAAATTTCTGTACAGTGTACTTTAGCACACTGCAACAAGATTTTTTTGTTTAAATATATCTACTGATTTCTTTGTGAAATTAGTCAACTTGAAAAATGTGTAATGAAGCAATGTCAGTTTAAACCATGTTAACTGCTTGGAGCTACCAAGTGGCCATGTGACTGGACCCCTCCCTCTCAGGTTCAGTTGTGCATACCACTCTTTGTCTGGAGGCACTCCTGAATAGTTTTTGAAAGCTAAATGACATGACAATTACTAGAGTAATGCTATTTAGAATAAGAATTCTGCATCCAACAAAAAAAAAAAAAAGACGGAGGTGTGGAACTGATAGTGCATGGCCAGAGTGGGGAACAGGGAAGATGTAGAGACTCCTCCACATACGGTAGAATTGAGACAAACAGGCAAGCTGTACTCTATCATTCTGTGCTTTTATTATTTGTGAGGCTTTGTCCTAAAAATAGTATGTTTTGAGCTTCCCCTCCCAGACTCGGGCCAGTAGACTCCACTATGGGGTGGGGCTTCCTTAGTGATCACAGCCAACTGTGTAAATCTAGCTGTCTGTGAGCAAACCTTTTTTTTTTGTGTTAAGTAATTAATAACTGGCCACCAGATAAAAAACAAACAACTGGTAGTTTAAGGTAAAGGAGGCTCAAGTGCAAAATAATCTTGAATTTTGGGGAAGATGGCGATTTGGGGAAAAGATTAAATAAATTGGGTCCGTTTTCTGTGACCTATTATCAAACTAAATGTTAAGTCTGTTGTGATACCTAGCACACACCACACTTATTAAACATAACCACATTTTGGCTACCTGTTGTAGTGAAGCAGGTAACCTTGCTGAATCCTGACGTATTGACACAGTTTGATGCGGTTTTATGCTGTTTACCCAAAAACACTTTTTCAGAAGATCAACCAGCCTTTTAAAGGTTTAGACAGGAAAACTGTCTGAGAAGTGTGCTTTATATGATTAAGCTAAATTATTTGCATTTTACCCCTACAACTGAAAAGGGAGGCAGGAATTTCAAAGCTGTTTTAAATATACCACCATGTAAAGTATGGTTTATGGTGGCCATGACCAAAGAGAAAAGTGGTGGGAGAAAGTCATGGACTAAAATTTCACATTTGCTGTTGTGGAAAATGAAATCTTGCTCCATTTCTTATGGGCAGACACTAATATGTATTTGTGATATAATTTCAGATGTGCATGTCAAGCATGTTGCACTTAGTCCCACTGCCAGATGATGGCTTCATTTAGAAAGTACAGTATACAGTATTTTTGATTATTCCATTAGAATTAAAATTGTATTTAAGAAGTGTGTGTGCAGTAAACTGTGGCAGTAGGTTAAAATGATGCAGAGACCAAACCCCAATAGGTGGCTTATGCTTTCAGATCTATTAGGAGCAGTCTACTGTATTGCTGAATCTGCTAGGAATGCAAAATAGGCCAGATAGCAAATTAAATCTGAAATTTCAGTGTCTGAGTACACAGGTGCCTTCTTGGTTTAACATGCACACAATATGATAGAAAATGAAAACATAAGTTTGATGCTACCAGTTACAACGTTTCATTCTAGTTATTAATAAAAAAAAAAAAATAAAAAAAAACCTTTTAGAGCAAGTTTGGTATCTTTCAAGTCCAAGTTATTTCTCCATAATCATGGTATATGTTAATTTGCTATGTGAAATTGCATTGTGAAGCATGTTTTATAAATTAACAAAAAAAAAAATAACTGGCCTACCTTCAATCCTGTCTTTTTAGGAAAGGAAATTGAAGTCTGAATAAGTGAACGCCTTCATCATTGACCATGCTCTTAAGAAATTACATGATTCACTTTCTTGAGATAGAAGCACATAATAAACAAGAATAGTTGCATCACATATTTGAAAAATTAAAATGGGTGCTTCAATTTAAATGTTTGAAGTGTAAATATTCTCAGTTGTAGTTGGAATTTATTTTCACCAGCCGACAGAGGTCTATAGAAACCTAGATCTCTAGTAAAGGATCAAAAAACATCATATTGGTAATCCGTGACCTTAAAATAGTCTAAGGGCCGGTTTATACTTCACACTTATAATGCGTATGTACATGCATCATTGCTGCCACTCGTTCCCAGCGTTCATTTGATGTGTCCTTAGTAACACGATGCGTGCATGAGAAAAAAATCGGGGGATACAGTGTGATCAAGTTGTAACGTGACATCAAGGTCTCTGTTTACTGTCAACATATAACATAAAGCCACTTTGGAAATCCAACTGGATCAATGTGTGTACCTCGATGATTGATGAAAGGTTTAATGCGGTGAAGCAAATCATCAAACTTAAATGCTGACATACAAATGTATTTGTGGTGGTTTTCTTCATCTATTTCTCGCATTGGCAATACAAGCGTTGCATATTCCCTATCGTAATGACACAATAAATTTTAAAGGTCTCAGATACCATCTTCTGTGTCGTTTGTTTTGGCACCCTTGCAACAGCATCTGAATGTACGGGAGCGTATTTGAGCCAAAAAAAAACACAAATCGGGACACTGACAACAAAAAAAGGTCTATTTCATGATTAAAGTGGATGTAATGAGAAGTCAAGCAGAATGACACCTTTTATTGGTTAAATAAAAAGATTACAATATGCAAGCTTTTGAAGCTTCTTCAGACAAGACGTAACAAATTCAACTTTAATCTCATACTTTAATGACAAAATAAATTATAACGTCGTAAACGTCATCTTAAAATGGACCCACTTGTTAATCGCCTAGGTGTTTCTGGTGCTTCCTCCCGCACTGACAGCAGTAGCAGGCAGCAGTTCCCACACAGAACATGTTAAATTTACTATATTCCAGCTCTCTGCATGTTTAGAATCTTGATTTATACTTGATATCACTTTCATGATGAAATGTGTTAAAGCATGAATGTTACATTTTACAGATAGATTAATTTAAATAATACTGTTAATAATTACACATGTTGTGGTGGCAGGGTGGTAGCACTGCTGCATAACAGAAGTCAAATCCCTGGTGTTCCCTGCCTGGAGTTTGCATGTTTTTCTCGTAGGTCTCCATTAGGGATGAACCGATATGGGAATTTTGGGCCGATGCCGATATTCGATAATGTCTATGTACTTACCTGCCGATATACATATTTATAAGATACAGAGAAAAATGAGACTTGATCTGTCTGGACAAGTATTACAGACAAAGTGAACATTTATTTGTGTAACAATTTTGCACACCTCAATCATTAAAAACAAATGATATCCACCACATTTGGCTGGCTACCTGTTGGTTATATGGGAAACAGTTTTGCTGGTTGTTGCTTTAAATAAAACTTTTCTCTTTCTTTTTGATGGAACAAACACAACAAATTCAACAATAATCGAAAAAATGAAAAGTGAAAAAAATGGTAAAATGTATTGAAATAAACAATAACATTTAAGAATAACAACTTTTGCAGATTATTTACAATAATTGAAGTGACTTCTGCTCAACCACATTTGGCTGGCTATCGGATAATTTGTTTTACAGTCTGCAGTATTAAATGCTACATATACTTTTTTCTTTATTTTTGATGGAATAAATCTAACCAATCTATAATTTTAAAAAACAGAAAAGCATACAACGGTAAAGAAATACATTTTTTTTCTAGTGGTTTATCATTCTTTTCTATTTTTTAAGTTTTTCTTAGAGAAGAAGAGCATCTCTGCCTTGTCACAGGAAATTCTGTTTCTCTTTTCATTGATCACACTAGAAGCCAAACTGAATAATCTCTCGCTGTCCACGCTAGAACATTGGGCTAACAGGAGCTTGCATGCTACTTTGGCAATTGTAAGAAACCGACTCCAGTTGTTTTTCCAGTATTTCAGTGGATTTTCATTCCTCGGAATTGGTGCTTCAGAAAGAAATCCCTCCACATGCCGAGTAGCTTGCATACATATACAGTCAACCCTCGTTTATCACAGTTAATCCATTCCAAACTCTGCGGCGATAAATTAATTTCCGCGAAGTAGGATTCTTTATTTATAAATCGAATATTTTCGCAGTTAGAGCTTAGAAAACCTGTTTACGACTTTCTAAATATATTTTCTAACATTATTAGAGCCTTCTAGACGTGAAATAACACCCTTTAGTCAAATGTTTAAACTGTGCTCCATGACAAAACAGAGATGACCGTTCCGTCTCACAATTAAAAGAATGCAAACATATCTTCCTCTTCAAAGGAGTGCGTGTCAGGAGCAGAGAATGTCAGAGAGAGAGAGAGAGCGAGAAAAGCAAACAATCAAAAATCAATAGGGCTGTTTGGGCTTTTAAATATGTGAGGCACCGCCGGACAAAGCAGCTACAAGAAAGGCAGCAATGTGAAGGTAGTCTTTCAGCATTTTTTATAGGAGCGTCCGTATCCTCTAGGCCAGTGTGTGAACACCCCCTCTGCACACACCACCTCCGTCAGGAGCAGAGAATGTCGGAGAGAGACAGAGACAAGCAAACAATCAAAAATCAATATGTGCTGTTTGGGCTTTCAAGTATGCCAAGCACCGCACAGGAAGCATATCGTATATCATTGAGGAGTTTTATTTAATATGTAGTACGTGCTCTGATTGGGTAGCTTCTTAGCCATCTTGCAATAGCGTCCCTTGTATGAAATCAACTGGGCAAAGCAACTGAGGAAGCATGTACCATGAATTAAATGACCCATTGTCCGCAGAAATCCGCAAACCAGCAAAAAATCCATGATATATATTTAGATATGCTTACATTTAAAATCCGCGATAGAGTGAAGCCGCGAAAGTTGAAGCACGATATAGCGAGGGATTACTGTACAGCATTATATTCTGTGGCATCTTTCATATCTGAAAGATAGATCTGCATTAACTGAGGGAATAACATTAGAAGCCAAGGCTTCAGACTGGCAAATTTCTTTTGTCAGTTGTTCAGATAGAGCAAGGAGTGTGATTATGTTCTTGATCAAACCCCACTGATTAGGCGTTAGAGTTGCAGGTAACTCAAAATTGGAGGCATAAGCCCCAAGGGCTCTTTTCTGCACCAGCAAGCTTTGCAGCATATAGAATGTGCTGTTCCATCTAATCGAAACGTCTTGTTGAAGCATTTTCGGCTGCATACCAAGTTCAGTTTGTATAGTTTCGAGACGTGAGTTGGCTAATGGTGAATGCTTAAAGTGACCGACTATTTTTCTGCTTATTGCTATTGTATCCATGATGCTGCGCTGTGATAGTATGCCGTCGTTCAGGCAAACTGTAAAGTGTGAGCCATACATGGCAAACTTGGGATTCCATATTCCTCCATAGCCTTTTCAACATTGTGTGCATTGTCTTATAATACTACATGAACATCCTCTTTGGGTATTTTTCATGTTTCAAACATTCTGTTAAACGCCACAGAGAGTGCAGCACCCGTGTGTGATCCAGAACATTCTTGGGTGTGCAAGATTGCTTTTTGCAATTCAAAATTGCGGTCAATACACTGTGCAGTTAAATTAAGCATACTATTAGCACTTGTATCAGATGTCCATATATCAGTGGTAAAGCTTATGGCTGTGACATCTTCAGGAAGGAGTTTGTGCACATTACTTTCCAAAATCTTATGTAACTCTGGAAGCGCTAGGTCAAAAAAAATAACGCCGTTGGGTATCTGGTAACGGGGCTCGAGATGCTCAAGCAGCCTTCGAAATCCTGTATCTTCTACAACAGAAAATGGCTGATCGTCCAGAGCAATAAATTCCATCACCTTTGCAGTAATTATTTGAGCTTTAGGGTTATCTTTATCAAATTTCTTAGATTTTTCAAGTAACTGATCAACATGTTGAGCAACTGCAGTTTTTGATTTTGTGTGCGGTGGTGCAGGATTCTCCTCTTTTGTTCTGAGGAATTCTGTATATTTGTCAGGATGGCGCATCTTCAAGTGTGTAATTAAGTTGGTGGTATTGAAATTTCGCACTTTGGTCCCTCCGCGGAAAACATTAGTCGAACAAGTGTTGCAAATTGCATATTTTCTATCGCTCTCGCTCACTTTGGAAAAATTTCCACAGCGTAGACATTTTCGCACAATAGCCCAGCGATGCCTAAACGTCTGGCTCATCTGGAGCACAGTGAATGCATCATCAATATCAGTTCGAATTATCGGTCAAATTTAGTCATCAGTCCGATGCCGATAAAATTATTTTAACCCATTATCTGCCAATACAGATATAAATCCGATATTATTTTGCATCCCTAGTCTCCATAGTGTTCATCAGTTTCTTTCCAAGGATTTGCAGGTTTGGGGATTTGCTGATGCTAAAATGATGCTAGTTTATGTATGAGCTGATGACCTGTCCAGGGATTGTTTCTGACTTGTGCCCAATGTTAGCTGGAATGTGCGCAACCTTGGATTGATGGATGTAATCATTAAACATCCATCCTTTTTAGAGATATTATGGCAAGGTGTCCTGAGAATTTAATGGTGGTTTTTGGCAATTCACAATACAGCAAAGCTCAATGTTGCTATCTCACTGTGATGAAGATATCCCAGCAAAAATCAGATGTAAGGCTGGAGCAGTTCCTGGACAGGGAGCTGGTACATCTCATGAACACTCAACATTAACGCAACAATAAAGGGCCAATTTAGCAATGCCTAAGTTGAACCAGGTAGAAGTTTAGTAAGCTTAGTCCGGATGTTTTTGCCTATATTTATGGAATGATTGTTACCAGTAAGTTTACTGCTCAAAAATGTTGTCCTCAGTATTTTTTTATTACCATATCCTGTGGAAGAGCGGAAAAATATTTTCCTAGTTTGGGATTTTCTTTGTTGTGTGTGTATGAGTGTGTGCGTGTGAGTGAGTGAATGACTCATGCTCATAACTGAAATTTGATTTTCCTTTGATTTCTCTTTCTCTTCATACATATCAGAGGTACTGTGTTGTTCAATATATAATACTAATTAATGAACACCAATGCTTGTTTTGCTTGGTGAAGATAATAGAAGACATGGATAGTTTTTATACAAATTCTAAGCCTTGAGTTTGTGTTAAAATGAATAAATTTACCAATGTACTGTATATTAAGGTCTTAAAACATTTTAATGACCTCATATATTCCTTTCTACGGTATTTGCTGTATAGGCAAATATTGTTGACCAAATGGGCAAATAAATCTTTATACTGAAGTTCATGATGCTGCTGCATCAGTTCCAGCTCCTGATTCCATCTTAGTTCCTGAGTGACCCTCTCAGAAGCTTAGATTACAGAATCAGGTGATTTAATGAATGATTGACCTTTCCATATATGATTAACAAGTCACGTTGGGTAAATAATGTGTCATAGAGCATTTAATTGCATTTTAACAACACTCGCTTAAAGCTGTCCATTAAGTTAGTGTGTCTGCACTGCAGCTTTGCGGTGCTGGTCTGAGTAGAGGATGGAAGTTTTTACTTGCAACAGTAAATAAAACTAGTAGATCAGTGTTAATTTTATAAGCTAACTGATGAAATCTATGCCATATACTAAATGGTAAAATAAGGAAAAGTTTTAATTAAAGTGAAAATATCCTAATGCTATATTTCCTACCAATGTTGGACTTTATAGTTTAACAATTCCAACATGATATTTATAAAGTGATGTGAAACAAACATGAGTTTAAATTTCAGCATGAAATTGCAACTGTCCTACTTCTGTGCCTAAAGTGCATTTCATTTAAAATCTCCAACAGTTAACGTTACTGCTGCTATTAGGACTAAAATGGTAAAGTCTCACTGCTGTTTCAAAATTAAAAATGAAATAAGTCTGTCACTATTGATTATTCTTTCTAATTATAGTGCTGTGTTCAGAAAGATGGATACGTAGTTCATGCTTGTTTTGAGAGTGTGATCATCTGATCAATCACCCTAAGCGCCATTTTACTTTTGGATAACTTTTGTTTATTTAAGATGATGAGTCAGTGAATTATGATAATTAAATTAACCCTGGCTATATATATATATATATATATATATATATATATATATATATATATATATATATATATATATATAGCCTATATATATATATATATATATATATATATATATATATATATATATAGCCTATATATATATATATATATATATATATATATATATATATATATATATATATATATATATATATATATATATATATATATATATATAGCCTATATATATATACTGTGGTGCTGGTCATACAATTAGAATATCATGACAAAGTTGATTTATATCAATAATTCCATTCAAAACGTGAAACTTGTATATTAGATTAATTCATTACACATAGACTGATGTATTTCAAATGTTTATTTCTTTTAATTTTGATGATTATAACTGACAACTAATGAAAGTCCCAAATTCAGTATCTCGGAAAATTAGAATATCAATTAAGACCAATGCAATTAAAGGATTTTTAGAAATGTTGGCCAACTGAAAGGTATGAACATGAAAAGTATGAGCATGTACAGCACTCAATATTTAGTTGGGGCTCCTTTGGCCTGGATTACTGCAGCAATGTGGTGTGGCATGGAGTTGATCAGTCAGTGGCACTGCTCAGGTGTTATGAGAGCCCATGTTGCTCTGATAGTAGCCTTTCAGACCTTCTGAATTGTTGGGTCTGGGCATATTGCATCTTCCTCTTCACATAAAATCTATGGGGTTAAGGTCAGGCGAGTTTGCTGGCCAATCAAGAACAGGGATACCATGGTCCTTAAACCAGGTACTGGTAGCTTTGGCACTGTGTGCAGGTGCCAGGTCCTGTTGGAAAATGAAATCTGCATCTCCATAAAGTTCGTTAGCAGCAGGAAGCATGAAGTGCTCTAAAACTTCCTGGTAGATGGCTGCGTTGACCTTGGACCTCAGAAAACACAATGGACCAACACCAGCAGATGACATGGCACCCCAAACCATCACTGACTGTGGAAACTTTACACTGGACCTCAAACAACGTGGATTCTGTGCCTCTCCTCTCTTCCTCCAGACTCTGGGACCTTGATTTCCAAAGGAAATGCAAAATTTACTTTCATCAGAGAACATAACTTTGGACCACTCAGCAGCAGTTTTGTCTTTAGCCCAGGCGAGACGCTTCTGATGCTGTCTCTTGTTCAAGAGTGGCTTGACACAAGGAATGCGACAGCTGAAACCCATGTCTTGCATACGTCTGTGCGTGGTGGTTCTTGAAGCACTGACTCCAGCTGCAATCCTCTCTTTTTGAATCTCCCCCACAGTTTTGAATGGGTTTTGCTTCACAATCCTCTCCAGGGTGCGGTTATCCTTATTGCTTGTACACTTTTTTCTACCACATCTTCCTTCCCTTCCCTTCCCGTCCTTCCCTTCGCCTCTCTATTAATGTGCTTGGACACAGAGCTCTCTGAACAGCCAGCCTCTTTAGCAATGACCTTTTGTGTCTTGCCCTCCTTGTGCAAGGTGTCAATGGTCGTCTTTTGGACAACTGTCAAGTCAGCAGTCTTCCCCATGATTGTGTAGCCTACAGAACTAGACTGAGAGACCATTTAAAGGGTTTTGCAGGTGTTTTGAGTTAATTAGCTGATTAGAGTGTGGCACCAGGTGTCAATATTGAACCTTTTCACAATATTCTAATTTTCCGTGATACTCAATTTGGGACTTTCATTAGTTGTCAGTTATAATCATCAAAATTAAAAGAAATAAACATTTGAAATACATCAGTCTGTGTGTAATGAATGAATCTAATATACAAGTTTCACTTTTTGAATGGAATTACTGAAATAAACCAACTTTGTCATGATATTCTAATTTTATGACCAGCACCTGTATATTATACCCCAAAAGGAAACTGACACTTTGCATTCATTCCTTCTTGAATGGAAGGAATCAAAAGTTCTGGTATAAAAAAAATTATAAACATTTCTATCAATAGCTAGTCTATAGTTGTGATGAAATGATCTGCTCTTTGTCACTTTCATTCCTAAATTAAATGTAGGAGTTGACCTTTCAAATTTCCATAATGACTAGATATTCATGGCTCAGTTCATAATGTGCAACAACAGTAACAATTTCAAGGATGTCCAACCCAATAATATTGTATGCAATTTACTACTGGTACCGTTGACGTTTGGAAACTCTCTAATACTTGGTGTTTTTTTTTTTTTGGAGAATGGGGTGTATCGCTACTGCAATTCACAAAGGACATGTCGCATGCTGTTTGGGCAAGTGTGTGTGTTTTTTTTTTTTTTTAATATAAAACCTTTTCATTTGACTGGAGTGTTACCCTGAGTTTGCTCCCACAAAACCAACGATAATGTAGTATTGAGAAAAAACATGGATGTATACAACCCTGTGATGGAATAACTTGTTCCAAAAATGGGTGGATGGATGAATATTTTCGTATCTGAGAATATTGTATTTCATAACTATTGTAAATAATGCTATTGCAAAAGAAAACAGAATTGAAAAGTAGTTTGAGAAATTATTCCAGTTTCTTGTCTTGTCTTCACTTGAAGTTTATAATGTGAGCATCTGACCAAGTAGATAAGATGAAACAGTGTTACTAAATAGTCTGTGTGCACAGAACCAAACCCAAATGTTTGAAGCAATTTTCTTTTAAAGGGTAGTAGTGGAAGGACCAGTATTCATCTTCCTCCATGCAATTTGATAGTGGATGAAAAAGTGAACATCAGAAAAAAATAGTGTAGTGAGTTGCACCAAATCAACAGCAGGTGCATTTTATTCAGTGCCTTTCTATAGTGATCATCTTCCCACATCTATCGGCAGAAGTGTTTCTGTACTTGGAGCCTTGAAAGGTTAAGGACCTTGCAAAACAGGACACAGAATTTTGCTGTAGGTTAGGCTGGCCTGGCACACTTGTGTTTTATTGTCCAGCAATTTGGCCCACTAGACCATATTGACAGAGTTGCCATTGGTGGACATCGCCTGACCTTGGAAGCGTAAGTGTGCCAGCCTTCATAACTATCAGAAGGTTGTGAAATTTAAAAAGGGATTCCAGTGGGGGAAGGCCACCTTTTTCAAATTTAATTATTTTGTTTCAGTGTCAGTGCCGCAGAGACTGCCTGCACAGGAGGGGGCTTGTCAGCGTGTGTGTGGTCTGCTTGTAATTAATGCTTCATAATTAAAGAGCAGCATGCATAATTACCACTGCTGTGTATTTTTGCATCAGAACTGTCTTTACAGCTTACTGAAATCGCAGTGCATCGTAATTGTGTGGAGAAACATTCTAAAGCAATTCTATACCCAAGTTATTGTTTAGCCCTTAATGACTTTACCAAAGAATTCGTCTGACAATTTGATAGATAAAAGTTTTCTGCTTCCCTGCTGTGGATTTGTTTACCTATCAGCGTGACAGAATTTTGAGACAGTTGCTGGCTGCCCTTTGAAATGAGTCAGAAAGTGGGCTCTGTGGTGGGTCCTGCTTCTGACTATTCCTGAACAGCTGTACTCACATTGGAGATGACCCACACCTGACTGTGAAATCACACAGGTACACACTAGATTTTGGACAAACCATTGTCATGTATGTCTGTGGGGGTGTTGGGTTGCGTTCCTGCTGTTCTGTGGTTTTTTGTAACATTAAATCACTGTCCCAAGGAACTGTCTCAAATGATTTTACACGCTCACTATTTGTTCATTTTGCAGAGTTTTTGCCTGCAAAGCTAAAGTGTCACCTTTGTATTTTCTGAGCTCTGCCTGTATTGATTGCTATTTACTTAAATTATTTTCAGTCTGTCGATGGGTGGCACTGTTGAAGGCTGTAGCTCTTTGAAGTGTCACCTTGTGGGATATGTGACAGTATAGAAGCTGAGTTGGTTTATTATCCTTTTTCTGCAATAGACTTCATTTGAAATCCATGTACATTTATCTACGGAGAAGTATGCACCACTTGTGAATCGACATGTCTACTTTACATCTCCGCAAAGGGGTGTTTGGTTTTTTTTTGTGACTAGCAGACCTTCAGTGTTGGTGCATAACAAGGCAGGAAAAGTTTGGCTAATTTGTCCTGTTTCAGTAATTTATTTTCAAGTTGAAGCCCAACCAAATAAGCTTGTCATTGGCTCTGAGTGCCATGTAACTAGTAATAACATACAGGTAGTGATTTTAATTGCTGTAGTTTTCTCAGATAAATGAGCTTTATTCCAAAGGACAGTGCTCTGAGCAGTGGATTCAATCAGGTATTTGCAGTGACTACTGCTGTACAAGCATGTCTCATTCTGAGTAGATTATTAAAGGACAGTGCATTTAAATCTCATTTTTCGAGTAGAGTTTTGTGTGTTCCATATGACTAGAAAAGGTAGTGTGCCATGCAAGCAGGTGCCGATTCTGAATATTGTAAAGTATGTTGAGAAATGTAAGCAAGCTAAACAACAAAATGCATGAGCAGAAGTTGTTAAATATACAAGCATTTGTTCTTTTCATTGCAGTATCCTTAGAAAGGGTATAAAGCTAAGAACACTGTGAATGTTGTATCATGTGTTAGAAAATGCTCTAAATTTACTTAAGAATTGATATTTGACTTAGAACTTTTGGATAGTTGCAATAAAATTGCAGTAAATCATTTTCCAAAAAATAGTGTTTAAGTTCTTTTTAGTGCTGAATGTGAACACTATGCAGTATGTTTTAAAAGGGTGACAAGCTGTCCTCTGATACATAAGCAGGTGCAAACAGCGAATATTGTACTCTGTTTGGAAAGAACAGCAAGCTGCATTTCTGTACATTATCAGTAGTACTCTCGACTGCTGTTAAGAGTTTGAATGTGGAAGTATTGATTCTTTTGACCCCTGTATAATTAGGGCAGCCAACTGAGATCTGATTGCTTTGAGTAGCATATGGTTGAAAAGCACAGAAAGGTGAATTTATGTGAGCAGCCTGGATTTATGTAAAAGCTGCAATATTCATAAAGTATTGTCTTTGAAAATCATTGGCTTAAACTGGGTAAGCGGAGGTTAGCTGTGCATGTTGAGCCTTTTATACTTGTTTGTTTTGTTAAATACCTGGCCTTTCACAATTCAAAAGAAGAAATGTTTTTTTTTCCCTTTTTCCTATTTACTACTGTAAGACATAATGATCATTCACCTTTTGTTAGCATATGCATTCACTTAGGACTTAAAAGTAAGATCTGTTGTCTGAATAAGGGAGAGATGAAGTTAAACAAGAGTGACTGGTAGTGATTCGAGTAGTAGAAACAATTACATGAGAAACAGTAGCTGGAACTGGAGCCCAGTAAATGTACAGACCTCATAAATTCCTGCATCTTTTGGATATGGTGGGGAAAGGAGACAGAGACACAAGCTGTGGGTTCATCAGTGCAGCCCTTGGGCTCTGTTGTGGGGGTGGGGGTAGTAGCTAGTGATGCTTATATGAACTGACAGGCTGAAAACTCTGAGATTCAGAAAGAAACCTGCAGGGTCTGGCATTGCTTTCAGCTCTGCAGAGGAAAGACAGGGTGGAGAAGGGGGAGGGGAGTGCTGGTCTGAATTCTGTTACATTCTTCATGTTCAGCTGTAAGGAGGGACTAGGAGCTATAATTTTCTGATCTGTGTTAAAGTCTAGGGGTTACTATTTCCTACTTGGATGAGAAATGTTTTCTGCTGATAGTATTACCTCATTGATTTTCCTCCCACCCTCCAATAAGGCAACCCCATGTAACCTACAATACCCATCTACACTTGCTCTGCCTTTTAGTGTTTACACAGAAATTGAATGCACACAGACAAGACACTTTTGAAATTTAAACATTATGAACATTTCTAATGCTCAGTACGGAGCAGTACATTTTCTGTATCATGACCACAAGCTTGACTGTGAAGTAAGCATATGAAGTTAGTTCAGAGTTTAGGGAGGTTGCTGCTGTAGAATCTTACAATCATCTCAAGAAAGGTAGTACATTGTTTAAAAAAAACTGCATCTAGCAAATTAAAAAAAATACTGCATTAAACATTTCTTTAATAAGCCAAATATTGACCTTTTTGGAATTAGTAATGGTCACTACACATTTTCATAACAAAAATGTCATTGCTTTGCATGAACAGCTTAAATATATGGAGTTTCCACAGCAGCAAGGGTGTACATTATGTAAAGGCACACAATATTTTGTATCAACCGTGAATGTGTAAGCAAAAAGTACTCTTTATTGTAATACGCATGATTGTTTTTAGACGCCTTGTGCATTTTAGAATTCTGCTTCCCACTGCTCCTTTTCAACAACGATGATGATTTCACTGTTGGGTGGAGTTCACTTTTTCAATAGTGACGACTTTGCATGAATTTACAGTATCTTGTGTTTCTTCAGTTATTGTGTGCATGTTATACACCATCTTAAAATTTTAGTGTTTTTAGTGTGATGAATAGCACTGTTAAATTTATTATGTTTATAAATGCAGACAGCCCAACTTACATAGGAATTAATTTTCTGAAAATCATATTAAGCTGAATATCTTATCTATCCAGATGTCTTACCAAATGTCTGAACATTTAAGTAATTTCAAAAATTAAGTTTTGCAGCACACACACTTTCTCAAGTAACCATGATGGTTGTGCCAATAGTAAAGAGTTGACAGATGTAACGACAGGTACCTTTTTGTTTATAGTAATGTTTATTTTAGTGCACTCACACAGAGCTACCTCTCAGTCGGCGACAGTGGAACAATGTTGAAAACTGTCAGCTGTTTTGGATTTTCTGGAGAATGGATGACCAATGTGAGTTCATCTCAAAATGACTCAAGTGGCTCAAGTAGGCCCTCTGAAAATGTGAGAATACTTTTAGAGTTTTATTTCTTCACCCAACAAACTGACATATGGCCTGATGTCACAACCACACACAACATAAAAACCATTCATGGGTGTACTGATATCTGTGTCTCACTTTTTGCCTCAACATCAACTAGAGGGAATGTGTGTAAGTGCTGCCAGAATTAAACCTGTTATCAAAAAAAAAAAAAAGATATTTAGCTACTGTAAACACAAACTGTTACCTCTGCTGGCAGATGGTACCACGGCTTCAAAGTCGAGAGCAGCAGACCAAAACAGGTTTTTTCTCCAAGCAGTTTATTCCTTGAAGAACGGGAGTGGCATGATTATACAACTACTGGGATTTGGTAACGCCAAAAGGACCAAGTGATGCATTGTAATTCTGGCTACTTGGGTCACAATACTGCAATGTTGCTTTTTATTTTTTTAAATTGTTAAGCACTGCAATTCAGTTGTTTAGTGTATTGCATTATGTTATTTCCTTTTTATTTAACTGAAGTTCTATCCTTGGAGGCAAACGTATGTCACTCTGTAACGCCTCAAAACAAAACCCTTTGTCTCAGTTCAACACATTTAGTTTTTTTTTTCTCTTTTAAATTTACTTGTGAAAATCCCTCTCCAATATGCCTGCAGTCCCTACAGTATGCATGGGGAAAATGTGGTGTGATAATAAACACATTAGTTGATTGTCTAAATTTAACTATACATTTAGTCCTTGTGAGGTGAGCCCCCCTGTCTGCTAATAACCAAGGCTAGGTTATTTTGTTTTTAAAATATTGTTTTAATATTACACAATTGTTCTGCATGTTGCAATAAGATGTATCTGGACTAACATGGTTTTCACAATGTATTTTGAAACTTTCATGCACAATTAAAATATGCTAGATTAACCATAGGGCTGAATATTCTGTGATGCTTTTCTTAAGTACATTAGCTTTTTTAATTTTTGCTAGTGAAGATGAAATTTAAGCCATTTTTTTCCCCTTCAGTCATAGCCTTCATTTACGCAATGTTAGCCATTTGGCAGCATGCTCCTGTGAAGCTGATTGTTTAATGTGACATACCCACCAACTGAGGCCAACTACTCTAAGTGCCTAGGATAAAATCAAGCAAGTTTTATCTTCTCATTAGTCGGAGGGAGTGAGCTTGTATCCAGGAGAGCTGATGATCAAATGAACCAATGAGTGCTCATCTGGAAGTATAATGCATAGGATGTAGTGACACGGAATAATGAACACGTGTGTTTTGAACCACTCAAACAGAAGAGCAGCTTATCTCATATTTTATACGCTATAACAGAATGAAAAAATAAATAAAAGGAAGAGATTGATGGTGCCGCACTATTAACCCTTAGTAAAGTGCCACTCTGTTAGGCAACACTCTAGTGGCTGACAGAAAAAGGGGCAATCAGTAAATATGACATTGGCTGTGAGTTTAGTTGGTAAATGTGTCATGGTGCTACAACAAGATCAATATTTGTGATTGGAAAAATCCGACATACCCCACAACAAAAAAATCACTTAATGTGACGTTGGCTTCAGAAGAAATAAAGCATCCACAAGAGACTGCAAACATTGTAGCTAAATATGACAATAACGGTTAAGATTTATTGGTTCTTGGCCTTCTCTGTGGCTATATCTGTTTATATTTTCTACATTTTTTGTTAATCAACCTACAAGCGGTTCTGTTATCTGCTATTGGAGATGCGGTCGTAGTTTGTAGTCCATAGCAATGCTTGATATTATTGACTGTTTACAAATAGAATTTTTCATGTTAATCTTTTTCTTTGTTGTAAAATGTACACTGAGTGTTTAATATTAAAATCTTGGTAGCATTGCTCATGTTTGGGGTACACAACCTCTTACAATATAGAAGTAATACATTTTTGTTATACAGGTACAAATAAAATGCTTTAGCCAGTACATTACCACTGCTCCGTAGTTTCCCATACTGATTCACAATGTAAAAAAATGCAAAAAAAGAAAAATCCTGATATGTCCTCAATGTATCAATGATCTAGCGAGAGAAAAATACTAAAATGCTACATTGTATTGATTATTTTGCTTTCTGTTATTTGGAAAGCTGGATAAACCTGATTGTTTTCATCATTCTAAGCTACTTGTAGTACGCTAGGGGGGGAGTCTCTATCATCTAGAAAGCAGCACAAATGACTAATCCTTAGACTGAATTTTGAGAACACGTTTTTGAAAGTTGTTGACTAAAATAGTAGGTTTACAGGCTTAGACAAATATTTTGGAAGCAGTCCAAGAGGTAAAATGTCAGACTACTTGGGATAGTGAAGGGACAAAAGGAGGTGTCTGCCATAGAATATACCAACACATGCTGAAGGTAGTTCTTTAGCCAAGAGTGGCTGGCCATAGTAAAGTACTCTGTGCTTGAGACATTTGGAGAAGAAAGCCATGCATCTTGCATAATACTGACCAAAGCCTTGACAATAAAATATCTTGTGAGAGGATTATTCAATATGTGATTTCTGGGTTGTTGGAAGAAATTATTTAGTTCCTTTAGATGCGCATGTTAAGTTTTGTTGTAATGTTTTGTGTTTATTTCAGATTTTTAGCATTAATTTATTTAATTTATAATGCTAGAACAGTGTATGAAATTAGGCAATATTTACATCTCTAGTTGAGGTTGTGTGATGGGGTGAGGGTTGCATGTTGTTTTTGTTTCTTCCCTAGGTGGGCAGGCAGAGGGGCAGAGTGTGGAGAAGTAACTGGATGTGCCAGCCTATTCCTATTTGCTGTTAGTTTGTCTTTAATTAAAGAGAATGTGAAGCTTAATTAATGACACTGCTTGAATCCTATAATGAGGGGTTCAATAAGTATATTGCAGGATGCAGGGTGTCTGTGCCGCAGAAGGGAGGAGTACTTCTTTGTTGCTTTTAGCTGTAGTGTGTTGAAAGTCCACAGCAGGCAGCTGATTTGAAAGGGTCTCTGTAATCTTGGTTAAGCAGGGCTCTGCTGCATGTTACTTGGCATGCAGACCCTGTGCTTTCTGATAATTCCACTGAAGGGTGCATGTGGTGGATATGTCTTTAACGGATAAACACGGCCCTAACTAATTCATGGAAGCATTTTCTGTCCTGAAGCTAATGAAATGAAAAAGCAGAGAACATGTTAATTTTTTTGTATTATACAGTAATTATGGGTTTGATAGAAATTTTTTGATTGATTTTTTTTAAACATCTCCCCCTCCCGCCCTCAATAAAAAAAGCAGATTATGTCTCAGATGTTATCTTAGATTAGGAGTTCCAGTTGAGTTAATGACACCCAAACCTGTGGCACAAAGGCTGTTCAGCTCTTGGGTGGTTTGTGTAAAGATGCAATTGATAAACTGTCGTGCCCTTCAAGTCATAATATATTCTTTGTAGACCATGGGGAGTATTCTGTGCTTTTTCTGAAGATATTTTAATTATCTGATTATTGTATTTTTAGGAGATGATTATAGAGACGAGCCAAGCAAAATGACACCTTTTATTGGCTAACTAAAAAGATTACAATATGCAAGCTTTCAAGGCAACTCGGGCCCCTTCTTCAGGCAAGATGTAAAACCCTAGTACTATAGGAGATGATTATAGAACTAAATAAAACATAAAAGATGTCACTTGCACGGTATTACTTATTTAGGGATGTATTAATTTCTGTCTGGCCCAAGACAGTCAAATGTGATGTCTAGCAAGTTTGAGTAGAGATCCTCTGACAGGTCACCTTGTTCTGTGCCCTCCTGCATAGAGCCTATTCCTCACTGTCCTGTCACTAGGGATCACTTTGTTCATGGAGGCATTTTTTTATTCAGGTGTAATCCTCATTTACTGGACCATAAAAAAATATTTTGTTATAACGGAAATTTTGTCCCAAGAGCCAGTTTCTGTAGCCGAGGATCAGACCGCCGAGGTCCCCGCCTCCGGCCATTACCCAACTCACACTGCACCCGACCTCCTTGGCCCCTCCTATAGGTGGTGAGCCCATGGGAAGGAGGACCCACGTTACCTCTTCGGCCTGTGCCCGGCCGAGCCCCATGGGTGCAGGCCCAGCCACCAGGCGCTCGCCATCGAGCCCCACCCCCAGGCCTGGCTCCAGAGGGGGGCCCCGGTGACCCGCGTCTGGGCAAGGGAAAACGTCGTCCACAGTTTTTATTCTTCATTGGAGGTTTGGAACCGTTCTTTGTCTCATCCCTCACCTAGGACCAGTTTGCCTTGGGTGGCCCTACCAGGGGCATAAAGCCCCGGACAACATAGCTCCTAGGATCATTGGGACACGCAAACCCCTCCACCACGATAAGGTGACGGCTCAAGGAGGGGCTTTCCCTT